>NC_081423.1:26509748-27109748 GCF_949786415.1 Peromyscus eremicus
GTTTGTGTTGTTATTTTATTTTGGTTTGGTCTGGTTGGGTTTTGGTTTTTTTGTTTTTAGGGTCGGTCTTAGCACATGCTTTTAGTCCCAGTACTGGGTATGTTTTTGTTTTCTATCAAAAGTAGCTAGCCCACCAAAGGGCCAATATTGCATAAATCTCCCCCACCTAGTAAAACTTTTATGTAGATCTTTGAAAGTTTTAAGACAAAAAAAAAATGTAATAAGAGAAAAATGTCAAATGTCGGCACAAATCAGCATCCCTCCCTCAGAGGGAAGGCTTTGAGATCATTTCTGTGTAATGTTTCTTACCGTCAACCATGCTAACCACACTGATGAGGGAAGCACAGTTTGATGATCCAGTTCAATTCTAAAAAGCCAGACTTGTGGACATGCAGTATCTGAGTGGAGGGCAAACCCTTTGGGTCCAGTTTCTTCTTGGTCACCAGCAGGTGTCAGTCCTTCCTTGGGTTTTCCCCAGCCATCTGCATGGAAAGTTGCTTTGGGGTCTTTCCCGCCTGTTGCGGTGCTGGATGTCACACTTGCTCTCCTATTGTCTGCATTTGCAACTGGACACCTTCATCTTATCTGGTCTCTGGCTACCTCTGTGGACATCCTCCTCCATAGTCATCTCATAGCTTCAGCTCAGGCCAGTCCGCATGTCTTGATTATGTGGTTTTGACACAGCTGTGCTGTGTTCAGCAGCATCCTTCTGAAGTGTCTTTTACAGTAGTGGGGTGTCTCCTGCTTGAGATAGTCAGTCCAGGATGGCCCTGAATAATCTCAACTTCAGGCCTATTCACATTACACTTAAGCCTCTGTCTCTACAGCCCATGCTGATTTTGCATCTCTATCCACAGTGCCTCCAATCCCTGGTCACATCTTAGCAGCCTGATCCATCTTTCTCCAGCTTGTGCCTACAATGTCTGTTTCTGTGTGTGTAGAGCAAACACTTTCCTGGGCAGTTCCCACAGACTTCAGACCAAGCCATGTGGTGACCAGTTCAGAGTCTTCTTCCTGTTACTTATCAGAGCTCTTAGCTAGCTAATTCTTCTGTTTTTCAGTTGTTATATAAGTAGAGACTATTGTTATCTTGACTCTTTCACCAACCTACAGGGAGGGCTCCTAATCTTCTATCATACTTAGAACTTTGAGTATTCTCTATTTTTTTCCTAAATAGTATAGTTTCCTTTCCATGAACATGAAACATCTTTCCATTCTTCAAGTAATTCTTTGTTTATTTAATCAGTTTTGTCATTTTTCCCATAAGTATAAGTTGCATTTTCAGAAAGATTTATTTTTATTTCAATTTTGGGGATACTAACTAGAAACAGTACTGTTTTTACTGTGTGTTCATTACAACTAGACATTGAAGAAGTTGAATTTATACTGACTATCAAGAATAATACTGAAAATCATTTGTAAGAGATTATGACATTACTTTGTTCTAAATCAGTGCAACAAAAAGTTGCTTTTTAGCCTTATTTATGTCAGCTATAAAATATTTAATAAATTGAAGAATTTCTCTTTAGTTCCTAGTTTACTGCCAACCATTTAAAGCACCTTGAATGGTGGCTGGATTTTATTAAACACTTTTGCTACATCTGTTTATGATCACGTGATTTCTTTTTCTTCTCTAACCTATTGATGAGCAGGATTACCTTAGCTGGTTTTCAAACTGGAACCATTCTTGCAAAACAGGATAAATCTCACTTGATCAGGGTGTGTAATTCTTTTTCCACATGGTTAGGTTTTACTTGTGAATATTTTTCTGAGGGATTTTGCAATTTTTTTGGTTCATAGATAATTAGTTTGTTAAGGTTTGTATCATCAGGGTGGAAAGTCAGCTTCAAAGTTTCTTGCATAGAAAACTAGAAACCAGAAGTATAGGGAAATTTTTTAATGGAGAGAGTTTCTTGAGTGAAAATTTGAGGCTTCCCCCCCCCACTGGAAATAAGCAAAAGACTATTTCTGTCTCATGAGTACTATTTCTACAAATTGGGCTTTTGTGTGATTTTTATATATTCACCTTTTCTTAACCAAATGAGATGGGAGTGGAGTGAGAAATGATAGCAGCTTAAGAAGTGAATTGTGCTATTGAACTCTCATACTGATGAAATGATGCTTAGATATAATGTCTGTTAGATACAGTATCTGGGTTTATGGCTGAATTAAATAGAATAGCTACAACCACTATTTGACTATTCATCACACCAGGATGACATATACATGTAATGTCATATATAGTGCATTTATATAACTTGCATAAATATCTACAGAAAATAGATAATCGATGTTATGCTTATCTTGGAAATAAAGAAAATAAACTGAAAGATAAAGAAACTTCTCAAGATCTATTAAATGGTTAAAAGTAGCAGAGATGAAAATTTGAATTTGGTCTGTCTGAATCAATTTCAAGGATACAAAATTAACCCTTACAGAAAATCTTTGGCTTCTTTGTTTAATGATTTCATGTGAGTAGTTATAGATTGTATCTGTGCTAATATCTCACTGGCTCCATTCACTAGTAAGAAGCCCACATCTTGATTGTATTCATCCGTATAAGTACAGGTTTCCCCCTCAACAAGTATTATGAGGAAGTCAAGGCCACATCACATGTGTAACGTCAATAAATACAAGCAGTCACCAGTTTGTGTTTTTTCTAGCAGGCCATTCTCATTACCAAAATTTAGGATAGCAATACATAGTTGGCTTCTGAACAATAAGCCATTACCTGATGGGTTCATGATAATCTGATCTCTGACTTCCAGAAATATATTTTCCATAAAGAAGAAAAGAATTAAGACCATAAATTTCATTTTGTAATATAAAACTATTTTTAATAATGTATTCATCTACCTTAGAAATGTGATTCTTTTTTGACAATAAACTAAGTATCTTTTCCCTAAGATGGTCACAAACAGTATAGTAATCCTTTCAGAGAGTGAATTGTTGAATGCAGATGGGAAAACTGCCTAAAGTCTCTTTGTGAACCTTGTGGTAATGTTTACTTTTCAAATTAAATAAGAGAGAAAACATAAAATGGATAAAACAGGCTGTTGGTTTTACTTGTAATAGCCAACTGTTCAATATCTTCAAGCCAGAAGAATTAAAGGGGGGAATCAAGCAAGAATAAATTTGTTTACTTTAAAAAAAATTAGCCATCAACCCACTCCATATGAGATGCTGGTTTTGTGGTTTCTCTTGAGAAGAAAATGTCATTGTAGGCTTGTTTTTGTGTGTGGAGCTTTTGTAGGCCATATAGAACTGTAATCAAGGTCTATGGCTTCCTGGGCCTTGTGATTTCAGGGTTGTTTTCACAGCTCGTAAAGATGTCACTCCCTTGTTCTGTTCAAGAGCAAGTGAGCTGCAAAATATGGATCTTCATCATAAATTGCAGATGAGAACTGTTTCGATTAGGTGCAATAGTACCATGTGCCCAGAGCGTTAGATAGCATCAATTGCTGCATTCCACTGTAGATCTGTTAAGAACATTCTGAGGACTTTAAAAATATTTTCCTAAAGACACACAGATGAAAGCCAGGTGGTGGTGGTGCATGCCTTTAATCTCAGCACTTGGGAGGCAGAGCCAGGCAGATCTCTGTGAGTTCGAGGCCAGCCTGGTCTACAGAGCGAGATCCAGGACAGGCACCAAAAATACACAGAGAAACCCTGTCTCAAAAAAAACAACAAAAAAAGACATACAGATGAAACAAAATTCCAAAATTATGAGAATATGAAAAAGTGAGACTATATGATAATTTGAACCTTGACTCTTACAAAAATAAAGTATCCTTCCAAAACAAATTTCTCGGAAAATTCAAACCCAATGATGGCACAGAATTAATCCATATTGAAATTGATGGAAGAACCAGAATGCATCTGCCATTCTATAGTTTTTGGTTCAGTTTAATTTATGATGTAGAATTGAAGTGAGGGCCACTTACAGGCATAAACGTGAAAAGTTTACCCAACATGACTGATGCCATACCAACTAAAGAGGTCCTGACCATGCACAGGCACCAAGACCAAGGCTGACCCTAGAAATTAGTGTGACCAAATCCTCATGTCATACAAGTAATAAAGAGAAAGAGACAACCCAAGTAAACAATGAGGGAACAGTAAGAAACAGGTAGATGCTACTATTAAGTATGTTAGCATGGAGCTCTGTTCCCAAGATAAATGACAAGGTTTTTGTGGTATTTGGGTGAAGTAGTATCCCCAGCAGACTTGTGCTACCTAGAGGCATGCTAATATCGAGGCATAATCTGAGATAGCACAGGCTCAGTACCTCTGCTTCTGTCTTTCTGTGATATAAAGGAAAACTCTTAGTAGGTGAATCAAATGTTTAATTCTATTGAAAATGTCATGCTGTGGCACCCAAAGTCTATTGCTCTTAGGATAGATTTCCAGGAGACGTTTCATTCATGTTCTAAGAATGTAAGCTGTTCTTAAGACTAGTTGATTTGATATAAGCCATAGTGAATCAATAATGTCTTCTCTCTCTAGGATTTCAATTGAGTCTATATATTTGTGATTATGAAGAATTCCACAGAGAAGAATGGAAGAGAATGAAAAACTTGGAAAGGCTCTTTGGAGAAAATACAAAACATTCACCCAAGTCTATAAATTTGTGTATTTCCTAGGATGTGCTAGGAGTGTCAATAGGTGCTATTTCTTTTCCTTATTTTAGGCCCCAGGTAAAAATCACCTTATTACAACTGTAATGGAAATGGCATTCACATTGTCAATGAGTTACCGACTGATGGCCCCACGTTGCAGTGGAAGTCAGAAAGTTTGAAGACCTGAAGTAAATTGCCTAAGTTCACACAGTTACTAAGAAGTCAGAATTTGAATTGAGAATTGTCTAAGCAAACCCTAGCTCCTAAGCCTGATTTTACATTATCTTTTTGGCCTTGATAAGGCTTATAAAATCCAGAATCACTATTTCTTTTCTTTATAATTCTTCTGAGGTTAGGTGGCAATTTAAGTGAGAATCTGTACAGCATATAAATTGTTTTCTTTTTGAAAGATGACCTTGTAGAAACCAGATTCTATAATACTTCTAGCTATATCATGAAATTCCATGTGAACTGAGGTTTAATAAAGACTCAGAATATACCAGTACAACTGAAGTTTTAGGAGGGTGAGAAATGTGTGCTGTACAATCACAAAGAGCAATGCTATGCAATTTGGGGAAATGTCAATACTACTTTCACTGTTAATTGAGGCTTCATAAAATGACACTTGATGAATTGATCATCATAGGCTTGGGGTCATAAAAGGCAGTGGCCTTAACATAAATCACATGCGCAATCTATATGCATATATCAAAGGAACTTCTTATTAATTGCCAGGCATGTTCTAAGAATGTAAGCTGTTCTTAAGACTAGTTGATTTGATGTAAGCCATAGTGAATCAATAATGTCTTCTCTCTCTCTAGGATTTCAATGTCTTTATCTTTATTTTTTTTTAATTTTTAAAGTTTTTTTTTATTTTTATTTTGCAATACAATTCAGTTCTACGTATCAGCCACAGATTCCCTTGTTCTCCCCCCTCCCGCCCCCCTCGCCTTCCCCCCAGCCCACCTTCTATTCCCACCTCCTCCAGGGCAAAGCCTCCCCCGCGGACTGAGATCAACCTGGTAGACTCAGTCCAGGTAGGTCCAGTCCCCTCCTCCCAGGCCGAGCCAAGTGATCCTGCATAGGCCCCAGGTTTCAAACAGCCAACTCATGCAATGAGCATAGGACCCGGTCCCACTGCCTGGATTCCTCCCAAACAGATTAGGCCAATCAACTGTCTCACCCACTCAGAGGGCCTGATCCAGTTGGTGACCCCTCAGCCATTGGTTCATATTTCATGTGTTTCCGTTCGTTTGGCTATTTGTCCCTGTGCTTTATCCAACCTTGGTCTCAACAATTCTCGCTCATATAAACCCTCCTCATTCTCGCTAATTGGACTCCCAGAGATCCACCCAGGGCCTAGTCATGGATCTCTGCATCCAGATCCCCCAGTAGTTGGATGAGGTTTCTAGCACGACAATTAGGGTGTTTGGCCATCCCATCACCAGAGTAGGTCAGTTCGGGCTGTATCTCGACCATTGCCAGCAGTCTGTTGTGGGGATATCTTTGTGGATTTCTATGGGCCTCTCTAGCACTTTGCTTCTTCCTATTCTCATGTGGTCTTCATTTACCATGGTCTCCTATTCCTTGTTCTCCCTCTCTGTTGTTGATCCAGCTGGGATCTCCTGCTCCCCCAAGCTCTCTTTCCCTCGACCCTCGCCCTTCACTACCTCCACTCATGTCCAGGCTGTTCATGTAGATCTCATTCCATTTCTCTGTCATTGGGCGATCCCCGTGTCTTTCTTGGGGTCCTGTTTTCCAGGTAGCCTCCCTGGTGATGTGAGTAGCAGTCCAGTCATCCTTGTTCCACATCTAGTATCCTCCTATGAGTGAGTACATACCATGTTTGTCTTTCTGAGTCTGGGTTACCTCACTTATTATTACAAGTGCTGACCCAAGTCCTTGAGGAAAAAAGCAACATTCTCTCCCTGGTTTAGATTCTTCTGCTTGGTTAGTTTCTGTTCTTAGGTATTTCTATCTGTTGCATATCCTTCTGCTCCCAAAGATGCATTTTAGAATGGAATTATAATATTACAAATCTGGATATGTCTAGAATCATTGGGCTTCTGATGAGAAAATCCCCTTTTCTTGGGATGTACATACTGCTTGTACTTAAAAATGCTGACCCCAGCTGTTCATTTCACCCAGTATGTCCACAGTATCCCCACTGCAGTAACAGTGATTGCCCCAGGGACAAGCAACCAGCCAACCAAACTGAACAAATCCATGTCTTCTTTGGGACTTTGGCAAGATGAAATATGTCAGGAAGGCATTTCTACTGAGACTTCTAGGCTGACTCCATATATATTACTAGAATTCACAAAGGCTTAGCTACCTTTCCATATGGAAGGATACTTCCTATAACATTGAAAGAAAGAGTTGAAAATGGTATGAGGAGTCTTCGGAGCTCTGGACCATTTCTCTAAAACAAATGCCTTCTCTTTTTTGCTTAAATTGAGTTAGGTGGAAGTCAGTTGAACAGAAGGTAATGTTGACCTCAGTGAAGCAGCAGGACGTGTATGAAGCATACTGATTAGAAGTTATAAGATAGTCTTGGTTGTGACACTGACTTGTGACCTCAAGAAAATTACTTAATCTTTCTGGAACAGTCTTCTTAATCAATGATATGCTAACATTGGCTCCCATAAATTCTGAGGCAACCTTTTCATCTTCTGCTTTGTGTCTACATCCATCACTTTAAATTTACTGACTCATAATGATCTACAACTTAGAAAGATTAAAATGGCTTATCAGCTGCTTTTCTCTGTAGACCAGACTGGCCTTGAACTCAGAGATCCACCTGCCTCTGCCTCTGCCTCTGCCTCCTGAGTGCTGGGATTAAAGGCATGTGCTCTGATTACTTTTTCATTGTCATGATAAGATACCTTACAAAAGGAACTTAAGGAAAGAGGGATGTGTTTGGGTTCACAGATTGAGAGTTTTGTCTGTCCCAGTAGGGAAGGTATATCACTGAAAGCATAAGTAGCTATGGTAACAGGAAGCTGCACATATTGCATCTTACATCAGGAAACAGAGAAAGATGAATGCTGGTACTCAGCTATCTTCTCCCTTCCTATCCTTTTATTCAGTCAGGGAATCCAGTCTATAAGATGCTGCTGCCCACATTCAGAGTGGGTCTTCCCTCCTAATTTAAACCTCTCTGGAATCACCCTCACAGACACACCTAGAGGTGTGTCTCCTAGATGAACTCCCATCCAGTCAAATTGCCAGTGGAAATTAGCCACCACAAAGCATAAGCTACTCACCATCCTAGTTAGCATATCTAGCTAATATGAAGAATACTTCTGTTTCCAGATTTCATTCTTCCTTTATCCCAATCTTTATCCCAAACATGTGAAGTTAAGTAGCTACAAGGCCTGGACAACAAGAAAATCAATTGTGATGGTTGGAATGAAAATGGCCCCCATAGGCTCATATATTTGAATATTTAGTCACCAGGGAGTAGAACTGATGTGGCCTTATTGGAGTATGTGTGGCCTTATTGGAGGGGGGTGAGTCACTGGGAGTGGGCTTTGAGGTTTCAAAAGCCCATGCCAAGCCCAGTCTCTCTCCTCCTCTCCTCCTCCCACCTCTCTCTCTCTCTCTCTCTCTCTCTCTCTCTCTCTCTCTCTCTCTCTCTCTCTCTCTCTCTCTCTCTCGCGCGCGCGCGCGCGCGCGCGCGCCTGTGGATCAGGATCTAAAACTCTCAGCTACTGCTTCAGCCCGCATGCTCCCTGCCATGATGGTCATAACCCTCTGAAACTGTAAGCAACACCTAATTAAATGCTTTCTTTTATAAGTTGCCTTGGTCTTGGCGTCTCTTTACAGCAATAGAAGAGTAACTAAGGCATGCACTCATCTACCTAGAAAATTCAACTTGAAAACCTGAATCCAATGAATAGAACATTATGTACAAAGGTGGTTGTATAATTTTTCATTTATATTCCTATGGTAACCATGATTTCTGAAAAATATACAGCTAAAATATATAATTCCTTTGAAACAGATACTTACTTCTGTTATATGCAAATACAACCACATATGCCAATGGACTGAAGTGAAATACATCACTTTAAACTAGGAACTCTATCCTAATTCTTCTTGGTGTTTTTTTGTATTACCATTCATCCTTTCAAATGAATCTAGCTATTAAGTTTGAAGATCCACTTATCCTCACATTTAAATATGCACAGATTGTTAAAGCCAATAAGGGTGGGAGTACTAAAGGAGTAGAATAGGAAACAAGAATGTAATTATAAAAACTAAGAGCTCCTGGTGAATGTGTGCCTTTTGATAAATGCTCTCACTGAGAAGTCACAATCTGTCCTATTGGCTTTATATAATGCTTGTGTTCATTCATTTATATAAAGGGCAAGAAAGGCTATACAAAATATAACTATATATTGTATGAGATTCAAGAACCTTAAGAGGTCCTTGTATCTGTGAGAGTTCAGTCAGAACAACAGATGCAGTTGGAGACAGATGTTAAGAGACCTGTTGTGGGAAACTAGCTTTTGTAGCTGGAAGGCTGGCTAGGCAAGGGTGAAGTCCACAGGAAGACCATGAGCAAAGGCACATCAAGCCACTGAGTCAAACCCGCCTGGATCATCAGGAACATCTTTCTGAATTAAAATCAACTCATCTTTCTTTCTTTCTTTTTTATTTTTTTATTTTTTGTTTGCTTTTCAAGTATGAGTGTTTGCCTCAGGATGAGGGTACACCTTGAGGCCAGAAGAGGATAGCAGATCCCCTAGAGCCAGAGGTACAAGCAATTATGAGCCACCTTACACGGGTGCTGGAAACCAAATTCAGGTCTTCAACAACAGCAGCTAGCACTGTTGAGCCATCCTCCAACCCCAAGTCAAATGATCTTTAGTGATTTGTGACGTTTATTGAGCCTACAAAAAACCTTCATAACACATCCGTTGATATTCAGTTAAAAACCCCAAACTGTAACCTTGCCAAATACACATCCCTGTCTCTAAACCCTTTCAAATAGTCTATAGATCAACACCTTTCCAACAATGTATGAGGCTAGATTTTCCTTCATAGACCAACCAAAGCAATGTAAGAACACAATGGATAAAATCTGTAAGCAGACGAGAGAATCCAGCAAATCTCTATCCGAACACTAAAGATGTTGTTTTAATTCTCATAAATTTTTTTGTTATATAAAATAGTTACATGTGAAAATGCACCATATATGTTAGTATAAAGAGGATATATTTTTATTTTAAAAGAAGTAAAAATCATTACTTTAAAATTTCTAACTTCGAGTCTCCAAGGAAATATAGTTATACAATCCACATAAACAACTCATTGAGTCCTAAACAATTTTGAAGGGTATAAAAGATCCCCAAGTCACCAAGTGGTATGAGAACTGCTGTCCTGTATAAATAGAATGAATATATTCCCAACAGCCCAGTAATTCTCCTTTCATTTGACATTAATCATTATAGATGCCATCTACATCACAGCATAAACAATGCAAAAAACTTGTCCATACTTTATGAATATCACAATTAATCTCTTTTCCCTCATGCATTAATTTGAACAAATTGTTTCCCAAAGAATCCAAAGCTCTTTTTGTAACCTCCTGGTGATGTGACCTGATTCTAGAAAATACCTATTTAAATTTTGGCTATAAACACATTCCATATCAGTATTCAGTATTTTTATTCTGAAACTTATTTTATGCGAATTCTAGTAAGTTATCCATGATAATTTACATACACAATAGGCAAAATATTTATTTGGGGATATTTGATTCATGCTTTTGTATTCTGAAAATGAGCAAGCTGATGGTATGGGTAGGAAAGAGAACTGTGGCTGAAATAGAATTATCAGTTTCTTTATCAGTCACCTTTTGCCTAATTGAAAAATTTGGAGCAAAGTCATAGGAAGACCAAAATTGTGAATTTAAAAAAAAAAAAGTGACCGAAATATGGTACAGACTTGATTGACTTTGCTCAGTAATGGATTGTGACCTGAGAATGAAAGATGAAATAAGCCCTTCTCTCCCCAGATTGATTTTGGTCAATGTTTTTTCACAGTAAAAATTTTTCACAGGAAGCAAATTAAGACAGAACATATTCCTTTTATCTAGAAACTTCAATATAGTGGCAGAAAATGTAGCCTACTGAAGGAGGCCAGGAAAGGCATAGGGATAACTATAGCCTGCCCAAAGTTATTGTCATTATTTAATAGTGGCAAGCTCTTAATTTGTGAGAATGGATTCCATTTTTTTTTTTTTTTTTTTTTTTTTTTTTGGCATTTGGAGCCGTCTTCCATAAAATATGTGAGTCTGCATTATAATGAGAAATCTCCCAACATCTAAGCACTCCCAATTAATTTAAAATTGAAGCCCGTGCCAATTAAACAAAGTATGTCAATAGGTCAGTAACCTCATGTGACATCTGATATAGGAACATTGACTTTTACACAAATTAGTAAATGGCAAAGGGCCAAGAAATTCATCATATACTAAGGTAGCCTGCAGTTGCTGTTGGTTTTGGCTGACCCTTTTCATGGCCATAAACACTGTATAGCATGAAGAGTTTTCATTATTTTTTTTATCTTCACTTACAAAAATTATTTCACAAATCAAATTAATTGGTATAGGCCTGTACTGAGACTTCAAATTCCTTCAAGATGCATGTTTAAGTTTGCTTAGCATCTTCCTGGATAAAAAGACACAATTATCCTGGAAAAGGACCATAAACTTACGTCATTTACTCAACAAATCAGGTCTTCAGTGTCCTGTTCCATCACCTTAGAAGTTCAGGATATAGTTTGGGCAGGTATCTCAACTTCAGCACTATTAACATTTTGGATCAAATCATGCTTTGTGGTGGAAGGCTACCCTGTGCTTTGAAGTTGTGTTTGCCAATCCTTTCCTATGTGGTCTTAAGTAGGCTTACCCACCTCCCTGAGTTCCAGCACCCCACTTATGATACAAGGAACAGCAGAGCATTAAATGACCTCCAGTATGAATATTCAGAAAGTGAACCAGACTTCCGAAAGAAGGGGACAGGAAAGAGAGCTTAAAAGGCACTCATGTTTTGCAAATGGTACACTATAAAGTGCCAAGATCCAAATTCCAGATTCTCTGAATGTTCAGGTGGGTTTTGTGCTCTTAAGACTTTCTAGTCTGTATTTTACAGCAATTTGGATTTTAGAAGCTGTTGTTACTCTTGAAATTTTTTCCTATGTCCAAATTTCTTCTTTGATGTCTGGAAAGATACATAATAATATATAAACTTCACAATTACTAATCCAACTGTTTTAGTTCTCTCTCTGTTGCTGTGATAAACACCATGATTTAAAGCAGCTTAGAGAAGAGAAGGTTCTATTTGGCCTATACTTCAGGTTCCAGTCTATCACTGAGGGAAGTCAGGACAAGAACTCAAGCAGGAACTGACATAGAAACCGTTGAAGAACACTACTTACTGGCTCACTTGCTCACTGGCTTATGCTCAGCTAGCTTTTTGACAATCACACAGACCTGCCTAGGGGTGGTACCACCCATAGTAGGCTGGACCCATCAATGTCAATCATCAGTCAAGACAATCTCTCAGACATAATCACAGACCAATGTGATCTGGACAATTCCTCAATTGAGTTTCCCTCTTCCCCAGTGACTCTAGGTTAATAGAAGAACTAACCAGTACCTCGGCAATCATGGCATTAGATATTGTTTGTTTGTTTCTACCTCTTTTGAGGTCCAAATTTGAAGATGTTCTCCTCTTTCTATCTTCAAGATAGGCTTGTTGACTGTCCTACTTTGTTTCTTCTTTATAGGTCCATCAATTGCTTTCCATCAAAATAACAACTGGCTTCTGACATTTACTCCATTTAGTTTGGTTACAGGCAACTCAGTAAAAGGATTATGCATGAATTGTAGCTATCAGTCAAGCCATAAATAATCCTGAATTTTTTGTGATGTCTGAAGTATGATATATTAGTCCCATGCTTCATATTTGGTATAATCAAACAGTAATCAGTAAGAACTATGACTACTGCAAAATGAGACCTCTGAAGCTTTAAGAGCAAATTTATCACCCTCACACACATAAAAGTCACTGCTAAGAGTCTTTTCTTTCTTAAGGGCCCTTGAAACCCAGCAACTGAATTCCATTCCAGGCCTCCAAATGAGAGCAACAAGGTTATAATTGTCTCACACTTAACTACATGTTTTGCAAAACATAATAGGCAAAGTCATTTTTGTACCATGCACAGAGAATGAAACCTCTTATGAGTTCCTATATGGCTGGCTCAGTGATTGACAGAAAGGAGAAATGAATGCAAAAGCCTTTAGTGATGCTTCTCTGTCCATGTGGTACTGAGAGGAGAACACAGCCTTCACTGTTCTGGGCCTGGGCCCCACACTCACAGGCTTGCTATTCTTCTCCTTTACTCCTGGGCCTAGGGAGGCAGCTCCTTGTTGCCTTTTGTTTCGTTGGTTATGGCTATTTCTTTCCTATGTCTCTTCTCTGAGTTACTGAATTGCTGTTAGCTTAAGGCCTTGCCTTGACATAATCGGAGAGATGAAAGGTGCCATAGAGAAGAGAAAAACTTCAGCCATGCTTTACAACAGAAAATATACCACTCTCAAGGACTGTTTTCCATGGCTTCTAATGGAATATGCTCGGTAGAGACATCAGCTTTGCTGGGGTAAGTAAAAGCATCCTGGCTTCCCAGATACAATGTAGGGATAATCGCCTCTTAGAATCATGGGTTCTAAGTTCTAAATCAAGCCCAAGGTACAACTACTTTTTTAACGCTGTGTTAGAAATTCATTTAGCTTGCTGGGCACACAATCCACATACCTTCTCAGATAGAACATTGTATTTTTCTGCAATTGATTTCATTATGATAAGCTGAAAGCTAATGCTGCTTCCTTGCCTGACAGAGCTTGCAGCTTGGCTGTGCCCTAACATGTTTTATGATAAATAATATATCCTGCATTCATCCAGGGTAGCCTGGAGAAGCAGATGGAGTTAGAGGCTTGTTCTCAAATAGAAAGAAACTACAGCTCGGAGGAAAAGAATGAGATCACTGTATGGCTTCTCAATTTCCTCAGGATAAACAGGGAAGCTGGCACCCTGGAGGGTTTCCAAATGATAGCTGGGAACTTTGGCTTTCCTCTGAGTTCAAAGGAGAAAGCTGTTGTTTTTTTGTTTCGTTTTGTTTTTAAATGTGTTTACTCCTGATGGTTAGCTGTGCCCTCCAAGAAAAGCTTTGTGCACATAGGTAGGTCTCTCTGGTAAGTACCCTCAACCAGATCTTCTTTGGAGTGCCATTTGGCTGGGGGTACCTGCATCTCTAATCACAAGGTGAAAGGTCAATTTTGAAAGTTACATCTGCAGAAATGCATATACACGGAAGTCACTTTTGCTCTAGGCTGCTTTCTAATTCTGACCACAGGAGTCAGAGTGGAGCTTGACTTCAGTCACCAACCTGGCACCTGTTTCTCTCTTCTCCCCCTGCTCCTCTGTTTCCAGACCTTGCAAATGTAGTCTGAGAGATTGTAGAGTGTTATTCCATTAATACATGCGCAGTTACACTAAACTATTAATCAGGCAAACCACAGATGTTGTTTTCTTTCCACATGTTCCTATTTAATTACCCTTAATAACACCGACTGAGCTTCTCAAACCGTTGCCATCGATGGCTTTTTAAAACTGCGTCGGATTTGTTTCCTCGGCTCTCTACTCATTAATGCTGGCTATCTACCTTGATCGACTAAGGATCTCTTAGGTTTCCCAGTGTATTTCTTGCAGAATGTAGCAGGGAACTGCACATAGGCGTAGATTAATAGGCCCTTCACTGAAGGTTGAAAGTCACATGCTGAGCTTACAATCAAACCGCATTCTCGTAAGGAGGGTGTTATCTTTTTGAGGAGTGTGGCATTAATAAATCTGTCTGAAGGAGGCTGCCACTCCAAAAGATCTGAGCTTGGAGGAAGGCAGGGGAGCTTGGTGCGACTGTCTGCTTTAAACCGGGAGAAACTCAGGTCTAGAGAAATGAGCTCTGGGTTGCTGAGACAAAATGCAGGAGCTTGAGGCTTGTGGTCCTCAACTCAGGGTTGGGTCTACTGACTGGTAGTTCTCCACAGCACCTACCACTTGAGAAGAAAAAAAAAAGTGCCCTATTTGACTCAAGCAGACTCATGCAGGCTGGATTTCCTGTGACTGGCTTTATCTACCCACTCTCCTAAAAGGAAAACTTGACTAGACATTCGTAAGTCATGCAGTAAATCTAGAGAGTTCTATATTTGATGATTACTAGGAATTTCTCCTTTTTCAGTGACATTTGCTTCTAAAGAGCTAAAACTTACAGAGCTAATTTACCCTTCTCAGATTTTCATTTATTTGTTTCTCTACATTGCGCACTTTAATTAAAAGATTGAGTAGAGTCGGGTGTGATAGCCTAGGCCTTTCATCCCAACACTCAGGAAGTGAAAGCAGAGGATTGCAATTCCAGGCCACCCTTAGCTTCATAAGAAGTTTCATACCAGCCTGAGATAAATATTAAAACTCTGTCTCAAAACAGTAAAAGGAAGGAGAGGGTGGTTTAATAAATAAGTAGTAAACAGTAAGCATAGCAGTAGTGTGGATTGATATCAAAAGTATGAGAATCAAGCTTGGATTTGAATCCTAATTTAACTTCTTAAAAGTTGTGTGACCTTAGGGAAATTACTCAGCCTTTCAAATTTAGAGGCAGGGGGAAGGGGGATCATCTACTCTGATGCAATGGTCTACAGAGACCCTTAATAAATTCTTGCTATCATCATCATCATTATCATCATTAATTGGAAACAAATGAGAAAAAATGTTTTTTTTTAACATTTTTCCTTCTATTTTAATATGTCACAGGACACCTTAATATCTAGAGAAAGAGAGCCTTTATTTTCTGTTCTGGGTGTTTAGGTCGTTGTGGCCTGCTGAAATTTTCACATATGTGTTGTCTTTTGTTCTTATCCCCTGACCCCCAAGTGAGCTTAGGCCAGTGGTTTTCCAAATGTAGTTTCCGGTTCAGCTGTTTCAGAAGAACTCAACAACCTGTTAGAAATGTATCATACCAGGCCCTGTACTCAGACACACTAAAACTCAGGGTAACTCAAGATCTGGTTTGAGCAAGGCTTCAGATGAGACTGGTGGTCTCTTGAGTTCAGAATGGCAACCTGAAGAAATCTGCCCGGCCACTTAATGAACTGCTGTAGTCCTCAAAGTGAGGGCAGAAGACATCAGAACACCCTGGATGAGACAATGATGACCAGATGACACTCGAATGTGTCATCGAACACCTCATTTAGACAGTAAATGTTCTCTCTCTTCATCCTAGTTGAATTCTGAAGTGTCCATTGGATGTTACTAGCTTCAGTTGGCTCCATAACCATGGCTAATCTCTTAAACACAGAGCGGGTACAAATCCAGTATCCTCAGGGAGCAGCTGGGTCTTCCCAATTAATGACATCCTGTTTAAGTTCTCATCATGGCATTCTTACAGGGTAACTTTAAGATCTATCTGTTGTATTTATATTACTTATATACAGAAAGAAGTAAGACAATTAAAATACTGTATGAGTGATATGGGGGTTATATGTATTCAAATGCTGATGCGTTGAAAAAAGCCTGATTACGTTGGCACCACTTGAACCCTTTATTAGATGTGCAATTCATATTCTTCTTCCTCCTCCTCCTCCTTCTCCTCTCTCTCTCTCTCTCTCTCTCTCTCTCTCTCTCTCTCTCTCTCTCTGTGTGTGCGTGTGCATGTGTGTGTGTGTGTGTGTGCGTGTGCATGTGTGTGTGTGTGTATGTACAAAAGTGTGTGTGTGTGTGTGTGTGTATGTGTGGTATATTTGTACTTGCATATGTGTGTATGTGCTTAAAGACAAGAAGTCAACTTCGGAAGTTGCTTGTAGCCATCTACCCTGTTTTTATTGTTGTTCATTTTTGATTGTTTGGTTTGTTTCAAGAAGGACCGTTCACTGGGACCTGGAATTCACTGCTTATGCTAAGCTGACTGGCCAGTGAGCCCCAGTGATCCATCATCTCTTTCTGCCTCCATGATGTTTGAATTACAAACACTCATCCCCATGCCTATTTTTTGACATGGAGTCTAGACCTCAAACTCAAGTCCTCATACTTAAACAGTAAATACTTTATCAGCTGACTTTTCATCCCAGCCCTGTGCTGTTGTCTTACCCTGAGATTCCTGACCTGTCAAATGATAGTGAAACTGACAATTACAGAAGTAGAGGAGGACGGACATGTGAAACATGGATGTTATGGTCCTCAGAATCCATTAGGTCCTTGTTACATAAACATTCCCCCAAACCTACTTTTTAAAAAGATGTATTCTTAGAGAAGTTCATACATGTATATAATGTATTTTAATTAATATTTTGATTATATCCACACCTTATTTCCCCCCTACACTGCTCTGTGACTCCTCCCTCTCCCATATCCCCCATCCTCTTTTTTTATAACCTACTAAGTCCAATTGGTGCTGCTCATATGCATATGGGTGTGGCACCATCCACCTCAGGAACATGGGCAACTTACCAGGAGCCACATCCCTGAAAGAAACTAACTTATCCCTCTCTGCCAGGAGCCATTAATTTACAATAGCTCCTCCACTACGGTAGCATCTGATGTCAAGCCTGACTTCAAAGCCAGTTTGCTATGTGATCTTTAAAGTGTATTTTATTTGGTTATTTGTCAGATGATAATGAAGAAAGCAATGAGGTGAAAGGTCCTTCTAATTCTTAATATGTGTTGGTGCATGTGTATTGTGCACAGATATACACATGTACAGAAAATAATATTTGTATCCCCTACAAGTATGGCTTTGGTATGCGTAGCTCTATTCCCCTGACATAAAACTCAAGTACTTGGGAATAACACTGAAAATAGATGGCCCTGTTGGAAAAAAAAAAAAATCAAGACATGAAGAATGCGGAGACGGGTGTACATTTCAGAGCTCAAAGGTAATTTTGCTGTATTTTATTATCATCTGTCAAACTTAAAGCATTACTGAGACTAGAAAATAGATTGTCACGGAGGTTTCTGAGGACAATGGTTTCCCTGAGTTGGTGTAAATATATTCAGAGAGACTTGTTCCCACTTAATAACCTGCGTTTTTCCTTCGGAATCACTGATGCGTTCACTTACAGCATTTGAAAGGCAGTTTGTCCTCTGCTGTCAAGTGAACTTGATAGAATAACAGAAAAAAATAAACTGAAAAATTCAATCAGATCTTGTTACTTCTCAAGGGACTTTCTTGACTACTTGTTCTGTTTAAGAAGGAAGAAAGGGAACGCAGTGTTTCTTCAGTCTCATACAAAGTTCCAACACAATTGAACAGAATATCTCCCTGAGAGATGCCATCTGAAGTTCTCCCCTCAGTGTGTCATGACATGGGATGATGGGGTAGGGGGCAAAGCATATCTAAAGGACTACTTCAATATTGTAATGCTATGATGTCAGATTATATTCATCAGCTTATTTATTGCTTAGGATATTATTGTTAATCTACTCAACCAATAATGAAATCTACAATAATCTCAACAATAATGAAAATCTTCCCCTAATCATTAAGTAGTGTCCTGACTTTCACATAACTGACTATTAAAAAGACCCAACCCTCCAGTGGAGCTGTTCCACTTGATTGAGCAGGTATTTAATTTTAAAAAATCACTGTTTAAAGCAAGGGTTAAAATCTTTCCCCCCATGAGTTCCAGCCTCCTTATCTGTAATCTGAGAATGCAATGTCATAGCTTCACAAGATTGTTTTGAGAATTAAGATGATCATGTTGGAAATCACCAGAACAGGTAATACTCACTGAGTTCTCACTACCTGCCAATGTTAGTCCAAGGGTTTTGCCCATCAGGGGCCATTTACATTTATCATTGAGCTCTGTGGTATAGCCATGGGGATTAACCAGCTTGTCCATTATGATGTAGAAGGAAGAGGTGGAGCCAAAATCAGAACCCAGAGAGTCTGGCTCCCTGTTCTTCATCTTTAGGATTTAGACCACTGTTCTTAGTCATATGTTATGTGAGCACTGACGTCAGGGAGCTCACAACAGCCTGAACCACAGCTCCTAAAGATCTGCCACCCTCTTCTGGCCTCCATGAGCACATGCATACACCCACACAGAGATGTGCACATATACATATAATTTTTAACTAAAATCTTTTTTAAATGCATGTGTACATATGTGTGCATATAAAATCTAGTCCTAAAACACATGGCTGCCAAATATTTTCTTCTATTCTGTAAAATGCCTCTTTATTCTGTTCATTGTTTTCATTGTTGTGCAAAAGTTTCCTAATTTCATGAAGTCCCATTAGTCAATGCTTGTTATTATTTATTGGACTTGGAAGTGTTTTTTTCTGAAAGCCTTTGTCTATACCTATATCTTAAAGGGTAATATTTTTGTTTTTCTCTAGCTGTTTCAAAGTCCCATATCTTACATAAAGGCTTTTTGAACTGTTTTGAATATATTTTTGTGCAAAGTCAGAGATGTGAAATCTAGTTCATTCTGCTATGTATGGATACTTGATATTCCCAACACCATTTCTTTGAAGAGGCTATCTTTTCTCTAATATAATTTTTTTAACTTTTGTCAGAAATTAGGTAGCAGTACCAGCACAGGTTTATTTCTGGGATTTCAATTCCATTAATCTGCATGTCCGTTCTGTGCCACTAGCGTGCTGGTTTAGTTACTATAGTTCTGTAGCGTAATTTGAAATTGAGTGTTATGATACCTCCACCATTAATTTTTTTCTGCTCAGGATTATTTTGGATATCTAGGATCTTTTGTGCTTCCATACTAATTTTAGAAAAAAAATTTCATTCTGTGAAGAATGTCACTGTAATTCACATGGAGATGCATTAAATCTGTGAGTCATTTTCAATAATATATCATTTTCACAATATTAGTTCTGTTGGTCCATGAACATGGGAGATCTTTGTATCTTCTAGAGTTTTTCAGCGTTTAAAAATTGTTATTGTACAGGTTTTTTTTTTACCTCCTCAGCTAGGTTTATTCTTAAAACTGTTTTGTTTTTAGAGGCTGTTGTTAGCAAGCATGTCTTCCTGTTAAGTGATTAAACAAATACAAACAGTAACATAATAAACAAGGTTTGAAAAGGTATTGTATCTATAAAGAGGAGAAGCTATTTGGGAGATTAGCCATGAAAACTAGTTCTCTGGTCCAAAATAGCTAGACAGCAGTCAACTGCCTGGAGTATCAAACATCTCTAGGAATAAAACATGAGTGTTATCAGAACACCTAATTAGAATGAATGCGGTATAGACAGTAGAGGAAAGACCCCCAAGTAAATTCTCAGATTTTTGTATGTTAATTTTTGAATCCTGCTACTTTATCCAATGTATTAGGTCTGAAAGTTTTCTGATAGAGTCTTTGGTGGTGGGTTATTGTTTTTGTTTGGGTGGGTATGTGTATGTACGTATGTCCATGCCCATGGACATGTAAAGGTGTGCATGAACATCTGTGCACATATGTGTGAAGGCCACAAGACAACCTCTCGTGCCATTCCAGAAGATGCTATCCTCCTTTTGCGGGTAGGATGAGGTCTCTCATTGGCTTGGAACTGGACAAGTAGGCTTGGCTGGCTGGCCAGCAGGCTCCATTATCTTGCTGCATGTGCTGTCCCAGGACTGGAATTCCAAGGCTATGGCCAGATTTTTTTATGTGATTTCTGAGAATCAAACCCAGGTCCACATGTTGGTACTTGACTAAAAGATCTATCTCCTAGATCCATCTTTCAGAGGCTTTGAGTCAGGGTCATATCATCTACAAATAGAGGGACCATCTGGTTGCTCCCATTCCTACATGTATCTCTTTCATTTCTTCTGTTCACTTGCTCTAGCTGACAGTCCTTGTACTCTATTCAAAAATGAGTGAGAGAGAGAGAATCTCATTGCATTCCTAGTTTTAGAGGAAATGCTTTCAGTATTTCTTCATTTATTATGTTACCTATATATTTGTTATAGGTAGTGTTTACTGTGTTGAGATATGTTTCTTTCCTTCCTGCTCACATTGGGGGTTTTATCAAAAAAGATCTTGAACTTTGTCAGAGATATTTTCTGAACCTCATTGAGATAACTGAGTAAATTCTGTCCCTGTATCTATTTATGTATTGTGTTACATTTACTGATTTACATATGTAGAATTGTTCTTTCATTCCTAGAATGAAATCAAACTTACCATGTTGTATGATCTGTTTAGTGTGATATTGAATTCAGTTTTGCAAGTGTCTTACTGAGTATTTCTATCCATCAGGGATAATGAACAGAGTCTTTCTTTATGGTTGTGTTATTATACAGCTTGAATATCAGGGTGATTCTTGCTTTACTAATTGAATTTTATAGCATTCCTTCCCTTCCTTTGTTAAGAAAAGCTTGGGGAGATTTATTATTAGATTTTTTTTTTAAAGGATTGGTAGAACTCAGCCAAGAATCCATCAAGCCCTGGGCTTCTGTTGTTACAAGACTAATAATGCTTCAATTTTGCTGCTCATTATAGATCTGCTTATGTTGTTTGTATCATGTTAATTTAATTTTAGTAGGTCACAAATGCCTAGAAATCTATCCATTTCTTCTGGATTTCAAGTTTATTAGAATGTAAGTTTTCTTAATATTACCTAATGATTTTCTGAATTTCATTAGTATCTATCATGATGTCCCCTTTTCATCTCTAATTGTATGGATTTGTGGCCTTTTATTTTGGTTAGTTTGAGCAAGAATTTATCAATCTTATTTACCTTTTCCAAGAGCAAATTATGCTTCATTTACACTTTGTAGTGTTACTTTTAGTGTCTTCTTTATTAATCTCTAACCTTTTCTTTATTTTTCCCTCTGTCTGTTCATTTGGAGTTGTCTTTGCAAGATAGAAGTTTATAGCTATGAGTACTTACCAAAAAAAAAACCCATAGATTTCAAATAAATAATTTAATGATGTACCTCAAGGTCTTAAAAAAACCAGAAGTCAAACCCAAAGTCTTGTCAGCTTCAGTAGCTTTTGCTGGTTGACACTGACTTGTGGATTGTGTCTTGAATAATGTCTTTTTTATATATGTTTGTATTCTTTTACCTTTATAAATATATTCTTTTGGGGGTTAGGCTACAAATAATCATAAACTAGTAAGAATCTTTCAAAGAAGAGGCTAGACATGGGATAAAAATTATTACTGAGACATTTGAATAAGGTGGAGAAAAGAAAGCCATGTGTACCAGAGTCTTTTATTACACCTTTAAATGTTTTGTAATGTTTATTTTATTTTTAATTATGTGTCTGTGTTTGTGTGTCTGTATGTGTGTGTAGATATGAGTGCAGATGCCTATGGAGGCCAGAAGAGTGTGTCAGATACCCCAGGAGCTGGAGTTACAGGCATCTGTGAGCCACATAATGAGCATGCTAGGAACTGAATTCTGATCCTTTGCAAGAGAAGCAATCACTTTTAACCATGGAGTCATCTTTCCAGATCCTTCCTGGCTCTTTTTTATTTAACAAAATTAGATACGTTCCATGTAATCATGTTTGAAGGACTATGGAATTAGCAATAAATGAGATATGGTTTGTATCCTTCCATAACTCTCTGTCTAGCTAGAAATGTGGGGATGTAAACTCATAATCACAGACTAGTGGATAGTGTACTGAAGGAAGAAAGGATAGTAGCCCCTCATCTGCCATTTTGCATTTCTATGGTCATAGTTACATCATTCAATGACAATCCAAAAATGTTACATTGAAAATTCAATAAATACTCAATAGATTTTAAATAAACCTTATAACAATAGAATGTTACAATTGTTTGGGTTTTTTTTATTTTTAGGATACCTAATTTATAAATTATACTATGTAATGAATATGTAGGAAAAGTAGAGTACATACAGAATTTATTACTATACTTCCTATTAAATTTCACATAGGGTCCTAGAATACATCTTTCCCAGGTGTATAGGGACCATTACATTTAATTTGCCTTCAGTTTCAAAGAGGATCTCAAGAATTGATGTGAAATTTATTAAATTTGGTTGTTCTGAATGATTGGCTTCATATAACAAACTTTATCTCACATACACACTGAGGACTAATCTTGAGTTTCATGATTATACTAAAGTGAATATGTCTACATAACCACCATTTGAGGCTGGTAGTTTTATGTTTTCTTCCTTTGTTAGGTCTATTTTCAATATTCAGAGAACTGACACACTTCTGAAAATCAAAATATATACAAAAAGGTATACTCAGACAAGTGTCATGGTGCCCTGTTATTAGCCAGAAATATTTATCTGGCTTTTTCTTCCTCTCTTTCTCTTTGTAAACACAAGTATATGTATACATGTTTTCTTCTTCCTCCTTCTATCTTTTACATAAAGTAATATGTGAGATCTTTGCAAAAAGTTTCTTTTTCCATTTAATAATACTTCTCAGAGATTACTCCACTCTCATAATGAACTATTGCCCTATTTATTCAAAGCTAGGTTATGAATGGATCAATGAATATGTGCCATCATCTATATCATCTATTCAGCCAGTATCTTGTGCTCACGGGTTCCAGTAGTTTCTTCTAGATGTCACTGGAATGAGTAGAATGGTGTACGTGTCTTCCTATTGGGATTGTGTCTTCACCACAAATTCCCAGAACTTGGATTGCTGGCTGGAAGGAGACATATTTTGTGGCAGTCATTAGTGCCATGCTAGTGATATAGCTCAGGGGGTAAAGTAGCTTGCCACCAAGGCTGATGGCACGAATTCAATCCCCAGAATCCATGGTAGGAAGAGAGGGTCAAACCCTGAAAATTGCCATCTAACTTCCACTCGTGGACTGTGGGACGGACACACACACACACACACACACACACACACACACACACACACACACTCGGAAGGCCAAAGTTCCCTCAGTGAAAACTGTACATTCCTCTGTTTTGCATTTCCCCCAGCAGTGCCTATGGGAGTCTGTTTCCACAGCCCACTGAGCAAACTGTGTTGCCACACTTTGAACTTTCATCACTCTGAGCAAATGAGAAATAGTACCGCAATGAGATGTAATTAGCATTTATCTCAATGTAAGTGAAGTTGAATACTATTTCATACATTCAAGGCCCATGTCTATATCATTTTATAAATTCTGTATTTATATTTTTGGTTGTGAGCCTAGCCTTTAACGGCTGAGAGATCCATGGCTAGGCCCCAGGTGGAGCTCTGGGAGTCCAATTAGCAAGAAAGAGGAGGGTTTATATGAGTGAGAATTGTTGAGACCAATGTTGGATAAAGCACAGGGACAAATAGCCAAATGAATGGAAACACATGAACTATGAACCAATGGCTGAGGGGTCACCAACTGGATCAGGCCCTCTGAATGGGTGAGACAGTTGATTGTCTTGATCTGTTTGGGAGGCATCCAGGCAGTGGGACCGGGTCCTGTGCTCATTGCATGAGTTGGCTGTTTGAAACCTGGGGCCTATGCATGATCGCTTGGCTCGGCCTGGGAGGAGGGGACTGGACCTACCTGGACTGAGTCTACCAGGTTGATCTCAGTCCACAGGGGAGGCTTTGCCCTGGAGGAGGTGGGAATGGGGGGTGGGCTGGGGGGAAGGTGAGGGGAGCGGGAGGGGGGAGAACAAGGGAATCCGTGGATGATATGTAGAACTGAATTGTATTGCAAAATAAAAAAAAAAAATTCTGTATTTATTCCCTCTGCCCATTTTTCAACAGTATTATAATTTGTTTTTCTTTCTAGTGCTAAATTTTTTTATTTGTTAAGGATGTTGACTTTTTCTGTGGTATGTTGGGAATACTTTCTATTTGTGATTGGCCTTTTGACTCGTCTCAGGGTGATTTTGCCATATATAGTGAATTTATTAATCTGCTTTCATATTTGGACTTTTAGTATAATTACCTGTAGTTCTAAATTAGATGAAATTTTGCCCGTATTTCCTCCTAATGCTGTTAAAGATTTTTATGTATATTTTGACTATTTATTCATTTACAGTTTCTTTGTATATAAAAATAACTGGATCTATTTTAATTTGTAAAATAATAGTTTTTAAAAATTGTTATCCAGCTGACTAACACCATTTACTAAAAACACATTCTTTTAAAAATGTTTTTTAATTTATAAGTATGTGTGTGTTCCTGTTTTTCTATCTATATACCACACACACACAATGCCTAATATTGGTGCTAAATTGAAAGAAAAGAACCAAATCCAGGTCCTTTGCAAAAGGCTGAGCCATCTCTCCAACTCTATAAATGCAATCTAAAAATTCATCATCACCATCATCATCACCATCATCATCTTACAATCTTTTCTTCAGAAAACCCAAGGCATCATCTTGTGACAACACTAGGTTTCTAAGAAAATCTACCTTATTCCTGATCTCTCTGTCTCATAGTGAACCAATAACACTCTGAGTTAGCTGTAGAGACTGTAGTCCCAAAGATGGCCACAAGCTCAAACACCTACAGCTTTCTCTGGTCACTGTTCTCCTACCAAGTCTTGCATCATTTTTACATTGTAAAAAATTTCAATATATCAAATTTAATAACAAAGATTGTACCTTGTAGGAAATGCATTACATCTATAAATTAAATTAAGAGTAAAAATAGAATTTTTTTTTTTTTTTTTTTTAAATTTTTATTTTGCAATACAATTCAGTTCTACATATCAGCCACAGATTCCCTTGTTCTCCCCCCTCCCGCCCCCCTCACCTTCCCCCCAGCCCGCCCCCCATTCCAATCTCCTCCAGGGCAAAGCCTTCCCCACAGACTGAGATCAACCTGGTGGACTCAGTCCAGGTAGGTCCAGTCCCCTCCTCCCATGCTGAGCCAAGGGACCCTGCATAGGCCCCAGGTTTCAAACAGCCAACTCATGCAATGAGCACAGGACCCGGTCCCACTGCCTGGATGCCTCCCAAACAGATCAGGCCAATCAACTGTCTCACCCACTCAGAGGGCCTGATCCAGTTGGTGACCCCTCAGCCATTGGTTCATATTTCATGTGTTTCCGTTTGTTTGGCTATTTGTCTCTGTGCTTTATCCGACCTTGGTCTCAACAATTCTCTCTCATATAAACCCTCCTCATTCTCGCTAATTGGACTCCCAGAGATCCACCTGGGGCCTAGTCATGGATCTCTGCCTCCAGGTCCATCAGTAGTTGGATGAGGTTTCTAGCACGACAATTAGGGTGTTTGGCCATCCCATCACCAGAGTAGGTCAGTTCGGATTGTCGCTCGACCATTGCCAGCAGTCTGTTGTGGGGGTATCTTTGTGGATTTCTGTGGGCCTCTCTAGCACTTTGTTTCTTCCTATTCTCATGTGGTCTTCATTTACCATGGTCTCCTATTCCTTGTTCTCCCTCTCTGTTTTTGATCCAGCTGGGATCTCCCACTCACCCAAGCTCTCTTTCCCTCGACCCTCGCCCTTCACTACCCCCACTCCTGTCCAGGCTGTTCATGTAGATCTCATTCCATTTCTCTGTCGTTGGGCGATCCCTGTGTCTTTCTTGGGGTCCTGTTTTCCAGGTAGCCTGCCTGGTGATGTGAGTAGCAGTCCAGTCATCCTTGTTCCACATCTAGTATCCTGTTATGAGTGAGTACATACCATGTTTGTCTTTCTGAGTCTGGGATACCTCACTCAGGATGATTTTTTCTAGATCCATCCATTTGTCTGCAAACCTCATGATGTCATTGTTTTTCTCTGCTGAGTAGTATTCCATTGTGTATATGTACCACATTTTGTTTATCCATTCTTCAGTTGAAGGGCATCTAGGTTGTTTCCAGGTTCTGGCTATTACAAACAACGCTGATATGAACATAGCTGAACAAGTGCTCTTGTGGTGTGGTTGAGCATTCCTTGGGTATATGCCCAAGAGTGGTATAGCTGGATCTTGGGGGAGATGGATTCCCAATTTTCTAAGAAATCGCCATATTGATTTCCAAAGTGGTTGTACAAGCTTGCATTCCCACCAGCAGTGGAGGAGAGTTCCCCTAGCTCCACATCCTCTCCAGCATAAGGTGTCTTCAGTGTTTTTGATCTTAGCCATTCTGACAGGCGTAAGGTGGTATCTCAGAGTTGTTTTGATTTGCATTTCCCTGATGATTAGGGATGTTGAGCAATTCCTTAAATGTCTTTCAGCCATTTGAGTTTCCTCTGTTGAGAATTCTCTGTTTAGTTCTATAGCCCATTTCTTAATTGGACTGTTGGGCATTTTGATGTCTAATTTCTTGAGTTCCTTATATATTCTGGATATCAGTCCTCTGTCAGATGTGGGATTGGTGAAGATCTTTTCCCATTCTGTAGGCTGTCGCTTTGCTTTGTTGACCGTTTCCTTTGCCCTACAAAAGCTTCTCAGTTTCAAGAGGTCCCACTGATTGATTGTTTCTCTCAGTGTCTGTGCTACTGGTGTTCTATTTAGAAAGTGGTCTCCTATGCCAATGTGTTCAAGACTACTTCCTACTTTCTCTTCTAGCAGGTTCAGAGTAGCTGGATTTATGTTGAGGTCCTTGATCCACTTGGACTTAAGTTTTGTGCACGGTGATAGATATGGATCTATTTGCAGCCTTCTACATGTTGATATCCAGTTTTGCCAGCACCATTTGTTGAAGATGCTTTCTTTTTTCCATTGTGCACTTTTGGCTTCTTTGTCAAAAATTATTTGTTCATAGGTGTGCGGATTAATATCAGGGTCTTCAATTCGATTCCATTGGTCCACATGTCGGTTTTTATGCCAGTACCAAGCTGTTTTTATTACTGTAGCTCTATAGTAGAGCTTGAAGTCAGGGATCGTGATGCCTCCAGAGGTTGTTTTATTGTACAGGATTCTTTTGGCTATCCTGGGTTTTTTGTTTTTCCATATGAAGTTGAGTATTATTCTTTCCAGGTCTGTGAAGAATTGTGTTGGTATTTTGATGGGGATTGCATTGAATCTGTAGATTGCTTTTGGTAAGATTGCCATTTTTACTATGTTAGTTCTGCCTATCCATGAGCATGGGAGATCTTTCCATTTTCTGACATCTTCTTCAATTTCTTTTTTCAGGGACTTAAAGTTCTTGTCATATAGGTCCTTCACTTGCTTGGTTAGTATTACCCCAAGGTATTTTATGTCATTTGTGGCTATAGTAAAGGGTGATGTATCTCTGATTTCCTTCTCCGCTTTTTTGTCCATTGTATATAGGAGGGCTACTGATTTTTTGGAGTTGATCTTGTATCCTGCTATGTTGCTGAAGGTGTTTATAAGCTGTATCAGTTCCTTGGTGGAATCTTTGGGGTTGCTCAAGTATACTATCATGTCATCTGCAAATAGGGAAAGCTTGACTTCTTCCTTTCCAATTTGTATCCCCTTAATCTCCTTATGTTGTCTTATTGCTCTGGCTAGAACTTCAAGTACTATATTGAATAAGTATGGGGAGAGCGGACAGCCTTGCCTCGTTCCTGATTTTAGTGGAATTGCTTTGAGTTTCTCTCCATTTAATTTGATGTTGGCTGTTGGCTTGCTGTAAATTGCCTTTATTATGTTTAGGTATGTTCCCTGTATTCCTGATCGCTCCAAGACCTTTATCATGAAGGGGTGTTGGATTTTGTCAAATGCCTTTTCAGCATCTAGTGAGATGATCATGTGGTTTTTTTCTTTGAGTTTGTTTATATGGTGTATCACATTGACAGACTTTCGTATGTTGAACCATCCTTGCATCCCTGGAATGAATCCTACTTGATCATGGTGGATAATTGTTTTGATGTGGTCTTGGAGTCTGTTTGCCAGTATTTTATTGAGTATTTTTGCATCAATGTTCATGAGGGAGATCGGTCTGTAGTTCTCTTTCTTTGTTGTATCCTTGTTTGGTTTGGGAATCAGGGTAATTGTAGCCTCATAGAAGGAGTTTGGTAATGTTCCTTCTGTTTCTATTGTATGGAACAATTTAGAGAGTATTGGTATTAACTCTTCTTTGAAGATCTGGTAGAATTCTGCACTGAAACCATCTGGTCCTGGGCTTTTTTTGGTTGGGAGACTTTTAATGACTGTTTCTATTTCGTTAGGGGTTATTGGACTATTTAAATAGTTTATCTGGTCTTGATTTAATTTAGGTATGTGGTACCTATCCAGAAAATTATCCATTTCTTTTAGGTTTTCCAGTTTTGTGGAATAGAGGTTTTTGAAGTATGACCTGATGATTCTCTGGATTTCCTCAATGTCTGTTGTTATGTCCCCCTTTTCATTTCTGATTTTGTTGATTTGGATGCTCTCTCTCTGTCTTTTGGTTAGTTTGGATAAGGGCTTGTCTATCTTGTTGATTTTCTCAAAGAAACAACTCTTTGTTTCATTAATTTTTTGTATTGTTCTCTTTGTTTCTATTTTATTGATTTCAGCTCTCACTTTGATAATTTCCTGGCATCTATTTTTCCTGGGAGACTTTGCTTCTTCCTGTTCTAGAACTTTCAGGTGTGCTGTTAAGTCACTAGTGTGAGATTTCTCCAGCTTATTTATGTGGGCGTTTAGTGCTATGAATTTCCCTCTTAGTACTGCTTTCATAGTGTCCCATAGGTTTGGATATGTGGTGTCTTCATTTTCGTTGATCTCTAGGAAGTCTTTAATTTCTTTCTTTATTTCTTCCTTAACCCATTGGTGATTCAGGTGGGTATTGTTCAGTTTCCATGAGATTGTAGGTTTTCTGTAGTTTTTGTTGTTGTTGAAATCCAACTTTAGACCATGGTGGTCTGATAGAACACAGGAGGTTATTCTAATTGTTTTGTATCTGTTTAGATTTGCTTTGTGACCAAGTATGTGGTCAATTTTAGAGAAGGTTCCATGGGGTGCTGAGAAGAAGGTATATTCTTTTTTGTTAGGATGGAATGTTCTGTAGATGTCGATTAAGTCCATTTGAGTCATGACATCAATTAAGTCCTTTATTTCTCTGTTAAGTTTCGATTTGGGAGATCTGTCCAGTGGTGAAAGTGGGGTGTTGAGGTCTCCCACTATTAATGTGTGGGGTTTTATATGTGATTTAAGCTTTAATAATGTTTCTTTTACATATGTGGGTGCCCTTGTGTTTGGGGCATAAATGTTCAGAATTGAGACTTCATCTTGGTGGATCTTTCCTGTGATGAGTATGTAATGCCCTTCTTGATCTCTTTTGATTGATTTTAGTTTGAAGTCTATTTTGCTGGATATCAGGATGGCTACACCCGCTTGTTTCTTAAGACCGTTTGATTGGAAAGTCTTTTCCCAGCCTTTTATTTTTAGGTAGTGTCTATCTTTGAATTTGAGATGTGTTTCTTGTATGCAGCAGAAAGATGGGTCCTGCTTTCGTATCCATTCTGTAAGCCTATGTCTTTTTATAGGTGAATTAAGTCCATTGATATTGAGGGATATTAATGTCCAGTGATTGTTCATTCCTGTTATTTTTTGGTGGTGATGTGTGTGTACTTTTCTTCGTTGGGGTCTACTGCTGTGGCTTTATCTATTGCCTGTGTTTTCGAGGTTGTATCTGACTTCCTTAGGTTGAAATTTTCCTTCTAGTGCTTTCTGTAGGGCTGGGTTTGTGGATAAATATTGTTTAAATCTGGCTTTGTCATGGAATGTCTTGTTCACTCCATCTATGATGATTGAAAGTTTTGCTGGGTATATTAGTCTAGGCTGACATCCATGGTCTCTTAATGTCTGCATTACATCTGTCCAGGACCTTCTGGCTTTCAAAGTCTCCATTGAGAAATCGGGTGCTATTCTGATAGGTTTGCCTTTATATGTCACTTGGCCTTTTTCCTTTGCTGCTCTTAATATTCTTTCTTTATTCTGTACGTTTAATTGTTTAATTATTATGTGGCGAGGGGACTTTTTCTGGGGGTCTAGTCTGTTTGGTGTTCTATAGGCTTCCTGTATCTTCATAGGCATTTCCTTCTTTAACTTGGGAAAGTTTTCTTCTATGATCTTGTTGAATATATTTTCTGTGCCCTTGAGTTGGTATTCTTCTCCTTCTTCTACCCCTATTATTCGTAGGTTTGGTCTTTTCATGGTGTCCCAAATTTCTTGGACATTTTGGTTCATGACTTTGTTGACTTTAGTGTTTTCTTTGACTGATGAATCTATTTCTTCTATTGTATCTTCAACGCTAGAGATCCTCTCTTCCATCTCTTGCATTCTGTTGATTATACTTGCATCTGAAGTTCCCAATCGTTTTCTCAGATTTTCTATTTCCAGCATTCCCTCTGTTTGTGTCTTCTTCATTTTTTCTATTTCCTTTTTCAGGTCTTGGACTGTTTCCTTCATTTGTTTCATTGATTTTTCTTGATTTTCTTTCAGTATTTTATTGTTCTCTTCCAGGACTTTATTGATTTCTTCTAATTTGTTTGCCCTTTCCTCTAGTTGTTTACAGCGTTCTTCACATTTTTTTGTCTTTTCCTCTACACGAGCCTCTAGCTTCTTCATGATGACATTCATAAGGCTATTTTCTTCTGCTTCTTCCAATTTCTGATGTTCAGGTCTAGGTGTTGGAGGAGGGCTAGGGCCTGGTGATGGTGTATTACTATTCATTTTGTTGTATGTGTTTCTGCCTTGACGTCTGCCCATCTCCTTGTGGTTCGTTCCTGGCCTTATCCGCACACTTGGTTCAGACCTGACAGATTCAGGAAGTCTCTCTCTCTTGTCCAGATGGGAGCTCTCTTGTCCAAATTGGAAGTCCGGGGCAGGATGGAAGCTCTTGTTCAGAAGGGAAGTCCGGGGGAGGATGGGTGCTCTCCTCTCTCTCTCTCTCTCTCTCTCTCTCTCTCTCTCTCTCTCTCCTCCAGATGGGAAATCCACGGCAAGATGGGAGCTGGGGGCCAGCCTCTAAGTCTCAAGAAGAGGCTTGGGGCTCAGGCGGATGGGCGTGGGGGCAGGGCGTGGAGACTGCAGGGTCTGCCAGGGGTCTTGGAGAAGGAGATCCTTCCCGGTGGGGCTAGAAGGGCACCTGCCCGGGGAGCAGAACCTGGGGCCAAGTTGGGCAGGTCTTCCCCGGAGTGGCTGGTGCCCAGGGATGGGGTAGGGGGCAAGCTAGGGCACTCACCTGTGCTTCAGAAGGGAAGTCCTGGGCAAGATGGGAGCTGGGGGGCCTGGCCTCTAAGTCTCAGGAAGAGGCTTGGGGCTCAGGCGGATGGGCGTGGGGGCAGGGCGTGGAGACTGCAGGGTCTGCCAGGGGTCTTGGAGAGGGGGATCCTTCCTAGTGGGGCTAGAAGGGCACCTGCCCGGGGAGCAGAACCTGGGCCCAAGTTGGGCAGGTCTTCCCCGGAGTGGCTGGTGCCCAGGGATGGGGTCGGGGGCAAGCTAGGGCACTCACCTGTGCTTCAGAAGGGAAGTCCTGGGCAAGATGGGAGCTGGGGGCTGGCCTCTAAGTCTCAGGAAGAGGCTTGGGGCTCAGGCAGATGGGCGTGGGGGCAGGGCGTGGAGACTGCAGGGTCTGCCAGGGGTCTTGGAGAAGGGGATCCTTCCCGGTTGGGGTAGAAGGGCACCTGCCCGGGGTCCAGAACCTGGGCCCAAGTTGGGCAGGTCTTCCCCGGAGTGGCTGGTGCCCAGGGATGGGGTCGGGGGCAAGCTAGGGCACTCACCTGTGCTTCAGAAGGGAAGTCCTGGGCAAGATGGGAGCTGGGGGCCGGCCTCTAAGTCTCAGGAAGAGGCTTGGGGCTCAGGCAGATGGGCGTGGGGGCAGGGCGTGGAGACTGCAGGGTCTGCCAGGGGTCTTGGAGAAGGGGATCCTTCCCGGTTGGGGTAGAAGGGCACCTGCCCGGGGTCCAGAACCTGGGCCCAAGTTGGGCAGGTCTTCCCCGGAGTGGCTGGTGCCCAGGGATGGGGTCGGGGGCAAGCTAGGGCACTCACCTGTGCTTCAGAAGGGAAGTCCTGGGCAAGATGGGAGCTGGGGGCCAAAAATAGAATTTTGACCGTATTCCTTGAACAGGAATGAAAGCCACCCCCTCACTTGTTCAAAGTAATTTTACTGTCCTTCAATAGTGCTTGAAGTTTTGCATAGATTTAGTGCATTTTTCCTATTTTTTGTTCCTAAATGTTTCACTTTCTTATTGCTGTTCTATTTTTAATAAATATTTTATTTAATAATCATGCATATAATATGTTTGAATCCAATCCACAGACCCCCCCATTCCCTCCTCTCCAAATCCTTCCCCATTTCCTCTTCCTTTTCCTTCCAAATTTCGTGTGCTCTCTCTTTTTTTTTTAAATTCAATATCCACTGAGTCTGTTTAGTGCTGCCTACATGTGCATGGGTGTGAGGTTAACTACAGGAGCATGGGGAGCAGCCTCTTGGGCCTGCATTCATAAAGAAAAGTGACCATCTTTTCTAAGTGAGTCTTATTCATGAAGTCCAAGCCATCATGAGTTCATGCATGCAACTAAACTGTATTATCTGGCAAAGCTTGTTAATTACAGACACCTACTTCCTGTCTTTCTTACAATATTTCAGCCCCTCTCTTCCACAATGATCTCTCTGATAATGATTAAATAAAAACTTAAAGGGGTAGTTTATTTATCATGTCTTTTTAGCAGAACGATAGTATTAGGTTCTCTCCTAGGGTCTATGGCCTAGTCGGGGTCAATTAGGCTTTGTGTGTGTGTGTGTGTGTGTGTGTGTGTGTGTGCGCGCTTGCATTGGTTTGTTTGCTTTAGATCAATTAAGGATATAAGACATGAGTCCATCTTTTAGAGAGGGCTTTACATCCAATCAGAAAGTGATTGGTTATACCTGTAATATTTCTACCACTATCACACAACAGTGGGCCTATCTTTCCAGGACAGTAGCTATTAGAGCTTGCAGAGCTCACGCTAGGTAAAACTGAGGTTGACTTTCTCTCCCTGGCAGCGTGCATATCACCTAATAGTGCTACGAAAGCTATCCAGTAGAAGTGAATCTTTGAGGTTGGTACCAGCTTGATTTTTCCATGTTCTGTATCTATGGTGTGCAGTCTGACCATCAAGTTCAGGAGAACAATCAGAAGCAGTAGCAATAGCCCGTAATGTTTGGGGAGGACCCACTAACCAAAACCACAAAAACAGACAACCCACACATGGTTCTGGGCTTTTTATTTCATAGCCAGTGTTGTCTGGGTAAGGCATTCTCCTCCACCCCCACCCCACCCCCATTATATAGTAACTCCACTTAAGCATCTTTTACACATGTCCGTGTATATATTTTAGGAAGTTTCTACAGTATTAGGTTTTCATAAGACATTTTCAAAGGGCTTTAATGTTAGTCATTCTTCCCCATAACCCTTCCTGTACCCTGCTCTCCCACCATTTATCCCTTCTTGTTCCATTATTCCCCTTTTCCCTTATTTCCACCTGCATCCTTATCCCCCATTGCTGTTTTTAAATAGGATATTTTCACCCATTGCACCCACTAATGACACTTATCTATCTACACATAATTGTTATTTTCATTGTGAAGTACAGTTTGAAATTATAGGATTTTATGGTTTTGCCATCAAGTCTAATCTATCCAATAATGTTTCTACTCGTTTCTTATGGTTTTTTACTTACTGAATAAATCTATATCTCTTCCTTTACTTTTAAATTTTTTCAAGTTATCACATTTTAGAGCTAGATATGCAGCTTAGTGGGAGAGCATTTACCTACCTTAATGATGTCCCCAGTTCTTCTAATTATGATTTAAAAAACAAGACTTTATTTGTTATGGCTGAATAATATTGTGTTGTCTGCTGGGAAGAGCAAAGGTGACAGAAGATAAAGAAAATTTGGGTAATAGGTACCAAAATAATACAGTTACATGGAAGAAGGACAGGGAGATGCCTATAGTTATATATATATATTACACACACACACACACACACACTGAATGAGTATAAAGGCACTATTCTAATTTGATCAGCTCCTTTTCTAGGCAAGTGCTAAAATACCACACTGTACCCCCTAAATATGTACAGTTATTACATGTTAATCAAAATGTATTATTTAATTAAAACACACAGATAGATGTGGAAGGCCAAAGAAAATATTTGAATGGTCCTTTTAAATAAAAGACATGTTTCCATGGCATCATTAAAGTGCTTGTCTAATTCAAATTCTAAACCTTGAAAGTCTGGGTTCAGTACTGTGAGGCTCTCCAAGAAGACATGGAATGGTACTTGGCTGTGAAAGTGAAGATGGTTGGTCTCAACTGACAGCTGAAGGTCTACCTGTTGAGTTTTTCCTTGTTTCCACATTATAATCTGAGAGCTGTCACCATACCTCATCCTGATGATCTATTTAGGCCTGATTTCTTGTGTTCCCTGGATTATTCTAACATGAATGAGAGTAAGGGTAGATTTAAAACCCATGAGTACCATATCTAATATAAGAAAATTCTAAAAAGGGGATCTTGTACCAACTGTCCCAAGCACTTTTCCAACCTGATACTACAAAAGCAGTAGAGAAGCATTATGAATTAATGATGTATTCTTTAGAAACCCAAGACTTTAAAATGTGAGCCATATTCTTCTAGAAGGACAACCAAAATTGTCTTTAAATCCCAGCATAATCCTGTAACTCTCAGTTGAGAGAGCCCAGTGTCTGATTTGTGCTCACAGTCTGAGTGTGCATCACTGAATCCTGATGTGGAAGAATATGACTCTGATAACTTTGATCACACATTTGAGACATAAACACCTCTCTGAACAGGAATGGTTAATCCATTCTAGTAAACTCATAATAAGTACAGGAATGTCTTCAAAGCAAGATTGAGACTGATCATAGGGAAAAAAAAAAAAAAGTTCTCTGAGGCTAAGGCATAAAGCAGATTGTTCCATATTTGGGGGAAAAGAAGTAACAAATGGCAGCTATTTACATCCCTCCTCTGAAGGCACTGCCCATTTTCTGTAGGATGGCATCTTTGCTAGGGACTATTAACTTGAGAGAGGATAACTAACAACAAATGATATTTTAATGACTGGCAGAAAAAAAATGTGTGACATTTACTGTGATTTCACTGTAGAAAAACATACTTTCGTAAAAAGACTTAATCATACTTTAGAAGCTCTGCTGTGTTTTGAAAGGGTGACATATTTTAGGAAAAGAAACACTAATATGCTTTTCCCTTTCAGAAATGATTTACCTCAACAAACATTTAACAAGGTTTTGCTATGTTAATAGCATGGCACTGTGCTATTGACTAAAGGGTTGGGGAGAGGAATAAAATATAATCTTTGATCTCAAGACATTTATGGTCTTGTGAAGAATAATCTAAAATCATCTCTATTTTATATCAAGCTAATAACAGTAGGTGCAGTAAACAACCCACCTATGTCCACAGTCACTGGCCTTTTAAACATTTGCTTTTAAAACCTTCTTAGTTAGGAAAAGAGAATCCTACCCCCCACCCACATATACACACACACAAACTTTCCTAGAACAGTAAGATGACTTGCAGCCTTGAAAGGGTATAACCAACAATGATAGGAAACAACAGAGAACTGACTGACTAGATGGAATACTTTTGATCGCCTTGAAACGTGACAAGATTGTGGTTTCATATACCTAGAAATCAAACAATGATTTTTACAAAGGGTTGTCATAATGCAAAATCCCAAAGACATTTTTAATTTGATCAAGGGAATCTTCAACTTTTACCACAGTGGGAGGAGAACCTATTAGAACAGTCTTCACAGTTCAAAGAATTACAAGGAATAATGGAAGTATAGAATGTGGGGAATGGGATACATCTGGTAGCTAGAGACCAGTACTGAAGGAAGGGTCCTTAGAACAGGAAGCATTTAACCTGAGTCTTGAAAGATTAGTTGGAAGAAGTAAGTATATAAAGCTCTGAGCTTCTTGGAAATCTTGTGAAGGGAAATGATTTTTTTTTCCCTCTTGATGTGTTAAGAGTTGAGGAAGCAAAGAAATGCTCCGACTGGTCCTCAGAGGGTGTCTGTAGCTGGAGAGTTTTCTCTCCAGGTCCCACCAAACCCTGGCAGTCCGACAGCCCACTTATAAAATAAACACACAGACACTTATATTATTTAAACTGTTTGGCCTAATGGCTCAGGCTTCCAGCTATCTAGTTCTTACATCTTAAATTAATCCATTTCTATAAATCTATACCTTGCCACATGGCTCGTGGCTTACCAGCATCTTCACATGCTGCTTGTCATGGTGGCAGCTGGCAGTGTCTCCCTCTGCCTTCCTGTTCTCTCAATTCTCCTCTCTGTTAGTCCCACCTATACTTCCTGCCTGGCTACTGGCCAATCAGTGCTTTATTTATTGACCAATCAGAGCAACACGTTTGACATACAGACCATCCCACAGCAGGTGTCACTCAATAAGCAAGGAAGAGAAGATGAGGTGTAAAGATGGCTGCAGTAAGACCAGGGCTTTGGATTTATTTGTGGGCCCCTGGCAGTAGGACCAGGATCTATCCCTGCTGCATAAACTGGCTTTTTGGAGCCCATTCCCTATGGTGAGATACCTTGCTCAGCCTTGAAGCAGAGGGAAGGGGCTTGGCCCTGCCTCAACTTAGTATGCCACTTTGTTGACTTCCCCAGGGAGGCTTTACCCCCTCTGAGGAGTGGATGGGGAATGGGATGGGGGGGGCAGGAGAAGGGGAACTGGGGTTGGTATGTAAACTAAAAAAAAGTTAAATCATAGTTTTAAAAATGGGAAAGTTTGCTCTGAAAGCACAGTATAAAGTACTAAAGAGAAGTAGAGCAACCACGTGATCTCATTTTGTCCTCAGCAGTAAATGGCCTGTTGATATATGCATGACAGGCCTTCTACAAATATTTCACTTGATCACACATCTGCCATAGTCAGGAATCTGTGGAAGCTAGAAAAATAGAGAAATAATTCATTGTTTTCAAGGAACTTAATTATATTTTACTGAAAAGTCATGGACCAATGACTTGGATCTGAGAACCAATCAAGGTTCATTTCAGGAAACAGTTTGTGTTTCTTTTCTGCAGGATACCAATAGTCAGGACCAAGTTTAAGGAATGAGCAATACAAAACATTAGAAAGTTCATGAAAACAGACATTTCTCTCTCTTGTCTTTGTTTCTCTCTATTTTTCTTTATTTCTTTTTTCTCTCATTCCCACATTGACTTTAGTTTTTAATAAATTTATAAAAAGACAACTGGGAAATAAGAACACCACACACCAAAATCATATATAAGCCCCATTCCCCCTTTGTTAAGCTTCCCTCTTGGCCATTTTCCCACAACTGAAGATTCTATCATGGTGCTGGTACCACTTCTCTTTTGGGCTCTAAGCCCCTTGGGCCTATGCCCTCCACAGCCCATAACCATTGGACAAGGGTCCATTAGCTATCCTGAGCCTTTGGTTCTCCACTGACTCTCAGGGACGCTGGAGGTCAGTCTCATTTCGCTTGCTGTCTGTCTGGCTCATGGCCCTCAGCTCCTGCCCATGCTTTGAACTCTTTCCAACTATAAAATCACAAGCTACACACTTGGGCTGACTCCTCGATAGACCCAGTCTGTTTCTGAACTAGCATTTGGAATCTGAAGTGACAATTCCATCTAATATTTTTTGCTCCCATCTCTATAACTGGAATTATTGCTGTCACATCTTTTTATATAAATACTTTTCTATTTTTGTATTTTCATGGATACATTAATTGGACACATTTAAAGGGGTTCAGTATATTTCCATACATGCACACACCATGGACTAATCAAACGCAGCCTCCCATTATCCACCTGCCCTTCACTTTCCCTAGGAATCACTATTCTGCTGTCAGGTCTACATTTTCAGCTTTCACATATGAGACAGACTATGTAGTACTTGCCTTTAAGTGTCTGGCTTATATCACTAAGCACAATGTCCTCTAGTTCAATATATTTGTTGCAAATGACAAGATTTCATTCTTCTTTAGTCTAAATAGTACTTTACTACATATAGCCTGGTTTTTTTGTTTGTTTTGTTTTTGTTTTATATTTTTAACCTACTGTCTTAGGGTTTCTATTGCTATAAAGAGACATCATGACCATGGCAACTCTTCTAAAGGATAACATTTAATTGGGGCTGGCTCACAGTTTCAGAGGTTCAGTCCCTTATCATCATGGTGGGACATGGTGGTGTGCAGGCAGACATGGAGATGGAAAAAGAGCTGAGAGTTCTACATCTTGATCCACAGGCAACAGGAAGTGAACTATGCCCACACTGGGCATAGCTTGAGCATATGAGACCTCAAAGCCCACCCCACAATAACACACTTCCTACAACACGGCCATACCTCCTAATGGTGCTACTCCCTCTGGGCCAAGTATTCAAGCACTTGAGTCTATGGAGGCCATATCTATTCTAACCACACCTATTCATCTATTCATGGGAACCTAGATTGATACCTTAACTGTTATGCAAATAAAAAATATTTGCATGCAGATAGCTCTTTTGTATGCCAATTTGCCAAATGTATGTGGCTGTTCATTGAAAGGCAGGATAACTTGATTATGTAGCAGATCTATTTTCAGTTTCTTGAACAATGACCCTACAATTCTCTGCAATGACTATACTACTGTGCATTCCTTATGTGTGGGAGTTCTTAATTCTCCATATAGTTGTCAGTATTTTTTTACCATTTATCTTTTTTATATAAGCTGTTCTAACCAAGATGAAATACTCTCTTATAGTTTTGATTTGCATTCCTCTGTTTGTTAAATCTATTGAATGATTTCCATATGCTTGGATGTTTATATTCTTTCTTTGGAAACAATCTCTTTCAATTATTTTCTCATTTAATTACTTCTTATTCTTATGTTAAAGGGTTTCTGGGTTCCTTATTTACTCTGGATTCAAACAATATCAGATGAATAGCAGACAGATGGTTTCTTCCTTTAGGTACATTGGTCTTCATTCTGGGTTTTTGTTGTTGTTGTTGTTTGTTTTTTGTTTTTTTTTTTTTGCTATGCAAAAGCCTTTTAGGGTGGTGCCATAGTTACCTTCAGCTGTCAACTTGACACAAACCTAGTCACCTGGGGAATGGAAACCTCAACTAAAGAACTTCCCAGATCAAATAGGTCTGTGACCACATTTGAGAGACACTTTCTTAATTGCTCATTGATGTAGAAAAGCCCACTGTGGGCAGTTCCATCCCTGGGCAACTGGGCCTGGATGCTGAAAATCATAGCTGAGCAAGCCAGAGGGAAAAAGCCAGTAAGCAGTTTCTGCTTCAAGCTTGGGCCTTTACTTCCTGTTTTGGCTTCTTTTGATGATGGACTATAACATGAAAATGTAAACCTCTTTCCTCCTCAAGTTGCTTTTGGTCATGGTGTTTGTCATGGCAACAGAAAGCGCACTCGGACAGTTGTAATCCTACTTGCAATCTTTGTGCTCTTGTTTTCTGTGGGGTTTCTTGGTGGGGAGAGTTATCTAGAAAATTGTTGCCTGTGCCAATGTCTTTAAGTGTTTCCTCTCTAGTCTCTTATGGAAGTTTTAGATTCTTGATTTTGTGACTGTTTCTTCTAGATTGGACATAAAATAATCAATGTCATCTTCAATCAGAACACCTGTGGTCATGCTCACAAGACCCTCTCAAGAATGGGCCTACTAATATTCTCACATGAAAAGGCAAGCAGGCTCACAAGACAGATGAAGCCGCCCCTCCTTTCCCAAGGATTACATAAGCAGTTAACAATTGCTAGGAGGGAGAAAGTCTTTGGTGTTGTTTTAGTCACTGTTCTATTTCTGTGAAGAGACGCCATGACCAAGGCAACTCTTATAAAAGAAAACATTTAGTTGGAGACTTGCTTGCACTTTCAGAGGTTCAGTCCATTATCATCACAGCAGGGAGCACAGCAGCATGCAGGCAGGCACTGGAGGAATAGCCGCCTCCTTTGAGCTTTTGAAACATCAGAGCTCACCCTCAATTACACACTTCTTCCAACAAGGCCATGTCTCCTAATCCTTTTAACCCTATCAAAGAACTCAATTCCTCTCCCTGGTGACTAAGCATTCAAATATATAAGCCAATGGGGGCCATTCTTATTCAAACCACCAAAGGTGTGGTCCATTCTTCTGTAAGGAACTCTTCATCTGTGTTGGGTAGATTCATTTCTTTGGTCTGCCATTGCCTTACTCTCCAGTGAACAGGAAATACGATGCTTAGATCACTCAATAGACTTATATTTAGTGCTTTGGTTCATCTTGAATTTTTACTTTTCCCTTTCAAGTATCTTGGACTTTGGCCATCTTGATGATATGTTAAGGATCCTTTTCTGGTCATGTTTACACACAGTCATATAAGACTCCTGTGTAAGGATGTCCATATATTTCCCAAGATTGAGGAAACTTTCTATAATTATTTCATTAAGTAGATTGTCTATGCCATTGACCCTTCACTTCCTGGTATTCCAAATGGAGGTCTTCTCCTTTGGTTCGTAGTTACTTCTCTTGTTTCTTTGCCCATCTCAGAATATATTATATATGGAGACACTATAAAAAAGAAACTGAGTTAAGCGAGTATCAACTCCTTCAAAGGAGAGTATTTCTTTCCCTTCAATCCACTGATGTGGGAATGCATGTCAGTCTATCATCTAATCTCTAATTGAGGTGGATTTAGGAGATACCGTAGCTTTAGTCTAATACATTTGCCACTTACATCAAGAGCCTAATAACTGTCTCCAGATTTCTCTGTAATCTACAAGCCAGCTTCCAGCTTTCCACAGTGTGGGAGACCTTTCCTCTCTTTTCCTTACTGCATAGGCATATGCCATTGAGACACTATACTGTTCCCTTTGCTCTCCAGTCCCATAAATACTTTTTTGTGCCTTGTGAAAAGCGATCTCCCGTGTTAGCCTGCTACTAGCCTTCAGCAGAGAGATGCTGAACGTTTAGTGAAGGCCCCATGGCACACAGAGAAGGTCTCTCCGGGTCTCCCACTGCATCTTAGTTCTTGTCACATGAACCCTGCACCTGGTGAAGGTTCTGTAGGAGAGAAAATGCTCATGAGCTTTAATCCTCCTGCCCATGAGAAGACTGTTACAAATGGGTCTTGTTTCTTACACTTTCTGTGACAGGTATGGGTCATCTTTTCCATGCCTTGGGTAAGGGCAGCAGTCTACCCTAGAAGTTTAGGTTTCTCTTAGAAATGAGCCCCTAGCTTATCGGGTTCTGTTTCATATCAGGAAATGAGGAAAAGCCTTATAATTTTCTATATTCTAAAAACAAAATATTATATAATAAAATTGAAAACCAGCATCCTTGTTCCCTATATGTGTATATAAACACATTTGTTTCTCTCTCTGCACATGATGATGCAACTGATTTGAAAATAATTAATCTCACTATGCATTATTTCTATAAGTTGAATTCTTTCTCAATGCTATGTTCAGTATATATTCCCTCAACAGTATTCATAGCTCCCTCACTCTTTTGAATATTTGCATCATATTCTAACAAATGAATAATCTATCTTTACTTTTTTTTAACTAATGGACATTCAGTTAAATATATACTACAAGTAGCATAGGCATGAAAAGTTCACTAAGGTGTTCAAATTTAGGGATGTCCCTAAGGTTTAATTCTCTAAAAGGAAAATACTGGGTTTAAAATTTATCTTTTAAAAGCTAGCATTAAGTACAACCTAATATCTCATATTGCTCTAAGTAACAGAGATGAAATTTAAACAAAATGTATCCAATATCAAGATCTGCCTTTAACCATTATACTATTCTACCGTGTATGTGGGGTGTGTGTGTGTGTGCATGTGTGTGTGTGTGTGTGTGTGTGTGTGTGTGTGTGTGTACACATAAGGCCAGAAATGAACTGAAACTTAGCAAAGCTATTGTTTTAATTTGTCAGATGAATGAAAATAAGAGTCTGAGTTGAGGTCCAACTACCTAGTCCTTTCACCTGTCTTACTCTCATGGTTCCTCTGGACCATCCGTTAGCATCACTTACAGAATACTGGAGAGAATTCCACACTGCAGATAAGGGATTAAAGAGATCTCTGAGCTAAAAAGAAAAACCCAGCTCAAAGTTTCATGTATTGAAATTTGGCTCAATTCCTAACGGATTTAGATTATGTGAAGTCCACAGGGATTCTCTGTGGATAACCAATCAATATAAGTACAAAGGAAGACTGAGATTAATTTTCAGCTAGATAACATGCTTGAGAAAGCAAAACACAATTTTTCAAAGCTCAAAAAGACCCTAGGCCTATTTGATCTGATGTCGTGATTAATTCATTTCATGCAGAAAACACCCATTCACTCACAAATATTCATCAAACATTTCCCTTCCAAACCATTGTGTTCACTATCACAATACCTACACAAACACGTGGTGATTGGAAAAAATAAGTGAACTCTTGCATTTGGAAGTTTATAAAAATGTGAAAGACTAAAGAAAACAAAGATGTGTGCTACCACCTTCTAGTGCACAAAGAACTAGCAGAGAATAATTTAAATTGCATTGGTAAGATGAATTTTCTAATAGAAATTTCATATTCTCTTTCAACAGGTATTAGGTGAACAAGTATTATATTGTAGATATAGCTAGGTCCTGGGAACATGAGGGGGAATTAGGACATTCCTGACCTCAAACAGTACATAACTGAGTGGGGAAGAAGACATAAGAAATAATTATAACCACACACTTTATTTATATAATAGTAGCATAAGCAAAAGGTGGAAAGAAATCCTAGAGATTTGTTTCATCTTCATCTCAATGCATTCAGCTGGTTGAGAAGCTGTATATGTAACCTCTGGGATGCTAGAGAGTCACAGGCCAGTGTTCTATTTACCAAAGAGGATTCAAGGTACAGAGAGAGGGTGGCTTGACCAAAAATATGTTAGGACAGACCGGGACTAAGAATGTCCTTGATTCCCCAGGCTAGTGCTTGCTTGTCACATACAACTGAGACCTTTTTAGATGTATCCAAAGACTTGTTCCTTTCTCTGACCCAGGTCTTTTCTTGGAAACAGTTGTAGCAAATGGTAGTTCTACCCCTGAGAGTCAGAGGCTGGGATAAACATTTGCGAGTATGCCCAGGGACTTGCCAGAAGCCACAGAAAATACAAACTATTTGAAATAAACATTTTTACTGAAGAATGTGACAGGGAGTACTATTATGTGAATGTTTTGCCATTAGAAACACCCGCCACAAGGTCAGAACTGCCTTGTTTTCTGAAACTCCCCTTTCTGCCTTAACATAAATTCAAGTATACAGCTGCTGTTTTTCTGGAAAAGGAAAAATAATGAAGTTCTGTTAAGTGACCTGTTATTACTAGGCTGGTGAGAACCGCCATCTTTTCCAGGAATTAGTTTAACTCCCTTATTATGCATCAAATAATGAAAGTAAGAAAACCAATATTCAGCCATGATTGTCTAAATCCTCCTTCGGCTTTGTTCACTAAATTACTGAAATATAGAAAAAAAATTAAATTTCTACAAACTAGATGAGATTCTTAAACAGGTCCATTTACTTCAAGTCAAAGATTCCTCGTGCTGGAAATTATCTAAGAATGTGTACTCAAATAGGAAAAAAGATAGATTGCATTAAACACACTGTTTTTAGGTGAATATAAAAAATTATGCTAACACCATAAATACCAAGCAGTGGAGGAATGCTAGTAAATTGGATCGATTTTTAAAATATGATTAAGCTCATTAATAAAATACTAATTAAAGAGCTGAGTGGCTGCATGAAGAAATGTTCAGTGTTGTATGCATGTTCTCACTTCTGGTGTCATTGCTTAGAGATAAAGTGAGAAGCTTACAAGAAAATTTGACTACATGACAGGAAAGTCATCTAGAAGTGAAAAGACAACAGACATCCTTTTAAGAACTGAATAAGCACTTCAAAAATAAAAAAGTTTAAAAGACATCCCAAGGGGCTGGAAAGATGGCTCAGTGGTTGAAGACTACTCTTGCAGATGTCCTAACCTCTATTCCCAACACCCATATCAGGTATTTACAACTACCTGGAACTCCAGCTAAAAGGGATCTGATGCCCTCTTTTGGCCTCCATGGGCACTGCACTCACTTGCACAAACACACACCTAATTAAAATACAAAACACACATACATAATTAAATCTTAAAAAAAAATCAAGGGACTCGGGCATGGAGGCAGGGTCCCATAATCTCTAAAATAAAAGCAAGAGGATCAGGAGTTCAAGGTCAACTTCTGCTAAATATGTAAGCCAAACTGATCTATGTAAGACCTTATCCATTGTCAAAGAAAAAAATTCCAGGAAAGCAGTAACAAGAAGAAGAAGAAGAAGAAGAAGAAGAAGAAGAAGAAGAAGAAGAAGAAGAAGAAGAAGAAGAAGAAGAAGAAGGTAAGAGAAATTAGCCTCTAAGTACCTGAAGTGAGTTGCTGAAGTGAGTTGTAGTGATAGAATGCCTATCGCACTCACTGCTGGAATTCTACTTACAGATTTTACTTATGAATACCTACTAGTGTACACAGACCAATATTTGGTACCTCAAGCATTTGAAGAATCTTAAATTATCTAGATAAACCCAGAAATTTCAAATGACAACCAATGCAGTGAAAAACTAGAATAGGAAAAGAACCTTCCCATCTGCAAAGGTCACTGGAAGCTTGCGTGGCACATCCTAAGGAATGGCACAGAGAGCCTTCCCCTAAGAGTGTAGCGAGTCTGGCTTTATTTATCGTTAAAGTTCAATTCATATACCCTCATCTTGACTCAAGAATTTTTTTTACATATTTTAAATGCATTTTAATTATTACATAAAAAAGCATAGAAATTGCACATATATTCATGGAGTACCATATAATGTTTTGATACCTACATGTGCTGTATAATGTTTAAATCAAGTGCAACTTATCTCCTTAAAATAGTTCTTTCCTTTGGTTCTAGTCCACTCTGCGTGTGCCACGGCAGCTTTTCAGCTGAGTTACATTAGATGTTCAAGGAACAGGCAATATCATACATAGCTAAACTGTTCTAAACTGCCCATTACACTTCTATTGATAAAAGCTAACAGAACCTTTATTTCAAAACCTGAAACTCATATTAAGAAACAAAAAACCTTGGCTATCTCACTAAAGGCCAAAGATCATCTGAAATAAAATATTGGGTTTAAGTTTTCCATTTACGATCAAGAGCCATCAAATTATAGCCCATTGCCAATATTAGCCAGTAAACCTTTTTCTTAATGACTTATAAGCTAGAATATATATATATATATATATATATATATATATATATATATATGGATTAAAAAGGAAAAAGACCTTCTGTGGCCAAAAGTTTATGTAATAAATGCAAAATCCAAAATATTTAGTATGTAGCCCTTTGTAGAAAAAGGATTGTTATCCTTGATGGAACAATTACAAAAATTATCCAGGAGGCTGGATGTCTTCATAAGGAGAAAGCTGGATAGTGGTGGGTTCATGTAGAAATCAAAGCAAAGGCAGAATGGCAACTTCCACAAGTCAAGGAGTTCCAAAGATTGCCACCAGGCCGCCAAAAGCCCAGGACAGGCGCAAAACAGTCCCTCTTCACTCCTGTTCCTAACGCCTTCATCGCAAACTTCTCACCTCTAAGGTGACAGTAAGTTTTTACTCCTATGTCACTCGATTTTGGGTACTTCGTAATGGTGGCCCTAGCAAACTAACACACGTTCTCTCAAAGACACTGAATGAAGGTGAAGGATCTGCTGAGAATATCTTAGTTAGAATGACATGGGAAGGGAGAGAAGGATCCAGGCATGCTGAGTGCCTAGAGCAGAATGAGGGAACAGGCCAGCCCATTAAGCAAGAAAAGCTCCCTTAGAAATGATCAGAGTATTGTTATTTGTCACCAGCAGTAGCATATTCTTACTTGGATAATCCTCTCCACGCCTTAACTCCTCCCATGCTACATCTGTGTTTTTTGTTTAATACTGACATTTTTAAAATAGAGAGATAGCTTTTAAGTTTCTCACACTCTTTTATTCTGTGTAGAGAATTCTAAATCTATAGAAATCAAAACTCCACTTAAGATAATACTGGCTGTGAGGTAACTGAAACATTTACTACATCATCCTAGCATTTGATACCCCTGCTTTCTCTGGAAATTTCCAATGCATCTTTTTTTCCTTTGGGACAAGCTGGCCTTGCACTCCACATGTAGCCACAGATGACTTGAACTGTGGATGCTCCTGCCCTTAATTCTCTGGGATTACAGGAGTGAGTCTCCACACCCACATTACCTAAGGCTTTGTGAGCATTAGGCTAGTGCTCTGCCAGCTGAGTCCCATCCCTGCTCCCAAAGCTTTGGGGTTTTTTTTTGTTTTTTTTTTTTTGTTTGTTTTTTTTAACTGCCATTCTGAGCCATTTTCCTTGCTTCTGTTCTCATTCTCCAGAGTGTCTCCTCCCCATCCTGTTCAAACTTCAGGTGATCTGGGGGCAGCAAATCTTCATGTTTTCTACTTTTTCTGTATAGATTGCTTTTGAGATTCAGGAGTTTCTGGTTGGAAATCCTCTGACACAGCCCTGTGCTTCCCACTCCCCAAGGGACTCACTTTGCCATTGGCTATAGTTAACTCTTTAGAGCAGACATTGCCTTCCTTCTTCACTAGAGCTCCTTCTTTGCTTATGTAACAGTGCTACTCGTTTTATTTTGCTTAAACTACAGCTATTTTAATTTCAAATACTCAGTAGTGACTCTCACAGTTGGAATATAAAGAGGAAAAGAATGTTTAAAGAGCTATGTGTAGTGGAAGCTTTTAATACCAACACTCAGCACTCGGCCGGCAAAAGCAGGGGGATATTTATGAATTAGAGACTAGCCTGGTCTACATAGTGAGTTCCTGCCCAGCCAGGGCTACACACTGAGACTCCATCAGAAAGAAAGGAGAGGAAAAGGAGAGGAAGGAAAAGGAAGGGTGAGGGAAGGGAAAGGAATGGGGAAGGAAAAAGAAGGCTTGGTTCAAATGGGCATTTTCCCCACCGTTTCAGAAAATATGCCGGGTTTTCTTAGTGCTTCATCTGGTGGGTTGTTGAGGACTTGACCTCCACCTGTGCATCATCATCATCATCATCATCATCATCGCCATCATCATTGTGGAAAATGTTTTACTATTTATATTTTTTTAACTTTATTTTTCTTCTTGAAATCTGAACCTACTTCAGTAGCTTTGGCTGTATATACCTTTCTTTCAGATTCTACACAGTCAAATCTCTCTGGCTACCCAGGAAACTTATAATGCAGTAGATCTACATAGACCACATTGCCACATTTTCAAAAGTCCTTTCATTCCAGCTGTGTTTGACATTTGGGGAAAATAATTTCTGTGATAAAGTTAGAAACAGTATTGAGTAAGACCTTAATAGCTATAACCTAAGCATTTTACAGTCACTATACCTTATTAAGAATGTGAATAAGTTTTTATTTTAATATTTAAGAATCAGATGATGATTAAATATAGTTCCTTAGGTCTTTGGAGGGATAAATAAATACCAAAACTAGAATATTTCTGCCCCATACATTTTAGGTCACTAGGGCCATGCCTACGGTACAGAATCCCTTATTATCTCTCAGATAATTTAGCATGTATACTCAAGGTTTGTTCTTACAAGGACTATGATGAAATCATCATGTCCAGCCATGTTGCAATGACAAAATTACAGATTGGTTAGAAGGACTGGAAAGCCCAATCTTCCTTCAAAAGTATTCTTTACTTCTCTGATATCTTTACTATATATTGGAAAATTCTCCTCTGTTCCTACCTCAAAACATAGCCCATTCTGATCCTCATCTCTACATTTAAAAAATATATTTTTTTGGGTGGCAGTGGTGCACACCTTTAATCCCAGCACTCAGGAGGCAGAGCCAAACTGATCTCTGTCAGTTCAAGGCCAGCCTGGTCTGCAGAGGGAGATCCAGGACAGGCACCAAAAACCACATGTAGAAACCCTGTTTCAAAAAACCAAATATATGTGTGTGTGTGTGTGTGTGTGTGTGTGTGTGTGTGTGTGTATGTATGTATGTATATATATACATATATACACATATATATATATATATATATATATATATATAATAAGTTATATAAGTACAAGGCATGTAATTTCAACGACAAGACCAAAAACTATTTAGAGGGAGGATTATATCTTCCTACTTCCCTCTCCTTTTCAAAATAGTGTATTTACCAGAAAGAACTGTTTGTGCTAGCAAAGTACTGCCTTATAAACATACAGGCAAACTTGATTTGGGGAACGGAATAGGGAAGCTGTGTGTGTACTCTGTCCCTTCATTTTTGTGGGATTCTGTGTCACTCTTTTTTTCTCTTGGGATTTCCATTTTGGTGTCAGAGAACGGCTCATTCTTTTGTCACAGCTGTATGTATTGTTTTCTATTGTGATTCTAATTTGTTGTTAGATTTTCTATTTTACTAGGTTGAACTGTGCATCTCTGTAAATTTGTTCCCCATTTGTGTTTTTCTTTTCCTTGAAAATGGAGCTAATTTCACTTGCATTCTGTTGAACTCCTCCATGAGGAAAGGAAAACACCCCTACCCTGACAGAAAGCAGGCCAGTGTTCTGTTGTCATGCAAAAGCACAGTTAATTCCAGAAGGCAGGGTAACATATTGGTAAAGAATACAGATTGCTCCAGCCCAAAACTGGACGTTGCCACCCCCAGCAAACTGACCTGGACACCTTATGCAAATGGTCCATCTCTCCCCAGTTTTCCTCGATTGTGAAATGGAAATGACAGTAGCATCCATGCAAAGAGGGCAGAGAGTCTGTTAAATGGCCTTCTAATCAAATGCCCAGCACATAAGAGTTCCATCAGGGCTAAGATGGTTGTCACCGTCTTCCCTAGAGAATAGAATTCATCCTTAGGAGTTGTCTTGGACAATATTCTAAAACACCCAATCAGCTTGTATTTCTGCCTCCTAAATCTTATTCCCACTGGTCAGGGAGATAAGTGTGTTTATCTGTCTGTATTTCTTTATTAAAGTCCAAATTCAGGCCTGGGCACACTCCAGAACTCTGCCTAGTAGCTCTTCTTCATATCCAATCCTGACTGGCTACTGACTTTGATCCATGTTGGAGGACAAAGGCAGTCGTCCTGTGTGCCAGAGGAACGTAATTTGCATCTCAGTTAGCTTCACACCAATCCCCCCTCTCCACGTGGTGGTAAATTGTATACATCAACTTGACCAGGTCTCAAGGTGCCCTGACATATGTTACCTATTTGTAAAAGAGTTCCCAGAAGAGATAAGCATTTGAGGAAAAGAACTGAGTAAAGTAGGTGGCTATCCCCAGCATGAATGGCTCCATTTTAATCTGTTAGAAGCTGGGTAAAAAAGAGCTAAAAAAAGAAAACTACTTCTCTCACACTCCCCCTTAAACCATCCATTCTTAGGGATCTCAGGCTTTGTGCTACGGACTCTGGCTCTCCCAGATCTACAGCTTGCAGAGTATGGGAATTGTCAGCTTCCACAGTCCAGTGAGCTTGAGCAGTTGCTCACCACATATACTCCTCATGTTGCTTCTGTTCTCTGGAGAGCTCCCATACCTTCCCCATGTCAAACCTATGGCTGTCTGCTCACACACACAGTTGTCATCGACAGACAGGAGAGTGGGATCCTCTGCAATGTCCCAGGCTGCCATAAGCACTGTGTAAATGTTTTTAAGTGCCTCATATTTCTCTGTGCCTGCTGCCTTGGCAAACTGCAAGACGGGTTTCTGGCTCCAGAGTTTGTGGGTTAGTCCCAGGTGGCCCTCCTGAGCAGGTGCAATTCAATCAGTGCGGGCACCCAGAAATGTCCAGTTCAGTGTGCCAAACCACAAATCAGCAGTATCGCAAGCAGTGTTGGTTCAACGTCTAAACTGAGCAGACAACTTAAAACCCTGGTCTAAATAGTTTCTTTAAGATACATTTAATTTAGATTTAACAAGACAATTAAATTTAACAAGATCACATTAAGTGCCAGAGATTGTTTAATATGGATATGTTGAACTGCCATGTAGGAGGCACACACTAGTATTAATTATGGCTACATTATTTTAATCACCCACATTTAAATTTCAATATTTCCTATCAAATTTTTACATTCAATATGCAGACTCTAAATTTGATGTGCAACAATATATAGACTTTAAACCCCTTCTTAATCCAAAGGAGAGTATAATATGTTTATATGCAGATATATACAGTATGCTAAGCACTATTCTAAGCATCTGTCAAGTAACACAGATAACCTCACATAACACTATGAAATATCTTAGGTTTGACCTTTATTTTATATACAAAGAGATTAAATCTGAAGCCCAAAGGCTTTAGCATTGATCATATTCTCCTAGATGATTACAGACTTGCACATGTTTAGCTTTCAAACTTGGGATCAGGATAAGCATGAATTAGAATCCTGGCCTACAAGCTGTATAACTGTGGGCCCCTGAGTCTGCTTCCTTCTTTGGAAAATGCCATACTAATGCATGCACATGTGTATAGAGCGCCTTTGTTAGGGATTGGCACTTAGTAAGAACTGAAGTTTGTTCACTGAAAGAATATTTATAGAGCATCACTGGAGGAGACATAGGGAACCAAATAATGAACAAAAATAGTGCAACACAGTAGGACCTATCTCATGCTCTGTCACAGAATGATTATAGAACTGATACTGGCCAATTACTGACAAGGACAGGTACAAGCTACCATGGGACTATAAAGATAAGACTAAAGGCAAAAATGGATCTTTAGGGTCATAAGGACATGAACCCTCATCCATTCTAGAAGTAATTTGGCCAAATAGATACACACATCTCTATGCATAGGTACGTGTACAAAATATTTTAGTGGTTTGGTTTGGTTTTGGTCTTGTTTTGTTATGATTTTTAGCCTTTGAACTCAGGAAGCCACCAGGAGATGGTAGACCAGATCAAGGTCTAGTATCAGAAGTTTGATCTCTGGCTCCCTGTGAATTCCAAAATGATAGAATTTAAAAGACCTTGGTGTTGGCTGCGTCTAGCACAGTAAGCATTAAATTAAATTAAAATATACAGAGGTATTCAATATGTGTGAAAAATGAATAAAATATAAATTGTTTTCATAGCACTTCACATTATCTAGAGCTATTTCTCCCTAATTGTTAAAATGAAATTCTGTGGTTGGATCAACAGGTTTCAATTATTCTACCACCTACAAGCAGTGGGACCTTAAAGAAGGCATCATTTTGTATGTTTCAATTTGCCCACTGGGGGAAAAAATGAATTATGGTGAAGATTAAATCATATAATACATCCTTAATATAGTTCTTGGCACAGGGTGATCCTCATGGCAATATTCACTGGGGTAATAGTGGATGATAGGTAGTAGTCCAACCTGGCTGGTGATAGCCTCCTCCTCCCACACACAAAGGTTCAGAAGTCTAAGGTTATATAGTAGCTAGTGAAGCTCAGGCCTGCTGGTTACAAGCCTGCCATGCCAGATGCACCAACAAATGCTCTTAGAGTAGAGAGTGCCACAGGGAAGGCACTAAGGGAAAGGCTATTCATGGAGCAGGTGCAGGCGAGTAGGGTCAGCTGGGAGTATAACTCCTTCTGAGCAGACAACTGAATGCTATCTATCAATCCTTGGTTGTTCCCCTCTGAGCAGACAACTGAATGCTATCTATCAATCCTTGGTTGTTCCCCTCCTGTGCTTTCCTGGGCTGGGATTGCAAGAGATGCAGAACTGAGAAACTGATTCTCTCCTCTTGATCACAGCAAGAGGAAAACGGGAAGCTAGAGGAAAGCAATGTCGTCACTCTGACTAAGGAATTCTACATCCTGCTGCAGTGTTGGATAGTTTGACCCCAAGCTACCTCTCAAGGATGCACTCAGAATTCAGGATGCTGCAGTCTTCTAGCTACCCCCTCAAGATGCTGGAGACTTTTAGCAAGTTGCTTTCAGCCAGGAAATTGAAAAAGACTCAAATGCTGTATGCTGTGGGCACTATGTTTCTTGTGTGAACTTAGCAGGTTCCTTGACTTTGTGTTGGACTTGTCAAGACATCAGTCCCCCAGTCTCAATACTATTAAGTGTTTTCTCTGTGGGAATAATGTTCTGTGCAATTATCAAAAGATGTTTAAAAATAGCTGGGTTTGTCCCATTTGTTTATCAGTAGACCTGCCCCATTGGTGACAGTAAAATTTACCCCTAGATGTTGCTACATGTCCTCTAGGGGACAAAGTTGTGACCAATTATAAACTATTGGTAGGTAGACTTTGAAAACAAGCTATAGGCTAAATATGTTCCTGACTTTTTAGAGACATAATCAACAGTTTATAACCTGGTAGTTCCTAAGAGATAAGTCCCATGCCTCTAGGCTGACTATTTTTGTTTGCTCTTAACAAATTTGGAGATCTGGTGATGCATTTAGCTGATGTGGAAGGAGGTATCCGAGAGGTGTTCACCTCTACACATTGGGCTTTCTATGATACATCTGTACTTTTACAAATAGTTTCCTAGCACCTATTGTAAAGTGGTATGAATTGTGTCCAGGGAGGTGAGTAAAGAGAAAGGTGTTAGAGATAGCCCCTTCCACAGATGTGGGTAGAGTACTTATCAAATGAAGTGGAATTCTACCTCTATGGCTAGTCACCTTGACCATCATGCTTGCCCTTATCCAACAAATACTTCCTGATTCTTCCTTGCTAGGCACTATAACAGGGTAGCAGGTGCTAAGATGAAATGGATACTGTTCCCAATTCTAAAATTTCTAAATTGTTTGGAAAGATCTGCTGTGGGATGGTCTGTATGTCAAATGTGTTGCTCTGATTGGTCAATAAATAAAACACTGATTGGTCAGTAGCCAGGCAAGAAGTATAGGTGGGACTAACAGAGAGGAGAATTGAGAGAACAGGAAGGCAGAGGGAGACACTGCTAGCTTCCGCCATGACAAGTGGCATGTGAAGATGCCGGTAAGCCATGAGCCACGTGGCAAGGTATAGATTTATAGAAATGGGTTAATTTAAGATGTAAGAACTAGATAGCTAGAAGCCTGAGCCATTAAGCCAAACAGTTTAAATAATATAAGCATCTGTGTGTTTATTTTATAAGTGGGCTGTCAGTGGGCTGGAGAGATGGCTCAGAGGTTAAGAGCACTGACTGTTCTTCCAGAGGTCCTGAGTTCAATTCCCAGCAACCACATGGTGGCTCACAACCATCTGTAATGAGATCTGGTGCCCTCTTCTGGCTTGCAGGAATACATGCAAACAGAACACTGTAAACATAATAAATAAATCTTGAAAAAAAAAATAAGTGGGCTGTCAGACTGCCGGGGCTTGGCAGAACCCGGAGAGAAAGCCCTCCAGCTACAAAGATCCCATTGGATGTGTTCTCCTAAGTGAAATGGAGACCTGAACTTGGAATCCGGCTTTGGACTCTGTCAGATTGAGATATATATTGCCAGAGCCATGGTGGACTCTTTCCAGTAACTGATTTGAATTAGTATCTTTGCCTTTCTAGTCAAGATTTCTAGATATAGTTTTTTAGGTTGAGGAGAATGATAGATACTTGTTCTATTCATTTATACCATTGCTGCATTCAGGATGATGCCATTCTGAGTACAAGAAGGTTAATCAAAAACACAGTCCCTTTCCTCCTGAAGTTTAGCATCTCATGGGGAGGGTGGACATTGGACAGAACTCTCAGAAACTAGATATGTGATTGCCATATTAATTGAGATCTACCTATGAAAAGATGAGACACATCTCTGTTGATTAGCCTCTACAACTGAGTGGAATGGGTGCTACCAACTGTCTAGGGGCACAGATGACATGAAAGGATTTGTGAAATACAGGCACTGTAGGAGATCAAAGTGAAGCCAGCAGTTGCCGAGAATGGCAGTATCCCAACTGCTGCAGGAAAATAGACTCACCTTAGTCCTTAAAGGTGTTTGTATCTCTACAAGCTTCTGTAGGCAGAGAGTTCAAACTCACAAGTGACCCCTGGCTGCTGAGGTGCTAGCTGAATGCATCACCAGAGGAGTTCTGGGCCACAGATAATGAAGCAGCCAAAACTGTGCAAATTCCTATTAAACTTTTCCCAAGAACTCTCAGGGGGAACCATAGGAGAGTCTGGCCGAGGATCCACAATATTTAAGCAGGACTAAGGTTCAGTAAATTCTGTATTACTATCCTATATAATGAGTAAAAGAAAAGCCTGGGCAGAGGGCTCTAGAGGGATCCTAAGGACAGAGAAATTTCCAAGTTTCCAGGAAGAAGTAAGTCCTTGCCTGGGCTTTGAAGTATGGATGTTTTAAATTTGTTTCTTTAGCTGATATCACCTTCCCTAAATGGTAGCTAGGGAGTACTTCAGACTGAGGAAAAGCTGAGAATGTAAGAGGAGCCACCTAGCTCTGCTGCATTGAGAAGTGGTGAAACCCAGTTGCATTAGCCAAGTCAAGTATAAGGGGAGAGCCTATTAGGCAAGACTCAAGTTTCTTCCCCCACAAGAATATACTGGCTATAATCTGTCAATTAAAAACACTTCTTTGGCACAGACTTTGTCTAGAACACTGTAGTGAGAAATCTGGATTACAGCAGCTGACATTAGAGGATGCAGCCTCCATTCTACCACATTTTAGCTTATGCCAAAGGACAGTTTTCTCAGCCTGCTTTTCATCTGTGAAATAGGGGTAATAATAACACATCTGTGTAGAAGAATTTCTGGCACATAGTAATGCCAGATAATTTTTACCATTATTATCATTATGATAGGCCATGCTGTATTTTATGATTACATTTAACCCTTAAAATACTGCTACTTTTAATTCCATTTTATAGATGAGGAAACTGAGTCCTAAATAGCTAAGGAACTAGGCAAAGTTACTTAGTTATAAAGTTCCAAGTTCATACATTGACTCCCAACTCTGAAATACTAGGGTTATATAAGATGATGTACATGCAGTACCAAATTAAGATACAATAGCCAACAAGTAATTTCTATTCTCATTCCCATCATTATAACAATACCTATTTTCCTAATTAGGTAATACAATGAATAATGTAATATATGATTGAGAATTTGACACATCACTGGTATTCCATCATGTGATGTCCAATTTCCTAATCAGAAAACATCAGCTTAAATGGATGTGTATGATGAATGAATCCAAAAATCAAAATGAAGAAAATAATTCCTCCAGCTGAAAACTCTAAATTCTACCAAGCTGTGTACAGCTGTGCTCTTCAGGGCCTTCTGCCCTATTTCCCCAATTGGCCATTCTTCTCATGAGTTATATATTTCCCCCCAAGAGTTAGGCAGTTAGCATTCATGAATGGCTTGATTGGGCACCTGAATCTAGTCATCCAGTCATTGATTTTAAACTCACACACACTGCAAACCGTGTTGAGAATCAGAAGAGCATGCTCCATCCCTTAACTAAGCGCTTTTTATGGAAATGTCAGCAAAGAGCATCAGCGTTAATTAATGTCACTTTAGAATGTGTGATGTTTTCCACTCAGGCTGAAGGGAGCTAGAGGAAGATAGCAATAGCACAGGGCACCACCATGTCTGTGAGGAGAGAGGAGCTAAAATCAGAAACCAGAGGTAAATGCCTAGATGATTAATAAGAGAGGGGGAAGACATAAATCTGAGTATTTAAAAAACTACTTAAAAAAATAAGGTTCTATTACTAACCTAACACCCTTCAGTGGATTTCCACCTCACTAATAATGAAGTCTAGCTTTTTCCTGGCTCCCTGCATTAGTATCCTAGGGCTATCATAACAAATCACCACATTGAGTAAATGTAAGCATTAAGAATTTACTTCTCTCACAGTTTTGGCTACTGGGCATTAGACAAGGCATCAGGAAAGCCCCATCCTCTCTGGAGGCTCAGGAGGAGAGGCACCTTAGCCTCCCTTGGCATTCCTCACTGTGTGCTGTTGTAACTCCAATCCCTGCCTCTGTCTGCACATGGGTTTCCTCCCTGTGTTCCTGTTTTCTCTTCTGATATGCACACAGTTCTTTATTTAGAGTCTTCTATAGTCTACCATAGTCCAGTGTGACTTCATCTTATATTACATCTGCAAAGGATCTATTTCAAAATAAGCCACATTCACAGGTTCTGAATGGGGCTTCCCTTTCAACCACCCTGCCTCAACAACTGAGCCTTAGCCATCATGGTCTCCCTTTAGAGACCTTCATTCTTTTCTGCTTTGGTTCTTTGGAACTTCCAAGTCCTTTCTTTTAAGACATGGGCCCCCTTCCTCCTCACTGCAGCCCTTGGTCTGAGTGGTTTCTAGCTCCCTCCAAGGGTCAATTTAAATATTGTCACTTAGAAGGGACTTCCCTGAATCAATGACACCAAGCCTCCAGCTCCTGTTATCTCCTCCTGGCCTCCACATCAGTTCCTCTTCTAGCATTTAACAATTTAAATTTAACAGTGTAACATTTATCAATGTTTTTCCCCTTTCTGGACATGCGTGGCTGTGTGTGTATTTTCTTGGCTTCCTCACTAAAATATAAGCTGGCCCCAACCAGGAGTTCTACTTGTGTGATCCCTCCTAATTGACATAGCCATTGCTATATAATGTCCTGTCACATAGTATTACAAAGTAAGTAGTTGTGCAATAACCACTGAGTATGTCTTCTGTGCTAGGCCAAGCGCTATGTACCTGGGGGGACATGGACTATATGAAATAAAAGTCATTGGCCCCAAAGGGAGGGGGCAAGATCAGAGGGGGATACAAATAACTCTGGGATAATGTGTATTAAGGTCAAGCACAGAGGGACTGAAAAGTGCCACAGAAACTACTCAGAGCAAACAATTTATCCAAGCAGGCAGTCTCAAGGGAGTAGAGAGACACAGGTGGGAATAAATCTGGAAAGTTGCCTTCAGAGCAAAAGGAGCGGGTATTCATGTAAAAAGTGAGAGCAATCCATTGTGCAAGCGACCATGGGTAGCCTCCAGGGCATTGGGCACATCTGTGGGCTGGCTGCAGCGGAGCCATGTGGAGTGGATGTCTAGGCCCAGCTGCTGCAGCAGGCAAGGCACTCAGGGGGAAGACTCAGCATATGTTGTCTGTCCCAGTGGGGGTCCCTGGCTATGGGTCCTGTAAAGGTGATAGATGAGTTCTGACATCGACAGGCAACCTACGGAGAGTTTTTACAGCCAACCTTTGAATATTCCACTCCACGGCAATTAGTGCCTCCCACCCTCCACTTCCAACCCTATGAAGATTTTTTGTTTAAACTCTGGTAAATTAATTTGTGGGACAAATTACACTCTGAGCCTTTTGCTCCAACAGTCAGGTCTCTTAGAAGAGCAGCCATTTTCTCCTCCTTCTGGACTCCCATATGGTCTCAAGGTGCAGGTGCATGGTACCAGGTAAAACATTCACCCTCAAAATTCTGGCTTCCCATAAGAATCTACAATAGGCAACATGGCAAAACGGACAGTAATTGCTTATGGTGTAACAACTATAGATTGTGAAATTTCTCTACCATCTGCTGGTTCCGAGCAGATATCCTGCTGGAGAAAGAGGTCCTTCAGGAAGGCAGTTACTGCTAGCTACTATTGCTGTTACTATATTAATAATGTTTTCTTATTATTGGTAGAAGTAGAAAATTCTATGGCACCCAGGACAAGACTGAACCTCCTGAAACTCTTGATGCTACATTAACTAAAGGGACTTGGAAAGTGGGAGAGGTCACATTCATGCACGCACACACACACACAATTAATTAGCTAATTAAAGACTGGAGAGGGCAAGGAATGAGAGGTTGCATAGAAGGAGGCAAGGGGGAAGAGGGAAAAGTACCAACTACATGGAGAGTACGTATACATGTGAACTCTCAATTTAATAAGGCCTTGTCATTGGATATGCATAATATTGCCCTCCTCTACATTAATTTCTGCTCTACATTAATTTCTTCCTCACATTATGCAGGCCCAGTGAGGTCAGGAGATGTGATGGCATTAGAGAGTGACCACAAGGTGAGCCCTAGGCTTATAAGGCTGCAGCTCTAGGAGATGACTACTGTATTGCTTTCTTATAGTTCCTATAGCAAACACCACACACCTGGTAGCTGAAAATAGCAGTAATGAATTCTTTCACAGTTCTGCTGGCTGAAAATCCCAGGTCACGCAAAGCTATGCTTGGTTAGGGACACAAGGCAGAAGCCACTATCCACCTCTTCCAGCCTTTGGCTTGAGGCTTCATCACTACATCTCTGCTTCCAAGGTCAAATTGACTACTGTATTCAAATCTCCCTCTGCTTCTCTCTCATAAGGACTTATCATTAGATTTAAGAACTTCCTGGATAATTCATGATAATTTCTTTACTCCTACATCCTTAAATTAATTACATCTTCAAAAACTTCCTCCCCCCATTTTTTTCAAATGGGAGTGTGTTCCCAGATTGCAGGAACTGGGATATGAACTTACCTTTTAGTACTTAAACTCTTAACGCTGAGTATCCAGGGGCCAGGAGACACTGGGTGATTTGTCAAAGGTCTTAGTGCTAACACATAGAGGAGCTAGATGCCAGCATTTGAGAAACAGATGGGAAATGATTTACCCAACATTCTAAACTGCATTATGGTAGAACCTGAGTCAATGTTTTTGTTCACAGAAGTATTCAGTGGTTGTACACAAATACACGGGTAATCTGTGAATATCCTATAGTGAGTGTTTGGACAATTTTCTCAGGAAAGGAAACTGAGGACAATGTTTTACTGTTAAGATATCTGCAAGCTAGGCAGATATCTGCAAATTACAGCTATAGCTCAGTGATATAGCACATGCCTAGCATGTATGAAGCCCTAGGTTCAATTCCTAGTACTGTCAAAGAAAAAGAGCTATCTTCAGATTCAACACAATAAATACTATTTGGATAAGATTGATTTCCTTTGTTAAAAATAAATATATAGGAAGAAGAATAAAGGCCTAAAGAGACTAGGGAAACATGTCAGGATTGAAATGGGAGTGGATTGCTGAACTAAAGCATGCACCTCATTGTTTACAATCAGTATGAAGCTTTCACACATTTAATCATTCAGCAGCTATTGAGGTCATTGTGGGAGGAGGTCTGCTCAGTGCCAGGAAGACAATACATTTACAAGATGAATGCCTTCCTTATGTCTGGATCATAATGTAATATGAGCAGATAGACAGCTACAAGACAACAAGAGTGAAATTTTGAACTTCGGAGATTCCTGTGAGTAGAACACACAGTGTAATAGAGGATTGCAGTGGTAAAGATGGTACTTTGGGTAGAAGAAGAGGAGAAGGTGTTACTTCTTGGGTGAGAATGAAGGACGAGTTCACTACACAGAGGTTTGGGAAGGCATCTTATTCCAGTCATGATACCTTAAGGAGCTGATGAGCTTGGCATGTCTTGGTGTAGTCAGAACGCCACTGTGACCAGAATGTAGACATGAACAGGGAAGGTACAAGGTGTAAGATTGTAGAAGTGAACTGATAATGCTTTTCACCTTGTAATCCAGGTAGTAAGCTGTGAATGACATTCAAAACACTACGGAAAGCATTTAATATGTGTGTATTAAAATGAGCGTATAGTTAAGCTAATTCACATTACTCAAACTGTTCCTGTAGATAATGGACCATGAGAGGGCAGAAGTAAAGAGGAGTATGCAGCATGGTTCTCCAGAGCAGGTCATAGAGATCAAGACTTGAGCAATGACTATGAATATAGCAATGAGGGGGAAAGACTTGAGACAGCATTCATAACTGGATCCTACAAGGCTTAGCTGATATACTAGATACTGGGCATGAGCAGAAAAGCTGAACCAGGAACAATTGGTGGGTGGTTGTGCAATTTACAAAGATCATGGAGAATAAGGAAGGAATAGAATGTTAGTGAAAACAAGTAGAAACAAATTATGAATAGGTTTTACAGAGCCATGTCAAGTTAGAGACGCCTGAGACTTCCAACTAGCATCGAGTATTCAAGGGAAGGTCTAAGCTACAAGTGTGATTCTAAAATCATCAGTCTGCAGGTGGTATTTAAAACTATAAAGATGGATGTGACCTCTCAAAGAATGATAAGGCATTCTTGCAGGAAATAGGTTGACATCTTACTGTGTCCTGATTTCAGCCTGAGTTCTGATCAATTTTGGACTCTACCCTTTTCTATCTCACAGATAAATTCTCCTCTGCTCATCCAAGCCCTCTGGACCCTCAAAGTCACATGAATAAAACATTGTGATACCTACAAATGACTTTGCATAGAGAAATCAGAAAATGTCCAAGGACAGCCAATGTGGAAAGTACTTGAACATGACTTCTACTACAAATCCATCACAAGCAGAGAGTTTGAGCAGCCACTCTGGGTTCTAATGAGTATGACCCTCATTTCTACTGCAAAATATTGTGTGGGTTCATGTACCAAGTGATGGGTTGTCCTTGGTGAGAAAGAAGTTCACTGATTTTTCTCTGGTGAGCAAGCTCATATTTACTGCTCACCTGTTTTCCTGCTTCCTTTATGGAGAAAACCTGAGAGAAGTCTTTCCCTGACTCTAGATCAAGTCATACCAGCAAAGATGTAGCAGCAGGTATGAAACATGATCAAACTATGGTTATTTAAAGAAAATCAATTCACTTGAAATCTCCCCTGACAAAACTTGGTGAATCTAGGTAGGCTGAGAGATTTTCAGGGTAGCCTTTGCCCTTTGGGGCTTGCATTCCAGGCTCCTGACATGGTGGCTGCCCTCATAGTGCAGCTGAAGTGGCTGAAGAATGAGATTAGCCTCTATCACATCCCCCACTGTTCTCCCTGCTCACTTTACACCCTGCTACACAGGCTTCTTTCTGGCACTCAAACACATGGAAGCCTCAGCCTTTGTATTTGCATGTTTCTCTGCCTGAAGCATTGTGTTGTTTATCTAAGTTGGCTCATTTATTTCACTCTGCAAGAGAGTAAGAAATAATCTTAATATCTACTTTAAATGATGCCACTGGTTCTGAGATTCAGAGCTCAGAGAAACACATCTCCCCACAGAAGCCTTCATACCACCGAATTGGGTGGTCCTGTTCCCTTCTGTCCCTTCTTTGTTATCCCTGTGACCAGTATCATGTCCTCAGACTAGTTGTTCATCTGTGTGTTTCAGCATTGCCATCTCATTCCACTGAGGCAGAAGCCTTGAGGGCAAAGCCCATGTCTGTCACATTCTCCTGTATCCATAGTATTGACAGTTTCTAAAAAAAAAAAAAAAAAATAGAAGCTACTCAATAAAAATTGGCTCCATGGATAAAGACAGCACATTTGCTTTCAACTATACATCAGCATCAGCTGTCATGCATAAGTCCACACCCTGACTTCCCTACGCCCTCCCTGCAAACTCATATGGTGTGATGTGATGCTTATTGTTTTCTTTTTTTCTTTTTTCTTTTTTTTTTTTTTTTTTTGGTTTTTCGAGACAGGGTTTCTCTGTGTAGCTTTGCGCCTTTCCTGGAACTCACTTGGTAGCCCAGGCTGCCCTCGAACTCACAGAGATCTGCCTGGCTCTGCCTCCCGAGTGCTAGGATTAAAGGCGTGCGCCACCACCGCCCGGCGCTTATTGTTTTCTGAATACTACTCAGGCAGCTACTTCTGAAGTTAGAAGCCTCAAAACTAGGCCTGCCTGGTGATTAAGTCCTTTTTCTTTACTACCACTCTGCACTGAACTACTTTGAAAACATAGGTTAAAAACTATACAAAAAACTGTTGAGCACCTTCACCTAGCTGGTGACGTACTCAACACTGTGCCGTTCATTCATTTGAGGAGTAATGCCGAGCATGTTTTCTGCTCAGCTCACCAAACTGGGTGATGGAGACTTCTAGACCAAAGAGCTCAAAAGTAATGTTCAGCTCAACAAATAAGCAACACTTGCTATGTGACAGTGAGCACTGTAGCATCTGACCATCTTGTTCTTTCTCCCCACCAAATTACCAATCCCTCAGTGTCTGCCTCTCCAGCTCCCCACTACTTCTCCATGACTCTGCCTCTCAGCTGAAAAAGCTGTCTCTCCACATGTGGGGAAAGACATAGCCACAGTTGACCTCAAGATAACTTCATCTCTGCCCAATGTGACAGATCAGAGAAGAGCTTGGGTCTCCTGTTTCCTAGATTCTAAATCCCAGAAATGACCTCATCTGGCTTATATTTGGGTCATATGGCTTTACTTGTTCCAATCACTGAAGCGAGAGGACTGCAATATTCAGAAGAGCCAGAGCTGGACTGTCTGCCTTCTTCCATGGGTACCAGCTCCATTAGAATCATATGATGGAGTCAGCAGGACAACAGTTGTCCAGAGAAGATGCACAGATAACCACCATCTGGAAATGTGACTCACCAGCTGCCCACTAGATCGTTATGAATATGAACACTGCCTGTCTTATTCATTGCTCTGTCCCTAGTAGCGAGAACCATTCTTTATCTGTGGGGGTCTATGAAATGACACAAGGGAATAATATGTCATTACCCAAAGCAAAGACATGATTGCAGTATAACATTCCTCATAACAAATAGCTAAATAACTGCTGTTTCACCACTCTGCTCTGGGGGACAGAGGATCTGCAGAGTGGGAATATGAAAATGAAGAGGAATACTCAAATGCCACAGCCACAACTTCCCAAGCTTCTTAGATGAAATGCTATTAGATTGTGAAAGGGCTTTGGAAAGTATTAAACAGCATACCAGTACAAAGCATTTTATTGTTAATAGTCACCCAGGAAATGAATGCTCAGCAGAATTGCTTAAATAGATTCCTAAGAAGGAAGGACAGGGGGAAAATGAAACTTTGTAGAACATTTCACATGGCAAAAATACATAGGCAGCAGCAGACAATTTTCTAAGATGATGGATTGAAGAAGAATGAATCAGTGAGGATCAGAGCAAAACATTGTTTAAGAAATCTGAACATACTCCTAATTAAAAATGTTTTGAAGAGTGGCTTCCACAGTAGTAATAAAACTCTAGGACCGAACCTGTTCGTTTAACCCTCCTGGTCAGCTAAGATCAAGAATCTGAGCCTATGGCTCCAGCAGATGCCCCAGGGGCCAGTAGGGCTTAACATGTATAATTCCAGTTAAGTGACATAAGTATCATCATTTTATGCTAGGTGTCACTCTCCTGGCAAAATGACAATTAGGGCTGAAAGCTTTATTTCTTTCCACTAAAGACCAGTTAATCTTTCGAATGAGGCAAGACACAGGTAAACTGTCATGGAGACCAAGTATAGCCACTCAGAAGGATGGGCTTCATCAAAGATGAGAGGGCGGAGGAGGAAACAAAGAGTTTCAAGAGGTCATCTCAAGTCACAAGATGGAGAGTTGGCCCCACTATTCTCAACCTGTGACTTGTAATCCTATGACCAAAGCGGGCACTGTGTTCTTTCCCAGCAAATATATGAGAGTAGGGGAAAGAGGTTGAGCAAGTAGCTATGTCCTAGTGAAGATGACCTCGGAACTTGGATCACCATTTCTACTCACATTCTGTTGGCCAAAAGAATAGTTACAAGGTCAAAAAAAAAAAAAAAACCCGCAGGAGGATTAACAATGAAATCTCTAGTTGGACACTTATGGTGAAGGAGAAAATGATTTCTAAAAGGAAAGGTGTCGTCACTAGGACTCATAATGATGATTTCTTCTGTGACATGCTCTCTTAGTTAATAGCAAGTTCAGAGACATTGTGGGGAATACTTCTGTACATAAGAAAATCACCTGCATTTCAAAATGTGACAGACACACACACACACACACAGAGAGAGAGAGAGAGAGAGAGAGAGAGAGAGAGAGAGAGAGAGAGAGAGAGAGAGAGAGAGAGAGAAGGAGGAGGAAGGAAGTCAGAGAGAAGGAGAGAGGTCCCCTTATAAAACAGGGCAACAAGGAGTAAGTGTAAGACCAATGTTGAGGAAGTTTAGAGAATGGAGAGATTATTTCCTTCTGAGTAGAATTTAGGCTAAGTTATTGGAGCAAGTAAAAACTGAAATGGGTCCTTCAGACTGAATAGCACTAACAAAGACTGGAAGGTAGAGTTAAAGAAAGGCACACCGAGCAGGGACAGAGAAACCCTGGGCTAATGTAGAGTGAATAATTTACATTTCAGTCAGGATAGTTTCCTAGCTGTGGCCCTTTGAGACATCCAGTATCTCCATATAAATGACCATATGAATGCTGATACTATTACTCTCCCCAAATCCATCCTTTCCCACATCCTTAGGGATGAAAATCCTATCACTATTAAGACATGTTTGGGGAGTATGATTTAAAGCTTTGATGCATAAATACATTAGTATTTAAAATCAGTTATTGGCATATCTGTCACTTTATGAATTTATTGTATTTGGGATAAAAACATTCAAAGGGCTCTCTTTTAGCTATCCTGAAGTATACACTACACTATATCCTCATGTTAACCACAGTCCCCACACTAGAAGTATTCACTGTATCCTCATGTTAACCACAGCCACCATAGTAGAAGTGTACACTATATCCTCATTAACCACAGTCCCCACACTAGAAGTACAGGAGATCTCACTGGAGTTTATTTCTCCGTCTTATTACTTTGGATCTGTTGAGTGCCTGTCCTTTCTTTCCTTTCTCATTCTCCTCTGATAACACTCGGATAATCACTGTTCTACTCTATTTCTATGAGCTCTATCCATAAGACTCCCATATGAGAAGGAAGCGATGCAGTTTTTGTCGTTTTATGTCTGATTTTTATCACTTAACACAATGTCTTCTAGGTTCAGTCATTTTTTTTAAGTCTCATGATTTCATTTAAATGACTGAATAGGATTCCATCACATATATGACACATTTTTTCTGTGTCTGTTCATCTATTGTTAGGCATTTATGTAAAATCTAAGTCTTGGCTACTGTGAATAGTCCTACAATAAACATGACAATGTACATGTCTCTTTGTATTGATTTCTTTCTCTTTGAGTATATAATCAGTACTGGGACTGATGGGTAATTGAGTAGTTCTATTTTTAATTTTTGAAGACCCTTCTCAACTTTTACCCCCAATGATCTGTATTAAGTAAAATTTCACCCATTTTACATAATGGTTTGCTTTTTTCTGTATATTCATTGATACTTGATTCCTTTTGTCTTTTTTATAATAGCCGTTCTAATTGGAGTGAGGGAGTAACTCAGTGAAGTTTAATTTGCGGAACCTTGAAGACTGATGCTAAGTATTTTTTCATTTACCTATGGCATTTTGCATGCCTTCTTTTGAGAGGTATCTAATAAGAGCTCTATCCATTTTCAATCAGTTCTTTTACATTGCATTAAATTTCATGTGAATTCTATATATGGACTTCTTGCCAGTTATATAGTACGCAAATATATCCTCCCATTTTGAAGGCTGTCTTTTTACTCTGTTGTGTATCATTTCCTGTAAAAAGTCCTTCATTTTGATATAATCTTATTTGCCTATGTGTACATATTTCTCTGTACAGAGAAATCGGTACAAAGAAGTTTATACACATCTTTGCTTCAGTTTGTGATCTCATCTAAAGAATCTTTGTCCAGGACAATGTCATGATTCATTATCCCTATGTTTTCTTCCAAGTCTGTCATCATTTGGTATCTTACATTTGAGATTTAATCCACTTGAACTTTAAATACGTGAAAGGAAGGGGTTCGGTCTCTGAGAATCCTGATTTGCAGTTACCTGCCTATGCTTTCTGCAAGCTGCATGTGATCATGTGACCAAGTTTTGGCAAATGAGACAGAAGTACAAGTATTACATGGAGCAACCAGGGCATACTCTTTAAACGTCAGGGGTTTTTAGCCCCTTCATCTTGCTGCCCAGAATTTGTGTGATGGTTTGACCTCTGGTGATCTTTCAGGGTCAGAAGAACGCAAATTAAGCAACCAACTTTGCTGTGATTCTATAGAACCAGAATAATGGAAAACACTGGGATATCTTCCTCATTCATGTTGTTGGCTGAATATAGTTTCTTGCTGTGGGAAGACTGAGATAACCCTTTCCTTGCTAGCTCTCAGCTGAGACCCATCTGTGCCTTTTAGAAATTGCCCATATTATTTGGCTCGTGCCTCCTTATTTACAGATACAAAATACAAGAAGCAGTTTTCTCTTGATTCTCACATATCTTCCAGATGTAAGAATTCTGATCTATTATGATTTTAAGGCTAACACAATGTGAAGGCTTGGTTTCCATCTATGTGTACATAATGCACCAATTCTAAAAGGCCACATAGAGAATGTTTCAGGGCCAGCCAGCCTTCAGGCCAAAATTTATACATAACTGGGTGGTTTTCTCTGGCACATACAGAATGGCATCCAAGATTAAGCCTGGGATCACTACCTCTTCTCAAAGGCGTGACTCGGGCTGAGAGTGAGCTATAAAGTGCCAAGTTCCTTGTTTATTCTTCCTGGATAGATCTGAGGATAGGATTGGGGGTTGCTGTATTATGTTCCAGAACATTCTCTCTTTAAACTTCAGAGAAAAGGAAGGAAAGGGAAGAGATAACAGTTGCCCATTAATGAAAATAAGGAGACAAGGTACCACCTGAATTATCTGAGAGAAGGTAGGAAAGACCACCTAATGGGCATCCCTCTCCTTGAGGGGTCAACTTGAAGGCCTACTCGGGCTTGCTCTCTGTTCTTTCTCCCTGTGCCCTAGGGAAGAGAGCCATTCCATGTAAGTTTCAGGAAGACAAGCACCTTGTCTGTGCTGCTTCCTTTATCTCTAGCAATCACAGTACTATTTTTCACTGAGTACACCACAGACAAGCATTTAGACAAATATATGAGAAGATGGAATGATTGGTGGAAATAAACCCAAGCACTCCTCCCTCCCTCCCTCCCTTTCTCCTCCCTCCCTCTCTTTCCCCCTCTCTCTCTGTTTCTACCTCTCTCCCCCCTCTTTCTCTCTCTCTCCCTCTTTCACACACACACACACACACACACACACACACACACACGCATGCACGCGCACACACACACCATGAACATGTCTAAGCACATGCAAAGTCACAGATAACTTAGAGGTCAGAGCCAATGTTAATGCCTTCTTCTCAATGAAGCTAACTCTATGGCAATGGTCAAGAGTGATCTCTTTATTTCAGAATTTTTCAATGATGATTAAGTCTGTTTTGTGTTTCTCAAATACCAGTGCCTCACATAGGACTTGGAAAAGCAAGCTGGAGATATTTTGGAGGGAGGAGAGGGATGGATGGATAGATGGATGGATGGATGGATGGATGGATGGATGGATGGATGGATGGAAAATTAACTGTGTTCCTTGGCAGCTCTTCAGGAATTTATTATCCTGATAACCCCAACTGATCTGGTGTCTTACCTGCAGTGGGAGCTCACTAAATGTTAGCTGGATGAGGATAAAGGAGACAGAAGATCAGAGAGATAATCAAGAGCCCTCTCCACCTGGAACCATTCTCCTTTCAGGGCATCCTATTGAACAGTGTTATTGAGCAGAGAGGCAGGGAGTTGACAGCCACTCTCTGGACTCTCTCCCAGGGCCTTTTTAAAACAGGGAAGTTAATTATGGAACCAGATTAACAGTTTCTTTTTTGATACAGTCAAAGTAAAACCAGCAGGATGCAATTTAGCTCGTCCCCACTTTCCAAATAGCAGCAAATTTTCATACAAAACAAAGAGACACTTGAATTGCAAATTACTTAGAGAATCAGCTACCAACCCCAACGGAAGAATATTTCTGCTGCTTTCAAAGCCAGTCTGTTGCCTTTTCAGGTTTAACTGTGTGGAAGGACCTTCACAAAGCCCTGCACACTTTGTTGCTTTTCAGCTTTCCAGTGGGAAGGAGGAGCGATTCCTTAAGGTTTAGTAGAATGCTTCAAATCATCTCTGACACTTAGCATCATCCTCTACTCATGAAAGGAGGGTCATGCATCTCATTCAAGGGCATCAAGAGAAAGTGCTCACCAGGCAAGACAAAGACATTAGTGACTATAACAAATGTTGAGACAATAAGTATGTACTCTTGGAGGTGGGTGAAGAAGGGGAGAAACGACATAACCTATCATTGTTATACAGGAATTTGGAAAAACACTGTTAAATTGCAAAGAAGTCCTGGGAAGTTTGTATTCTGGATTATTAATTGACACATTCCCTTTAGTTATTGTATGTAATCAACAAAAGAAAAATAGGACCCAATAACTGGATATAACCAATGGGTCAGCAGCTCATAATTGTGATCTAGCACCACGTTCTTATCTGACAGACATAGGAATTAAAGTCAAGAGAAGGGGATAATTTAGAAAAGATTACAGAGTGACTGAGTCTTCTGATGTCTCATGTATTGCCTGGTAGATGGTACCACACAGCTTTCATCTGCTTTCTGTCCCCTGAAGGAAATAGCAAAATTTCATTTTCATAAATGTACTTATAAACCCATTTTTTTCCTAATCAAATAAATAGTGTATGCATTAGGGGAGGGGGCAGGTAAACAATAGGCCAAGGATAAGGACAAAATAAAAGCTACACAGAGCTTTTTATAAAGGGACTGAAGGCTGAGATAGGAACCTAGCTATACCCAAGCTGCTTTCAGATACAGCCACTGTGGGGAAAGGTGGACTTCAGCTGATTTAGCCCCAAGTAGATGGTAGAAAAGTTGGGGTAGAAGTTGACCATCACTGTACTTACAGTTAGCCCCAGCAGGTGGCAGAAGTGAGCACCACTTGGAGGATATAGCAAAAAAATCAACCTTGCCCTGCTTAGAGATAACAGACACCACTCACACTCATCCTGGGTCACCATGTGGGAAAGAAGACTGTATAGACAGCCCTTTTGAGCTTTTTTGATATGAAACCTGAAATCTTCTAGTGTAAAACTTTTCAATGTTTAAACACAGACCAATTTCCAAAAACGTGAGCCAAAAAAAACTCCATCAAGATTCAGGGGATGCGGACAGTTTCTTTGTGACCCTTACTTAGTGACTCCCAGTGAATGAATTGGGTTCTGGGAAGGTCAGAGTGCTGCGTGTGGTTAGTCCAGTCACAAGTCAGCAGAGAGGCCTGGTAAAGAGATGACCATGTCAGAAGGACAAGATGAAGGAAACAAAGACAGGTTGTAGGCTTAGGTCAGCACTCCCGTGGGGAGAGACAACTAGAATCAACTACCCCTAGCCAGATCCTTCCAGGAGAAGATATACTTGCATCTAAATCCTATACTCTGTGTGTGTATGTGTGTGTGTGTGTGTGTGTGTGTGTGTGTGTGTGTGTGTTTGTGTGTTTGTGCATGCACAAGCACTCATATGTGTATAAGTGTGTGTTTGTGAGTGTGTGTGCATGTGTGTGCACATCTGTGTGTATTCATGTGTGTATATATGCATGTGTGTGTGTGCAATCTTTACCTTGTTAGAATGATGTAAATAGCTCCCTCAGTAATGCTTTGCAAGACCACTCCATTTCTTCCAAAGCAGAAAGTTTTTACTGTTTTTAGTACAAATAGAATTACATCACTTCTTTCTTCCTTTTCCTACCTTCAGTCCCTCCCAGCTATCTTTCTTGAACCCCTCCATGGCCACTACTCTCAAGTTGATAACCTCTTTTTCTTTGATCATTATTTTATATGTGTGTGTATATATGTATGTATGTATGTATGTGCATAAATATTTATTAGTAGATTCTACTGAGTCTTTTGTTGTATGTGTATATATGGCCTCAAGGCTGACCACTGTTGTGAAATATTACTTTAACTATGTAAAGGTGTGTTACGTTTGTTTATGTTGAAGAATATTACTTTAAGTAAAGGTGTTACATTTGTTTATGCTGTATTTGTTTAATTATGTAAAGATGTGTTGCTGTTTCACCTTACCTGTCTAAGGCACCTGATTGATTTAATAAAAGCTGAATGGCAAATACAGCAGTAGAGGGATAGGTGGGGCTGGTGGGCAGAGAGAATAAGGAGGAGGATGTAGTTGGACATTTTCCTGTGTCCTGCCCAGTCCCACAGCCGCTCAGACCCAATTAAATACACAGACTTATATTAATTATAAACTGTATGGTTTATGGCAGGCCTCTTGCTAGGTAGCTCTTATATCTTAAATTAACCCATCTCTATTAATCTATGTTTTGCCACATGTTCCATGGCTTTACCGGTCTGTTGGCATGTTGCTTCTCCTTTGGTGGCGGCTGGCATCTCTCTACCTCTCCTTTCTCTTCCTGTCTGTTTGGATTTCCCACCTGCCTCTAAGCTGCCTTGCCATAGGCCAAATGGCTTTATTTATCAGCCAATCAGAGCAACACATATTCACAGCATACAGAAAGATATCCACAGCACTTCCCCTTTTCTTTTTTTCAAAAAGAAAGGTTTTAACTTTATCATAGTAATATTACATATAATAGAACAGTTGTCAAGCAAGAATCACAGTTACAATATCCAGTCCATTTATATTTGGCAAATTCAAAGAAAAATATTTTATTCATCCTATATTTGTGAGTTCAAGGTTTCATATCTAACTTACCTCTTATCACAACCAGGGAAAAATCATGATTATAACTATCCAGTCTTCAACTACATCAAAGACTCCAGAAAGATATAATATTACCTATGTAAATAAGAAGTGCATTGTAAGCAACTTCCAAAAATCTAGAATGACAGAGACAGCTGGCTGCCCGAACAGTCATCCAAAGTTCCTCTGCCATGTTGGGGCATCCATCTTCAGCCTCTAGGCCTAGAGATTTTTAGTTGTTTCTCCATGTGTCCTGTAGAATATCTGGCAGTCTCCTCTGTGAAGCAGGAAACTGAAGGACCATTTTGCCTTGTTTTGGCAAATTCAGTGGTCATTTTCCTATGGGTCCTATATGTCCAGTTTATACAACATATTATCAGCAGTCCAGGCAAGAGCAGTTTCTTATCAAAATGGCTACTTTTGCCAAGAAGAAGATAAACTCCATATGGAGTGTCTTTGATGCCTATCTTTCTCTTTGAAGTAAATCAGTGCTGCCAGGAGCAGACATGTCTCACTGTCCAGAAAGTCTAAGTTTTTAAAACATTTTAAATGCCATATTCTGTAGGTCTTTGAAGTGTTTGAAGATTACCTACCTAATTGAATTATATTTATGTATACCTAGAAAACTTAACTAACATGACTATAAGTTTGACTATCATAGAAGACTAATTATTAATCTGTATTTCTTAATTATTCATTACAATTTAAATGAGTTACATAAACATAATACCTTAAACAACAGTATAAATATATATACAGTATACCAAAATTAACTTTAAATTTGTAATTAACTAAAATCTATAGCAATGTAAAACATTTCAAATAAGTTGTTGCTCTTTAAAAGTAAATTCAATAATCTATCCTTTTATCTTATTGTATCTATAGCCTACATTTCTATATCATATCACCCTTTCTTCTTTTAGAAAGAGATTGACTATGACCAATAAGAATTTGCAACCAACAATCTAAACAAAGACAAACATCCATAATCCATTTTGGGGAATGTAAGATGAATCTTAAAAGGTCTTATTAATAAAAACAAACCCAGAGCCAGGTATTGGAATGGAAGCTGGAAGATCAGAGAGACAGACAGGACAAGCCACAGCTAACCTCACCTCAACAACTCCTTATCAGATCCTGTTTCCACGGACCTTCAGACTGAAAGCTTCTGAGTCCTCACCCAAATGAATCTCAGCTGAACTGCTGCTAAAAGCCTAAAAGCTTAAGAAGTTTCTAGTTTCTGGTCCTCATGCCTTATATTCCTTTCTGCTTCCTGCCATCACTTCCTGGCATTAAAGGTATGTTTCTTTCCCAAGCAAGACATGAGATCTCAAGTGCTGGGATTAAAGGTGTGTGTCACCATGCCTGGCTGTTTCCAGTGTGACCTTGAACTCACAGAGATCCAGATGGATCTCTGCCTCCAGAATGCTAGGGTTAAAGGCATGTGCTACTGCTGCCTAACCTCTATGTTTAATAGAGTGGCTGTTCTGTTCTCTGACCCCCAGATAAGTTTATTGGAATGCACAATATATCAACCACTAGAGGAGTAATCTAGGCTCGAGAGAGGAGAACAAGAGAAAAGAATGAGGAAGAGAGAAAGAGAGAGAGATGCCCAGGGCCAGCCAGACAGCTGCCAAACAGACAGACATAGAGTAGGACATACAGAATGAAAGAAAGATGGAAAGCCCTGAGGCAAAATGTAGATGAAGAGAAACACGTTAAGTTATAAGAGCTAGTGGAACAAGCATAAGATAAGGCTGAGCATTCATAATTAAGAATAAGTCTCTGCATCATGATTTGGGAACTAGTTGGTGGCCCAAAAGAAAGCCTGCTACAGACCACGTGTGTGTGTGTGTGTGTGTGTGTGTGTGTGTGTGTGTGTGTGTAAATATTTATAAATAGATTCTGTTGAGTCTGTTTTCTTATATGTGTGTCTATGGTTTCAAGGTTGAACACTTTGCACTGGACAACTATTCACTGTGCTCATGCTGGGGAGAGGCTAATTCCCTTCCTCCCAACAGTCATTAGTTGCCTGTAGTTCTTTGTCTACAGATAAGACCTCATGAAATTCTCCCCCTTAAATGTTAGTATGCCTATTGATATTGCTATTGTTCTCGTCTTTTTTATGCAGTCATTTCTAAGAGAAACAGCAGACCTCCTGGTATTCTGGCTGTTACAATCTACTGCCTCTTTCATGATGTTCCTTGAGTTATAGATGCAGGAGCTGTGATGTAGATGTATCCATTGGGGCTGGGCTCCATACCCTCTGTTGAGCTCTGCATTGTGTCAAGTTTCTATTATGGTCTCCAGTTACTGTAAAGAAAGGCTCCTTTGATGAGGGGAAGTACCTACAATTATCTATGGGCATAAGGGTAAGATTTAGAATGCAGTAAGGAATTGAGCTAGTCTAGGAAAGTGATGGTAGTAGATTCTTTTGTAAGGTCCATGACTCCACTAGCCCTGGAAAATCTGGCTAGGTTTCCAGTACCAAGTTTGCTTTCCCTCCATTAATAATAAAGCAGAAATGTTTAAGATCAATAAAGACACTGATTAGTGTGTCAGTTGTCTTCATTTACTGCAATCAGTGTATAAGTATAAAGGACAAAACCAAGTTGATTAAGCAAAGCAAAAGCCAACACTATCAAACTAGCCTGGCTTAGCAACAAAGGGGGTATGTATTGTTTACTCCTAAAAGTGTCAATCATTTTAATCATGGCTGGATCCAGATGCTATATCAGAGCTAGGTACCTTTCACTCAAAACTGCAATATACACAGACACAGACAGACAGACAGACAGACACACACACACACACACACACACACACACACACACACACACACCAACCAATAGCTGCCATAAACGCATCTTCTCCACATCTAGCTCCATAGAAAGAGATCTCCTCTTTTATTCCACATCTTCAACCATGTTTGTCTTACTTTCATTAACTTGAATCACATCTGATCTTCTTTCTGAACCGGTCTATGGGGCAAAATTGAAATGCACCAAGTGGTTGGACCAAGATGTGCCCCATGGAGTGAGGAGGCATTTAGATTGACATCCAAGAGAACATGGAACATCATTTGTATTCTGCATGTTGGCAGATAAAACAGTAGACCTGATTCCCTGGTCGGAGCAAACCGTTACCATTGAAACAGCTTCCTGGGAAAGTGTCCAGCTTGCTTGTGAAGTTTATTTGGAGCTGGAGTCAGCCAGCTGGAATGGAAAGGGCAAAATACTTAATTACTGCCTGATGCCAAAATGAGATTGCACATTTTATATTTATTCCCCCTCCTGTGTCTTTCAGCCTCACAGTGGCAGGAAGATCATGAGTGACTGCAGAGACTTGTTTCAGTGAAAGCAAAAGTGGAAATAGTAAGTTGTTTTTCTTCTTCTTGGTTGATCATACAATATGGACTCCCCTTGGTGCCCAGAGGAGCTTCACTAAACTGCAACTGTTTCCTTCAGTGCACTTAGGCAAGTGTCAGTAACTTCATTAGTCAATCAGACGCCAAGTATATGGCTCTAGTTTCTCTGCAATGTTTACATATGCATAAACATAAACATGTGTACACACACTGAGTAATTTAGGAACTATCAAGGTATATATCATTAAAATGTGTTCTTATAGCTGGGCGGTGGTGGCGCACACCTTTAATCCCAGCACTAGGGGGGCAGACCCAGGTGGATCTCTGTGAGTTCGAGGCCAGCCTGGTCTAAAGAGTGAGATCCAGGACAGGTACCAAAGCCACACAGAGAAAACCTGTCTTAAAAAAAAAAAAAAGATGTGTTCTTGTCTGTAAACAATAGAAAATATAGGCTCAACATGGCTTAAGTAATATTTTTAAGTTATTGACTTGTATAGAGCAAGTCCATAGAGAGCGGAGACAACTAACAATGCCACCAAGACCTGATTCTGATTTCAGATGGGTGTCTCTTCCATGTCTCTCTTTTCATGCACTTTTCTAGAAAGCCCCCAGGAAACTTCTACTCATGCTCATTTGCCTGAATGTGTCACATGCTCCTGTGACAGAGCATGTGAGATCACCCAGGATACCAGTCATTAGTGTTCCTAGGTCTAGAGATGATAACTCTGAAATACCAGGGTCTTCTGGAGCAAAGTAAACAAAATGAATATCTTTTTAGAAAAAAGACAAGGGGGTGAATGTTCATTTTACAGGCCATTGGCAGTGTCTATGGGACAATAAGGCTATGCAAATTTCATCAGCAATTCCTCTAAGATCAAACTGATGAAAATATCCATTTCTAAGATCTCCACCTTGGCTAACCTCCCCTCAAGTCACAGGTGAAGTTAAGAAATGAACAGAAATACTTTGACTCTGGATATAAAACCCAAGTCCTTATCATTATACCATAGGCAGACTATTTCTTCAATTTGCATAATTATAAACTCCCCCTCAAAGAGTAAACATTGCTGCCAACTTAAAAAAAAAAAACTACAAAGCAGCATTAAATATGCATTGCTAATTTGACTTTCTAATTTGTCTGGGATCTTCACAAAGACATGCACAGCTCCAGAGATCCTGGATGCTTAATAAAACATTCCACCTGTCGAAAAAGAAGACACGGGGAAAGAAAGCTAAATATCAGGATTGGGGTGGGAGTTGGGCATTAGCTAAAGAATTTTGGCTGGTGCCTACTTGTAGGAGTTGATTCTATTAATGACTCTCAAATTTGTTGTTCTGCGCACTAACTCCCCTCATCAAACATAGGTGATTGCTTTATGTGGCCAAAGAAAACATTTCCTTAATATGTTTCTATTTAGTTTTAGATATCAGATATGTGCTGGACATGAATTTGGGCAATTAATTATAGGAAGTAGTTGGGTTCATGCACAAAGACTATGTTGCCTTTCAAATCGCATTTACTGATCTATCCCAAATATCCATGACAACCACTGAACTGGTCCTTGAAAGCCCCAACTATAGCATAAATACACTACCTGGGCAAGATGAAATGTTTATCTGTTACTATATTCTTTGGCTTAAGTTTACCAGGGGTGATGGTGATAACCAGGACATGGGATATAGATCTTTATACACATAAAAGTGATCCTGAAGTTTCATATGTGTATTTACTTAATAACTGCCTTTTAAGTTTAACTGTACATCAGACATCTTCCCATTGTATGTATGTTTCATGTATATGCATCATTTTTACTGTGAATTAGCATTGTATCTCGGGTATTAATGGCAATCAATCTATTTATTCAGTCCCTTGTTTAAAAATACTTGTCATTTGAAGTTACATTTTAAATGACCTCAAAACATTCTCACATATGCAAGGCTTTCTCCACACATACAGTTATCCCTTTGGTGATGTCTCTTGGTCTGTGAGTGGTCCTCTGACTGTGTCAAGGGAAGAGTCATTAAAAGCTAGATTCATGACACTGTCCATGGGCTATCAGAACAGAGCCCTTCTAGATATGCCTGTCAGACCAGGGGATCCTATCAGAGAAAGGAAAGGTAAGAAGAAAGGCAGGGGAAAAGGAGACAAACCATGCCAGTAACACTAAAGAGACCGCTCTATGGCAAGCAATCAGCATAGTCGTTCATGTGTTTATTTAAATACTATCAGTTCTTGGTCTAGACTATAAACCTGCTGTAAGCTGGAGCAAGCTCTGTGCTACTGGTTACTCACCAAGATGAAGCAATTGCCCACTATATTTATATTAGTGTGTGCATGCACCTGGGGAAGAAAAGATGAATCAGTTATATAAACTTCATGAGAAATTAAAGAAACATTAGTCAAAAAGATAAATTTTATTGAGGTGTGAAGAATAAGTTCAAGAGCTCTATTGTATAACATGGTGACATCAGCCTGCCACCCAGAACTTTTGCCGGTCAGTCTTAACCATGACCTCTTAAAATGAATACTACTGTTACAAGTGAGTAAGCAAGCACAGGGCAGAGAGTCTCTTATTCAAGGGAGCATAACTGAGATAGGCAGCACTGGCATTTAGACAAAGGTCCGTCTGACTTTAAAACAGAATATCATAGTTTTGAAAACCACGAAGAGCAGGTTTCGAGCGTTAACTTCACCAAAAGACTACAAATGCATGAGGAAATACATGTGCTAATATGTTAGCTCTATTGAACTCTTCTACAGTTTATACACATTTGAGAATACTGTATTACTATATATATATATATATATATATATGCACACACATATGTATGCACACACACACATACACACACACAAATGCTCCTTTCGATTGTTAATTAATAAAATAAACTTAATTGGGAGTGATTCTGAGCCTCTATCTGGACTAACCAGGAAAACTGTTTTGTTTTTGTTTGTTTTTTTTGTTTGTTTGTTTGTTTTTGTTTTTTCGAGACAGGGTTTCTCTGTGTAGTTTTGTGCCTTTCCTGGAACTCACTTGGTAGCCCAGGCTGGCCTCAAACTCACAGAGATCCACATGGCTCTGCCTCCTGAGTGCTGAGATTAAAGGCGTGCGCCACCACCACCCAACGAAAACTTTTGATTGGTAATAGTCACTATGGGATATACAGCTATAATAATATGCCATATGTTTATTTTCTATTTATTTTTATTAAATGTATGAATTTCTGTACATGTGTGTGTCTGTGCTTGGGTGCCATAGCACAGATGCGGGGAAACCAGAGGACACTCTAGAAGTTGGTTCTCTCCTTCCAGCATGTGGGTCCCAACTTAAGTCATTGGGCTTTACTCATGGACTATCTTGCTGGCTTCCTGTCATACTGAGGTACATGGTACATTAGTTAGCTATTACTATTTAGCAAAGTACTCAACATAGAGTTACTTTAAAGAATAATGTGTATAATCTCACAGTTGACCTTAGGTTGACAATCCCTGTCCAGCTTTTCTAGATTTCATGACTCAGGCCATAAGCACAGTATGAGCCAATAACTTGACTTAAGGTGAATCCTCTCCCAAGTACATGCTCATGGTTATCATGTTACTGGCCACAATGAGGTTCTAGAGGTCCTGATGCACTGTGGGTCTCAGTTCCTCTCTGGCTACAGTCTGAATACTGCCCCATCAATGTGAGATGCAAGAATTGTAATCCAGCATGCCAGCAGCAGGGAGATCAGCCTTTTGTGACATCTTGTCTCTTTTTCCTAATGGATTCATTAGTCATCACTATGTCCATTCTAGAGAAAAGGATGACATGATGGTATGATTTAATAGTAGGAAGGCATCTTTGGGAGCTATTTGATAAGCTGACTGCCACCCAGGTTGGTCTTCACCATTCTCTCTTAAGGCAGTGGCTCTCAACCTTCCTAATGCTGCAAACTTTTAATACAATTCCTCACGTTACGGTGACCCCAAACCATAAAATTATTTTGTTGCTACTCCATAACTGTAATTTTGCCACTGTTATGAATTGTAATGTCAACATCTGATATGCAACCCAAGGAGTCGTGACCCACAGGTTGAGAACCACTGTCTTAAACATTATTACTACAAGTAAAGAAGCAAACATGGAAGGAAAAACCACTTATTCAACTTATTCAACATGTCACAACTAAGACAGGCAGTTCTGGGATTTAGACAAAGACCCATATGGCATTCAAACAGATACCGTTGCCACTAGCCTGCTTTTGCCTCTCTGAAGATCACTTTGTAGAATAATTTTAAACAATTTTGGCTGAGTGTGTAGCCCTTTAGCAAAGCCTTTTCAGAATCCATCCTTTCTACATGTGAGCAGCTTTACAAGGTACATCTTGATCTGTCACTAGACATGAGGCACGTGACTCCCTGGCGACAATGAGATGAGCTAGATGGAGAAAGCTGCTTCTACCCAGTGGCTTATACTTAGGAGGGGAAGCAGACTACCAGCCTCCTCCTCACCCTGTGATCAATGCCAGGAGGAATGGGACATGAAGTAAGGTGTAGACAGCTCTTTCCTCTCACCTGTGCCTCTTAGCTCTGAAAGGCATAGCCCCTCTGCTACACTTGCACCAGTGAGCTTCACTCTGGAAAAAACAAACAAACAACAGTTTCTCACAGTTCTAGAGGCTGAAGTCCAAGATCAGAGTGCCAACATGATTAGGCTCTGGTGTGGGGCTCTCATAATTTGCAAGTATATGACAGTCAATTTCTCTTTTTGACCAGGACAGTTGAAAGAGAGAATTATCTGAAGTTTCCTTCATCTCACTGCACAGTTTTCCTTCTGTTTTCATGGCATCTGTATATCATAATTTTAAGTGTCTATATGGTCGCAAACCTACAAATTTTAGAAACCATCTGATTTTGCCATCCTGGGACTGGCTTAATTTACTTAACGTTATGATTTCCAGTTGCAATCCATTATCTAACAAAGGACAGAACTTCATCCTCCCTTATGATAGAAAAAAAACCCATTGTGAAGTACCAAAACATGCTGCCTCAGATTGAAAACTGCATAAATGTTCAGGTGTTAACTCCAAGAGAGACTTTCTATCTTCTAGCAAACTGTTCATTATTGCTTTCAAATTATTTCTGTGTATATACTAAGTAGGACATTCAAATGCATGATAAAAATATGTTTAATATATAATCATTGTTTAATAAAAATTAAGCTTTCCAGCTCTCTCAAAACTCTCCACTTCCCTCCCCTAAAACAGTTACCTGTATGTGTGTTGACCTTCAGTAAAATCTTACACCCATATGAACACATGTGCAGACGTCCTGCCTTCTTAAACCTAACTATCTTACTCACTATCTGTACCATGTTTTTCATTCACTTCATGCTTCTCAGGAGTGGAGTTAGATGGTATGCTTAACTTATTTTTTAATTTAGATTTTATTTTAATTTTGACAGCTTCACACACGAGCACTGTATCTACATCAGTCTGCCCCTCCTTCCCCCAACTCCTCCCCAGTTTCCTTTCCAAAATCCATGACCTGTTCCTTATTATTGTTACATACACACACACAGAGATATATGTGTGTGTGTGTGTGTGTGTGTGTGTGTGTGTGCATTTATATATAGAAACTGTAGAATTCATTAAGCATTGCTCATATGTACAAGCATCCAGGGCTGACTACTTGGGATTGTACAACCCCTGGGGGAGTTCATCACAGGAGGAAACTGATTCTCCCTCTCTCCATAGCTATTGAACTACCTGTAGCTTTCCATCTTGGGGTAGGGCTTTGTCAAATACCATCCATCCACACTGGCATGTCAACTGATGGTATTATACCAATCTTATCCAGGAAATTATGCAAGTTAATGGGTACATTTCATGGGGTTACTATCTAGCAGCAGCCATCCTGGTCCTCTTATAATCTTTCTGCTTCCTCTTTTGTGATGTTCCCTGAGCCTTAGATGTAGAAGTTGCATTGTAGGTATATCACTTGGGGTTGGGCACTACACAAATGCTTGTTCTCTGTATTTTGACAAGTTTACATCTCTGTAACAGTCTCCATCTGAGGCAATAAGAAGCTTTTGTGATGAGGAATGACAGGTACATGTATGTGAATAAAAATTTTGAATACAGTTAGAAATTACATTTGTTTAGGAAAATTATAGTAGTGGAGTCTCCTCTAGGGCCTATGACTTCTCTGGCCATGGATAATTTTCTAGGTTTATAGTACCAGGTATGAATTATGAATTCCTTACCTTAAGGAATTAAGATCAGTTAGACAGCTTTTGGCTACCCTAAAATAGAAGTGCCACTGTTATAACATTAGGAATATATTTCCGGGTGAGTCTTATTGTGGTTGGTAATTAACTTATTGTTTTTATTGCTACATGATATTATATGAAAGTATCAGAAATATATATGCAGCCCCCAAATGGTGAATATTTAGGTCAATTCTGATTTATTTGTTCTTATAAACATGGTGTAATAAACATATCCATTAAGTAATTGTTTTGCAAACTGATAAGTATTTTTGGATCCCCAGAAGTAGGTTTCTCCACCGCACAAAAAGCCAGATCAAGCCAAATTAAAAGCCCAGGTTAATGAGAAAAGCACTCTTGGGTGACTCTGAAGCCCCCAGAAGTGAGGCAGGGGAGGGAGGAGAAGAAATCACATGGCAGGTCTAGGAACCGGAGCTTAAATACCCTGTAGGCACAGTTTTGAGCAGCTTTGGGGGAGGAGCCGCTGCTTGGTGGGCTTTCTGAGAAAGGCAAGATTTGGGGAGAGAGGAAGGGAGGCTGAGGTGGAGCTTCCAACTGAACACAAACATTTCACCTTCTCTATACCAATAAATTTCTTCTGACCATAAAAGAACTGTATGCTCATTGACTGTACCCAGTCCTGAGGTATGTCACTGAAAACAGGAACATAATACTTTCCTCCTTCTCCAGTATGATTTGTGGGTTCTCCTCACTTCAGTACTTGGTACCTTAGCTAAACAAGCCCTGCAAGGTTGTTAAGAAAGAAATATTGTGCAAATTTTCTTGAAGAATAGAGGAATTAAGGACTTATCTTCCATTTTTGGATTTCCCAATGCAAGTATAAAAAACATGGATAAGATTTCTACCATGGGTCAGATACCAGGCTTTATCAAAATTATCACATATCTTCCAGCAGTAGCAGCATGGTATGGTGAAGAGAACATAAGCTGTAGGTCCATGCACTTAACTTGTGTGGGTCACTTCCCAAATCTAGACACTGTCACCAGAAAATGTGGGCTGGATGACAGCCAGGTACAAATTATAGATGCCTACCTCAGAGTGTGTAAGCACATGCATCATTACTGTTACTTACCTGATTCTAGACATCCTCCCAAGTCTTCTTCTGCATTGAGACTAGATGACTCCCATGATTCCATGTATGTCTAATCTTCCCTAGCTTTGTGACTTGCTTTAATGTGCTAGAGCATGAAGCCTGGCTCAGAAACCTGCTCTGTTTTGTTAGATCATCATGTAAGATCACTCAGCGCTCACTGGACATGGAAACATGCCTCCCTGGTGCCTCCTGAGGTCTGCCTGAGGACAATAATTAACATCTGCCTAATTGAAATGGCTTCTGAAGGCACACAACACTCTGTTCAGGAAGACAAACACACACACTGAAACCTCAGTCTCCAAGTTCTGACTGAGCAAGATTTTTCCAGAGTGGACATATTCTTTTAAGTACAAAGCCAACTAGGTTGCTCAGAGCTTTCTCTTGTTTCAAGTGTCACCAGAAAACAATCTATATAAGAACAACACCAACAATAATAGCAGCCTTTGCTTAGAAAGCCTAGAACATGGTGACTGATGACTGGTGATATAACTCAATTGATAAGGTTCTTGTCTAGAATACATGAAGTCCTACATTTGATTCTTAGCCCTACATAAACCACACTGGCAATCCCCATCACTAGAAAGATGGAAGTAGGAGGATCAGAAGTTTAAAGTCATCCTCAACTTCATGAGTTCAAGGTCAGCCTGGACTACATGAGACCCAGTCTCAAAAAACTATAGAACCAATATACCTGTGTTGGGATACCATCCCCATGATCAGTAATTGTATTACCTTGAATGCCTCTTGATCTCTCTGAATATCAACAATGCCACTTACAAAACAGAGCAGTAACTGCACTCACCTCGCAGAGCTGTTGTGAGAATCAAATGAGGTAGTCCACAGAAAGTGCTTAGCCAGTGCCTGGCACACAGTGAGCAAACAGTACCAGCTACCGTGTCTTAAAGTTGCCTCTACAAGATTATTCCTTGCAATTTCATAAAAGTACAAACTCACCATCAGAGAAGACAACGTGTCCAAGACCAGAAATAACAACACTGAGACTTGAACTTAGGACTCTCTGACTTATTAATTCACCAAATACTGATCAGGTGCCTGCTATGTTCTAAGAACTGTGGATATTGAAACAAGTGAGCAAGACATAGTTCCAACCCTCAAAGGGTTCATAACTTCATGAGAAGCCATGAGACTCCTTGACATAGCTACCACCCATTGCCTTTGCAAAACTTCCTAGGTTCTCTATTTTAAATACCTTGGATTCTCTGGACAGTGACTGTAAAAGCTTCGACTTACTGAGTAATACTGAGTGACCTTACTTTTCCAAGCAGTCCTGGGAGACAGCTAAAATTGCTATCTCCATTTAACAGATTAAAATCCTTGGGGAAGACAGAACATCTTGTTGGACTCAATGGAGGATGGTGAAATTTTAAATGTGGGAGAATCATGGTATGGTCTGTTATATTGTTTAAGTGAACCAAGGTGATTTGAAACTAGAATTACACTTAAAACAAAAGTTTAAGGTACTTTTGCAGCCCAAATCTTATCACATGCAAGGTATGTCCCATGTTCTGTGCCCCTTAGCTACAATACTTGCTCTTAGAGGTCAAAAACATTTTGGAAGAGATAATCTACGAAAATGAAGACATAAATCATTATCAAATTCAAATAAGGCCACAGTACTTAACATGGACTAAGTTTGACCTCCTAAGCACTGCTTAGTTATGTCTTCAAAAATCCCTGTGTGAGGTTCTTAGATCTGCCAGTACTCTATATAGCTGCCTCCCTTGAACTTTTGGACATAGAGTCTCTCTTTTCTGGGTATACACAGGCATAGCCTGAAAGGCTTATGTCAAGACAAAGTCCAGAAATACGGCTGATACAGAGCTGTTCTTCTTCATGGGGAGGGCCATGATCACAGGAGTTGAACAAACCAGTCCTGTATTCATCTGAATCTCTACAGGAGCCTGGTAGGCCAGGGAGCTATTGATGCAGGCAGTAAGTGGAATGCCAGCAGCGTGACTTTCTCCCAGTTGCTGGCATTATTCATGGCTCCCAACTACAGCCAGGGAGGGAGTGGCTGTGCAAGCTTAAGACTCTATCAAGTTGACTGGAAGTCAAAACAAGGCAGAGAAGAGAGGATTCTGCAGAAAGCAACCAGGCTTTGACCTTCACACATAGACAAAGCCATGCACAGCTGGAGCCTAAGTTTTAGACCTGGGTGGCTTGCAAAACAGAACACCCAAACAAAATAAAAAAGAGACACTAAAGAATTACGTTCTGATTTCAAACTGAAAGTGAGAAACCTAAAGCAAGAAATCCTTCATCGATGAATTCCCTACCTTCTGGCCAGAGGCACAGTCATCCCCGGAAAACAAAGAATGACTCAGGACTCTCCTAAGGAGGAGAGCCACAGGTCCTAGAGTTTTATGTTTTGGCAAAAGACATCATCTTTTGTAAATGCTTACTGATAATGAGTCTCATTTGAGACTCACAGCATCATGGAAGGGCACAAAGGATTTTTTTTAACTCATATTACACTTGCATAACTCTGAAAACCCTGGCAAGGTTGAGATCTGCCCATAGTCACTGCTGTGGCAATGTGATGGAAGAGGACCAGCCGCATCTCTCTGTGCCTGATGCCCACTTAAGACTGTTTCTGCTCCTCCACGAATGCAATGAGTATGCTTGGAGGGTGCAGGCACAGCTAGCCCAGCCTAATAAGCATTTAGTCCTCATTAACTGCCATTACTTAGCCAAAACCTCCAGTCATTCTTTCTTCAGGGTAGAAGTGAAGACCAGCATTGTTTACTTTGTATGTGAACCTCCTGGGGTTATGCTGGAGAAGTTGCTAATGAACTACAGCAGAAGACAGCAGAAGGTTCAATTAAATGCCTAGGAAGGTCTTTTGTGATTCCCTACCTGCAGAGGAAAACAAATAGGGAATGTGTGTATGAATAGAAAAAAGAGAAAGCATATCTGTGCTAATTCTCCCCAAAGTTCACAAGAGATTTTGCAATGGCAAACAACCCAAAAGCCTTCAGGGCTACCATGCTGGATTTTGGTGAAGAAACTTTGTTGTTGCCAATGGAAACCCCATAGGTTTAAATTACCTATGGGCATTCTGTTATTGTATTCAAAGGAGTTGACAGGTCAGGCATCTTGTGACCACTGTCCAGAGCAGAGGTGGATCTCTAAGGGTATCTCATGCAGAATAAGAGACTATCTTGCTGAAAAATAAACAAGAGCAGGTTGTCAAGAGTCAGAGAATTGGAGTCAAGGTCTAGATCTGCCGCTTTCTAAGTATGACACTGGAGATAACTACTCCACATCTGTACTTCATCAGCTATACAATGGAGCTGCTGGTGTACCTAACAAGGAACATGTCAAGTGTGCTGTGGAATAAATGAACATTCTCTTTGGTCATCGTATCTTTTTAACAGAGACGGAAGTGACTCCAGAAAGCATCTCATTCAAAATCCAGTTGAAATGTACATGGCTTGGTACCAGTCTTGCTACCTGTGTGACCTGATTTCACGGTCTAAGTGTCACAGATATCCCGTTGCCTTGATAAACAGTTACTACAATATCTGTGTAAATTCCATGCTTCTCCTAGCCAAGACTACATTTTTTTCTAAGTCTCTGAGTCCAGGGAATAAGCATTTGTGTATTTCAAAGCTCCTTGAGTGATTGTTCAACAGAGTATTTAGCATCAGTCTTTAGGACAATCTGGGATCACTGACCTGAGCCCTAGAGAGGCTCTGCAACCTGCAGGTCTCAGAATGACATCACATAAAAACAATAGTAAGGAAAGGCCCCCAAAACATCCTCAGTTTCTCTGATTCCCAATTTAATGATCTCATCAAATCAACACAGCAAAACTAAGAGAGCAGGATAGCTTTGGGGTCCGTTTTGTAAAGTGTGGTCCATATTTTCTAGGTCACCCAAGTGTTAGCAATTGCTTAGAACTGTCAGCTGGTTGTTAACTCCCCCAGGACTTACCCTGGAGAGTCCAGCTAGAATAACACACCCAAGGATCTTCAGGTATCTCTCCGAATATTAAAACATCTCTGGCTTGTCCCTGACCACAGCCCAGGCATCTATATACCACAGAAACTCTCTGAGCTGGCTTCATGGGTGACATTAATTCCCAGGAAGCTATTGAGAATAGGAAATCTGGCACACAGACCTATGGCATGACACACTGCAGACACAATTAGAGACTACTATCTAGAGGAGCCGGGGTAAACAAGAAACCCTCGTATTCTGTTGGGAGAAATTTAAATTGGTGCAGCCAGGATGGAAAATGTCATAAAGGTTTTTCAGGAAAACTAACAAATTGCAATATGGCCCAGTAACCCAACCCTAGCCTCCAAGTATTTTACTACCAAAGGCTTGAAATAGGACTGTAAAAGATGTACCTGCTCTACCTTGATCATGTAGAACCTAAGTGTTTATCAGGAAATGAGCATATGATGAAAAAGTCTTTTGCATTCTGTGTATATATACATATGTAAATTTATAAATTTACGTGTATATATATACATTTATAAATACGTGTATATATACACAGAATGCAAAAGAATTGCCTTTTAAAGAAGCTTTTGTCATTTGTGACATGTGTGGAATTGAAGGACATTTTGATAGCTAAAATAATCCTAGCATGAAAAAAACAATAATTGCACATGCACTCATTTGTTGGTGGAAACTACAATAATTGAACTCAAGAGAAGCAAGGAGTGTAACAGTTGTTTCAGAGGCTGGAGTATGAAGGAGAATGGGGACAGGATGTTGGAAGGAGACAAAGCCTTAGTTGGGAAGAATAAGCTTTTCTGTGACTTTGAGAGTTACTGTGCATCGATGGAAATATAGCAACTAAGAACTAAAATCACTGAGAGTAAATCTTAAATGTTCTTACCATATAAAAGTATTTGAGATGATTGATATGGTAATTAGTCTGATCTAATTATTCCACATGGTGTTCATAAATCATAGCATCACTTTGTGCCCTGTTAATGTAATTTGTCAGTTTACAAATAAAATAGGAAAACTCACAAAAGGGAAGAGCAGATTTTCTGAATGCCGGGATGTTTTGAGCATTGAGGTAGAATACCTCAGTAGACTTAGAAGGACAGTACTGTTGCTTATCCTGTATTTTATCCCATGTTGCTCGTAACTGGTAAAGATGAGGAAATGTGACTGCCAGGGATACAGATAAAGACATACAAACACATACCAGAGCCAGGTGGAAAAAATCCCACCTTTAATAAAAGGAAAACTTCTGGTTTTAATAAGTGCTATAACTATGGATAATGACTTTTCCTTAAAGCAACACAATGTCTTTTGGCTTCAGTCATCTTCCATCTTCTATTTTCCTCATTTGTGAAACGATTCACAACGTGCCCACTCCATAAGGTTATGAGGACTGAATGAATCAATGCGTAGAAAGCACTTAGCAGAATGAACGCATCATAATTGTTCAATAGATGTTAGATTATTATGATAATTGCTGTTAGACTGTGGATTTGGACTTTATAGGCAGTAAAATTTACTCATCTAAGAGTGAAAAATACAGCAAATAATTCAGTTGAATGCATTATGTGTAATAAAATACTACATTTATATAATTAGGGCTAACATTTATGGCTTTAAATACTGTATTAATTTTCTATTACTATCTTACAAATTACAGAACTTCACAGCTGAAAACACCACCCATTTATCAAGTCACATTTTTCTGTAGGGCAGAAGTCTGGAGAAGACATGGCTGGGTTCCTTACTCTACAAGGCTGCAATTGAGTCCTGGCCCTTTTCACAGGGTCATGGGAAAGTTCACTTCTTAACCCACTCAGACTGTCAGCCAGGCCAGTTCCTTGGAAAAATAGCATTGTAGTTCATGTTTTCTGATAATTGTCAGATCTGGGACCCTCTTGTATCCTACACATCATCAGGCTTCTCTGTCATGTGACTCCATGTATCTATTAACGGTGGAAAACATATCTTGTGCTTTAAATCTCTTTTTCCAGAAGAAACCATTTGAGACTAGACAGGCTCATCCTGGTTCATCTATTTTAAGGCCAACTGTGTTGGAATTTTAAGTGATCTGCCAATTCCCTTCCCAGCTGTTATCTACAAGAGTACTTAGTGAATGGTAAGAGTTTTGTATAAGACAGGAGTCAGGAATCCTGCGGGTCATCTTGGCATTCTTCCTGCCACAGATTCATTTTCTCATCCTCTTATGCTTGGATCATAGCAAGAAGGGACAGACAGATAATAGAGAAGTGTAGGAGTTATGACTAATAATACTATGTCATACACTAGGAATTTCCTAAGATTGATTTGTTAACATTCACACGTAAGATGATGGAGATCCTGAGATGACAACTTAATTTGCTAGGCTACTATAAGCACCTCACATCATGTTCTACACTTAACTACATACAAAAATAAATAAATAAACATTGTGTGTATTTGAAAAACAAGGTGGGACATCAAAATGAGAGTGTGAGAGTGGCCGGTTAGTTATGTATAGCTTGCAAAATAATACTGTGTGGGGTGCTTTGTTTGGCTTTGGAGAGTGCATCTCACAAAACCACCCAGGCAGGTCTTGTACTCATTCTATAGCCCAGTTAGGGCCTCAGTGCGTGATCCTTCTGCCCTTTCGGTTAGCTAGGATTACAGGTGACTCATTTACCTTGGCTTTTCAAGTAGCTGTGGATTACTGGCCTCCACCTATTTTGTAATTATACTCCATAGGTGGGAGACCCAAGACCCTTAGTCAACAAGAGCCAGGGTAAAAGTTGTTTAATGTCCTGTGGTATTAAATAGTAACTAGTAAGAATCCCAAATGCAACTGGGTACTGGCTGTGTAAGTCACTTAGCCTTTTTAATGCCAATTCAGTCACCTGGAAAGGGAAGAGGTGCATGTTGCCTAACAGGGCTGATTTGAGAGTGCTGTATCTTTTATAAAGTTGATACTGTTGCTGAACATGTCATTGCATGCAACTTTGCAATGTGAAGACACTGTGTGTACTTCCGAGGACATTGCAACGCAGTTGAAGGAATGGAGCTTCAGAATGAGGCCAGAGCCATATTTAAATCCCAGTTCTGTTTCCTTTAGCAGATTTAAGAGATTCCATAGCCTTAGAAAGTAGGAACAGAAGGAATAAATGATAGCATAAACATGAACCTTAGAGAGTGGTCGTCATCCGGTATATAGTGGATACATGAGTACTGGTTCCTTCTAAATCTTCAGACATTTCAATAACACCTGTATGATTGTTTCCCAAACTGAAAATCATATAGTCTACAGTTTGCCCATTATTATGATTTGTTTTGTTTTTTAATGTATGTATATGATGTATATGTTGGGGGCTTGACAGAGTGTACATATAGAGATCAGAGGATGACCTCTAAGGTTGGTCCTTACCTTCTACCATGTTCAAGACAAATGTCCTTGTCATTGACTGCTGCATACACCACCTGCTGGCTATGAGTTTCAGGGGAATTCTCCCAACTCTGTCTTCATTCTCACCATAGAAGCATCTGAACTACAATTATACAATACCATGTCTGATTATACATGGTTTCTGGAGATTTGAACTCATGCCTTCACACTTAATATCGAGCTTTTACCCACTAAACCACCTCCCAAGCCCCTTAATGTTGTTTAAATCAATCTTTTGTTTCCTTATCCATGAAATTACAGTTTTGATATGCCACTTTCATTTTCTTTGAAATCATTCTATATAAATGCTTAGTCATTAAAATAAAAATATATGACGAAAGTTTTCATGTGGCCTCATGTTAGAGACTGCTACAGTGAAAAAGCAAAAAGATCTCATTTAAATACATGAGTGTCCCTCGGAGTCCCTGATGAAATTAATCAAGAGCTAACTGTATTTAAGACAATTTTATTTTTTTGAGATGTGCCTCCAAATAGAACTCATATAATTTTTAAATTAAGCCTAAGAAATATGACTGGAAGGAATGCTTAGTGGAAAGACAATGAAAACAAGCCAGTACCCAACGTTGGACTCAGATAATCCTAACTCCATAGTCTGTGTTTTTATAACAGGAAAAAAGAGAACTGGTAAGAGGACATGTGACCCGGCAACAGTGAGGCAGCAAAGACAGAAATGCAGAGGAAGAGTAATACCAGTGGGGGCCAGGAAGCAAGGTGGGGAGGAGAGGATTTGGTACCTAGTCATGTATACGTGTTTATCTCATTGCATTCCTCAGCTCCTGCAGGTATATGCACATGTGTGCATGTGCATGTCATAGTCAGAGGTCAGCCTCCACTGTCGTCCCTCAAACACTGTCCACCTTGGCTTACAAAGGACTTTCACTAGCCCCGGTGCTCACCCAGTAGGCTAGCCTGGCTAGTCAGTAAGCCCTAGGGATCCTTCTGTCTCTGCTCTCCAGGCCTGGAACTATGAGTGCATGCCACTCATAGTTGTGGCTCTCTTAGTGAGCTCAGTCCTTCCTGTTTTCCACAGCAAGTGCTTTACAGAATGAGCTATCCCCACCACTCTCCTCTGGGCTTTAAACTGCAGTCACTCCCTAATCGCTTCACCTTGCTCAGGTGATTGACAGCTCTCCAGCTGTTCTTTTCTGTTAGGCCTTTAGAATTCCACCTCAAATCCAGGTGACACGGATGTGCCCTGGGTCAAAATCATGAACAGTACAGCTTGTTCATAATCAGCACCATCCAACTCCAGCATCTGAACCATCAAGCTGGGAGCCTTAACTCTGAGACCCTGCCCTGGAACTAAAACACCGAAGTACTAATTGCATTATGGCAGCCAAGTGAAAATGGCCTTGAACAAGAGAACGAAATGGTTTCTTTTGACTTCCTACTCCATGCTAAGTGGTTCTCAGGAGGTGGATTTCATACAGCCGTTTGCGTCTCTGACTAGAATTACATTTTCCATCTTTGCTATTTCCTATCCCAAGAAGCACAGCAGCGCTCTCTGCTCAGTACCAAGGGAAGAGCACTTTCATTCTATATTTTAATTAGGCCCTGACATCTGGTGTGGCCCACGAGCACTTATTTGCACACCTGCAGGCTATTGGCTGTAAAGGAGCCCAGCCTGTGCGGAGATTATGTGCGCAGATGGAGTCTATGGTCGTTTAATTTAATAGAGCAATTGTGTGGGCCTTGTCAAATGTGCTGCGATTGTGAAATGTGGGCCCCTCTCAACTCCAGGTACGCTGGGCCATTCCTTATGTAAAGCATATTTCACCTCTCCTGCCAGACTTCATAGAAAATACAGTCAGTTAGAACAGAAGCGTGGCAACCAGGCGATGTGCGTGACCTTTCATGGGAGCAAGGAGAATGATGGGACTCAGAATTTATAAAGCAGTGAGATTGGTCAGGTATCTAAATGATCATCTACCCGCCTATGTGCCGTGTGGAGCTCCAGCCTCCTTTAATAACAACTAAGAGTGAAGCTAATGTGACAGGAGGTGGACAGAGTACACTGTGCCTTTTCATATCTGAACTGCCACCCAAGGCCGAGGCTCCAGTTTGATGGGGCTTCACTGTGTCACTCATACATCTCCTGGTACCCTATGTAGCTGACTGCTCCATAAACATCTACGAGAAGAGCAGCTAACAACCAGAGGAAATAGTGTGGCCAAACACAAGGACCCATTGGCTTCCCAAGCACATCCTTTTGGATGTTCTCAAAGCTTTGGACCCACCCTGGATGGCTTGCTAGACAATTCCACTCATCAATATGTTCACTGGCTGTGACACTCAGATGCTAATGGTTGGCTTATTGTGGTTCCTAATTATCTTCTGCTGGTCCAGTGGGTCCTAGCTAGCTTACATTTACCTCAGGAGACAGGGTACTTATAACAGAGTAACAAAAGAGTAAGAGGAAAGGAAACAATAGGGATTGTAGACAGGCTTGGTTTACATTCCCACCTTCACCATTTCCAACAACATGAAATTTACGTAAGGCCTGGAGAAATGCCTCAGAGGTTAAAAGCATTACTGCTCTCCCAGAGCATCTAAGCACCATGTCAGGTGGCTAACAACCACCTGTAACTCCATCTCCAGGGGCTCCAGCGGCCTCATCTGGCCTTCTCATACACCTGTCTTCATGTGCACATAACCTACATATATGCACATAATTTAAAATAAATCGTTTTTAAAAACTATTTACATAAGAAATTTACATAAGTAGCACAATTTGTCTAAACTTTAGTTTTCTCACTTTGGAAAGTGGGAATAATTATGATAGTGCAACTTCTGGAGATAATCACAATTAAAAGAAGCAGTAAGTGTACAGAATTTAGCAAAATTTCATACATGTAATAACTGCCTTGTCAGTTCCAAGGATGATGGTGGGAACAGAGGGAATGCAGATGGCAGGCAGGCAGCAGTCACATGAAGGCTCAAGCAGACTGCTGCCTGGAAAACAGGAAAGAGAAGGAGACTGCTGTGCTTGTAGGGAGGAGTAGAGGTTCAGAGGGTGTTACAGTAACAGCTGGTGAGGCAGGAAACCAAGTTCAGAAAAAGATAAAGAGACAAAGCAGCGCTGAGGTGGAAACATTTAGGACTAGAAAGGGAAAGGGGCTTCCCAAGAAGGCAAGGGAGTTGGGCTTCAAATGGCTGTGCTCTCCCTACGGAAAAGACAGGTGTCTAAAGAAGTAAATGGCAAACTTACCAAACGGCTACTCGGCGTGGAAAAGCAACTTTCGCTGGGATTGCCTTATTCACCAAGATGGTGATGCATCTGCTTCACAAGAAACCAGGATTCTGGTTTTTGTTAAAGAAATAAATAAGGAGACCAGGATCAAAAAGTAACCTGTTACTTTTGGATTTATGAAAATGTACTCTCTCTACTCCTGTATAAGGAGTGAAGTGTTCTGATTTGGGTTTGTTTTTCTTTCAACTGAAAGAACAGTTACAATTCATTTCTTGGCCACAGACTTTTAATTCCAAATCAGGAGCTTTGGGGTCAAGCATGCTTGGGTTCAAATACTAGAACTTACATTAGATGGTACTGTGGGCTCAGGGATGTTGCTTTAGGTTTCTGAAACATACCCTCTTTGTTTGTCCAGAAGATACAGAAACACCCTTCATTTCCTTTATAGAAAAGATTTGTAAGCACCAAGCACAGAGAATAACAGCATGTGGGAAATAGTCAGAGACAGCCCACTTCGTTACACTGCCCAAAGCAGTCCTTCTTCACATTGCTGAAGTGCTTGAGGGGAAATGCAAAATCGAAAGTGAGCATATTGCCCTGGAGATCTTGAGAGTCTGGGACTTCACCAGGACTGGAAAACCCTCCTGAGACTGATCAGGGACACATGTTAAACCCCAGGTCCTGGTCACCAAGATCTAGATGAATGTGTGTGTATGAAATGGAGCAACTATCACCCTCAGGGCAAACTGTAGCCCAGTGAGTAAAATAAAGGCTTTCATTCAGAAAGCCAAATTCATTGCACTCACACTATCTTATATTAATGGTAGATGCTTACCATTTAATATAAGATAATGTCCTTCCTAATGTTCAGTGAAAGTAAAATCAGCATGTCAGTTTTTGGTTTTATGCTCTTGAAAGTGGCCTTCATTGGAAGATTAAAAGTATTAACATTCTAGATGAGCTGCCAAATGTCGTTGGTCATATAATGTCAAACTATGGGAGCCTTGGTCTAAAAAGCAGAAACTCCCTGTTTCATTGGTTGGGGCATGAGACACAATCATGACACCTTTTATTCACAGGTTTTATCTATGTTTTTGAGCATATACAAAAAGCACCTGCCCAGGTATTGCTTATTTCAGGCAACCTTTCTCAATACCAACGCTGCTTTTATAAGCATTTGTAATGAGCCAGTTATTATATGGAGTTGTTGCTTTATGACCTAAGAGTGGCAGAGTGTTTGGGCTGTGTAATTTACCTGGAATAGAGAGGCTTATTCACTTTCTTAATATTCAGAACTTGGGAGCTCTACTCGATGGATGTACAATGTTCCTTTAGATCAACAAACACATTAACCACTCTTGCAGAACCTATTGTTGTGTCTACGAAACAAGCTCTCTGATAGTCACTATGCTAGGTAACTTTCTGCCACTGGGGGAAAGTGCCTAAGAATCAGCCTCAGTAGAGGCCAGGTTGATCTGGGCTCAGGGTTTCAGAGGACTTAGTCCATGTTCATTGGGTCCTGTTGATTTTGAGCCTGTGGTGAAATTGTATATCATCATGAAAGTATATGATAAAGGATTCTGCTCACCTCCTAACAGTCAGGAAATAAAAAAAAGGAAAAAAGAAGGACTGGAATCTCAACACCTGCTTCAAAGGGCATACCCTTAGTAACCAAACTTTCTCCTACCAGGTCTCATGACCTAAATGGTTCACCACTTCACAATAATGCCGTAGGCTCGTAATCAAGACTTGAATACATGGTCCTATAGGGAATCTTCAAGATGACAAGTATAGCACTTGAAAAGTCCAGATTTAGAAAGAACTTGGATGTAAGCTCATGCCTTGCTGAGTTCAGTAAAGCATGTGTGGAAACGGTACTCATAAAAATAAACTATACATTCAGTGAAACAAATGATTACAAATACATCATTCATGATGGACACAACTGTTTCCTGGATTTGAGACCTGAATTAGTTATCGTGCTTACTTGTGCTCCCCCTCCATGACACTGATAAGGGACTGAAATGTTATTCAGACTGTGAACTGTCAGTCAAGGGTGGTTCTGAAGAAATTACAATACAGATGGATCTGCCAGACAGATAGCTGGCAAAGCCAGCCTTATCATGCAGGGTACAAAATAGTTAATGTTGGCTGTGCCTAGAAGTCTATTCAAAGCCAGATAATAAGGCAAATTCAGAAAAATAATTGGGGCTTAAAAGGATGCTGAAAGGCCTGCTCAAGCTTATTTTAAAGATTCTAGAATTGTAATTTTTATGATTCAAAAGGAATTCTAATGATTGTATAATAATTTATTATGGATTGAGCTGCTGCTTTGATGGCTGAAGGAGATTTGAAAGTTTGGTACCCCCAGAATACCAAATCCAGCTTAAAATCCTTAGGGATTCCCCAAGAAAACCATATACAATAGCTAACAGGAAAAATAGGTGGAAATTGTTACATTATTGATATCATAATAGCTATGATAAAATCAAGTTAGTTAGATTAAATCACAAGATTCACTGAAACCTAAATTACTGTTCTTACTTGTATGCTCACACATACATGCGTGTTCCCTTCCCTCATGCACATGCGTGTCTGTCTGTCTGCTTGCTTGCCTGCCTGCCTGTCTGTCATCTTGTAAATCTTGATCCCAGGATTTTAAGATATACTAGAAGTAAAAAAGGAATGATTCATCCCCAAGAGGACTCAAACCCACTCACCTACCCGGGACCATTAAATCTGAAAAGAGGTTAGTCATTTTCCTTACTGGCCACCAACCCCGCCTGTAATGAATGGTCTTACCATAGAAAGCACAAGAAAGAGATGAAGGCTCTTTAAGGTTCAGTGGCCCTGACCTCCAGTGACCTCTGTATCAGTGTTTTTGATCAAGTAAGCAGTTTCTCTTCCTTTGTACAGGAATGAGGACAATGGATAAGCAAAATACTGCATGTGTTCCTGCATCTGTACCTGCAGTAGCAACTGCATCTGCTTTCTCACAGCATCCACTAGGTACTAGGTATGTTGCGCAGGTTATGTGTACATCACCCCTTTTAACATCACAGAACCCTGTGCAGTATTAGTATCACTCTACTAGGGTTAGAGAGAAGAAAGCTGAGGATAGCCAAGCATGAGCCAGGCTCATACCTTTAATCTTATCACTCGGAGAGGCAAAGGCAGGTGGAACACTGAGTTCAAGACTAGCCTGGTCTGCAAAGCCTGTCTTGAAAAACAAATGTAAATAAATAAAAGCAAGCTGGTGGCTTAGAAAGGCCAGGCATCACTTATACAGCAGTGACATATGTGGTGTTTAAGTGCTGACTGTGATGAAGAGCCACCTGCTGTTGATTTATAATGGAAAGTTTGCTTCACCACCAATCCAACCCTAAGCAAATGACACTGTAACTGATAATTCTCACCACAATTTAGTTCTTTGTATCATTGGAAATGTTGTCACTTTATAACCCACTACATGCTGTGGAATAATCTTCTTGTACACTGTAAAGGTTTATCACTCAAATGGTTTAATAAATCACTGACTGACCAGTAGCCAGGCAGGAAGTATAGGTGGGACAACCAAACTAAGAATGCTGGGAAAAAAGAAGGGCAGAGTCAGCAGCCAGATGCAGAGGGAGTAGGAGATGAACGTGCCATGCTGATAAAGGTACCGCCATGGGGCAGAACATAAATAAGGAATATGGGTTAACTTAAAATGTAAGAGCTAGTTAGTAATAAGCCCGAGATATTGGCCGAGCATTTATAATTCATATCCAGCCTCTGAATTGGTTATTTGGAACCAGGCAGTCCAAACAGGAAACGTCCATTTATATATACTGATTACTTAATTTTGGTGATTTTGCCCCAGTGGGCATTTGGCAAGGTCTAGAGACATTTTGAGCTACTGCACTTGGAACTATTGTGTTGATATCTAGAGAATGAAGGCCAGACATGCTGCAAAATATCATGCAGTATCCAAGAGAGCCCCACTGCAAGAATTACACAGTCTAAGATATTCACAGTGCTGAGATTGAGAAAGCCTTTTCTGTAGCCACATAAAGCAGATTGAATTACATTCTCTACTAGTTGAGATGTCTTTAGAAAACAATGATACATTTATTCTTTCTACCCTATCCACATCTACCCTATCCTTACCCACCATACCCCTGCCTCACTGACTCTCTGTCTTCCAGTATCTACCTGTTTAAACAGTGTCCTTTTCTAAAAAGAGACTCAGAAGTCTAAAGAACAATGTTATCAACCTATGGGTTGTGACCCCCTTTTGAGGGGCTCAAATGACTCTTCCTCAGGGGTCACACATCAGCTATGCTGCATACCAGATATTTACATTATGATTCATTACAGTAGCAAAATTAGAGTTATGAAATAGCAACAAAAATAATTTTATGATTGAGGGTCACCACAACATGAGGAACAGCATTAGGAAGGTTGAGAACCACTGTTAAAGAACTTCTAAGGTCCAACCTAGCTACCCACAAAAAGCAGATAGAACTCACAACACCAGTTCCTGTTTCAGCTACCTTCCAGGTCTGTCCTAATACTCAGTTTATCCAGGAGAATGGTGATTGGCAGAATGTCTCTACTCTCGCCAAGTTTATCCCCTAGGGAACACTAGCCATATTGCCTATACTTGCATGGACCATCACCTCTATTGTTGTCTGAATTGGTTATGTCTTCTTTTAAAGCCAATATGAACATTTACAGAATCAAGACCCCAAAGCAAAGCTTGAATGCTTTCATGCCAGCTAAGAATCTGTGTCAGGCATAGTGACACCAACCTTTATTCTCAGCACTTGGGAGGCAGAGCCAGGTAGCTCTTTATGAGTTTGAAGCCAGCCTGGTCTAGATAGCTAGTTCCAGGTCCAGGGTAGCCTGGGCTACAAAATAAGACCTTGTTCCCCTCACCTCAAGATGGGTATGTCAGTAAAGAAGAATAAATTTTCCAAAAAGGGACCCTATGTGATTGGTTCTTGGAAAGAACAACAAGGCCATTCAATAGGAAATTGATAATCCTCATAACAAATGACAGTAGTGAACTGGATAGTGATGCCCAAAAACATCGACCTTGAATCTGTCTTCATACCATAAAGAAAAATTAAATAAAAATGAATCATAAACCTAAAAATAAGGCTTAAATTATAACTTTTTAAAGGGTAGAAAAATCTTAGTGACCTTGGCAAACATTTCCTTAGTATAACAGAAAAGCTGAAACTGGAAAAAAAATCAATAAGTTTGATTTCAAAAAATCAAAAACTTTACACTTCAAGAGATACTATTGTAGCAAGCATGAGATCGCACACCTGTAATTACAGCATTCAGGATGCTGAGGCAGGTGAGTCATGAGTTCAGGGCAGGCCTGGACTATACCTCAGGATTTTGCCTTGGGGAGAATGAGGAGGAAGGCACTGTTATAATACTACAGCTACAGGATTTCAACTGGGACAAATATTTGTATGATATATATTCAATAAATAAACATATTCTAGTAAAGATTTTCCTTCAGTGGTAGGTAATGGTCTCATATTAATCATAGCTGATTCTTTAGCTCCAACTGATCAGACACCTCAAACCATTAATACGAAACATCACACAAATGGCCCCAGGAGAGTCTTTGCTTCTGTCTGAACTTCACAAATCAGACCTCCATCATCTGTTTTGCTCTCAACATTCTTATCTTCCAAACTCCTACAGACCAGCTCACTGAGCTCTGAGCCCTCAACCGCTCTTTTTAGCCCAAAGGTCAAATGATATCATAATTCTCCCCAAAACATATGGTCAGGTCTGTCACAGCAATACTACCTGACCAGACACCAATCTTCATATATTCTTAGGTTCCTATTACTGTGATAAACACCGTGATTTGAGAAGATAAGGGATTTATTTCACCTTTCAATTCACCTTTCAACTCTCAGGTCATACTCCATCACTGGGGAAACACAAAGCAGAAACCTGGAGGCAGGAACTAAAGCAGAAGCTATAGAGAATGCTACTTACCTGCTTCCTCTTCCTGGCTTACTCCATTTCCTTTCTCCTACACCCCAGCACTACCTGCCCATGGGTAGTACCACCAAAAGTGGGCTTCAACCTCCCACATCAATCAAGAAAATGTCACAACAGACCTGCCTACAAGAAATCTGGATGGAGGCATTTTCTCAATGGAGGTTATTCTTGCCAAATAACTGTAGCTTGTGTCAAGTTGACAGAAAGAGATAAGAAAGACAAAGACCTCTATGTAAAACAGATGAAGAACTCACGATGTAAGACCAGTCATTTGACATGTACAGATCTGAACAGTTTGGCTATCAAAAAGTATTTTATAAGTGTCAATTAAATACATGAAATGATGTGTGATACTTCCGTCCGTAAGGAAATACAAACAGAAAGTGATGTACCGCACTAACTGTCTCAAGGGGTAAAGCATGGAAAACAATACAGCAAGTTGTCATGACTATAGTTCCAGAGACTTCCCTGCACTACAGTGGGGACACAAATAGAATCACCTTCTAAAGTATGTAATCTGGAAGTTTTACACAAAGTCCAACATTGGAGTAAGCCACTACGGACTACAGGAGAACTTCAGCAGTAGAGTTCTTGCCTGATACACACAAGGCCTGGGCTTCAGTTCCCAGAAGCACATAGCCAGCTGTTGACCTCATAGATATTTATCAAAGAGGACAGAAAAATAACTATTCAGATGCATAAAGACTATATAGACAGCTGTTCAAAGTAACTTTATTTGTAACAACCAAACATTGTAAAGCACTCAAATGTATGTCAACAGCTAAATAAATAAGTTTTGTTACATCTATGTAATTTAAAAAAGGAATTTCGGACACATAATACAATATGCATCAATCTCAAAAAACTAGGCCTCCCAACCAATAAAAATGTGTACACACACACACACACACACACACACACACACACACACACAAATTATCTACAGAACAGAAACTAATGCAGTGGTTTCTTAGGAGACAGAGATGGGGAAGGCCAAAGGCTTATACAGTTTGAGATAAGGGACATGTTCATATCTTGAGTGCACAGATGATCTTGGGAATGTCTGTGTATATCAGAACTCATTAAATTGCATGTTTTAGACATATGTGAATTATATACAATGTGTTCTACTTCGAAATACTTTAATGGTAGTATAAAAAAATAAGGAGAGGGAGAGGTGTGCAAATGTGCAAGTGTGTGTGTGTGTGTGTGTGTGTGTGTGTGTGTGTGTGTGTATTTTGGCTGCCTGGACACTTTCCAGGGACTGTGGTATCTCTGTCCCTGATATGCTAAGTGAAGTCAGCAGCTCAAGCAATGCCTGATTTCAATAGCGCCAGCCCCAACATGTCATGTGTAGGAAAACACAGCTATCCAACAGTCAGACTGTCCACCCACAAACAGAAAAGGCAGCAATTGGTTCTATAGCTGTAAAGTATCCTTGACATGATGGCCTCATTTGGGATGACCTTTGTTATTAAGTATGGACTGAATTACACCAGTTATTTTAGTTCAAGGCACAGCATGGAGGTTACCTGAGTCTCCTGTGTCTGAAGGTTGCATCTCAGCTCATCTTTTATTTGCATAGAATGTTACAGTGCCTCACCCTTGACTCACAGCATCTTTACTTGTCTGTCTGAATGTCCTTGAAAACTTGTTTGAGTTTTCACATTCTCTTTCCTGACCAAGCAACTGTGAGACCATGAGCCACATAAAGACCATGATATACTGAGACATTTGCTTCCTAGCAAATGTCTTCTTCCATAGAAGTAAAGAATATGTTCAAAAGTTATAGGTTTATTTATTTTGTGGGAAGGGGCATGTGCCATGGCTCATGTGTTGTGGGGATTTATTAAGGCAACTCCATGTAGTTAAAAAGGAGGTTTATTTGGGGGCAGGAGGTAAATTACAACTAGTAAATGATTGGTTACAGGATCTGGGAGAGGTGAGGTGCAGTCCAGCTGGGATCTCTAGAGAACTCTGCTCGGTCTACCATCCAGCATCCAGGATCTCCAGGAACCAAGAGACGGCACATCCAGATCTTGGGTCTTAAGTGCTCCCATCTGGGCTCTGCCTCAGGGGCAGGTCATAGATAGGCGTGACAGTTACCGGAAGCCTCACTGGGGGTAGTACTTCCAGGTCAAAGCTGGAACAGCTACCCACTGCACTCTTGTGTGGAGATCAGAGGAGAATTTCATGGAGTTGGTTCTTTCCTTCCACTATGTGGGTCCTGAGGATTGAACTAGGTCATCAGGCTTTGCTCTTACCTGCTGAGCCACCTTGCTGACCCTCAAAGATTTCATTAATATTAGCTTTCTCTATGTCTATATAGGATGAATAAAAACTGGCTTACTCTATATTATACACAAGTCACCTTGATAATAGAAATGGCAACAAACATTGGTTCTAAATCCCATCTAAAAGATTATTTGATAAATGTCTCCGATACATGACCTTGGTCAAGTATCTAAACTTCTGGAATCCTGTTTTCTGTGAAGTGGGATCATTCATGGTAAGGGTTTGATGAGATAGGCTATTTTTTTTTAATTAAGAAAATGTTTTCATTCATTTTACACACCAATCAAAGATCCCCCTCTTCCCTTCTCCTGCCCCCCAACCCCCCTCCCAATCCATCCCCCATTCCCTCCCACAAAAAGGCAAGGCCTCCCATGTGGAGGCATATTCAGTAGAGGCAAGTCCAAGCCCTTCCCCCTGCCTCAAGGCTGCACGAGGTGTCCCATCATAGGTAGTGGGCTCCACAAAGCCTGCTCATGCACCAGAGATGGATTCTGATCCAACTGCTGGGGGTCTCCCAAGCAGATCAAGCTACACAACTGTCTCACCATGCAAAGGGCCTAGTCCAGTCCCATGTAGGCTCCACAGCCATTGATCCAACTTTCATGAGTTCCCTCTAGATTGGTTTGGTCATCCGTGCATGTTTTCTCAACATGATCCTGATGCACTTGCTTGTAGAATCCCTCTTCTCTCTCTCTCTCCAATGACTAATAGAAGCAGATGCAGAGATCCACAGCCAATCACTAGACAGAACTCCAAGAGTCCAGTCAAAGAGATAGGCTCTTTAAATAGCCTTGTACCATAAGAAGTTGTAATGTGGGTAATGAGATGTGGAGCCAGACAGACAGTGCTTCAATCTGGACCTTCTTATGTTGTAATACTCTGCCTAGGTTTCCTCTTCTTAATAACGGAGACAGCAAGAACACTATGCCATAGGTTGGTATGTGAGTTATAACAGCTAATCCATGTAGAATACTGACAACAGTTGCTGGCACAAATGGGAATTCAATAAATCTTAGCTGTTATCATCATTGTTACCACCATTATAACACATACCATGCAATAGATATTGAATAAATGGTGGGCATTGTTTAAGTTAAACTTCTTTGGTATCCAAAGTCACTTCTGCCCCATGGAGCTGCCCCACTGAATTCTGGTAAGGAGTTCCAAACGATCTTCAGATTATACTGAGAATGACATCTTCTCCTGTTTGTTAGTGTGTGTTGTGCAGCAAAGCAAATAGAATAATAACCAATCTGATATTTTAATTATCGTGCATGTCAGGGATGCTGCTTTATAAATCAAACCTAATTGATTCTGAGCACTTGCTATTTCTTCAGCCCTCCTACCAGCTCAGGAGCAAGCCTGCTATTTTCTGTGTAAACAGCAAGGGTGGTTCCAGAAACGGTATTTAGAATCAGTGGAGTGCTGTTTACACAAGGCAAACTCAAGGCCAGGAACTGAGACTTAGCATACTGAGTTATAGCCATGGTATATATACAGAAGGGGGCATGGTGTTCCTCTCTGTGATGTCTGAGCAGCTGTGCTTAGTCTGAACCTCCAGAAAATGGTCTAAACTTTTGAATCAATTTTCTCCCCATAATCCTGTGGAGCACTCAGTAATTTAAGTGGCTGTTACATAAACCAGTACTTTTGTTTATCTTAATGCTTGATTTTCAAGCTTATGTTGGTTCACACTAGATCTTGCATAGAAATATAATTCATAAAGCAAACCATGGGAGCTGAAAGACACAGGTTGGAAAATGCAAATAAGCAAACACCCAACAATCCCCTTCACCACAAACACATTGGATCCCTGCAGCTGACCCCAAAGTATTCTATGAAACTGCTGACTGTCTTCCTATCATAAATCCAAAGCATCTGCTTTAGAGTTATTCTTACCACTAAGCTTGCAAAGAAACTTCTTAATCAATGGATGCGCGCACACACGTGCGTGCACACACACACACACACACACACACGTGTGCACACACACACACACCTAATAAATTCATTTTCTGTTTGATTTAACATAGGCTATACCCCCCAATAAACTCACCATAAGAGGACATCAAAAATTCATTTAATCCACATGACGTACTGAAGATCACAGCCTAGTAGCCTAGCACAGTGTACAGAGCATGTGTTCTTATCTCTGGTAGTCATGTGAGTGACCCAGAGCTACGGCTTGCTGCTGCAGCCCAGCAGCAAAAGAGAGTTGTGTACTAATGCCACCAGTTTAGGGAAAGGACAAAATTCAAATTGTACTTTTTAGTGAAGGGGTATTGCATTCCTAAAACCAAAAGTCCTTCTTGATCCACTGTAAGTGAAGGACTGCCTATCAACCAGTCCTCCCTACCCTACCAGCTATTTCTCCAGTCATTTGAATAATTTGGGGGCAGAGGATGAAAGCAGCACATTGAGGAAGAGATTGAGGTTGAAAATTTGAAGATGCTTTAATCTAGAAAGATATAAAAGAAACTTTAGAATGACTAACGTCTATACAGTTGCTCTGGGGTAGGAAGAAGAAAAGTAGGTTTGTTCAGGAAGCTCTTCCCTCATGGATTGAGGCCAGAAAGTTTTCCCTTGTAGCTTGAAAATGAAGATTCATGAAGAGTTTGATAATTTATTACAGCAGCCAATGTAGATAAAAATTAGAAATCAGTTTGCAAGAGACTGAGCAAGTAAACAAAGATGATAAAGCTGTCAATGTTTACTGCTCATTTAGTCTTGGTGTGTCAAATCTATGGCAAGCTTGTTCCTGTTCCACCCACAATACTCAAGGAATATGAGCAAGGTGTAGGTGATTTGAGAGTCCCACATGATCAGCATGCCAGACAGTGACTACCAAGTCATTAATCAACACTAGCATGTGATTCAAAGGTGTCCTGCTGGTAATCAAACACCAGTTTTACGTAGGAAAAAAACAGGCCAGAAAGGTGGACAGCTTGTCCAATATTGCACTTTTGGGTAGAAAATGATCACATCTTTTTACCAATCTACTCTTAATCATTACACTGAGCATGCTAGAATATTGATAAACACCTATTTGAGAACTCTTACGTTGTTATGTCTGTGTATGGAGATAAAAACATCTTCAGAGTCTTCTCCTGGATCTGAAGTTGTTTCATAATGTTGATACTCTTCTGGCCTTTTCAACATTGTTATCACTGGGGCCTGGAGAGAGAGCTCAGTGGTTAAGAGCACTTGCTGCTCTTTCAGAGTGCCAGAGCCCTGTTCCTAGCTCCCATATCAGGCAGCTCACAACTGCCTGTAACTCCAGGAGATCCAGTGCCCTCTTTTGGCCACTGGGGAGAGAGAGAGAGAGAGAGAGAGAGAGAGAGAGAGAGAGAGAGAGAGAGAGAGAGAGAGAGAAGCTCTTCCAGACAAGGTTTAGCTACTATGCCATTACTACTTTGAGATTTATTTGCATGATCCCAGCATGCAATTTAACACTTTTGAACTTTCCTCTCCTAGAGTATAAAATAAATATCTAGGGAGGCTGCATGATTCAATCAAACTCTAATTTGGTAGAGTCTAGCACAGGATTCAGAAGGCGATGGTTGACAAAATGTTTCAGTGTAAAACTTTTCTCTCATTCCTCCTCCCATCCTTCCTTCTCTGGCTTCTTCCTATGTAGTGCCACAAGTTATTAACTCCTCAATCTTAGGTAAGGAACATCATCTTTTGGGGCCTCTTTGTTTCCAAAACAAGGGATCACAGTACTGAGCTCACTGTGTGAGGAGGGACAAATGAAATTATAGCAGCATAACAAATTCAGCTCACCACATGGTTACAGATTCCATACATAGAACCTTCCAGAATATTATCTAATACCCCATGCTTAAATTTCTAGGCCCAGAAAATATTGTTCTAAATATTTATGTCAGGGCCAGTAAATATAGATAGTGCAGAAAAGTAACCATGATAGAATTTCAAGCTTTGTCCTATAGTAAGAGAGATGTTGTCTTAGTCTGTTGCTTTAAGAATGAAATGCGCCGGGCAGTGGTGGCGCACACCTTTAATCCCAGCACTCAGGAGGCAGAGCCAGGCGGATCTCTGTGAGTTCGAGGCCAGCCTGGTCTACAAAGCGAGTTCCAGGAAAGGCGCAAAGCTACACAAAGAAACCCTGTCTCGAAAAACCAAAAAAAAAAAAAAAAAAAAAAAAAGAATGAAATGCTTAAGACTAGGTCATTTACAAAGAATAGACATTTATTTACCTCCCAGTTGTAGAAGTCTCAAGCATTTCACAGCATTTGAGGAGCATCTTCTCTGCTTCCTGTGAGGTCCTTGCAGCAGAAAGTGAGAGAGAAATGAGTACCTGTGGAAGAGAGGTCACATGATGATGGAGGAAGCAAGAGATAGCCCTGTTTTATAATTGCTCTTGTGGTAACTAATCCAGTCTGCAGAGAGTGAGAATTCACTTCTTTTCACAAGGTGGCATTAGTATATTCATGAGGGCTGTGCCCTTGTGACCCTAATAACTTCCATGGACCCCCTTCTCCCAACACTGCTGTTTTGAGGAATTAAGCCTGCATTCAAGTTCTGGTGAGAATAAGCCAAATGTGAAATATAGTTACTGGATTACAAATTTGCTGACTAGGATTCTCTCATTGAGTCTGTCATCACCTGCCTCTGTGACCTTTGGCAGGCCATTTCACCTCTCTGAACTTCAAACTTGCCTACCATATCCACTTCATAGAAATAGCAGATGAGAAACTTTCCAGGGAAATATAAAGGCTCTATATAGATGGAAAGACTTGGTTCATTTTCCTTTCACATAGAACACAAAAAGACATGCTCCACCTCCACAGTCTGAGTTGGCTCCATTGTGTGTCTTGCATGTTCAAATTCCTCACTATGTGACAATATATTTCTTTCCTTTTTCTTGAGAATTGGAACTAGAGTTGCCCTAGTTAGAATGAAGAGTGTCTATGAACAACTATCTTTCATTCCTACCCATATAGCCAATTAGAGGGCTGCACACTAATCCTAGGCTCCAGAGAATTTTTCTCTTGATCTTTATGCAAAGGGCCTTGTGTTTAGAGAGCTCTAGAGTTGTTATATCTCACAATTTAGTTCATCAAAAAAAATGGAAGCTGTATAAGCCCTCCTTACTGTTTCTCATTGCACAATTGTGCCTGCACATGGTACACATGCACACACAGACCTCTCACCAAGTCTCTGTGAAGCTCCAGAGTGACACATGCGAGTTAAGATGGACCATTTTGACCAGTAGCAAAAAGTTTTCAAGATTGTATGCGAACACTAGATAATTGAAAAAGAGTCCTTTGGGCTGTTAGGTGTCTAGCAGATAGTAGGATAAATTCTCATATCTTGCTCATTATAGAAAAAGAGACATTTTTTCCTCTACAAAAGAAAGTGAAAGGACTAGACCATTATCAGTTACCATGGCAACAGAGATCCACTCCATGTTTAGTTCATCCTGTCACTGTGGAAGACATGACGGAGGGAAAAGTAAAACTAAGCTTTTCTGGGTATTTTTTTTTTTGTTAAATATTTCAAAGTGACAGTTCATGGCATGAGTTCAAAACACCTTTATAAGAGTGAAAGGAAGAGAGGAGAACATGAGAAAGGGAGGTAAAGGGACAGCACTCTGCCTGGGGACACTAAGGATGCTTTAGACGAACCAATTGTGGTTAAAGTGATCAGTGCCAAGCGAGCTGAAGGGAAGAAAAGAAAGCAATAAATATTTATTGAGTGTCTACCACACATTCCCAGTGCTGTGCTTAATAATATGCAAGCCAGGGCCTCTCGGAGCTCTGTATCTGGAAGAGAGACGATAGTGAGCAAGCAATGGCAATCCGAGGGACCAAAGCACATGCAGAATGGGGCCGGTAGCCAGAATGCTGTCATAGGTGTTTACAGGGTGTATGTAGCTAGAGACTTCCCAAGAACTCATCAACATCGGCATCTGAAGAACGTGTAAGGGAAGCTCAATGAAAAGCCAGGACCTTCTTGGCTAAGAGACTGAAAGGTACAGAGGCCTTGGGGGAAGAAGTCTATTATTTGAAGTTCATGGGTGTTTGGAGTTGAATGTGAGCAAGCTTTAAATAGTAGATAGCTCAGTCACAAGTTTACAGGGTCTAAAATGAGATGTTGCTCTGCTAAGGCACATTAAAGGATATAAAATGCATCTGGCTGATAATGAGGAGCCATTCAAGTGTTAGAGGCAGGTTTGTGGCAGAGTCAGGCCAGCAGCAGAATGGAGGATGGTTCTGGAGCCAAGCAGGAATGAAGGCAACCTCAGGAGCTGAATGTGAGTGATAGGTTAGACAAGACCTAGTGGTTGCAGGGCTGGAGTGATGTGAATGTGTTCTGGATACTTAGTGAACCTAGAACCAACAGCACTTATTGGGATGACAGAAGAGGGCTGAGTCCATGGGTCATTCAGCAAGAACTTGCCACACAAGCATGAGGATCTGAGTTTGTTTCCCTAGCACCCATGTTAAAATCCTAGTATGGCTACAAGCACCTGTAATCTTAGTCCTAGGGAAGAGGAGACAGGCAGATCTTTGTGGCTTGCTGGCTAGCTAATCTAGATAAATCAGTGAGCCCTAAGTTCAATGAGAGGGCCTGACTCAAAAATTTAACGGAGAAAGTTCATTTAAGAAAGATACCTGACAATCAGTCTCTAGACTAAACACACACATACACACTCACACACACACACACACACACACACACACACACACACACACACAAACACACTTCTCTGTATTGGGGGGATAATTGTGTCAACAGTAGGTCTTATCTAGTGGGTGGTAATGAGGACTTATTAATTGATTATTAATTATTAAATCAATTACTAAATCAAGAATTATTAAGTCGAGGTATGGAAACAGGATTTAGAATCATAGCATTGAGATGGCAGCTGCATTATAAAAGAAGGAGCTAGCTCCAGTCGCTTCTTGCTGCTGCCTTGCTGTGTATGTCCAAACACACCTAGGAGGCATTTCCTTGGCACATCCTTGAGCGTCCTGTGGGAGGACACTGAGGTCTGAGACAATTGAACCAATGAGTATCACAGAGCTGAAACTGCCAAGAGTTTCTTCTTCAGTGTAACTAAGACCTTGAAGGAACGACCTCACTCCTACACCTTCTGTATGTCAACTGTCCAAAGTTGTAGTAAAGTGGCCTTGAACACAGTCCATCAATATGGCTACTTAATTCACGTCCACTCCAAGAACCACCAAAATAACCCAGATTTGGGTTCATACTACCAAGATCCACCTCTAGCATTTACCCAGTGCATGGTCTCAGAGAAATCATTCAACTTCCAGGAGTATGTCTCCTCCTCTGTAAAACAAATAATGCAATAAGAGTTAGAGATTTTATACACAAAGGGCCAAATGCAGGAATGCAGGGCCTAGTACAGAGTAGGCCCCTATCAGCAGAGATCACTGAATAAGAACTCTATCAGCCCCCCGCCCCCGCCACCCCTTTAAATTTCCTGTCAATTCCCATGGCTGAAGAATATTCTACAATCCTGAGAGAAGCATGTAGGCTTAATGGCTGTGAAACACCACAAGCTTGAGAAAGGACTGGGGAGAGTCCTGTGTCTGGTTCTAATCTGGATATTGCTTAAAGGGCTCAGGCTGCGTCATGTGGGATGGCATCTAGATGTTTCTCTTACTTTGCTGAGCATGCCTGCAGAAGCCAGGTCTTTTGGGGTGGGGAGGGCACCGGTATGTGTGTGAGGCAGCCTCTCTGCAGGCGGAGGAGGCAGGAGAATCAGAGAGCTCTTAGCTTGTGCTGTGTTCCCAGTACTTTTTCGTTGTACAGAGCGGCTCTGTGAAGGGTGGATGAAGGGTATTGGGTTTTAATTGGGAAATGCTATCAATTGTCCTAGGCTCATTTAAAAATCCATTAGTATCAGGAAGTGGACAGATTAAGCAATGAGGAAAGGAAAAAGAAAAAAAAGCTGTCAATGCCCCTGCTTTGTAGGGAACATACAGTCTGTCTAAGCTTCACCAGCAAGGGCTGTTGCTGAATGCTAAGAAGCTGCAAAAGTCAATTTTAGGAGGCCGGGGAGGGAGAGTAGGTGTCTGGGCCAATTCACATGAAGTCCTAAGCAAGCTTGTTGTTCTCACAGCTTCCAGAGATGATATTGCCAAGATCCACACTGCATATGTCAGGCCCTTGCAGCTGTTTCTGGCAGCCTGGTGGCTGTGCCATCCAGCTGTAAGCCACTCGACACCTGCTAGTACTCTTCCCTCCCTCCTTACTTAGCAAGCTCACAAACAGGCTGTCTACCCATTTGTGCCAGGAGGCCCAGCAGTCTTGAGACATACAGGGAGATGGGCTGTAGAAACATGCTGGAAAGATGGATGAGAGAGCAGGAGGAAAAAAAGGAAGACAAGAGTGAAGAAAATGGGGACTGGGAAGAAGGCTCAGACTGTAAAGTGCATGACACACAAGCATGAAGACCTGAGTTCAACCCCCAGAACCATGTCCAAAAGCAGGGCATGGTGGTATAAATGTTGGGGAGATAGAGACAAGTAGATGCCTGGAGCTCTCTAGCTGGCTGGTGAGCCTAGATGAATCAGCAAACTGTATAAAAGTTGGAGATGCTATTTCATAAACCAAGGTGGGGATTTATTGCGGAAGATACTTGAGGTTGAACTCAAACCTCCACACTCACATACATACAAATGATAAGTGAAAGTATGGAAGCAAATGAAAAGGATAAATAAGAGAACTATGTGCTCATTTTGTAGCATTTATATAATAAAGCAGCAGAAACAATGTATTAAACAACAGAAATTGATTCTCTCGGAGATGTATAGGCTAGAAATCAGAAATCAAGGTGTCCGTGGGCCTAGGTGCCCTCCAGTGCCTAACAATGATGTCTTCCTTCCTCTTCCAGCAAGAGCAAGGCCTTGTGCTAGCTAGGCCAGGTACCCTTGGCTGTGGTAAGCCCCTGTCTTCTCATGGCCACCTTCCTTCTGTTTCTGTGTCCATCTGTTTTCTTTAGAAAGGCACATTACCCTGGGTTACAGTCCACCTCAATCCAGTGTGACTTCATCTTACTTTGATTACATTTGCAAAGATCTTTTACCAAATAAGGTAAAAGTTGAGAGTTGGGACTTGTAGGGAAACACAGGTCAATGCACACCAGGCTGTTTAGAAGGCTTCTGCCTCGGTAACAGTCCAGCACTGGGATGGCACAGGGGAAATTAGAAAAGGACTGTTGAAGAATTCATGGTTGTGAGTTGAAGAAAATGATGATGGAACTTAGCCCAGTGGAATTGCTGGGACCACAGTGGACTAGAATGCATGCCCTTGATGACAGAAAAGGCTACTCAGTTCTGGCCTTTGTCACTATGTGGGCCTCAGACACAGGGATGCCAGATCTAGTGAGGAGCTAATATTCCAATTTCTACGTGAAATTCTTCAATCTTCTTGTAAACTTAAGAACCCATGTTTTCTCCCAAATATAGTATCAGCCAAAATCATCCCATCTGAAAACAAGCAGCCAAATTGTCATCACTGTGTAAAACCTTAGGTTAAATCGCAGGCTGGTCACTTGCTGTATGACCTTGGACAGGTGACACCTCTCTCTCTCTCTCTCTCTCTCTCTCTCTCTCTCTCTCTCTCTCTCTCACTCTTTCTCTCTCTCTAGCTTCCTAACGGAGACTGAGACTGATCTTAGTCACATCAGAGGGCATAGTGGGAGCATTCATATGGATCAGGTGCCAGGCTCACCCTGGAAATGCTAACAGTTTAGATTGAGAAACTAGACATACAAATTGAGGAATTGAGTGACACCATCTGGTGGCTCTGAGTGTTATTTCAGTGGATTGATTTCCAACTGCTAGAAAGTGCCTCACCCATACTAGGGCTGAGTAATATCTCTCCTTACATTTAACCCCTTCGTACAAGCTCCTCTCTAAAGAAGATTGTTTGGCAAAAGAGTGAAGAGTGTGTTTCCAAAGGCAGAGAAGTGAGTGAGACAGAATCTGATAAGGAGCACACTGCAATGGGGAACCAAGCCCAGGTCCAGTTCAAACACTACCAAGGACAACAGCCAAGCACTCATAGTCTTTGAACTCATTCTGTGTGAAGCAGAGATGCTCCTCATTGACTGCTGTAGACAGAGGCTAGAATTTACAATCACCCTATTAAACCAATGAGGAAACAAGAGGTAACCCCGACGTCTTAGGGAAAATCTCCCGATTCCTTTATAGCGAGGCAGCTAAAGCAAGTACTGTTTTCACAGTATCTAGAAGTCTGAAAACTCAAGTCCATCTGTAAATTGGGTCCAGCCTAAGAGCAGCCACTTTGCAACCTTTGGTATGAGCTCTGGTCCTAATTTTTCTATTTTCTATGTGACCTTGAGTGAATAACATTCTAATTCTCTCTGTCTCTCTGTCTGTCTCTCTGTCTCTGTCTCTCTTTGTCTCTCTGTCTCTCTGTCTCTCTGTCTCTCTGTCTCTCTCTGTCTCTCTCTGTCTCTCTCTCTCTCTCTCTCTCTCTCTCTCTCTCTCTCTCTCTCTCTCTCTCTCCTGCTCCCCACCCTCTTTTCAGTAATGAAATATACCTTCAATAGCTGGCCAAGGTCACAAAGATTGCAAGTGACAAAGTCCATCATGTGAACCCAGGCAGTGCAGCGACACTAAGTTCAGTCATTACACAGTCATCAGCACACGTTTCTGGCACAATTCTAAAATCCTTCCACCCTCTAAGCTGTGCAGGTGGGATCTAGGATAGCCACCTTGTACTGGATGGTGTCTTTAACAAACTCCAGTGAAGGACAGTGAGGTGAACATGGATGCCTGGAGGGTTGCAAAAACTTCTGTGAAGGAGAAGAGTCAGGAAAGCTGAAGGTCCCTCCTCAGCTCTCCGTGTGTTGGCCTGAAACTACAATATGGAGCCCCCTCCCTCATCATATGCCAATTTCAATTCATACTTCAGAATAAAGAAAATCTAGCTTTAATGTCAGGTGTCATTTAGTCTTAAAAGCTCTTGATGTGAAAATGAAGGCACCTAGCGGTTTTTCATGTTTATTTTTAGAAAAAATAATCTTTTTTAAAAAAAAGAGTGAAGTCTTCTCTAGAATGCAAGCATATAAAATAGGATCAGCTGGTGTCCATTGTGTGCTTCCAAAGCATAATAATGATGATGACGGCAGGAACTGCATCGGCTAAACCTTGCTGAGAACCTGCCCAGGGCCAAGTGCTTTTTATCCTAAGACTCTTCCATAGTGACTCAGCTTTCCACCACCCCACAAGGAAACTGAGGCATGGAGACATTAAGTTGGTCGCTCAAGGTCACAGCATCTCAGTGTGGTAGTCAGAGACCAGCCTCTGAGCCCATATCCTTCCTTTGCCCTGCTGCCCACTCTAGTCTCCAGGGCCATCACAGCAAATAGTCACCTGAGAAGCAGCTGACGGCAAAAAGAAGCAGGAACTGAAACACTGGGAGTCTTATGATTTGGAGTCATATTTTTAAATTGGTGTGATTTTGCTGTCAAATGGGTCTTAACATGTGTGAAATGTCTGTCCCAGTTGATGGTCACAGAGACCTGTCACTGAATCTCACTCAGTCTTAGCTAACGTGTCATGAAATACTTCACAGGATCTGTCAAAGAGAAATTTACTTTTGCCCTAAAACCTGAAATTCTAAGTCAGAATATATTAAAGGTTCCTCCCTAAAATTTCTGAAAATCTGCCTCATCTTTTGTGTGGCAAAGCAAAACCAAGTCCAAATTTTATTGCCTTTTTGAAGACAACCGTGGAACTCATTGTTGTAAAGGAGGAGAGGATCCAGAGCCTAATACCCAAGGCTACCAGAGTAGCATCTTCAGGGAAGGGTAGACTGGACCCAGAATCTAACACCCAAGGCTGCTAGGGTGGCATCTTCAGGGAAGGGTAGACTCTGTGAACCTTCTCAGAAAGCCCTGCTTCTGGCCAGATAAACACACACCTAGCTGCAGTCCCTGGGAAAAGGGGAGAGTTGTGTCCTGAGTCTAAGAATGAATGACAACATTCAGGGATAGGGACATCTTCCAGGAGACTGGAGGGGACAGTAATTCTGGGCTCTTATAAAATATAATTTTAAATAACACATGAAAAGTAGTAAACTTTTAGAGAGGTGAACTAGAGCCCATTTTTCAACCTTGGCATATACAGTTTGGACTGGGTAATTCTGCTCTGGGGCTATCCTATGCATCATGGAGTGGTCAAGAATATTCCCAGCCTGTGCTCACCTGTCACTAACACACACACACACACACACACACACACACACACACACACACACACACACCATTAGTGACAATCAAAAATACATTCAAATGAACCCCAACTGAGACCACAGAACAGAATTATATCAGAGGTATTATTCAGTTCTCTGATTTGTTAGGATACTTCATATGAATAAAACCAAGTCGAACTTGGTTTTGTTTTGCACTGCTAAGCTATCCCTTGGTGGGCTGTCTGATGCTTAGGTTGAGACCCGGGTCACAGTCCTTTGCTGTCCTCCTCCTTTGCCCTAGCTCCCTGCCCTCAAGTCAGTTGCTGCAATGTTTAGCTTAATCATCCTTCAGATTGACTTTTTTCCACCTGCTGTGGCTTCCAGCTCCTTCTTTCTGCCCACAGTTGTGAAACTGGGCGAAAAAAATGAAAATGAATGTCAAATGTCTTAGGTAAGGAGCTTAATTCACCCAGACAGCCTTTCTCTTACTGTAGGTTAGCATTTTTTCCTTAACTCCAAAATTGTCTTTCTCCCATCAACTTTCTCCAGTAATAACTACTTAGCTGCTTACAGCACAGGTTCTGTGCCTGGTGTTTGGAGCTGAAAGTCCATAATCACGCCATGGACATCTTGGTGTCTAACCTGTCTGTTAACTGTTTTCATGATCCTAGGTGAGTCTCTGAAGCTCTCACCTTATTTTTCTGTTTGGTTGGTTGTTTGGGTTTTTATTTATTTAACTTGTTCTTGGACAATCACATATATATATATATGTATGTGTGTGTGTGTATGTATGTATATATATATATATATATATATATATATATATATATAGTGTTTTGATTACTCTCCCTCCTACCCCTATTAATCCCAGCTCCTCCTTACAATTCCCTTTCCAAGGATCCTGCCTTTTTGTTTTGTTCTGTGAACTATTGGGTTAAACTGGGGCCATCTATATGACCTAAAGGTTGGAACTATTCAGTAGAGAGTAGTAGGTGCACCAGAGAATGCTCAATTGAAGACATTGATGCCACCTTCTCCAGGAACCTATGGGTAGCCAGTAGTTCAGCATGGAAAAGGAAGGCCCCATTGTCATGACCTGTGCTGCTTTGGACTTGACCTGACTGGGCAAAGGAGGGAATGAAGAAAGAACAGACACACAGAAAAGCTGGGATTGGGCAGGCCATGCATTCTGGTGAATACACCAGCAACAGCCTGGAAATTCAGCACATTTATTGTATACAACTGGATGGAGGAAGCAGGTTTATTGTATACAGATGAATGGAGAAAGTAGGTTTAACTTATCTCTGTAGGTGGTCTCGAAATATCTGGAAGAAAAAATCTGTGGTCAGTGCTTTATGCACATACTGTCAACCTCCACACCTCCATACACAGATCCGGAGACATCTTGCCATTTCCCTGAAGCTAACCCAGGGAAGACTGCCAATGCCCGTGTATCTGAAGCATTGGAATCATTGATATGGCTATATTCATGACAAACAATACACATTTACCCATGACCTTCTCTGCTCCCCACTCCTCCAAGAGCCTCTCCCTAGGCCATTACTGGCTGTTGATAAAGCCAGTCTTGTGCAGGCTCAGTGTGACAGCCACAGCTGCTGTGAGATCATGAGTGTGATGGCTGTCATACCCAGAAGATGGCATTTTGCAGAACTTCTTCCAATCTTCTGGCTCTTCCATTCTTTCCACCTCCTTTTCTGTGACGTTCCCTAGATGTGATGAGCCTTAGAGGGAGTAGTATATAAATGTCTTATTTAGGGCTAAGCAGTCAACTACCCTTTATTCTCAGTCCCTTGGGCAGCCAAGAGTCTCTGCATTCATTCCATTCATTGCAAAGAGGAACTTTTCTGTCTAACACTTAGAGTATCAACTTTAGTTCTAGTATTTAGAAACTGGGGGAAATAAAAGTGCCAGCCCTATAGAGCCGTGACCATGATTCATTAAAGCACTTTGTATAAAGTGTTCAGCAAAGCACTACACACAGAGAAAGAACTCAACACATACCACATCTCTTTCATCACCACTGTTATCATTGTTGATCAGCACTTCATTCTATTCCCTCCTGTTCTAGCTAGATGTATCTGCAGGTAATAACTTCATGGTCCCAAGGGATTGCTTTGAAGAATCTGTCAAAATGTAGATTGTTTTTAGTCAATCAGAAGTCATATCATTATACCTTAGTCACTCACAGATCACCAGCCAAGGTATCTACAAGGTCTCCAGATTGTCTACAATGAACCCAGCTAGAAATAAAAGTCCCAGAAGACCCTTACTGACACCCCAAACCAGCCTTCACTTTTTTCTTTTCCTGAGCATCTGCACAGGCCCTGGACCACTCTGTCCCAATTTCCACTTTTAGAAAGTAACTGCACTTTGTAATGATGATGCTTGAATTCAGGATAACAAGGGGGTTGAAAGATACTATCATTATTGCTGTTGTTATTATCATCATCATCATCATTATTAATTTTCTTGCTAATATGTACTTCTCAACAAGTGTAAAGACCTGCCATGGAATGACTGAACGTTAGCTCGTGAGGTAGCTATTACCATTTTATCACCAGCAAACCTTCACTCCTTGCTGCTCATATTTCCAGTGCAAGGAATCCAGCCCTGTGAGAATTACGAAGAGCACAATTTAAGTGTTTCTCATCAAGCCCTACTTCTTTTGTTCAGGTGACCAGTTGTGGGAGTCTGGGTAATGGGGCGAGCATCATAAGTGTACAGTGTAGCATTGTGCCGACATCTTCAGCCTAGAAGTGCACAGGGTTAGATAGTAATTCCAGCCCTGCAATTTACTAGTATGAGAGAAGGATCACCATGTCATGCATCTCAAGAGATTTTCTTTCCCTTTGGTACAAATGGTCCCCAGGCTAGATAGCCCTCCAGGTACCAGAAGTAGATATCATTAGCTATCATTAGCCTTATTAAACCTGGAGTCAGAGACCATCAGCTCCTCAGGATTATATATCAGTCCATCATGCACTGAAAATGACAACTCAAGCAAGTATCTAATTGTTGAAAACTCCATGTTCATAGCTGCATTTCTTCTCCATATGCTTATTATGATGGTTCAGTATACAAATAAGGTTTGTAAAGTACTTAGCCCAAAGCTTTGAACTTAGTAAATGCTTAATAAATAGTTTGGAAATAAGAGTTATTTAGATGATTATAATAATGGTCTATAGAAAACAGCTTATAAAAAGACCCCTGAGCTGTCAATGTACCAGACCTGTCTCTAATTCTCTAATTGCTATCATGCTATCATTAGCTACTCTCTTAACTTCTATGGCATTTTATCAGGGTTAAATGTAGCTAAGATTATTCTGTGTGTGTGTGTGTGTGTGTGTGTGTGTGTGTGTGTGTGTGTGTGTGAGAGAGAGAGAGAGAGAGAGAGAGAGAATATGGATGTAAGAGGTCAAAGGTCAACAATGGCTGTCTTCTTCAGTCACTCTTTTTTGAGACAGAGCCTTTCACTCAACCTGAATCATACTGATTCAGCTAGCCTATCTAGACAATGGGCTCCAGGGATCTGTCCAAATGATGGGAATGCAAGCTGACTTTTATGTGAGTGCTGAGAATCTGAACTCAGGTCCTCATGCTTGCAAGTCAACAGTTTTACACACTTAACCATCTCCCCATCCCCCAACATTGTCTGCTTCAAATTGCTTGTAATAATAATAAGAGGCTCAAATGGACTATAAGAATAGAAAAGACCTTTCGAAGTGTAAAGCACAAAATAAGTTTAACTAATCAATGATTCCTCATTCTTTGTAGGCTACATCAGTTAACTGTATTTGTTCCTGATGATAGTAACGTACAAACTAGGTTACCGACAATCTCTGCTAACATATTCCTAGATAAGGCTAGACCTCTATAAATGATCCCTGAAGATAACTGAAAGCAGAGTCAGAATTCTTCCTTTGGACCTCTATGAAGGCTAAATGTATTGACTAATGGCATTAGTACAATAAGGCATCGGGGTATTCTGTATAGCCATTCTGTTTGCTAAGTTTGCAGAAGCCTCTCTTCAAAGCTATTTGTCTTTCCTTCCTTGCTCTTCAGGGTAAAAGAGTGTTTGGAGGCTGACAGCTGGTGATGGGCTTACTTGGGAACAGTTCATAAAGCATGACTGCTTCCAGGAGACCTGTTTACACAGGCCTAAGAGAGGCCTCAGTCCACTGTTGGAAGCAGCAGAGACTGTCTGCAGAATCACCACACAACTTCCTAACGATCATTTCTGTATTTTTGAATAGCTCCCTAATGGAAAGGGAGCAAGGAGTAGGGAAGCCATTTCTTTTGTTTGTTTGTTTGTTTGTTTGTTTTGTTTTTGTTTTTGTTTTTGTTTTGTTTTGTTGTTTTTGTTTTTTCAAGACAGGGTTTCTCTGTGTAGCTTTGCACCTTTCCTGGAACTCACTCTGTAGCCCAGACTGGCCTCGAACTCATAGAGATCCACCGGGCTCTGCCTCCCGAGTGCTGGGATTAAAGGCGTGCGCCACCACCGCCCGGCCTCAGGGAAGCCATTTCTACTCCATGAGCTTATCGCATCCCACTGAGATAAGAGCCACAGCAGTCTGTCAAGAGCTGTCAAGGGATGGTACGTTTTCCAAAGCTGACTGACAGCAGAATGGGGATGGGGTCAACGAAAGGTCCAAAAATTCTTGCTGCTGCTAATTGTTCTTGCAGAGACAAATTGGGAGAGACATAAATATTATAAGAACTCTTGATACTCAAAAGCTTTTCATATTTTGCAATAATTTGCATTAAGTAAACTGAGGACAGGTAGTTCCAAGGTAAAACTGCCTGATTCAACACAGGTTTGGGGTTGAGGGCACTGGCCATTTCTAGGCCAATTACAGAAGAGAAGAAATTAGTTAGTGATTGCAATATTTAGTGTTCTAACAACACCAGATAACTCTTTAGATACTTAGAGAACCGCAATTGGAAAACTTGCAAACCCTCCATGTGGGTTTGGCCAATAAATGGTGGTCACAACATGACTCCATAGTTGGGAAACTGTCCATAATGAAACGAAATGCTTTGCCGAGTAGCAGCTTCTCCATCAGAGGTGGACAAGCACAGAATAGCTTGCAGTCTGTGAACGTTTATGGTTTTCCTTGAAGTTCAGTCAAGTTACAGTGCATATAAGAATGAGCTTTGACAGCTGACTCTGAAAACAAAAAACCAATTTTGGTCTAAATTACCTTTGAAAATCTTTTAAGTTGACAAACATAATATGTGCGCGATTTTATTTTTACAACCCCGGACAGTTAAGATTTGATTGCCTCTAGGGACAATGCTGTAAAAAGTGGGTGTCTGAAAACACAGGACTCACTTTCAGTGGGCTTAAAGGGTTTAAAGCCGGAGGGACTATCACTGTTCATGTCTTTCACCTGTGCATTCTCTTAGGTATATGTTCTGGGAACAGATGGAATGGCAGGAGGAGCCACCAAGAGTTCTCAAACAGATGAACATGGATATGTGCCTAAGTGCATATCATATACAATTGAAGGTATCAATATAAAATCAGACACACTGCTGGCCTATCATACGTGTAGGAAGAAGGCAGGGGTAAAATCTGAGCCTTGTCATCTTTGCTAAACTTCCATAGTCTCATCTCTATCATACATATGTGGATTGAATAACCCAACTGGGGACAAAATAGAAAAGAATAAAATTTACTTACATATTTTTATTTACTGTTGCAAAAGTTATTATGTGAGGATAATGTGATTTGATCTAATCTACCCCCACTCATATTTTTATGTATTTTAGATTTACACCATCACAATAAAGACAGGAATTTTCCATCACCATCAAAGCTTTCCCCAAAGCCCAACCCTTTGCAGTCAACATCCTCTCTGTTACCCTTAGATATTGTAAGCCATCCCTAGGGAGTTGCCTTTTTTAGAAACAACTATGAATGGATTCAGAATAATATCTGATATGGATTCACATTGCTGAATTTCCCAGTCGTTCTCTTTTTCTTATTATTCTTAGTAACATATTTTATGGCTTCAGTAGCTCTCTGAAATTTTGGAAGAAAAAACATAATTACATTGCTCTTGCATCCTTTATGCCTCCAAAGCCAGTACCATGTGCATGATACCATCAAGTTCCACTACCAGCTCAGGATGGACCTTTTCCCCCTTGAATCATATTAATCACACCTTTTGTATGCAGTTGCCTTTTAGGAACAAAACCCCTTGAGTTTCTGCCTTTCACGAGCAGGAAACCTTAGGTAGGTGGGGACTTGCTGCAAAGCCACTCTTCCCATTGTTCTGGTACAGAGTAAAAAGTCTCTACTTAGTGGGACTAACCCCTCTATACAATTACAGCCTCTTTCAACTCATGCCTTGGCTGTGATGTTAAACATCCTGCTGTCTTTTCCTCAAGCTGTATATTTTGTATTTCTTTTTGCTCCACTTGCTCTTTTTCATTGTGGAAATGCATATGAATTATCAGTAATAACTATGCCACCAAAGAAATTAGTCCACTACTTTTTAATTTAGTCTCAAGCAAGACAGTTGTCACAGGAATGACCTCTAGACTGGCGGCTAATAGAGACTTCATTACCTCTGGCACCTCATGAGCTGCATAGCATTGGTTTCAATTATTCTCAGCACTACTGTCATCCAGGCAACTGCGAGAATTTCTGATAAAGCTCTGCTTAGAGTAGTCAACCACTTTTCTGGTCCAATGTTCCCAAGTCTTTCACATGGCCCTCAAAAAACAACACAGTCAGTTCCTTCACAGCACCAGTTCCAAATTTCTCAGTACCAACCTCTACATTAGTGACTTTTCATAACTGTGACAAAACACCATGATCCAAAGGGACTTAGAAAGAGTTTATTTGGGCTAGCAGTTTCAGAGGCAGAGTCTATAATGGGTGTGGGTGGCATAGTGGCAGACAACTAGAGGAGAAAGGTAAGAGGCCACATCTTCATCCACAGATATGAAGCAGAGAGAATGAGCTGCAAGTGAAGTGGGGCTATAAACCCTGAAAGCCCATCCCCCAGTCACGTACTTTCTCGAGCAGGACTCAATGATCTAAAGTTCCATAACATCCCCAAGCAGCACAATCAAGAGCCTAGAGAGGATGTATCTCATTTAAACCTCCACACCCCACTGAATTAGCATGGCACCTTTGGTAAAAATAATAATAATAAAAACTGACCAGTGAAGACCTACTTAATATATTCCATTGATCTATCTGTGCTTAATACAAAATTCCCTGTCTTACTTTATACTTACAGTAACTATTAAAATCAGAGACTAAGTTGTCAAGGATCATCCCTTTCAAAATTGTATTGACTGGTTAGTGTCCTTTGAAATTCATATGCTTTTTAACTGTAATTTGACACCATATTTCAAAAAGTTTAGTTGAAGCCTTGACTGGATATCATTGACTATATATCAACATAGTATAGCTATTAATTTAATCCATTAACTAAGTATTAATTTAATCCATTAACTTAAGTATCTTTTGGTTCTTTAATCAATATTTTATGATGAGTAACAGAACTTGATTTTTTTAATTACATTTGTCCTTTGGTATTTGTATTGTACTGCTCCTGGGTATGTAAATTCAATGTTAGTTTTCACTTAGCTAGTATACACAAATATAATTGATTTTTGTAGATTGACCTTGTATTTGACAACTGTATCTCTTGTTAGTTTGACAACATTTTAGGATTTTCAATATATATTTTCATAATGTATGCAAATCAAGGCAATTTTACATTTCCCTTTTAAATACATATCACCTTTAATAATGTGTCTTACTTTCTTGCACTGCCTAACTCCTCTAACGCAAGGTTCAGTGAAAGTCGTGGGAGAAGATATCCTTGTCTTCACCCTGATCTTGGGAGAACGCATTCAGCCTTTCATGACAAAGTATGCTATTGGCTGAAATCCAGTCTCCTAAGGTATCCTTATGAAGTGAGAAAGAGTCCATTAGGACTGGCTGGATGGCTCAGCAAGTAAGACAATTGTCATGTGACCTTGACAACCTGAGTTCAATCCCTAGACCCCACATAAAGAGAATGAGAGAACCAACTCCACAAAGCTATCCTCTAACTTTCAGACATGAAAATCCCACCCATCACTAGTTTGTAGACTTTTCTTCATAAACAAAAGATGAATTTTGTCAAAAGTTTCTTTTTAATCTATTAAAATGATACTGGATTTGTACCTTTATTTTTTAATGTGATGAGCTAAATTGAGTTTTGTATGTTAAATCCTATTTTGATTTTTCTGGAATAGTTCCTTAGTGGCCACAATCTACTACCTTTTCTGTATCTTTTTTTTTTTCTTTTTCCAGAGCTGAGGTCTCAACCCAGGGCCTTGTGCTTGCTAGGCAGGCGCTCTACCACTGAGCTAAATCCCCAACCCCTCTGTATCTTACTAGATTTGATTTGATAACATTTTGTTAGGGATTTTTAGCCTGTGTCCATGAGAGATATTGGTACACAGTTTCCTTTGATGCGTTGGTAATAATGAGTTTATTAAACAATTTGAGGAAGGTTCCTACCTCTTATATTTCCTAAAGGAATTTGTATATGACTCATCTCACTTCATCTTAAGTGTTGCATGGAACCCACAGTGAGGCTATCTGTGCCTGTTCTTCTTAGGGAGATTTTATTTTTATTTATGTGGACATTTGTCTTTGTGTAGGGGTGGATATGTACACTGTGTGTGTGGCAGTGCCCACAATGACCAGAAGAGGGTGAAAAATCTACTGGAGCTGAAGGTACAAGTGGTTGTGAGCCACCCAGTATGAGCCCTGGGAACCAAACTTAGGTTCTCTGGAACAATAGCAAATGATCTTAACCTCTGAGCCATCTCTCTAGCCCCAAGATTTTTTAAATTGAATTTTGTAACTAGTATAAGATTATTAGTATTTTTTTCTCTTTTAGGGTGAATTTTTACCATTTAATGTTTTTCAAAGAATTATATCTATTGTTAGTTGTCAATTTTATTGCTGTGAAATTCATAACTTTTTTTTTGGTTTTTTGAGACAGTTTCTCTGTGTAGCCCTGGCTCTCATGGAACTAAGCCTATCTCTGCCTCCCAAGTGCTGGGATTAAAGGTGTGCACCACCACCAGCCCCTGGCTCATAACATTCTGCTATTACCTTTCCATTACTGAAGAGTGCAGAGTGCTTGGTGAAAACAGTATTTTATTTTCTGGATCATGTTGTATTTTACAAAGCACATTAATTTATTCAAAGAAACAATTTTGGAGTTGAACAATTTCATATCTATAATTAACTATCAATATTTCTGCATTTGTCTTTATTTTCTTCTTTATATTAAAACAGATTTACTTTGGTCTTTTCTACTTCTTATATTAGAAACTTAGATCCTTGACTTTTTTTATTATCTGGACCTGGCTTCTTTGGTCTTCTATGATCATATACAGTTCTACCCATTTTCCAAAGGACATCATTTCTTTCTTCTTAATGACTAAACAGTATTCTATTATATATGTATATATAATATATACATACATACAGACATAATATATATATATATATATATATATATATCACATTTTCCTTTTCCACCCATCTGTTGATAGATAGTTATATTCCATAACTTGGCTATTTAGAAAAGTACTGTATAAGTGAGAATATGCAGGTTTCTCTGTGTATGCTTACTTAGATTCCCTCAGGTATTCATCTAAGATTTATTTTATTTATTTATTTATTTATTTATTTATTTATTTATTTATTTATTTTGGTTTTTCGAGACAGGGTTTCTCTGTGTAGCTTTACACCTTTCCTGGATCTCACTCTGTAGACCAGGCCGTCCTCGAACTCACAAAGATCCTCCTGGCTCTGCCTTCCAAGTGCTGGGATTAAAGGCATGAGCCACCACCACCCGGCATTTAATTTTTAAAATTCAATTCTGGTTTTAGATTTTTGGTTAACTTGTATACCAGTTTCCTAATATCTTCACTAAGCTACACTCCACCAATAGTGTTTAAGAGTCCCTATTTGCTGCATCTCCACTGGAGTTTCTTGTTTGATTCCTTGATGATAGCCTTCTGATTAGGATGGGGTAGAACTTAGCATAAATTTGATTTACATTTCCCTGATGGGTCAGGATTGAACATTTTTATAGATTTATTGGCCATTTGTATTTAATCTTTTGGGGGTTATTCAGCTTATTTACCTACTTCAAGCTTAAGCATATACAGCAGCTTTATTCTCTATGCCTAGTATTCATTGCTAATAGCTCCATCTGATGGAGGAAAGCACATTCAGATGCCAAAGAATTAATTTCCATCTGGTTGAGTAGCCTTGGACTAATTACTTCATCTATATTTGTCTCATATTCCTCATCTATAAAATGAGATGAGAGAGGTTTCCTCATTCAGTATAACAAGAAAGTGAGCTAGCAGGTCAAAGAATGTTGACATTTAAAGCATATATTTGAAACTAAGGGACATAGTCCTGGTCCTTCGATCTGTAGTGCTTAGGCACTGCACACACCCTGCCTTCTCTTAGTTGTGTTCTCCACATCTACAAAACAAGGACAAGTGAATCCATGATGGTCTCTGTCAGCACTGTAGGATTTACACAAATCACCAGGCACAGTGCTAGGGTTGGGACTTCAAATTATATTCAAAACATTTTTATGCATAAAACACTTACTGTTGCACACTGTAAGTTTTCTATTTCTGCTTATTACCATGACTTATCATCAGACTCATCACTGATTTAAAGATCCACAGATGGGAACAAGAATAAAAAATGTGTAGCCTCAAACTCTAGCCTCATCCTTTCTTCTTCAAGATTCTTCATATCCATGGAGTAAGAGGGAAATACCTTGGCCTGATAGACAAGGCTGTTTGGTCAGTTCACTGACTTTCTAGTCCCTTCAATCTCCCTGACACTTTCTCATTATCTATGGTTCTAGCAATGAGCTGTCCCAACATACTCTATATTTCTATTATCTTTGCCTTTCTTTTCTTCTTCTTGTTCCTATAAAGACTCTGTATACTGTGTCTACTCCTAGAAATTCTTATTTCAAGTCTAGCATAATCTCATAGGCCCTGTCTACTGTACTTCCATTACCACCCTCTGAGTCATTTGTTCAATGCTGCAAGCTTCTCTCAACACCTCTGTTCCCATTTAGCTCTTTCTTTCTTTAGCTATTCTGTTTAGTTGTGTATATGACACAACCTACCTTCTAGATCCATTAACTTCCCTCTAGTGCTAAAAGGCAGAACTCCATCACAATCATCTTTGGAATACACGTTAGCTGATACAGAGCTTGGCACACAAGTGGATCACAAGGTACAAACAAGAGAAGGAAAGCTAATGAGAAGAACAGGAAGAATTGTGCTGTAAACTGTTCTCGGTGGGGCTCAGGCCTGTGATCACAATAAGTGTGAGCACATGTTCTATCTAACCAACTGAGCTGCCCAGCCCAGCAACAAACAGTATCCAACAAATGGAAGAACAAGTGTCTACCTTTCATCATAAGCTTCCAGGGGACTTTTTTGCATGTTGACACAACCATGATATCCTAGACAATCTGGAGCCTTTGGGGACCTGATGAGAACTTAATTCAGGGTCTATATGTTATAGATATACAAAGTGAGACAAGGATACCTCCCTCTCACCCCCACCCTAGAAAAGCATTTGACAAATAAGCAGCAGAGATATGACCAGGATTGGAGGCTTGTGCCTGCCACGTCTATAACCCTCTTCATTAGTTCTACTCCCATCCCAAGACTTTGTCTCATTTTCATTATCCTAGGCTAGGATCCTGGCCTTCCAGCCCCACCACTCCATTGGACCAGTGTGTAGTGGTAGCTCATTCTAAGCATTTGTTACTTAGACAAGGAGACAAGGGACTGGCTCATTCCAAGAGACAGAAGCTGCCAGCCGGGGCGCTGAGCTGATGAAGCTAGAGGAACAGATCCCACGGTCAACTTTCACTTGTGATACCAATTACAAGTTAGTGGCTTCCAAAACTTCCCTCTCTCAGTTTTTATAGTATTAGAAGTCTCAAAACTCACAGAAAGCTGTTACTCTGAGAGTAGGTTTATTACATGGAAAGGGTACTAATTAAAATCAGCCAGGCGACAAGGCAACAGGAGAGGAGTCCATAAATGCTCTAAAATGCAGTTCCCAATGCCCTCTACCATAGAGTCACAGAATTTCTTTCACAGCACCCACATATATAACATATATTAGAACATTGTCAACCAGAGATGTTCACTTAAGGCTTTATCCTAAGATTCTACTGGGGAATCCATTACATAAATAAAATATAGGCAAATCCCCATCTACCTGATCTCAGAATCCAGCTCCACTTGGAGGATGAGCTAATACCTCCTGACCCATGACCCAAAGTCCCAACCCTAAATTACATTGTTAGACCCTCTGGAATGACCCCACACCTCCAGGCAAACAAAACACTCTCAAGCATGAAATTCTAAGGTCTGAGAGATTCCTTCCCAGAAGTGTGGGCAAAGGCTAGACTTCTTTGGGACAAGATAAAATTCTTCGCTACCCAAAGCCCAGTACAGATATTCCTTCTGGCATACTCTGACTTCAGCCACGCATTTGCAGAATGCCTGCACTTAGTAGTTAGATAGGCCTGTGTAAACTCCACCACTTACACCTGTGAGACCTCATCCCATTAGGGATGGGTCTGAGTTCTCCTCTTAGAAAATGGAGCTAGAGATGCCCAGCCCTGTAGTGTTTTTAAAGCACAGGGTTTGTGCCTTCAATGCCCTATGCTAATGTACAGTAGGAATCCTAGGAATGGAGAACTCATGTTAATGGCCCTTTCTAGTTCCTTTCTTTCTCACTCTGCTTTTTCTTTTCTCTGCTTCTTTTTCCAATGTTCTATCTTCCCTTGAAATAGGAGGAAGCCACTCCACTTGTTGTGAAGAAGGAAATTTGGAATTCGAAGGAAACAAATTCACACAGTACTCTTAGGGTAACCCACCCAAGGGATGGCATCTGACACAGTGTCTGTTTGACAAAACAAGCTGTCCATCCGGGCCTGAAATGAACAAGACTCACACTTTGTAATGACTTAGCTCTGCTCCAGGACTGGTGTAAATTGAAGATGAAAATGTGTTTTCTAAAAATACGCGGGCATCTGCTGATGTCGGCACTTGTCTTACCTTTGGTTATGCAATGGTCTTGCCTGGGCTTCTCTTCTGGGCCCACATAACCAGGGTCAGATGCCAGAAAACTTCTCTAAAGAAAGGGCCCAAGCATCTCCCTGGTTCAGAAAACAGTAGGCTTACTACACAGGGATCATCTGGAGCAGACTAGAATATTGCTGACCACATGAAGCAAAGTCTTAGTAAGACCACAGAACTGACATCATACCAAGCTGGGCTTCCTCATCTCATAGTGGCCCTCCTGACATTCCCTGGAATGGTCCAGGGATTTGGAGAAAAAAAACCTTTGCCTAGACCCATACCCTATGATAGGCATAAGTCTTCCATGTAATCTGTCTCCAAAATACTCCCATTCTCCTTTCCTGGATACACATACTATAGTCATCGAAAAAAACAAAAGTAAATTTTGTGGTTCAAAGCCTCAATTTCCAGGCTGTTAAAATTCTGAGTCACAGATTTTACCATGTGCCTCCCTTTATCCCTTCATAGAAATGTGACATTCAGAATGATCTGTCCCTATGGGACCTACACACTCTCCGGCTGGGAATCCTACAGTAAGTCTGTGATACAGAATAGGCAACTGCAGCTGAGTAAGAAGACTGGACAGCCACGCATTGCTCTGACTTCTGCTGCAGGGGCTAGATGGAGAATGTGCTTCTCCAAGGTCATAGACATTCATTCATAGCATAGCGATCTCTGAAGACTGACTTCAGTACACTAAACCAAACATTTCTTTCCTGTATGTTTGAGCTATCTTTATAACTTGCTTCTCCTGTTTAGCTTCAAATTATACTTCTATAAATAATCCTGTCTCATGGTCATTCATTTTCCTTCTCTTCTAGATCAGACATCATCTTCTTCAATCATTAAACTCTCTAATCATCAAGTCAGATGAATAGGTGTTCTTGCTTAACTCATTACTTCAATGGGTGCTTATTATCTCCTGCATGCAAGGGATTTGTCTTGGCTTCTAAAAAACAAAAGATTAATAGCCAAAATCCTTGCCTTTGTTTAATTTGAATTTTAGTAGTGGAAAGCAAGCTATAAGCAAGCAAGATAATGGTATAATGGTTTATTGGACAATGATAAATGTTTTTTATTCATAATCTATTCTATTTCAATTTACATAATTATTATCTGCCAGAAATTACAATATTATTACTTTCTTTCTAATATTTATACATTTTATTTTTTAATTATTTTATTTCTTGAGATTATAATGTAGTCAGATCATTTCCCGTTCCTCCCTCCAAACCTTCCCATATATCCCTCATTGTTTGCTTTCAAATTCATGTCTTCTTTATTCATTAACTGTTGTTGCATACATATATAGACTATTTCTCCCACTCTCAGCATCCCTTAGCAGCCTGTAGTTCTTTGGGAAGGGTTGACACTTCAGGAGCTTCCCCCCACCCTGTCCATGTTAATGTGTCTGTTGTTGTCCTTTTTCAGCACATGTTTAGGCAGCCATCTTATCATGTTACTCTGCTGTGCTGCCTTCCTTTGCAAAACTAAAAATAGCCTGATAGCATTTATGTCCCTTTATCTTCTCATCAAAACATAGGCTTTGTGGGGACAAGCACTTCATCCACATGTCCCATACTAACTACATCATCAGTTTCCATACCAGTGCTTTAGCTTCAGTGTACACTTGATGAGTATTTATGAGAAGCACAAACAATTCCTACACCCAGGCAGCCAGGAATTCCCTGTTATTGCTCTCTTGAGAATGAGCACAACATTGATAGTTGGTTTCACACATTTGCACTTTTTCATTTGTGGTTTGGAAAAATTGATAGTGGCCACTGTTCTAACTCAGAAAAAAAAAAAGTCTTTCTTTTTGCTATATCTAGATCAAAGGAAAGTTCAGCTAAACACAGGCACCAGCAGGAATTCCAAGATTCCAGGCCCAGCAGTAGAGCCTGCTCCTTCTGAAGCTGAAATCGATGCACTCAGTTGTACTCCAATTAGCAGTGCTCCTGCTCTGCCTCCATCCCCTGATTCTGCTGTCAAGGTGTCGCACATCTCCAAGCTGGCTTTCCATCCCTAGATAGCTTAGCTTGCTGTGAATAGCTAGAGAAGGCAGGAAAAGGGCATGGAGCCAATTAGATTGAAATGGAATGTAGTCTTTGGAGGCCCTTGTCAGGGTAAAGAATATTGGATGTTCCCAAAGATGACAGATGCCTCTTTATTTGGGCTGATCTCAGGGGTTAGAGGTCATTTGTAAATAAGATTTGCTCCATTTGGTATGGCAAGTCCTGTTCCCTATGTCTTTCTTTCTTTTTTTTTTTAAATCCCTGAGTCTTTTTCTGTGTGTTGACATGCCTACTTGCTAACAGAAAGGCCACTTGCTCTATAATGAACATTTCACTTCCTTTGAGACACCTGAGGTAGTAACTAACAGTTAGGTAGGTTTGGTAGGGCACTAACGGTCAGCCAACACTGTGCTGGGACATCACAGTGGAAAAAGAAAAGAGGAACAAATTATGGTAAGTGGATGGATGGGTGAAAGCTAATAGTTATTACTCCTGGGTTAGCTGGGAAAAGGTAAAAATAGGCTAAACTTCATTATCAAGCCTTTATGTTGTTGATCAAAGCCTTTGTATGGATGATATTCCAAGTGATACAATCTTCAAAGAAAATAAGTCCCTATTCTGTGTATGAACAACAGCTTTTATTTCAAGTTAGCCCAGATTCATGGACTCTTAGAATCCATGAACTGTCCAACATGTGTGTGTTCTAATATACTTAGTTCATAACCACTTAGAGGAGGACACTCACTGAATGTGTGGGGTAGCAATTGTTCTAATGCTTTAGAATGGTATTTCACAGCAGTCCCTTGACTGAGTCAGTGTTAGTGTTAGTCTCACATAAAGGTCTTGCCTGAGGTCTTGAGTGGTTAAGAAGGACTCAGCCAATCTGTGGCAGTGCTGTTATCTGCAATGAGGTAAGCTATATCAAATTATAGGAAAACAGATCAAAACCAGATTCTGAATTTGATGTTTTATAAATATGGTATATTGAAAGTTAAAAGGAGCATCTCAGAGAATTCAAGAGCAGAGATATCAGTCGTGTGTGTAAGGAGGTGGAGTCAGACAGTGGAGAGTCATCAGAAGACTTTGCAAGCATGCAGCTGGTCTCTTGGCTCCTTGTATTTTCTCTGCAAGGCTGGCCTATGAACTCGCTCACAGCTAGAAGGTGGCCTTAAAGAGGATGAGCTCAGTGTCTCCAGCTCTTTACCTCTTCCATCTGGTTCTCATATTTAGTTCTCATCTGTCTCCCAGTCAAATAAGACTTGAAAAATAACATATGCTAACCCAAATCAGCCAGTGTCTGAAAGTTTAATTGTATAAGTTCCACTAGGAATACATGGTTATATTTTAGCATTCCTGAACAATCTCCAGAACTACAGCTCTTCATTTATGCTCTAACATTTATGACAATGAACTTGGGCATACAGGAGGTATACGTGTATGCTTTATCCCAAGCATGGCCACACTGGAGATCTAACAGAGCCCATTTTATAGCCCAAAATTTTATTTTACTATATTATAAGAACTAGCATCATGGAGACTAGAAAGCTGAAGAGTCCTCTTCCAGAGGACCCAGGTTTGGTTCCCAGCACCCAAGACAGGGGCCTCACAAGTCTCTGTAACCCAAGGTCTGGGGAATCCAACACTCTCTTCTGGCATCTGAGGGCACCTACACACATATGGCAAATACAAAGATATACATTCACATGTAAAAATAAAAATAAAAAAAGTCTTGCAAAAGAACCATTAGTAGGATTATTCCAGAAATTGTAACCTTCCATAAGGAGAAAACATCCCTATTCATGATTCTTTGTGTGTTCTGAATCAGTCAGTGCCCTGGTTTAAACAGAGCAATATATATCCACAGACTCAACCCATGAAGCCTCAGTTGCCAACTTTTCACATTTGAACTATTTATTTTATATGAATGAGTGTTTGGCCTACATGTAGGTATGTGTACCATGTACATGCCTGGCGCCAATGGAAGCCAGAAAAGCATGCAGGATAGCCTGGAACTAGAGTTTGTCATGAGCCACCATGTGGGTGCTAGAAACTCGAGTCTGTGTCCTCTGTAAGAGCAGCAAGAGATTTTCACTGTTGAGTGCCTCATCTACCTTGTCTCTCTTTTGAGATAGGATCTCACTATGTAGCCCTGGTTAACCTGGAACCCACAGAGATGGGCTTGTATTTGCCTCCCAGGTACTGGGGTTAAAGGTGTGCATCACCATACCTAGCTCTAGTTTGCTTGGAGGGTTTGGTTTGGTTTTGTGTTGTTTGTAAATAATGTCAGTGCACACACACTTCTGAGAAACCCCATTTACAACTGGCCTACCCGCTGCAAGCGGCTCTTATGCCGGTTTTCAGCAGAGTGAGCTGGCACCAAGCCAGCCTAATTAACAATCATAAGAAAGGGCAATGGGCTGAGTCATGAGATGGAATTGGTTTTGATTGCATGGCTTTGAAAGTGGGTGTGCATATCCTATGCTTCTCTGCCAAAGCTACATAGTTGCCCAGGAAAGGAAAACCAATACCTCTGAAAAAAATGAAGAAGAGATGTGGTATGGCATCCAGGAAGGACTTCTCAGCACGAGCAGGGGGTGATTCAGCCTCTTCAGGAAGAGAGGACCACACACTCAGGATAAAGCTGCAAACAGAAAAGGAGCCAGCAAAGCATCTCTGAGCTAGGAATTGCAAAGAGTATTTTATTTCACAAACAAGTTTCAAGATTTCTTGGCCAAAGCCTGATTGCTGAGGCTTTGGTATATATTGGCTCATAAGAAAAGTTTTTAAGTGGGTTAACTTTAAGTTGAATTCAGTTCAGAGGACCCTGGAGTGAAGAAGAATGCTTAAGAAACTAGTTAGAGCTTCTCTAGGAAAGGGAGCCAGTGTTTTAATTTTAAACTTCATTGCACTCAGAGGGATTTTTTAAAAGTCTTTTTAAAAAGAAATTTAAAAATTATGATACATCCTTACCATTCAATATTTGATTTTTTGCTCCTTAATATGTGTCTGTAAAAGAAGATATTTAAGAAGCTTATTTTTCCTTTTACTTACGTTCATGATTAATGTTGGTATTTTGTGGCAGGCAAAGTTTCGATATGCTTAATAGCAATTTGCAACCTCACACCAATGGGAAATAAAAGCTCACATTACATGAGTAGATTTGCCAGCAGGAAATGAATAGGTTAGGAACTGCAGCTGGAGTCTGTTGAGAGTAGCCATTAGAACCTCGGCACTTTGGGAAGAGTTGCATTGAAGAATATTTCCTCGAGGAGAAAGGCTGTTCCTTGGCTGCCTTTTGTAGATGCTGCAACCTAGCATTTAGAAGGAAAAGAGGCTAGCCATCATAGTAGCTCTCTTGCTTTTTCTAGAGACAGCAGAACTGTAGAATTTGGAGTTTAAGAAAAACACATTTCGGGGCTGGAGAGATGGCTCAGCGGTTAAGAGCACTGGCTGTTCTTCCAGAGGTCCTGAGTTCAATTCCCAGCAACCACATGGTGGCTCACAACCATCTGTAATGAGATCTGGTGCCCTCTTCTGGCCTGCAGGGATATGTGCAGACAGAACACTGTATACATAATAAATAAATAAATCTTTAAAAAAAAAAAAAAAACACACATTTCAATCCTAAATGATCCTTTTCAATTTGATCTTTGAGAAATCTCTTGACCCTTCTAAGACTAGGTCTCCTCATTGTAAAGTTTTGATAATGGTGATGATGATGATTAGACTATGCTAGGCAACACTAAGTTTTAAAGTTAATCTTCTTAATAGAGGCTGGCACACAGGATGAACCAAATAAATGCTAGTCATAGGTTTATGGTTTTATTTGCCTTGTTAGAAATTTGAGGACATTTTCCCAAATGGTGGCTCTTTGTTTGTGTATCTGTTATAACTAAAAGAAGGTAGATACTAGAAAGGAAGCTGAGATGAATTACCCCTAGACTGGCTTTTTTAGGAGAGTTGGGCATAGGTAGATACAATGAGTTCCTGAAGGGGAGAAAGCAAGCCTTTGGGTTTAAAAAAAAAGAGGTTTGTGAGGAGAGATGGCCATTACGGATAGCATGACAGGGGTCCTGAAGGGAAGGAACTTTTCTTTTTCTTCACCTCTCAGAATATTGGGACAGTTATAGCTACCATGAAGACCATCACAGATCCTAAAGCGAGACATCCTTCTGTTTCCGAGAAATAAAGGGAATCCCTTGACCTAATATGTTTGGTAAGGAAAGGAAGGAGTTCTAAACCATATGACCAAGCCTGTTCCAAGAAGGTGCTAGATCAAAGTAAATTATAATTCCAGGTTTTCTTAGGCCTGAGGGTGCTGTGGGATAATGCTTTCGTATACTAGTTTAATAAAACACTGATTGGCCAGTAGCCAGACAGGAAGTATAGACGGATAAGCAGACAAGGAGAATTCTGGGAAGAGTCAGGAGACACCAGCCCGCTGTCCAGGGAGCAGCATGTAATGGCACACAGGTAAAGTCATGGAAAATGTGGCAACATATAGATTAACAGAAATGGGCTGAGTTTAAGTGCAAGAGCTAGTCAGTAGTAAGCCTGAGCTAATGGCCAAGTAGTTTTAAATAATATAAGCCTGTGTGTGTTTATTTGGGTCTGAGCAGATGCAGGACTGGAGGGTGAGAGAGATTTGTCCTGACTGCAGGCCAGGCGGGACACAGGAAAACTTTCAGCTATGTCATGATGGTGAGACAGGGGGCTGGACTTGCAGCTACAAGGAGGAGACTGCAAGCCTGAAGTGGGCTGCTTATCAACTCTTTGTCCATAAAGGGAGAAGCTGTGTAGGGTTATGGCCAGATGAGAGAGAGAGAGACAGACAGGGAGAGACAGAGAGAGACAGAGAGAGAGAGAGCTGGAGGATCTATGCATTAAACATATTTATGTGCAACCTTCTCCTACTATCCCTGCCCAGCGTTAGAAGTCCCTCTTTTTATCTGATAACCCATCTTGGTTCAATTCAGCAAGCCCAGAGTGGTAGCACATGTCTATAAGCCCAGCACTTTGGGAGGCTGAGACAGGAAGATCATGAGTTTAAGGCCAACCCAAGCTATATCAAGAGTAAGTGTCAAACCAGCTTGGGGACCCTGTCTCAAAAGTAAAATAAGGTCAACTGAGCAGCTAGACTGCTATTCTGTAGGTACTACTTGGGCACAGACTCAAAAGTATATAAGTATGACTAAAGCCTTGGCCTTCACCCGACTTTCAACTTGAGCACTGAGGTGCCTCAACTTACACCCTTCTTGGCAGGTATTTCCAGCTCAGTTACCTCCCTGGATTATGCCCTGCAGAGGCAGGACCATAACTAGTAAAAGATTTCCTTTTTTTTCTATAACTTCTAATATTTCTCTGAGTGATTGGTCCCTCACTTGCTTTCTCCTTCACCTCAGCCAAGCTTTCTGTGGCCTTCCCAAAGTAAGATTCCACCAAACACAGGGCAAAGCTAGCCTGCTCTTCCATTCTAGACCCAGCACCCTGCCTTCCCCACTGTATCCTAGCATCAAATGACACTCTTGCAAGGTCACAGTACAGTGTGATGTTTTCATAGTCAGTTTCTCAAGCCTCTTGGGTATGGACTCTAGCCTAGGTCCTGCCCTTATGGAGTGAGGATTCTTGACTTCTCCAAGCCCTGCTTTCTTCATCTGTACAGAAAAAAAAAAGAGATTGTTTTTTAACACCAAGAATTCTTCCTAGGATGAAATAAGCTAATATATACAAATAGCTTATCTTAGTTTGTGATGTTTGATAGCATCTCAACAAGTTTATTGCTATAAAGCAGGTGTTCTGCAAAAAAAAAAAAAAAAAGTTTCATTTTTTGGAACAATCTCACATCTGAGGGCTTGAACTTCCAACAGGGGAAATCAGTTGTTTGGGATCAAGACTCTTTTCTATAGAGAGAAAAAGAGTGAGTAAAGTATACAAAAGATGGAGAAACATGGGTACACATGTGTTCCCTGGAGACACAGAAGCCTTAACCTCCATCCAACTGATAACATTTTAACACGTCATTCTTATGTTTGATTTTTTTTTCAATTGGTTTATCACATATCCTTCCTCCTTCATTCTCTAAACCATAAGTATTTTCCTAAATTTAGTATTAATTTTCATACACATTTATTTAAGTATGAACTCTAAAGGAATATTTTACATCAACAATATATAGTTTGTTTGAAACATGTATTGTTAATATATATATAATGTATGAATGAATGATATTTATGATAGAAACATAATTACCTGCTCAATATTTATTTTCTTCTACATTGAACATAGAGTTTATTCAAGGTAACAATATATCTAACTCAGGAACTATACACTCCAACTTTTCTTAAACAGAGGGGCAGCCAATGAGATTAAAGAGTGTAGGCCACGAGGCCTCTCCTTAAATCTTCAGGGGGACCATGCTGGCAGGTGTACATTTGCCTGCTCTCCCTTCTTTCTTTTGCCTGCTTGGAAGGAATATGACCGATGGATGATACTCCCAGATCCCTTTGGTTCTTAACATTAAACAGCAATGCCAAGGATAACGGGACAGAGAAATCTGGATCCCTCATGACTTAGGACTTCCCCATGGGCCTTAGATCACCAGCCTCTCAAAGTGTTGTATATCATAATACTTTGTTTTCACCATTTATAAGCTAAACCTAACACTAAATGAAATAGAACCATACTCCATATGTCACATTTCTAGTTGAATATTGAATCCAACACTATACTTTTGTTTGTTGCTGAGGCAAGTGTAGTGTTTAAAGTAGCACTTCTAGAGTTAGACTTGCTGATCTATGGCTATATTCTGCCACTAGCAACTGTAAGAGAGAGCTGTGGGTAATTTGACTTCTCTATACCTTATTTTGCTCCTGTGTAAAACACAAATGCTGACAGTGCCCACATCACAGTCTTCGGGAAAACTGCAAGTTAATATCCACAGTGTTTGCTATGGTGCCTAAAGGAAAATGAAAACTCAGTGAGACTTGCTATTTTTTTTCCTATGGTCTACTTCTATCTTCATATAGCGTCCCATTCTATTTATATGGTAGCATTTATTTTTTCTTTCTAATCTTGTACAAGCACTTGCATTTTTAATATTCCCAAATGGTGATGGAATTATCATTCCCAAATATGTCTCCTTGTACACATTTGTACAGGTTTCTCCAGGGTACCCATCTAGAAGTAGAAACATTGGGTCCATGGGCATATGTACTTTCAACCTGCCTTCATAAAGTTAAATTGCTTTCAAATGTGTCATAACAATTTGCAAATGAAAGTATCTGTTGTACCTCATCTTTGCCAAATCTAAAATTCACTAGGCTTTTTTTTTTCCAGTTTGGTAGTGTGACAGTTATGACTTCATTGTTTTAATTTTCTGATTACTAGAGAAGCTAGGAATAACTTTGTATGAAGCCACATGAGTTTCCCCTTCTGCTTCTATCATTCTTTTTTTTCTTCTGGGTTATTGATTATTGCCTTTTCTGAATTTTGATACATGCTAATGTTACCAGCATCCTCTCCCAGTCCCTGGTTCATCTTTCCATGTTCTTCAGGAGACACATATTTTAATGTGGCTCAGGTTCATCAGTCTTTCTCAAATTACCAATGTCTTTGCCTTTAGAGTTTCTTCCATGCCTCAGAATTATAAAGCTACTCTCCTGTGTTTTAAATCCACCCTTTTTTCCTTCAGGAAGGTATTTAATATACCTTGAATTTACTTTCTATGTTTGGTAAGAAGTGAAAAGTGTTCCTACTTGTTGTTATTGTTGTTAGTTTGGTTATCAAAGAACTCAACATTTATTCATCTATACATCTGTACAGACTTAAAAAGCCATTCCTGTCAAGTGTCTAGTTCTAATGCATACATTGGACTATTGTCCTATGCTATGGCATGTATCATTTGTCTGTTTGCTATCCTGATGCTGTAGTGGGTAGCCATTCCAGCTTTGGTCTGGAAGTTCCAACCCCCATTGAGGCTTCGGTAACTATCATGCCTACAAGGTGGGGCCAAGGGAGGGCCCTGAAGACCTGAGATCGGGAAGCGCCTCGCTCTCTTGTTTCCTGGACCTAGACGATAGAGGTAGATCAAGGGGAGTTCTCCAGAGAACACCTCCGGACTGCACTCCAGAACCCACCACCTACCTATCCCTTCATTTGTAAGGTACCCACTAAATAAATCTTCCTTTTAACTACGTGGAGTGGCCTTAATAATTTCACCAATATGATGCTGTCCAAGTCTCAGTCTCTCAAGGGTCTTTATAAGAGAATTCACAAGCTTTGATTGGTTGGCATTGTGTACATAAACCACAGTTAGGATATACACTCCTTGTTGGGCAGGTCTTCTAACTCTATGGAGGACATGTCTAAGAGCCACAACTGCACAACAGATAAGAAGAATAGATTTGACCCAAAATAGCATTTTACCTCTCTTATCAACACACCCTTTGATGTCTCATACTCCAAACCCATCATACCTTCTGCTACCATCAGAAACTGCCTCACATGATTATGGGCTCAGCAGTAATCCATCTCACATTGGTCGGCAGCAAAGTCATTTGCCCTACTAATGGTCTACAGATAGAAATGTTGTCTGGATACAACATTTAGAGCCTCAGCAATTGGGAAGCACCTGTTACAGAAACCATTCTATATGAGATGTGAGATGTCAGCAAATACCCACAACAGCAACTCTAAGAGGAATTACAAATGTGGAAATACATTTCTACTTACCAATTCACCCTTTCATGAAAGGACAGAGTGAAATTACTGGAGGGGAGGGGAGGCAGTTGAATATAGCTACCTACACATGTTTATTTACTTTTATTTCAATTTCCTATATCAGAGAAATAAGCTGAGAGATTGCTGGGTTTGTGCCATTAATCAGTGAAGCCTTCATAACACACTAAAACTGATTAACTGGATACCAAGTCCCCTGGGCATCAGGAAATGCCATGGGGTCAATGACACCTTCCTTAAAATGTAATCAGAGTGGATTTCAGACACCCAGGATCTCTGGCAACATTTGGAGCTGTAATGAAAGGGGAAAATTAAAGCATTTGAGACTGTGTTTTTGAGAGGATCTATTTGCTGGAGGCCTATGAATCATCCCTAAGGCTCCATCATGCAGTCTAGCCTATCTTCTTGCGGGCTGCTGGTTACTGATAAATTCATGATATTGTGCTTTCTCTGTCTCCCAGAGTCTTGCCATGTAGGCCAGAGGAGTATTCAAAGGGTAAAGTCTTCTATACTTCCTTGATATTTCTTTTTTATCTCTTTTCTTCTTTTGTTGCTAGGTTTATGATCTCATCATATGAGATTCTTGGTCAGGTTCTCTTTTACAATTGTATAGACCCTCTTTTAGGATCTTATAGGTTTTATAGGTTTAAAGGAGAACTTCATGTGAAGGAACTCTGATTTATCTTTGTAACATAAAAGATTATTTGTAAAAAAAAAAAAAAAACCATCCCCCTAGGGTAATCACAGACTGTGAGGTAAACATAGGGATAATTCTGGTTCAAAATAAGCAGAAGAAACAATAGCCAAAGTGTACACGGTGAGTAAGGGAATGATTTGCTTCTATTGCTCATTGTCTTTCTGCCAATGGTTTGTAGAAAACCTTCTAAACTCTCTTCATTTTTATCTTCATTTTTATTATCATTGCAAGATTATATACACCTATACATATATAATAATATATATAATTTTATATCATATGTTATCATTAATCTTATTCCAGAATAAAGGGCAATTAGATTCATCTGCACAATATGGACAACTTCAGACTTACTCACATTCACACTTTCTAAGCCACAATCTCATCTTCTGTGATAATTCAATACAAGTGCAAACTCATTTCTGAAGCTCTTCTAACTGCCCTAGTCTATTTCAGTTCCAGTATATTCAAATATTAAGCCATTTCTAAGAAAAGAGAGAACTAAAGGTTTACAAATAAATAGAAAAGGCATATGAGAAATAAAAGATAAGAAGCAGCGAAAGCTTGTGAATTGTGATCAATGAGTCATCCTCTGGGTCTACTGGGGAGGAGCTCACTGAGACTCAGGGGCCATCCTGTTGTGAGTACTTTAACTGGAACCCTGAGCAAGAGTGAAAGGTTTATAATCCTGAGCAATTAGGACAGGTCACAAACACTTCCCAAATAATTCCTCTATCTCAAAACTCCAGTCACTCTTAGTTGCTGTGATCCCATGGGTCAGAAGTAATAAGATTAGAGTAATTTTGTTAAATGCCTTATAAAAGGTGTCAGCAATGGAGAAAATTAATTTTAAGTTTGTTGTGTCAAGAGAGACAACATTAAAAACTTCTAGGGAGCAGGTCCTTGGTGAAACTGTACCATATATTATTATTTAAATGAATTACATGTAGCTTATTGATGTTAGTGACTATGATCTCTGGATTGTTTCTTTCCCAATGTTTCTCATTATCCTTCCAAAATGTGGTCCCAAGGGAAGTCAAAGTCTCGAGTTTAAAGAGGAACACTGGAGGGTTTCGTTCCTGTGTTAAGAAGAATCACTGTCACCCAGACATAACTGACCTCAAAGGAATATTTGGGGAGGAAAGTCGAATAGTAAGGATTTTTTTGAAAGTTTTTAAATCATTGTTAAGTATAAATTATTGGTTTTTATTCATCACACGTCCTAGTGCTTCTTAGCACTGATCACTGTACCTGGGAAGATGTAAAAGGATGATTGTTCCCAGGAGGCACTGGGGTAGAGTATGACTAACATGTAGAAGCCCTCAATTCAGATAAGCACATAGATGAATGCACAATACTAAGAACAAAAATGGGGTAAGGATAGAGTACTATAAATCATATGAGGGATCAATCATACTTTTCAGGAGAATAAACATAAATGAGCACAGGAAGTTAACATAGGGGTCCAGAAGGCTGGTGTTGACACTGAAGAAAAGATGTACACAAAAGAAAAGGAGAGGAATATCTTTATGGCTAGGTTAGAGTGTGAATGATAGATAATCAAGAGAAGGCTGGGAATATAAGCTATATACGGTAGAAAGTTCTGTAAATTATGCTAAAATCTTAAAGTTATATGTTTTTATATTTTATTTTAAAAAATTTAAAGCCAAGAAAGCCTAGCAAGGTGATGGCATGAATAGACTCACACTTAAATAATGTCTTTCTGATTTAACTGAAGAACAAACTGGGTGTGAGTAAACTTACTTATAAAGAAGAGAACAAATTGTGAAAATATTCAAGCAAGTGAAAATATTCAATATTCATGTCTGAGACAAGACATGAGCATATCCTGGTGTGGTGTGTGTGTGAGAGAGAGAGTGGGGGGTGGTAGCAGTAAGCCCAGAGAATAGCCAAAACTGGCAAGCATTTGTGGTTGGGATCAATAGGACTTGGAAAATGTTTCAATACCACAGAGTCAAAATAGAAAGTACTCTGCCATTCCCTGAAAACGTGAAGGATGGATATCACAGATAAAGCAGCAAACTGAGATTTGCATCCTTAAGGCACCCACATGGCAATGTCTAGAAAGAGCTGAGTCTTCTTAAGATTCCTCCCTGTGTTGGGATGAGAATTTGGGAGCTATTTTAAAATCTAGTTATAATTAGAGAGGATAGAGCTGAGAGAGTTTAGTTGTTTGTTTCAAAGTATGAGACTGTTCATCCCCAAACATGTATGAGAGCAGAGTAACTCAACCAAAGCAAAATGGATGAAAACATGTTCCTTTCTGGAAAAAGAACAATGTCCTGTGAGGTCCTTTTCCCTCTATAAAGAGCCAAGGCTGTGATCTGGGGAGGCCTCTGATGAGGGTGTCAAGACACAGGTCAGTGTGAGAACCTGAGTGAAAATACAAGAAATGTACACAGTCCATAGGAATCCCTTTGTCTTATAGAAGAAGGAATTAGGGCCCAGAAAGTAAATGTGAGGACCTCCCAGGGTCATACAGCTGATGAGTACAATGAATAAACCAGGCAGCTTGATTTGGCTTACATTGGCCCTAAGGATCTCCATGAGGTCAAGGTAAGCCCTAATCCCATGTCCTAATAAAGGCTAACTTCCCTTCTCCTGTGGCTTCTGGAATTCCTAGGAGATTGATTTTTTTCCCTTGTTGGTTTGTGGTTGTAATAGTCAGTGCTTGCTGTGTTTCTTTCTCCCACCTGTCTTTCTCATGGTCCTCCTTGTATCTTTTCCCTTACATTGTCCCAAACCTGGAGACAGCTCCTCCCAATCAAATGATATCATTTGAGGTCAACAACCATATGTTGTAAAGTTTTATTAACAGTTTTAAAGTCACATGGAAGGACATTACATCTTATTAGCATATCATATGTATTTTAAGGGAACATTTCACTTTTTTGCCAATAGTCACCAATAGCTATTATGTTAATTATGATTTCCCATGCCTTTACTAAATAATTCTCCTCCCCTTTATCCTTTTCTTTTCCTCTCTCTCTCTTCCATTCTTCCTTTATCTTCCTCTCTAGTGTTTGATCACAGTACATTTCTTCACTAAGGGACCCCTGGAAGCAGCTATCCTACAGCACTTTTTCTCACTTCACTTTACAGGTCTGGCCCCATGTTCTTTGTGCTGAAATAGGCATCTAGTTCATTAGTCCTTGATAAGGCTGTTCCCAAATTTCCTGTTCCATGCTGCCCCCACCTCAGATTTTCCTGGGTATATTTGTCAGTGTGTACCTTGTTCCACGTGTATGTCTGAACATGGTGCATTGAGCCACTCAATCTGGACTCTTGTCTTTTAATTGCTTATAGCCCTATGAACTTTGAACAATTTTTTCCACCCTTCAGCTAAGCACTGATTCATTCCACTTCTGTGAGCAATTTATTCTCTTGTAATTAGACACAACTTAATTATTTTGCCGTTAAAACAAACCAAAAGAATCTATAAAGCAACTTTTAAGTGAAATCACATTTCTGCCTGCAGGGATATTAAAAATGAAATTATGCAGCTCATTTTACCTGTCTCATACAAAGGAAAGATTGGCTGCATTGTCTTTTAATTTCCCCTGATCTTTTATCTTTCATCAGAAAGGTAGCTGGGAAATCAAGGTTAGAGTTGGGAGGGAAATTGGGACAAGGCAGTCACAGAGAGCAGACACATGAATGTAGGAGACTGTATTCCTTCAGGTTTGTTGTGTAGCAACTTCTCTGCACGGCTTAACTGGGTAAGTGTCTTCTCTGTCCCCAGATCTCCTTACTCAGAAAGCTCTTAGGTAGGAAGAGAGGTAGAGCTTCCTAATTGCCTATTCTGGCACTTTCTTGATCCATGTTAGCCTCTAGACATCCAACTCTGATTCACTGAATTGCCAATACTACTTGTTCAGGAATCATGCCTTCTATCTTGAACAGCTTCTGATGCTAAATATTAGCCATTTGTTCAATTCCCCATTAGTTTTCTACCCAGCTACCTTTGCATGCAAATATATCCTATGTTTCCAACCATTTCATTGATTCAAGAACCCTGCCTTCTGGAGCATCTTCTCAAGTGATAGCAAGTTCTTTCAGGAAATCCATAATGGCCTTGAAGATGAATTTTCTGTTGTCTGATTACAAGTAGACTACCCCAGGTCATTGTGTTTAAGGACTAATCTCTTGCCTTCAGATTTGGAGTACATCACCCAGATAACAGGGTGGCAAAATAGAAAGAGAAATTGCAGAATATCTGTTGGCTAAGAATCACTAGAGGTAGATATGCTCATGTCCTGTTGTCAGGCTGCACGCGGCTCCAGTGGATCTCACTGAAATCATTTCCATGTTCTTCCAAAGAAGCCGAGCCTCCAGTGCAGTCAGGATGAGGTGACGAGGCTGGTTCTGGCCATGGAAATTAGACTATAAGCAAGGTGCTATAGTTAACTTCTGGGTCCCTGACCTGGCTATATTTAAAGCCACATGTTGAGATGATAAGGTGGAGGGAACTTGGATCCCTGAGTCACTGGATGGAGGATAGTCACCTCCACTTGAAAATTCTTCACAGGTTGCTCTAAGCCAATGAAATTTGCACCTTGATTCGGCTCTTAGCTTAGCTTCTCCTACTTTGACTCATATGCCACACAGCATGAGCAAAGACTTCAAGGAAGATAAACAGCCAGAAGTCTAGGCACTCACATGCAGTAGCATCTGGAGACTACAGAGCCAGAAGGAAAGAGGTAGGCAAAGGCAGCAAGTAACAGCATAGATAACAGTGGAATCCGAAAACCTAGATCTTAAGCAATCATAATTACAAAGCTATAAGAAGCAAACGGCCATGGACTGACTTCCACATTAGAACAATAACTTCTGAGCTATATAAAAGCTGGTTACAGAAAGAGTGAACAAGAATGCAAGAAATAGTTTGAAGCTGATGGGCTTGTAAAGTATTTAGGAAGCAAATATGGATAGAACTTAAAAATCGATTGACTATAGTAGAAGGGGGAGTCAAGATAGCTGCTAAATCATCCGATAGAGACCCCATAATAGAAATGGGGATTACTGAAGTCAAAGTGAACTTTGGAGACAATCTGAGTTTGAGGAACATTCATGATGCAATACCCAGAAAGCAAGAGAGAAGGCACTGGGATACTGTGGTCCAACTGATAAGAAGGTTGATAATAACAAATGGGAGGCCAACTTGCTGGGTAACAGGGACATCATGAGTGCTAATGAACTTTAGAGATGGGATATATCACAGTAGACTAGGCTTCTTGTCTGTTTAAAAATGATTTTCTCTTGACAATCTGTTGGAGTAAGTTTTTATCAAAAATAAAACTCATTAACTCAAAGACCAGTGATGGCTGAATATGGCCTGCTGGTGATGTTTGGAGTTTTGGAGGTCTCCCTTGTAATCATTCCTCTCCCATATATTTTATTATCTTCTATAGAATTTTTTTGTATTGTGTCCTTTGGTTAATTTAATTTTAGTTCTCTACTCTTTCTTTTTCACTCTCTCTTCATGTTACCCCAAATGCCCTATTCTCTCCAACCAAAGACAGCACTCCCCACCTTACTCGGCACTCATTCTAACTTGGTATTCCCTCCTCCCTGTTAGACAGAGCCAGCATATGGCACCCTAGTTATATGACATGCTTTGTAGTCTATGAATGAGGCACAATCCCAGCTCGTGCCTTTCTCCCTGGGAAGATTTCTCATGCCTGTAAGAACTGGCTGGGGAGACAGCTCTGTAGTTATAATGCTTGCCTCACAAGCATGACGACTTGAGTTCAGTTCCCAGAACCCCCGTTAAAAAAAAAAAAATAGCCAGACGTTGTGATGCAAACTTGTAATCCCAGAGCTGGGGGGCAGAGACAGGTGGATCCCTGGGCTCCTCCTAAGCTTTCTACCTATCCAGGCATCATGATAGATTATTAGGTCTTTGGCTACTCTATTCCCGTGAAAGCATTATTGACTAGGTGGTTCTCAGAACCATGGGCCTCCCCAATGCTGATTTCATTCTTCTAGCATGTGCGTCTCAAAAATTCAATCATAATTTCTGAGTATAAAATAAATAATAAATAAATTATGTGACGTAGTCTAGGCTTAAAATACTTGAATATAGGCAGCCGGGGGAAGGATATCTTGGCTTCTAATAAACATAGTTTTCCCTAAAAGAGACTAAAAAGGAATAAAAGGTTCCAGAGAGCAAGCATTTTGCCTTCCCTTGCTGAGTTCTATCTGTTCACCTGTCAAATAAGCAAAAGGCTGCATAGGAAAAATTTAAATCCAATCAAAATAAGTGAAGGAAAAAACAAAATTAGTGAGACTGCTTTTTCCTGCCAGTCCTCTGACCTACTTGAATGTTTACATAATGAAAAGAATCCGGGCTAGCTGAATTTTAATTTATTTCAAGGCTAATGAAAGTCTGCTGTTGCTGTTGCTTTGACCCTTCTGTGGGAGTGGAAGGCTTCCTACGGTGTTAGGTGCTTCCTCCCTGTTAGTAGGCAAGCTTCCATATGAGAAGAACTACGTCTTCCCTGGTCATTGTGATGCTTCTGAACCTGGTTCTCAGGGCAGCAGAGATTCAGAAGGTAGCTGGTCCTGTCATAGACCCATAGTTTTCAAGTTTTTAATTTTAATGAATTCAGACCCATTCTTGCCTATTTAAGACATAACAAATACATCAAATTCCTTAATGTCTGTTATCACCATGTTTATACATAGTCAAAGTCAATATTTAAGCCTCAAAATCAATTGACTTAGATTCTATCACATTTGATTAAACAAATGGTATTTGCGCAAGCTGGAAAATGGGAAAGTGATTTGAGAACAATTGTGGTTTGCAGATGGTTGATTTGAAGCTCTCCTACGTGCTCACTTCAGATCCTTTCATGTAAGGTGGATACTGTTTGTTAACTGGGTGTTGAATCGAAAAGTATTTTTTGGAGTGTTTTGAAAATACCTGCTTACTGATGTCCAACTTTCTTGTATTCTAATTCAAATAGCAGGGCAGTATACTATCTATTAAGAAATACAGAGTTGTGGCATGGGTGTGTGTGTGTGTATGTGTGTGTGTGTGTGTGTGTGTGTGTGTGTGTGTGTGTGTATGAAGAGGTTGGGAGTGTGTACATGGGTGCACATATACATGGATGCCAGTGGTCAGCCTAGAATAATGTTGTTCTTCAAGATGGCCATCCACCATTTTACTATTTTGTCTTATTTTACTTTTGAGACAGAGTTTTTCCCTAGAACCTGGGACTTGCTGATTAGGCTAAGGCTGAGTGACCAGCAAGCCCCAAGGATCCTCCTGTCTCTGTCTCCACACTGCTGAGATTGATCACAAGTGATCACAACCAATTGTCTCACAACCTTCCACCCTAGCTTTTTTATGTGGGTCCTGGAGGTTGAACCCAGGTCATTATGGTCACAGAGCAAACCCTTCATAGGCTATCTCTCTGGCCCAAGAAATTGAATGTAAATTTAATTTTATAGTTCTTCTTTCCTCCTCATGATCCTGGACAACTTCTACTTTTTAGTATATACTTTAGAAAGTTGAAATATGAAAAAGAATGACAGTCCTAGCTTTTCTTATTCCATTCTCTAGCCTTCTTGGGTTACTTTCCATTCTTTCCAGGACGACTGTTCCTTCTCTGAATCCTTACCTGACTCCCACCCTTCCCTCTCGCTCCACCCTCGCTGCCTCTCACTGATTCCCCGACCTCATATAAGCCGCCCTACCTCCTAAGAAACAAGGCCACACCCAGGCTGAGTGTGAAGTCACTGCCCAGCTTTCCTCTGCACTGGTGGATATACATGCTTGCTTCTATAAATATGTACTTAAAATTTCTCCACCACACTAAAGTCATTTCAGGAGAAGGATGTACATGTGCGTTTTACTCATCCCATTAAAGCAAAGGTCCAAGAAGCATTTGTTGATTCCTTGAATAACTAGTTGATTCCCCATTGAAAGAGTGGATGGAATTCGCTAAAGCTGAAACTAAAGGAAGTGAAAAAGAAAGGAATTGAAATCAATAAGAAATGTGAGCCAGGCAAAATGAGGAAGTTAAGATCTGAGAAACAGGATTCCTGCTTAATAGGCTAGGCTAGGCTAATAGCCCACCTCATCAGAATGCCCCCCAACCATCTAGAAGACATTCTGCACAGAGAAAAAGAACTCTGGTACTTCAAGGCAGGGTGACTTTGTGTGTAAACTAATAAAGCTAGGGGATACTCAAGTTTCCTGGTAATGGGAGGTGCCATTTCAAAAAGGAGAGAGATGAGAACTTTACAACAAGAAGGACCTTGGGCCGTCAGGAGTGCCCTTCCCTGCCATTCTGAGCAGTAATAAACCACACCTCAGATAAAACATGATACAGTCCTGGCTTCCTGTTCCACTGTTGGGAAGAAGGAGATGGTTGAGAGGAACACCGAGGTAGGAAGTTACAGAGCAGCCAGCCCCCAGCCGCAGCCCTCAGCTCACCCTCATGCTTGCAGTTCACCTCCTCCATCTCATCATTCTTCTGCCTAAAACTCTTCAGGACTCCTTCATCCTCTTCCTCACAGAGTAAGAGCTTAACAGTCATCTGACCCAGTCTAGTCATTCCAGTCTCAGCCTCTGCCACTGTTGGTGGCCAAGCTTCATGATCTCTGAGAAAAAGACCTACAGATGTCTGCTTTTACATGCAGCCCTCTGCCTGCAACACTATTCCCCCTAACCTGCCTCAATTTTCTCTTTACATGCTTGCTAGATGATACTTTAAATAGTGTTGCTTTCCAGACACCTCCTCTGATTCTGTAGGTCTGCGTGTGCCCATGTGTGTCTGTGTTCATAGGAAACACATTTTTGTGAACCATTGAGATACATTGCCACCATCCTTAAATAGTTTAGAATGAATTTTCTAATAATGAGTATTTTTATATAACCGATACAATTACTAAAAATAACCAAAGTAAGATGATTAACCAAAGTAAATGATTATTAAATCATTACACTACTTAATCTGCATTTTGTTTTCAAATTTACCCGTTTTCTAATAATGGCTATATTTTCTTAATTCATGGAAGCAATTGTTTATTTCTTTTGGATTTGTCTTGATTTTGTTGTTTGTTGTTGTTGAGACAGGGGCTTGCCATGTATCCCAGGCTGGCTTTGAACTCTAAATCTTCCTCATGTCTCAGCCTCCTCAATGCTAGGATATTAGTTATGAGCCACCATGCTCAGCCTCTTATGACTCTTATATCTCCCATCCTGCAGCAGATGGCATTCTACCATCCAGAATCATATTCTATTTAACTTCCTTCTCTCCAAGCCTTTCTTTGATCTGTGATACTTAAAAAACATCGGCTAGTAATTTTGAAACTAATCCCTAGTTTGGGGGGCTTTCTAACTCTAAGTGATACCATGTTCTCTTTATAGCATACCAGAAAGGCACAAGGTGTCAAGATTTCCCAATATTTATCCTTTAAAATTAAGAAAAAATGCAATTCCTTATCAAACTTTCTATCATTAATTTGCCATCCCTTTTATATCTGCTCACCACCCCCTAAGCCCCACAACGCTGGGGATTAAATCCAAGACTTTCACGTATACAAGGCAAATAGCCTCCAAATGAACATTATACCTCGCCCTCATCCTTTTAATTTTAAGGAAACTTATTGTACTTCTTTCTTTACATGGTTCTAGGAATTGAATCTAGGACCTTACAGGTGCTAAGCAAGCACTGTACCACTGAGCTGCATTAGTCTTTTAGTTGAATCCTTGCTTGCAACATTTGCTCTGTGGCTGACCTTCACTAAGTTGCCTAGGCTGGCCTTGAACCTACTCTCTAGCCCAGGTAAGCCTTGACATTGTGGTCCTTCTCCTTCCTTCTCTTGAGTAGCTAGGATTATGGCCCTGTACCACCAGGCCCAGCCTGCTGTTAAAAATAAAACTAACAATATGATTAGGACAAAGAGGTGTTTAATACTACCCCCCCAAAAAAAAACACCTGTATCACCTACATCAGCCCAATCTCTTCTTCATTTAAAAAGATTTTACCACCCAAAAGAGAGGGGTCTCTGGTATGTACAGCATTAGCCAAGACAAGATTTCTCATTTGCATTTTCAACTCTGCTCGTGAATTATCTTTTCATTTCCTTTGCCTTTGCAATAAAAAGGAACCCATGAAAAGAGCATATCTTTTCATAATGAGAAAAAAAAGACACACAATATTCTTTCTGGCTTACAAAATGTCATAATATTGCTTTTGGTCCCATTATGATGGGCATCTGTAATTGCACTTATTTTTTTATACTTGCTACAAGGGTTTAATGTGGTCTCTGAAGAGCTCCCTGCAACCCTGGGGTCTGTGGATTGAAAAATCATTCGGATTGATTAAAGCCATGAGGAGAATGATGATGAGGGCCAGGTCATATGAACATCAGGAAAGTAAAATATTACCATTTAAACTACAAATGGAACTTTTTTTTCCCCATAAGTGATCAGATTTACAATAGAAGCCTGGGTTGTTCATTGTAAGATTAATAACAACATTAACTCATGTATTTATTCAAAAGAAAATAATCCTATGAGCCCAGTAAGTGAAAAAGACCATTATATACAGTTTCGAACTTCACAAAGTGTATCTTTGAGAGATTTACTTCTAGGACTTCAAACAAAATTGGTCAAGAGGAACCTTGAGCGTTTAGTTGTGCATTCCATTAAAGAGCCTGGCAGTTGTAAGGTCCAGAGTACAGCACCATCCTCCATAACTGCGGGTTACCTTTGCATCACTGTGACCAAAACACCCAACAGAAACAACTTCAGCAATGAAGCCTCCTTTTTACTCATGGTTTCAGGAAATTCAGTCTGCAGTTTCTTTGCTCCATGTCCTATTGCCATGACCAAGGCAACTTAATGAAAGAAGCATCTGAGTAAGGGCTCCAGTTCCAGAGGAGTAGAGCCCATGTCCATCATGGCAGCAGACAGGCAAACATAACAGATGCTGAAGCAGTGGCTGAAAGCTTATACCCCTATCCACAAATAGGAAGAGGAGAGAGAGAGAGACAGAGAGACAGAGAGACAGAGAGAGAGAGAGACAGAGAGACAGAGAGACAGAGACAGAGAGAGAAAGAGAGAGAGACAGAGAAAGAGAGAGAGAGAGAGAGAGAGAGAGAGAGAGAGAGAGAAAGAGAAAGAGAAAGAGAAACTGGAAATGGTGTGGACTTTTGAAACCTCAAAACCCACTCTGCCTCTAGTGATACCTCTTCCAACAAGGCCACACCTCCTAATACTTCTTAAACAGTTCCACTGACTGGAAACCAAGGGGGCTGTTCTTATTCAAACCACCATACTCCATGTGTTGGGGTGGAACACTGTGGTGGATGGAACACAGTGCAAAGGCTCTTCTTTACTTTTTGGTGGATAGGAAGCAGAACAAGATCATACAGGAGGTGGCCAAAGCAAGATACAGCCCCAATGACCTACTTTATCCTACAAAAAGGCCCCACTGTAGCTAGAGTTTTCCTGCCTGGCCCATGGTCAGGGCAGATCTCTCTCACCCGCCAGTCCCACAGCCACTCAGACCCAACCAAGTAAACATAGAGACTTATATTGGTTACAAACTGTATGGCCGTGGCAGGCTTCTTGCTAACTGTTCTTACAGCTTAAATTAATCCATTTCTATTAATCTATACCTTGCCACATGGCTCGTGGCTTACCGGCATCTTCACATGCGGCTTGTCATGGTGGCAGCTGGCAGTGTCTCTCTGACTCAGCTTCCCACTTCCCAGAATTCTTTTCTTTGTCCCGCCTATACTTCCTGCCTAGCCAATGGCCAATCAGTGATTTATTTACTGACCAATCAGCAACACACTTGACATACAGACCATCCCACAGCACTTCCCCTTTTCTTTTCTTAAAAAGGAAGGTTTTTAACCTTTATATATCTCCAAAGTCAGCTTGGTATATTTGGGAATTGGGGCGTAGCTTCTCTTACTACTTCCTGCTGGAGGGGGGCGCTGTATCTTATGGGCACACAAAGAGTATTTTAGGATTATGAAGTAGTCCATGAGGGTGTATCGTCTAAGCCAGTTGCCTTGAAATGGTTCTGGATGTTGGGTCATCTGGGCCAAGGTGTCATCGGAGACCTTTCAGGTGGTCTTGGCTGGTCAAACCTGATGTATCTTAATCTGGAACAAATCCATAGCCTCTGGCTTTCTGTGGAAACAAAAGCAGAGCCTCCTTTCCAAAGCAACATATCCTTACATCCAAATTTTGAAGTCAAGGTACCTTTAAAATATACATTTTGGCATAACTCAACAGCTTTTGTAATCAAATGTTTTTCTACAGTTACGAATATCAAAGAGAACATAATCCAGATTCTCTGTGTGGTAGCCATCTTTACGTGGTTTATTTTTTATTTATTTTTATTTACTTTTTTTTTTGGTTTTTTGAGACAGGGTTTCTCTGTGTAGCTTTGCGCCTTTCCTGGAACTCACTTGGTAGCCCAGGCTGGCCTCGAACTCACAGAGATCCACCTGGCTCTGCCTCCCGAGTGCTGGGATTAAAGGCATGCGCCACCACCACCCGGCTGGTTTATTTTTTTATATTAGCTTGAGCCGATAGCTTTAAACTGCAGCCTTCTAAGCCTGAAAGGGTGCTGGCACTGTGGCTGCTGGCTCCGCCCACTTCAGCTTCCCAACATGGCAGTGATACGTTTTCCGCCAGCTCTGGGAGCCAATTAGTGCTGTGGGATGGTCTGTATGTCAAGTGTGTTGCTGATTGGTCAGTAAATAAATCACTGATTGGCCATTGGCTAGGCAGGAAGTATAGGTGGGACAAAGAAAAGAATTCTGGGAAGTGGGAAGCTGAGTCAGAGAGACACTGCCAGCCGCCACCATGACAAGCCGCATGTGAAGATGCCGGTAAGCCACGAGCCATGTGGCAAGGTATAGATTAATAGAAATGGATTAATTTAAGCTGTAAGAACAGTTAGCAAGAAGCCTGCCACGGCCATACAGTTTGTAACCAATATAAGTCTCTGTGTTTACTTGGTTGGGTCTGAGTGGCTGTGGGACTGGCGGGTGAGAGAGATCTGCCCTGACCATGGGCCAGGCAGGAAAACTCTAGCTCCCACCTCCTACTTTTCACCACCCCACAATAGTATTATCATGGTACAAATGAATCGAGAAATTAATTCATTAACTGAGGCCAGAGCTATCAGAGGCACAGACACACCCAGAGGTATGCTCATGTTTATGATGCCAACAATGGTAATCACAGCCCAGTCACTTCATGTCCAGGTATCTTAGGAAAGTATCTTTCTGCCTTATTCCACTTTCTGTTCCCATTTAAGGGTCTTGGCTAAAAAGACAGGCAGAGACTCACACACACACACACACACACACACACAGAGAGAGAGAGAGAGAGAGAGAGAGAGAGAGAGAGAGAGAGAGAGAGAGAGAGAGAGAGATCTCATGTAACCTGCTAGGTTGCCATTGAAGTTGCTGTATAGTTGAGAAGGACAACAGATCCCCCTGCCTCTATCTCCTGAATGCTAAGATTACAGATGTGCATCTCCACACCTGGCTTATGTGTGATGGAATCCAATGCCTGTGCTTGCTAGGTAAGCACTCTGCCAATTGAGCCACACCCCCAGTCCTATCCATTTGATGTCCTGCTCTGAAATGTTACATGGTTAAAAATTTTATATCCAGAAATCCCAAAGACTAAAGAGCTCTTGGTAATGGAATACATGTGATATGAAAACTGGGGGAGGGAGCTATGAAGGGAGAAGGAGGGGACCAGAAGAGGGTGAATACAGAGAGCATGTGGGAGAGGACCCCATTACAACAAAGCATGATGGTGTATATGGATGAAAAATTACACAATATGCTACTTTTCAAAAAATCAATTAAAAGTAAAATGTAAACATCTCTCATTTTGTCTCAAAATATGTCAGCATAGTTTTATGTGCTACCTATTTTTTTTTCCTCTCAAATTTGTTCCTACATGGGCAGGGTTAAGAATATTGACTATTCTTCCAGAATACCCATGTTCAACTCCTAGCACCCATGTAGTGACTAACAACTGTCTGAAGTCCAGTTCCAGTTCCAGGAAATCCAATGCCTTCTTCTGACCTCTATAGGCACCAGACACGTCAGTAGTATACGACAGACGTGCTGGCAGAACACTCATACACAGATAGATAAGATTTTTAAAACTTTAAATTAATCACATGAGCAAAGGGTGGTGAGAATATCTTTCTTCATTTTTTTAAAGCTAATTCATTTTTAAAGGTTTGCTTTTATTTTATGTGTATGTGCACATGCCTGAGTGTACATATGCATGTATGTATACCACATGCATACCTAGTGCCTACAGAGCCCAGAAGAGAGTACCAGATCCCCTGGAACTGGATTTGCATGCAATCGTGAGCCGTCTGATATGAGTGCTAGGAACTGAACCCAGGTTCTCTGCAAGAGCAGCAAGTGTTCTTAACCACTAAGCCATCCCTCCAGCCCCTCTTTCTTCTTTTTATGTGAGGAAGTTGAAGATGAACAAGGTAAATGGAGAAAATTTACCACTAAGAATGAACCAGAGGCTCAAAGTTAGCCCTCTAGCATCCCATCCTTACAGGCCAAGCTTTAACTTTTCTGTGACTGCACCAACCAGGTCATCAACACCTGCCACTACACCTCTATTACCTGCATTCACAACACTGTTTAGTTGTAGATTGACTTTATTGGTTGTTTAATAAATCTGACCCTAAAACAAATGCATGGTAGGGACTGTTTGCATTTTTCTAAGATTGGACCTTACATACACAAATGCCATGTTGTGTTTTCCTCCTTAGCATAGTGACTTCATGTGGTCAGTATTCCGCTTATCTCTCCTGACCACAACTTCCTGTGTGTTTTCAGACCATTGTCACCTGCTTCTGGAAATGACTCTCTCCTTGGACTTTTCTTGGCTCCGGTGGAAATGGCAAACCCAAAATGGCTTCCCCCAGTCCCCTTCAGAAAGCACACCACTGCTTTCTCCAGAGATGGGCCGGCAGAGCTACAATCCAACAGAGCAGCGAGTGGTGTACCCCAACAACGGCATGTGTCATCAGGACTGGAAGAAGGTCTCCAGGAGGTACCCAGGCAACAGTATCTGCACAACCAAGTACACCCTACTCACCTTCCTGCCCCAGAATCTCTTTGAGCAGTTTCATAGGTATGCAGCTAGGTCCCCCAACTATCCACACCTTAGCCTAGTATTTGCCACTGAGACAAACTCAGAGAAGGTGGTCTCTAAGCAGCACCCTTTAATATCCAAATGCACATATGAAACAGGCTTCTCTCACTGATCAAGTAATGACTTATGTCATGTGTTGGGTTGCAGGCATACATGGGAAAAAAGAAACACTGGACTCATTGGACCATCTAGGGAATGAGACACATGCTAATTATTAAATTGATTCAAAACTGTAACTAGGAAGAATACTTTCAAGGAGAGATATAAGGTGCTTTCCAGTGAGAATTTGACCTACTGTCAGCAAGACTTCCTTGAGGAAGTAGCAATTCAGATATGACTGAGTGGAAAGATAGATGCCTGGGTAGATAACTCACAGCGATGTTGGGGACTAAAGTGTTCACTGAGCCAAGTGCGAGGACCAGAGTTTAGATTCCCAGCACCTCTAAGTGCTAGGCAAGTGTGAGGCTGCCTGCCTGTAGTCCCAGTTCTTGGGAAAGGGAGACTGGGGAGCCCCAGAGCCAAACTGGCTTTAGATTAGTGAAATCAGTGAGCTCTGGTTTCAAGTAAGAGACCCTGCATCGTTATGCAAAGTGGAGAGTGATTGAGGAAGACTTCAAACGTCAACATCTGGCACGCACACGTGTATATGCACCTGCACAAACATGTGTACCCACATACATGTTGAACACATTACGTATAACGCGCACACATAGTTTTTTTTTTAAAGAAAGGAATAAAAACAAAGAAGTAGGAGAAGGAAACCAGGAGAATGTTTCTGCTTACATAGTTTCATGTGCAAAGACACTGTGGCAGAGAAAAATGAGATTCACTTAAAAACTTTGAAAGTAGAATCCATTCTTTTCAAACAATGTGCAAAAATTATTATTAACTATAAATCAAATATATACTTAAAATAACCACAAAATCTATTGAATTTTGTAACTGATATATATCAGCTGTTATGCTTCAGAACCCTTTAGTATACACAAAACCAATTTTTATGCCACATAACATTTATAAGAGCCCTTTAAAGTAGACAGTATGAACTTATGCACAAGAAAGAACAAACTTAGGCAGGTCAGTGAATTAGTGAACAGCAGAGACAAGGCTGGGGAGATGGTTCAGAAGGTAAAGGTGGTGGCCACCAAAACTAATAACCTGAGTTCAATCCCTAGGACCCACGTGTTGAAAGAAGAGAAACTACTCCTGCAAATTGTCCTCTAACCTCCATATTCACACCATGGCACAGGCACACTTGTGCACACACACACAGAGAAAATAAATAAATGTAATTTTAAAAATTGATTTTACAAAATCTATAGCATTTGCCTTCAAATCCTTTACCGCATTGTTTCACTTGGCACTGAAAGAGGTGTTTGATTTGGTTAAAGCCAATAACTAAGAAGAGATTGGAAGAGTACATTTTCTCCTCCAAGGTCTTCACTCACACCTTGCTTGTCCCTCCAGGTGGGCCAACCTCTACTTTCTGTTCCTGGTGATTCTGAATTGGATGCCCTCCATGGAAGTCTTCCACAGGGAAATCACCATGTTACCATTGGCCATTGTCCTGTTTGTCATCATGGTCAAAGATGGCGTAGAGGACTTCAAAAGATACCGCTTTGATAGACAGATGAACAGTGCCAGCATTCAAATATATGAAAGGTAAGGGGACTCTAATACTGGTCTCTCTTGCAAACAGGTTAAATAAACTCATCAGCACATTTAAGGGACTGATCGTTGCTTGCAATATGGCTTTTAACTTTATTTAGTGTGTGTGTGTGTGTGTGTGTGTGTGTGTGTGTGTGTGTGTGTGTGTTTGCCACAACACACATATGGAGGCCAAAGGACAGCTTGCAGGAGTTGGTTCTCCCTTCCACTATGTGGGGTCTGGATATTGAACTTAAGTCATCAGACTTGATGGCAGGTACCCTTATCCACTGAGCTAACCTCATATATTCTTTTTTTTTAAAAAAAGACATTTTAGTCTTTTTTAAACTACTGCTTTTATCTTTTAATATTATAATATAATTTCATCATTTCCCCCCTTCTTTTATCTCCTTCCAAACCCCTTCATATACCTCCCCTTGCTCTTTTTAAAATTCATTGATGCTATTCTCATTCATTATTGTTATATGTGTATATGTATATACATATTCTGAAATATAATCTGCTCAGTCTGTATAATGTTACTTAATGTAGGTTTTCAGGTCTCACCATTGGTATTAGAGAGCCAGTTGGTGTGATCTTCCCTGGGGAAGATCATTTTTTCCTACTCTCAGCAGTCCTTAGTTGCCTGTAGTTTTTTGTCTAGTGTCCAGGTCTCATGGACTTTCTCCAGGACATGGTAGCATGTCTGTTGTTCTTATTCAGCTCAAGTTTGGGCAATCATATTGGTGAGATTTCCTGGGTGTAACTTCTGACATTCCTAGGAGACACAATCTCACAGAAAACTCCCTGATCCTCTGGTTGTTACAATATTCCCACCCTGTTTTCTCCAAAGTTCTCTGAGCCTTAGGTGAAGGAGTGTTTTGTAGATATATTAGTAGGGACTGGACATTTTGATTGGTGATGGTTTTCTGTAATGTTCTCCAACTGTTGAAAAGAGATATTTCCTTGATGAGGGATAAGGACTACACTTAGATGTGTACATATAAAGACAAATATTTAGAGTGTAGTTAGGGATTATGCTGGACTAGTAAAGTAGCAGCTGTAGGTTCTCTTCCAAGATCCATGACGTCACTAGCCGTGGGTAGTTGGCTAGGTTTCCAGTAGTGGGCATGATTTCCTTCTTGTTGAGCTGGACTTAATCCAATGATGGAGCTATTAGTTACTATCAAGATATGCATGCCACTGTTACATGGTAAGAGTTATTTGTGCCATACTGGTCACTGTTGTGGTTCATAGGTATTAGAGTTAGGTAGGACTGTTAGTTGCTTCCCTCCCTTAGAAGCTAGAATGGCACCTTCTGGTATCATGAAAGCTGGTCCTTAGGGAGCTGTCTTGCAAGTCAATTCTAGCTCAAGGATCCCTGGGCCCTGTGTCTAAAGTGCATGATGTCTTCACCAATAGGGATTTATCATCCACCTCTAGCAGTAACCTGTGATGTTTTGGAGATCTCTGACCAACAACTCAAAAGAGGGTTCCCAATTCCTCATGCTGGGGGTTTAGTTAGATGCATCTTCTTTAGCTCTGGAGGGAACATTGTCTGCTCAGATAAGAAAATTTCATTTGAACTACATATGTATATTTACACACAGACTTCTGTATGTGGTAGCAGTTTCCTTAGGTAGATAGTGAAAAGTTTGATTCCTTAGGACTTTTTCAGACATTGAGTTTTCTTAATTCGGTGATTCTCAGCTGGAGGTGATTCTGACTCACATCTCCTCCCTCCCCCACCACGCTGTGATCACATGGTGATAGGTGGGGACAGTTGGTAGTACCGGCATCTAGAGGATGGAAGCTGGGGGTGCCAGTACATATCTTAAATACACAAGACAGAAAACACACACACACACACACACACACACACACACACACACACACACGCACGCACACACAATCTAGTCAAAAATAGCAGGACTGAAGTTGAGAAACCTTGATATAGCTCATAGAAACCCTCATATTCTTAGCCTCACAGACATTGTATTATTAAGATTTGGCTAGAAGACCAAGAATTTGACTCCAAGATGATTAGATCATCACAGAAAAGTAATTTCCTAAGAAGCTCTTTTGATGGTGTCAGGTGATGTCACACAAATAAAAGCATGTATGCTATTTTTAAAGCTGCAGAGTGCCCTGGCTAAAAATCCATTGTGTTTCTTAACCTGGTAGGTTTTAGGACCCAACATTAGTGCACCTGTGTAGGAAAGGATGACACCTGTAGATGCCGCCTACATTCCAACAGGTGGAGTCTCAACCAGGCAGCAGGAAGTGCCTCCTGGACACACACCCATTCTCTGCAAGCTCCTTCCTGATCAGAGTTCTCCCATACAAACTGCAGACTGGATTGTTTCTCTCTCTCTCTCTCTCTCTCTCTCTCTCTCTCTCTCTCTCTCTCTCAACAAAACAAAACATTTTTTTAATTGTTAGTTTGGAAAGAAGTTTTCACCACAGAAGGCGAGTGAAAGATGCAGATTAAATTATGAGAAAAGAAGAGGTAGGCTTGAGCAGAGATGAGGAAGGAAGGGAGGAAGAGGCGGAAAAAGAAAGAAGACAAGAAGAGGGTCGTGGTCTCCAACCTGCCTTTCGAAGGATGGCCCTACAAAGAAAACCCCAACCGCCATTACCGTGGGAACCAAGTCAAGACTAGCAAGTACACGGTGTTGTCCTTTATACCCAAGAACCTTTTTGAGCAGCTGCACCGGTTTGCCAATCTCTACTTTGTGGGCATTGCCATTCTGAACTTCATCCCCGTGGTCAACGCATTCCAGCCAGAGGTGAGCGTGGTTCCGGTCTGTGTCATCCTGACTGTCACTGCCATCAAGGATGCTTGGGAAGACTTCCGGAGATACAAATGTGATAAAGTCATCAATAACCGAGAGGCCCTGGTTTATAGCAGGTAAAACTCAGAGCTCTGGGGAAGTCTCCCTGGTGCAGCCTAACTTCCTGTAACCGCTGCTCCTGCTAGCAGAAGGGATGGTGACAAGGGCTCTCAGGACTTTATCTCCGTCAAGGGTTTAGTGCCCGGAGTGAGGCACTACTATAGTACGAACCACAAGCAAGAGGACTAAGGAAGGCTTTGCAAATTAGGAAGTCGTCATCGTTTTATAGTATTTTCTTGGAGGATGTGTCTATAAATTCCCTCCCCTAGTTAGTCCTGTGTGGCTGTGAGCATGCTTGACTCTGGGAGGAGAAATGCACCTGTGTTTCAGGGGGGAGTGATGGAGCTTTGCCTCAGAATGAGAGCCTGAGGACATAGCCGGGGTTCAGCACTGTCTCCAGTCCTAACTGTGTGGTGGCCTTAGGCAAGCAGTACAAATGCTGTTATTCCGAAAACAAGAGCAATTCTTGATGTGTTCATGGGACCGAGACCAAATAATCCTAAGAGAATGCTTACTGTTGATGTCAGACCTGTAAATATGAGCCGCAATCACTTTTAGAAAGCAAAACTCCTATCTGCTGAGCTGTTCACTGCCCCAGGCTCATTTCTGATATTCCCGCAAAACCAAGCCTGCCTGCCTTGATCTGGTCTGACCACACTGTTTAATATTGTTTTATATATACAGATGTTTTGCAAAGTTCCGTTGGCCAGATGGCCAAACTGGGCTCTTGGGGACATGCTTTTATTTGGTAAGGGGAAAAGGACATAATTAAAGCTAGGGGAGTTCATGAAAAAAAGTAACAGGATGCTTGTTGGGTGAGCTAGCAGTTAGCCCTGAGTGCTTGAATTGCTTAGAGATGTAAGGCTTAGTTTGTTATTAAATAGGGAAAGTCTTTCATTTTCTCAGTCTCTCTCAGTCACACAGTCTCTCTCTCTCTCTCTCTCTCTCTCTCTCTCTCTCTCTCTCTCTCTCTCTCTCTCTCTCCCTCCCTCTTTTTCCCTCTCTCCCTCCCTCTATGCCCTCTTTCTTCCTCCCTCCCTCACTCCCTCACTCCCTCTCTCCCTCCTTCCCTCCCTCCCTCTGTCACCCACTCCCTCTCTCTCTCTCCTTCCCATTCCCCCCCCCCCCCCCCCCCCCCGCTTCCTCAGATCACCCTGGGGTTGTCTTATTCCCTCTAAGTTTATCAACTTCATCTTCAGAGGTTTCTCTGTTGCCCTGGTCACTGGCAGAAATAAAGGGAATTACTTTGAACGCTTAGCTATTGGAATTGGATTATGAAAGGGTTTAGGAGCCGGGTGCCAACAGGGAAGTTCTCCACCAGGGGAAGCCTCCAGAGAGACTTTGACATACAAAGAACTCCTAAGTGAAACCCCATGCTCCCCACTTGGGAACACTGAGTTTTGTCCATCTTTGCTAGCAGGGCCACAATTATATGTCTAGAAAAAGTAATCTGAGGGATTGTTTTTCCTTTCCCAGCTAGATCTAATTGTCATGAATGTTGTGAGCACAGGGGTCAGCTATAGCTGAGATGGAGACAGGCCATCGAAATGAGGGGGAGGAATAGCTGCCTGAGCAGAAAGCCTTTCCTTGCAGGGAAAGCATTCATTTCCGCTGGCCCCAACCCACCCACCTTGCCTTTTGTTACCACCTTTCTTTGTTGTTCATGCAGGTGGCACAAAGGTGAGCAGGAAGCTGGTCCCCTGCAGAGGAATGGGAGTCCTGTTCTTCCTGCTCTGCCAGAATATCCCAGAATAATGAACCTCTTCTTGGCACTAATCCCCATGTTGATCAGAACGTAGGCTCACCTGTGCTGAGAGCCAGACTGACCTATTGCTCTGTTCTCAAAATAACTTGGGGAAAACAAGATAGTAACTATCTAGAATAAGCAATAGTATGATTATCTATTCAATATATCTAATAGATAAGGTTTGATTACACATGCCTGAAATCTCAGCCCCAGGAAGGCTGAGGCAGGAGAATCAGGAGTTCAAGGCCACATTGCCTACATATACATATACATATACATATACATATACATATACATATACATATACATATAGTTCAAAGCTAATTTGAGCTACATGAGAATGTGTTTCAAAATTTAAAAAAAAAAAATTTAGAAAAGGTTTGTTAGCCTGACCACTCACTGGCAGGAAGAACAAAAAGGGGTTTCAGTGTCTCTAAAGGGGTATTCAATGGAATAACTAGGAAGGACATATTGTTCAGATATCCTGCCCCCAAATAGCTGCTGGTCCTCACGACCCATGGCTCATGGTTGACAAAGCAAAGGTACCCTGTAAAGAAACCTGTACACTTGGAATTAATCAATTAAACTTCGTATTGCTCAAAAATGCTTTTAGTACCTAAGTGTGGAAAAGTTTACTCTTTTCAATGACAGCAAGATAATTGACTATGGGGACCAATCAAGCAATTAGTGTTGGCATGTGCTGGGGATGGTGGGACCTACAGGGGTCAAGCCCAGAAGGGTTCACCTCTCCAGCAGAGCTGGCTGCTCAGCTAACAACAAGCTTTGTTCTAAGTGGAAATACAGCCCAGTGCTGGGTAGGCTGGGTTACCTGAGTTCCTTAGGGGAACTAAAATTGCTACATCTTTATTATGTCAAATTCAGTTATCCTTTTACAGTTTCATGCACATGTAGATACATGTATCACTTTGATCATATATATAGATATATAGATATTATTTTGATCATTTCCCCATCATCCTTTCCTACTCCCCTCCTCTTCCTATTGAATGCCTTCTTCCCAATGACCCCCACTTCTAGTTCCATGTCATGTCTTTTTTCATTCTTGCGAGGGAGGGGGGCATCCCACTCATTTAATTAGAATTGCATACTCGAACACAGGTGGGGGCTTATTTACTTGAGTAAGGATAACATACCAGAGGCTACAGTCCTGGCTATCTGATCCTCCTTCCTCCAGCAGTCTTTAACTGCCTGTTGCTCCTCTTCCAGGGTTGCTAATGACATAATTGATGCAAATTCTTCAGATTTTGTTTGTTTGACCTGAAGTTCTGTTCTGCCTAGGAGCGTCTAGTTTTCACACTTGGCCTTATAATGTCCAAGGAATCAGAAGTCTTTGCAAAAAGAATAGTTGTGTTCTTCTGAGGTCACCCCCCCAATAAAGGGCTGTCTTTGGATAGAAGGGACTGTGACCTTGAGGGGACCGCAGGTTTGGGAGTCAGCTGCCTGCCCTCTAGGCCCAGGTCTTGAGCTATCACTGAATAGGCTGGAAGAGTCACTTCAATTCCTGCATTCCCATTTCTGTTTTCATAAGGCTAGTGGGTCCTAGGCGATGTGCTGTTGGGGGAAGGAAGGAAAAAAAAAAAACAACAACAGAACTTACAGCCAAATAATTCAGAATAGAGCGTCTCATGCTGTTGTTCTTTGTCTAATAGCATGCGGTAACATAATTATGAGTCAGGTACAACCCTCAGCAAGCGTCATGTCTAGTGCTGCGTTGGCTCAGCCGTTTTCTCCTACTGGTGGCAGAAACCTCAATCACAGAGATTTACACAATAAGGAGTTAGGCTGGCTGAAGTTATCACAAGTGACTTGAAGTAAGCAAGGACCTAGTGCTCCAATCCACTTCTAGACCCAGACTTAGCATTTAGTACCTGTCTGTGTCATCCAGCCCTCAGACAGTTGTGACTCAAGGCAATGAGAGAGCCACAGCATGACCAGCCCTCAGAGCTACTTCTAACAACCCACAAAGGGACAAAGAAAGGTGTTTCTGGTGGCCTTCGTAGAAGGTCAGGAGAGGTAACGTACTCCTAACCCCCTCACATCTCAGTGACCCCCATCAGAGCTCACGCCCACCCCGACCCAATCCCTGGCAGCAGGAAATAGGATTATGATAATAAGTTGTATCTGAGGTAAGGTCCTTATCCAAAGAGCCCAGCCATGGTTTCCAGAAAGAAATAAAGCCCAAATAAAATAACTTCCAAGAAAGAGAGAAACAGACACTGCAGAGGCCACTTCCATGCCCTCAGCACTGTCACTAAATCCATTTCTTGGTCAGTTGTTTTCCACACGGAAGCCCACTTGGGACATTGTGTTTGTATTCAGAAATCACGCAGCACAGAAGGAGGAATGTGAACTGAGGGAACTGGGCTGGGATTGGTGCCCCCAATTGAAATGGAACAAAGTCCCCCGAGTTACAACAGCCAGTCACTGGCTTATTCACCTGTTTAGCTAAGATGCCTGCACTAGATGCCCCTGAAGTTTCTCTTACTCTGAAGTACACAGGTTCTGTAAAAAAAAAAAAAAAAAAAACCACGGCAGGAGAAGCCAGAAATGCCACCTATGTGTTAATGATTATCTGAACTAATGGATACTAAGGGGCCTGTCTCGTTGCCAGAGACCAATGACACAGGATAAGATATCAGACAAAGAAAGTTTGAGAAAGTGACACTGTTTAGTGAGGGACACCTAGAAGCCTGTGTCCGACTCTTCCCTCTGATTCACGCATCTGTGAAACTGGCGCCTTTTCTCTTCCTTTTTCTTTTTTGCAATTAGGCACAAAGACCCCGTAGAATTCTGCTCACTACCTAATCCCATGCATCATCCAGTCTAGACTCATTTCTACTGTGAGAAAATGGCTTTTGCGAACAGCAGAAGCCTTGTTAACAGAATTACAATCCTGTTAGAGCATTTTCTTTTAATATAGCAATGGTGCTTATGGTCGAGAGGTGACCCATTAATCAGATTTATGGAATGACTTGGAGGGGAGATTAGCTTCAGAATTGTATTAGCTTAGCTTCTCCCAGGGCTCTGTTTAATGAATCCAGAAACCATACCCAGCAAGAGACTTGTATTTTTCCAGCTAGCTTAGGGAAATTTTATTTGTATTCAGAAATCACGCAGTACAGAAGGAGGAATGTGAGCTGAGGGAATTGGGTTGAGATTTGTCCCCCAATTGAAATGTCTCTCTCTCTCTTTCTCTCTCTCTCTCTCTCTCTCTCTCTCTCTCTCTCTCTCTCTCTCTCTCTCTCCCCCCCCTCTCTCTCTCTCTGTCTTTCTCTCTCTCTCTTGCGCGCGCGCACTCTGTGCGTGTGTGTGTGTGTGTGTGTGTGTGTGTGTGTGTGTGTGCGTGCACGTCTGTGTATGTAGTGTAGTATATGTCCATGTGTGCACATGCATACATATGTGTATGGAGGCCAGAAGTTGACAGCAAGTGTCTTCCTCTGTTGCTTTTCACTCTATATTTTTGAGATGGGTTCTCTCATTGAACCCTTACCGCCTTCACAGGCTATCCATCAAACTCTGGGAATATGCCTGTGCCTGCCCAACCCATGCAAGAGTTTCAGACAGGTGAAACCACACTTGCCTTTTCACAATGGTGCTGGTGATCTAACCTCAGTACTAGTGCCCATATGGCAGACATTTCCAAACAAAAGTTACTTCTTCAGCTCCTGTTCAGCAAATATTAATTGGTGCATAGATACCATCACGGCAGCGTGTCCTCAAGGAGCTTTCAGTCCAGGGTATATGAGATGCTTACAAACAGTTATAATACCCCATGTACTTTGGTGCCCTGTATACAAGGGGGCAGGGAATATGGTACTATAGAGAAGGTAGGGACTCATCTACCAGCATGAAATGCCAAGGCCAATGGAGGCCTTCCTCAAAGAGGTGACCCTTAAGGGAGCAGGCTGAGAAAGGCTTGGTCAGGCCAAGGGCACACCATTCAGTTCATAGTCTGGTCATATGTCAACTGAAGGATACACATGTTGGTTTTCAAAAAGACCAGGAAGTACCAAGAAATGCATGAAAACTGAGAGGAAATGAGAGAATACTTAACTGGTTTCCTTTACTCTGTGTGTGCATGCATGTGTAGTACATGTACATGTTAGTATGAACACATGCCCACGCAGGTTTGTATGTATATATGCATACACTTGCTTTCCACGGGTCAGTGTTGGGTGTCTTCCTTGATTGTCCATCCGTCCGTCCCCGTCCGTGCCCCCCCCCCCCCCCCCCGCTTATTTTTTGAGACAGTGTCTCTCTCTCTCAACCTGGAGCTTATCAATTGGCTAGGCTAGCTAAGCAATAAGTGCCAACAATCAGCTCTGCTACTGACTGGTTACCTGAACTCGGTTCCTCAGGCTCACATAGTGGGCATTTTACAGACTGACCTATCGTTTTACAAATGGACTATCCCTCAGTTTGACTTTTTAGCGGGAGATGACGAGTCTTCCTTCTGGAAATCAGGTGGCTGCTTCAATGTCAAGGCAACTCCATGTGCTTCAAGAGAGAAGCCACTGGTGCTAGCAGCCTGGTTGGGCCTTCAGCTTAGATGGTTGTCTGTCCTGCCTACATCCACAGCAGACAGCCTAGGGATATGGATAAGCTGACACTGATAGTTTTGCTAATTATCTAATGATAATTTAAATAGAGCCATCTCAATAATAGTGCCAACTACTCTCACCTTGAAAATTATGATGACCATAATTCTGCCTAAGATCTCTTTCATGAGCAAATGGGCAGATGACATGCAAAAGGGCTTGGAAATAGCATTGCTATAGAAACAAACTGTAGAACACATGGCCACAGGATGGGGAGTAGAGGAAGAATATCAGCCTCACAGTGACCTGAATGAATGCATCCATCAAATACTCCCCATCAAATCTGTACTCAGTCAGAGCTGCCCATCCTGGTCCTATGTAGTGACTGCATTGCATAAGCCTCTGTTTCAACACCTGAGCATCCCCACACTGAGTATCAGGTTCAGAGAAGACCACATGCGTCCTCACCTAGCCCAGACCCTAAAATGCTTGGTCCAGCATAACTTGTAAGATGGCCTAAGCATGAGAACATCAGGTGTGTACACTGCCTTCCTGGTGGTCCACACTTTGCCTTTATTTCTCCTAAATGGTGACTCTCTTAAAAAACCAAAAGGAGAGGTAGGGATTAACAGGGCAGAATTTAGAGCTATCCTAACATCAAAATACTATCATAAACCTACCTTCACCCATGAACAACTTCCTAGGGTTGCTTCTGGGACTAAGTAAGCTAGTACATTAGCATGTACTGCTAAATGCTTTGTAATGTGTCTGGCATTCGGCATCACTTAGCTAATATTAGCTAAAATACCCCTGAGGAGACTTCCAGAACCTTGACAGCCAGGAATCACTGTGAACTTGACCCAAGAAAAGTTAAAAAAAAAGAATGAATGAATGAATGAATAAATAAATAAATAAATAAATAAATAAATAAATAAATAAATTTAAAAAAGGCCAATGGCTGGAGTTTGAAAATATACGAGAGAAGAGGAGGAAAAAACCTTATCTGTGGAACTTGACTTCAAGCTCCAATATACAGAAAAACAGGCCTCAGGGGAGAATCTGAACAATGCAGACAGTGGAGAAGCATTCCAGGTCATTTGAAGTATGACTAATGAAAATTACCACAGCCTGGAGGTCACAGACCAACAGACCATGGTGTCCATGCCCCAGGTCTTTATTCTGCATTTGGCAAATCCAGTGGCCATCTTGCAAGTGTCTTCTATCCACACACTAGTCCTTCTGCCTTGCCTGTGTTCACAGAAAGCTATAAACATAAACCACTTGGGCCAATTCAGCATGTCGTTTCAGGAGAGACCACATTAGGTCCCCCAAAGACAGGCGAGTCATAAAACAAGAGCTCAGGTGTCCCTGAAGCTCTGCACCCCTGTCACCAGAGATGATTTGTGTATCAGCAAGGGAGGATTCATAGCCTCTGCCTTGTCATTACTGAGCCCAGGACTCTAAAAGGTGACACTCTTATTCTCATTAGCCTGTTAGGCTCTGTCACCTTCCTCAGCTTCATCCACCATGTACCTCATTCCCAAACAAAGCATCCATTCCCTGTTAGCTGTGCTGCCTCTCACTGGAACTCACAGGTCCTGTTAGACATGCCTGTGTGATCTTAACTGAGTTAGGTAACCCCTTGGAGGCCCTGTTTTTCTCATCTAAAAAGAGGGGGTAAATGGTAATAATAAAAGTTGTCTCCTAATTAGGCAGATAAATGGTCACACTAGTCTGGTGCTGGGCTGTTTATGGGCATTCCATACATGCCAGCCAATAATATGAGATCATAGTTTTATTAGAATTCTTCAGTGAGGAGTCTGTAATGACTAATTGTCAAAATGGCTTCCAAAAGCTTTCCATAGTATTCAAGATGAACCTATAACACATCATATTTAACAAGCACTCAGCTTACCCAATTTTAGGTACATAAATGTAGACTTGCCCATCTCTCAGGAAGGTTACCACATAGTGAACATAAAAGGTGCATGGAACAATAAAGCAATAGGGGCATGAAGTGCAATCAGGCATGCCACCGAGCCATGCAGCACTGATGTTCTCTGCCTGGGGGTGTAAAGAGAGAGGCAGGATTTGGATCTGCTGAGGTTAGAGAAAGTTCATACACACTGTGCTATGTGCCTCAGACACCTCCAGGCTGGTTATTCATAACCTAGTGCCCATGGCCTTGCAGGAAGGCTCCTGTGACTCCCTATCCTGTGAGGCATGGTATGCCTGTGGCCATTGCCTCTTAATGATAATCTATTCTAAGTTATTCTTTCTGAACGTGGCAGCTTCAAAATCAGTGAGGTTACAGATGGGTACCATCACCAAGCCTGGAGCTTTAACACCTAGTGTACACATGAGACCCCAGTGTGGCCAGGTTTCTGGAGCCTCTGGATGAGAAGAGGGTGCTGCTAACACAAATGCTCCACTGTTAGGGATGCTCAGCTCCCACCTGTTGATTTAAGATTTGGGTCCTCTCATGCCAATCCCCAGTGCCCCTGGATGGAGTTGGGCATCTCTAGTGTGATGAATGTCACTAAACTCCCCCAGGGTCTCCAGCCCAGACATGGCTCTACCACTCTCTGTTCCTGTACCTCAGCTGCTGCTCCTTTATAGAGTTTCCCCAACTCCTCTATGTCTAACAAACTCCTCCTGTATGGCCTGTGCCAAATAAGCAAGTAGAGACAATCAAGAATTGTAAGGTGGGAAGAAAGCTGTACTGTCCATGCCCTGCCCTAGCCAGGCTGTCTTAATGGTACCCCTTCAGCCTCAGTGTAATTACTGGGACCAGGTCAAGAACTAAGACCATACCACCCTTTTCAAGCCCTACTCCCTCTCACCAGACATTCCTTCCAGCCACCAAACTCCGTAGCTCATTTGTATCTGCTAATAAAATAGACAATGACGGTAGTATCTAGTCCTCTGTCTCCACAACAATGCTCCATTCTGCCCCAACCTAGAAACCACTACAATGAGAAAGCTGGCAGCTATAAATACCAGTGTGATAAACTCTGAACTACAACTCCCAAAAGTCCCTCATCCCATTTGAATAATCTGAGGGTCAGGTTAAGAAGGGACTGGCAAGACAGCTCATTCAGTGAAGTGCTTCTGATAAGCATGAAGACCAAGTCTGATCCCCAGAAGCCCCATAAAATCTGGGCATGGTGACACTTTTGTAATCCAAGAACTCGGGAGCCATAGACAGGGGGATCACGGAGGTTCACTGTGCTTAGAGCCTAGCCTGCATGACAACTTGCAGGCCAATGAGAGAATCTTTCTCAAAAATATATGGTAGACAGAACTTAAACAGTGACAGCAGAGGTTGACCTCTGACCTCCACTCACATGCCCAAATATATGCAGCTGCAAGCCCATGAAAACACAGAGAGAGAGAGAGAGACAGAGACAGAGACAGAGACAGAGACAGAGATAGAGACAGAGAGAGAGAAGAAAAGTAATAGTCCAAGGCTATGTAATATGTAAATGTTAGAACCATCCTTCAAATGCATCTCAAGTGACTCCAATGCTCCTAACTACGTTGCCATATACCTCTACCTCCACACTCAATTTCCCAAACAACCAGGCATTATAAGCAGGCCTGAGTCAGTCATGGGCTGTGGAAAGAACAGTGAGACTAGCCTGAGCTTTGTCACTCTGCATCTTGGCCAGACCTCTCCACTTATCCCAAACTTGGTTTGTTCACCTGAAGAGTAGGGGTAGAACTACAGATATAGTCTACCGTAGAGTGAAATTGTGAGTATAAAGTAGCATGAAGAAGAAGATGTAAGGGCACAGGAAGGGTGAGAAGCCCTCGTTATACCATAAATGATCATTTTTCTCAGCATCATTAAGGAAGCTGTGTGTAATGAGCACTAAGTACAAAGCACTAAATGCAGTCCTCTTGTGGATCATACCTTAGTCCTCATTCCACAACCCTGTGAGGTGATGCAGATAAAGAAATACAGGTTCTGCAGGGCCAGGAACCAGAGGCTAGACAGCCCAGAGACCTAGGATAGAACCAAACATGACTGGCAAAAAAGAAAAGTCAATGAAATGATTCCTAATGATATTCTGCTATATTTGTAGAGCAGAGCCTAGCATAATCATCAGAGAGAGTTTATCCAGCAACTGATAGGAGCAGATGCAGAGACCCACAGTCAAATATTAGATGGAGCTTGGGGAACCTGTGGAAGAGGGGAGGAAGGATTGTAGGATCCAGAGGGGTTAAGGACACCACAAGAAAACCCACAGACCCAGCTAACCTAGGCTCATAAGAGGTTCACAGAGACTGGAGCAATAATCAAGGAGACTGTATGGCTCAGACCTAGGTCCTCTGCATATATACTATGGTTGTGTAGCTTAGCCTTCTCATGGGACTCCTAACAATGGGAGCAGGGGTGTCTCTGACTCCTTTGCTTGCTCTTGGGACTTTTTTCCTCCTATTGAGTTGCCTCGTCCAACCTTGATTTGAGTGTATGTGCCTAATCTTCTTGTAACTTGTTATGGCATGTTTGTTTGATCTCCCTGGGAGGCCTGCTCTTCTCTGAAGGGAAATGGAGAAGTGATGTGAGAGAGAGGGAAGGTGGGGAGAGGGGCTGGGAGGAGAAGAGCAAGGGGAACTGATGTTGAGATATAATATATGAAAGAAGAATAAGTAAATAAATAATAAATAAATAATTTTAAAAGAAATACAGGTTCTAAGAAGTTGTATAGTTTGACTATGTTTTCACAGACAATACTCAATGAAACTTGGATTCAAACAAACTCATTTTTTTTTTAAAGAGGATTTTATTTCATTTTAATTGCGTGTGTCTGTGTATCTGTATGTTGGATATGGTAACATGAGTGCAGGTGCCTTCACAGGCTGGAGGAGATGTATATTATAGCTAGAGCTATAATTACAGGTGGTTGTGAGCTGCCAGACATGGGTGATAGGAACCAAACCTGGGTTTCCTGCAAGAACAGTATGAATTCAATCACTGAGCCATGTCTCCAGCCCCCAAACACATTCTTAATCCCTGAACCGTCCTCATTCTTCTCAGCGGTCCCTAGCCACTCTAAACAGCCCCCTAGGACATTCTGGGCTTAGTATTTAAGCTTGCTGAAGGACATCCCAGGTCAGTTTGTCATCTAAGATCTATAAGACAGCTTATCCTCCTGACAGGTCTCGTCCTCTCCAGTCCCCACAGCTCTATGTATAGAGCCCAGTTGCAGGAGAAACAGAGCCTTAAACAACCTCTCCTCTACCTCTCCTCCTCCTCTCCCACTTCTGCATGCCATACTGTTGGTTAAGAACCTCTCTTGCTGTTTATTCACCTTTTTTAAAAGGCCCATCTCCTCCCAGAAAGCTGTTTAACCCTGCACCACTTAATTTCTCCTGAAGGTAGACTCTGCCAGCTGGAGTCTTTGTCCTAAGCCATGTGAATTTCTCTTATTTATAAACAGCAGCAAACATTGCAGGAAGCTAAAATAGCAATGAGTCCCCAGATGCAAACTCACTGTCAGCAGAGGGACAGGCAAGAATCTGTGCACGTATCCACCTGGGGCAACTGTGCCAAGTGGGCCACATTCATGAGGGAATGACTCTTGCTGGTGGCTCCTGGCCAGATGCTGGTCACAGCTGAGTGTCACTCAATGTAGAAGCATGCCACTTTTATGCTTCAGCTAAATTCTGCTGCTTCTCACCTCCCTTGGCTGGACACCCTTGGGCTATGCATCCTCGGCTGCTCCTCAGACATGCTGCTGACAGATGAAGTGATGTAGTGTACCCCAGAGCATTGAACAACCAGAGCAAAGTAGCCAAGTGTGAAATAGAACTGTCCCTAAAGATCCAGTAAAATATTCCTGTCATCTTATAACATAGCTGGGTTAGGTTACTGTAACATAGCATTATATACTATAACACTACTACAAATAAAATTTCTCAACTGATGTATCCAATAAGGAATGTCCCATGTACTCATACTAAATTGCATTCACCCAAATACATTTTTAATGAATACTAATAGCTCCAGTACTCCAGTCATCCTCCAGGGACTCCTGGAGGTAGCATGGACCTGTTGGAGAAGTACAATGTTTCTGGGAACTTGTTCTAGAAACCTCACTCCAGAGCCTGAGTGTCAATTTGCTCAGATCCCTCTTTCCTAGAACTGGGGGAAGGTTGAAGGGGTTGGGGTTTTTGTTTGCAAGCCATTGTTGCCTGACCCCAAGCCACAGAATGTAATTACAAGCATGAAAAGCATGAGAAAAAAGAAGGGGTTGGCAGAGTAGTGGCAAGCCAGCTTTACAGAGGTAAAGAGGCAAGCCTCTAGGAATAACCATGAATGTCCCTTCCCTATCCTGTTCTGTCTGAGGAAAGAACTGATCTATAGAAACAGCTGTCCAGGACAGTGGTAGCTTCACTGGGATCCAAGGAGGACCATAAAGATGCAGAGCACAAGTCTGACGATGCCTGTATCAGGATGAAGCTTGACAATGTACCATTCCATCCCAGTTCAGACATATATTCCTAAATGTGTATGCACCCAAAACTAACCTCCAAGGCCTTCCATCCTTCATTATCCCAACTTATATCCCTTACTTCGCAGTGGAGATCTCTACTGGGAAGAGGGAAGAGCAGGTTTGCTTTCACTGATGGAAGTGCCTTGGTCTGACTTTGCTCTGAATGTAGCAACCCCAGCTAACATATTTGCCACAAACCTCAGAACGAAGGAGCTCTGAAAATGATGACCATCCAGATGATGCTCAGATTCAAGGGTGTTCTCCCTAAACCTGATCTCACACATCAGGGGGAATGTTGAGGTTATAGCGAACAACTGGTACCCTATAGTCCCAAAGGCCAAGAGGAAAGAAAGGGAGATGCAGAAAACTAGGGGAGAACCCTTTGTTCCTTTGGGCAAGTTTGCTATAATATTTAAGAATCATTTGTTTGCTTTCTCTCAAAATGAAATGAAAAGAAAAAAGTAGTAGCAAATAAACCCCTCCTTCATCCTGTGAAAGTCCATTTGACACTGAGTGTTTAATCCATCCTATAGCTTTTTTTTACACATTCTGAACTGTTTTATTTTTCCCCTTTATTAAAAAATTTTTTATTCCTTTTTACATACCAACCACAAATCCCCCTCTCATCTCTCCTCCCACTCCTCCCCTAGCCTTCCCCCCATCAATCCACCCCCTCATCCCCACCTGTGAAAAGGTAAGGCCTCCCATGGGGAGTCAGCAAAGCCTAGAACATTCTGTTGAGGCAGGTCCAAGCCCTCCCTCTGCATCAAGGTGGTGCAAGGTGTCCCACCACAGGCACTGGGCTCCAAAAAGCCAGCTCATGCACCAGGGATAGATCTTGATTATACTGCCAGGGGGCCCTTCAACAGACCAAGCTACACAGCTGTCTCCTTATGCAGAGGGCCTAGTCCAGTCTTGTGTAGGTTCCACAGCTGTTGGTCTTAAGTTCATGAGTTCCCACTAGCTTGATTCAGTTGTCTCTGTAGGTTTCCCCATCATGACCTTTGTGTGTGTGTGTGTGTGTGTGTGTGTGTGTGTGTGTGTGTGTGTGTGTATGTGTGTGTTTTATTAGAGCCTTGTACCTAAGCACTTAGGCAATGCCAGGGCTGGGTTGCTGTGGCTATCTTGGTGGATGAATATCTACCCCAAACATACAAATGAACAAATTTTAAAACACATCTGTGAAATGACACAATGGATTAGAGCTGGTAGGGCTGTCCCTATTCTTCATTTTTAAGATGAGATGTTGGATGATGTGGGTGCTTAGATGGTGATAATTAAAAGTTGCATGGAAATCTGATACCTGCTTTATCACAGAAGAAAGAGATATTAATAAACTGCCTCAGGGAGACTGTCCACATTCAGTAGCCATGTGGACATTATTGCCATGGATAGGCTAGGGTCACTACACTGGGTTCCTAGGGCCATGTTGCACTTCCAAAGACCCTTTCGTAGCTTCCAGATGAAGGCTGCACACCAGTCCTGATGTTCTAAATGACTATATTCTAGCCTTCCAGATGGAAGAGCCTTCATTTCAGGGCTGGGAGAGTCTTTTTGAAGGGACCATGTATGACAAAGACAATGGGCTTTTAGGAGGGCTTTGCTGACATTCTCCAGAGATCCCCAAGATGGGCAGATACTAGTCCCTTCATCCTCTTTGAGTACTTTCATTCACATCTCTTAGATGTGGGCTTGTAATGCCCAGGTAGCTCAGATTCCAGCAGAAACAGGAACACTCCCAGAAGGGCTCAACTGTGTGTGGAGATAGCAAAGACATAAGCTGTCTTCCCTGGCCCAGGTACACTTAAAGAAAGCAGCTTCAAGCCAGCAAGGCTCTGATAAAAAGACCACATCTGGAATATTGGTCTGGTTTCAAATCCCACCTTGAAAGGGGAATGTTAGAAGTGCAGTTATAAAGGAGCCCACACCTTTAGGATAGGTCTTGAAACTGCAGATCCAAGGAATAATTGAGAGTATCTGGGGCATTCAATATGGCTTGGTATGACCAAAAGACTTTATAGGACCCTGAGGGATATTTTCAAAGAGTTTTCTAAAGGTCAAAAATATGAGCATCTAAGCCGGGCGGTGATGGTGCACGCCTTTAATCCCAGCACTCGGGATTAAAGAGCCAGGCGGATCTCTGTGAGTTTGAGGTCAGCCTGGACTACCAAGTGAGTCCCAGGAAAGGCGCAAAGCTACACAGAGAAACCCTGTCTCGAAAAACCAAAATATATATATATGAGCATCTGGATTACTTAGGAGAGCAAAATTTGTTAAATACTTGGCCGGGTGGAACGAAGACTTTCTGATACGAGAGCTCTGTATAAATAGCACGTCCTATTGGGAAGGAGGGGATGGGAGAGTGAGGCTTTAATAACAGCTGGGACGGGCTAGCAGTGAAAGCTGTGAGCTTTGACATCAAGCTGGATACAAGCTCAGGTTTCAGCTTGGGTTTCATAAGACTTGAGGAAAAAGTGTTTTTGGCCCTGAGTTTCTTGTGAAATTTATGTAATGTCTACACTAATGAGTTGTCATGTAAGTGAACAAAATGTTGACACTAGTACTCGGTCTGCTGTAAACATAAAATTGGCAGTTTAGTTGCTACTGCTATTATCAAGGTTTGGTAAATTATAAGGGGGAAAGTTTATCGTTTTCCCCTAGTTCCTCAATCCTCTGCTTTCCCAATTCTTGTGAGTCCATGGTGTCAAAGTCCCTGGTGTCTTTTTACTAATGCGCTCAGTGTATCTAGAGTTTTCCATTTTATCAATGTCCCATTCACTCTTAATGACCAATATCCTCACTTTTACTGCCTCTCTGCTCCCCGTAATCGAGAACAGCTTTCTCTCTATCTCTGGTCTTTGTACCTTTGCTGTCTTCTGTGATAAGAAGCCATGAAATATAATGGTGCAGTTAACTTCCCCTTAAAGTGTTCTTCCTGCCAGGAAAGAAGGGCTCAGCACAACACCTGGTCAATGGCTGGTAATTGTTCAAAATTCTAAATAGGCACAGGGACAGACCTGTTACTAATGGGATTTTATAAACCGTGACCAAAAGCAACTTAGGGGAGGGAGAAATTGATTTGGCTCACAATTCCAGGATACAGGCCATTATTGCAGAGGGGACATCAAGGCAAGATCTTCAAGTGTCACATCCACAATCAAAAGCAGAGAGAAAATAAATGCCTAGATCCTGGCTTACTCACTCTTTAGTCACTACTCAATAAGCCCTCTCTATTCTACTCACATACTACTCAAGACCCCTACCCAGTGAAGGATGCCACCCACACTGGACTGAGTCAACCAATAATCAAGACAATCCCCTATAAACATGCCTGCAGGCCAACCTAACCTAGCTATTTCCTCAATGGAGACCCTTCCTTGGTGATTTTAGATTGTGGCAAGTTGACATCTACTGTAAACTAGCACACTGAGGAATCTTAAAGCTCACCAAGACCCCTGTCTTCCTTGCACCCCAGGAAAGAGCAGAGCTACATGCAGAAGCGCTGGCAGGATGTGCGTGTGGGGGATTTTGTCCAGATGCGGTGCAATGAGATCGTCCCAGCAGACATCCTTCTCCTCTTTTCCTCAGACCCCAGTGGGGTCTGCCACCTGGAAACTGCCAACTTGGATGGAGAGACCAACCTCAAGCAGAGACGTGTTGTGAAGGGCTTCTCACAGCAGGTAAGGTGCTTTCTATATAATCTTACGTGGTGAGGTCAGAGGCAAGAAGCGAGCTCATCTCTTGGAAAGCTGAACCTACACTGGCAGAAAGAGAGGTTAAGGTAGCAGGTGCCTCTTTAGAAACTCACTCCTCTCAGCAACCCTGTGGATAACTATCATGTCCATATCACAGATGAGGAAACTGAGGCTAAAAAAGAGTCTGTGCCTTGCTGAAGACCTGAGTTCTTAAGTGATAACTGAGTTCATCCACTTAGACAACCTACCTTTGTATTGAAAACCACATCCTACAACTGCTCAGTTACAAATGCAACCAACCCTCTCCTCTGCGCTCAGCCTAGCCTGCTCATTCTGCCCAGCTCAGATCTGAGCATGAATCTTTAACATTCCTTTGGCTCCTTCTTAACTTCCAAAAGATAAAAGTAGTTATTTTCCCCGTGTGTGTGTGTGTGTGTGTGTGTGTGTGTGTGTGTGTGTGTGTGTGTGTGTAGGTACACAAATATCTGTGTACAACATCAGGTCTGTCCTCAGAAGCCATCCACCTGTTTATTGAAACAGGGTCTCTCGTGGGTCTGGAGTTTACCGAGCAGGCCATGCTAGCGTTCCATCAAGCTCCAGGGATCCACCTGACTCTGTTTCCACCACTGGGATTACAAGCACATACCATGCTCAGCTTTTTTCTTTAAGTGAGTTCTGAGGATCGAATTTAAGTCCTCACGCTTGCACAGCAAGTGCTTAGCCAACTAAGCTGTCTCCCAGTCCCCTAACCAGCTGAGCTATCTCCCAGCCCCCATGTTTTTCCTTTTGTGTACCTACCTTATTGACAGTGCTAGTCATCTTCTAGGTCAGAGAGCTCTTGTTGACACTTTTGTTATTTCTTTACACTTAACATCAGCAGGGCTGGAGGGCAGACAAAATGCAGGTAGTTTGGTGGTGACCAACTCCAACTCTGGGCTTTGACAGAACTGGACTTAACTATAAATTCTGTTACATATCAGCTGTCTCATTCTACACAAGTCATCACTCTCTCACACCTTGGTTCCTTTATCCAGAAAGAATAGGCAAAAATAATCCCTTTCCTTTAGAGTAATTCTAAATACTAAACGGTATAGACTTGAGTTACTTGGCATGGTCATCATACTGAAAGAGAGTGGCAAATGGTTGCTATTAATATCAATGATTTTCATAAACAGTCTGTTGGCTAATTGGGTATGATATTCTGGTTTTCTATTAAAATCCTCCTTGTGGGGTTTGATTTCCAACCTGGCGCTTTTCTCCACTGATGGGAAAAGAAGAGCTCTGACACTTTTTATGCTGTCAGCTTTTGGCTGAGGAGAAATTTAAAAAGTCAGGGGATTTGGGAGAAAGAAAGCAAATGTTCCATTCCTATAAGGGTCTCACGAGCTGTAGTTCTATGGCATATACCATTTCTCAAGTTGAAACAGTATACTCTGCCTCAACTTGCCGCCTCCACAGTACCTGATGAGCAGTCCTCAAAATGCTTCCTATGTGATTGACAGTCATCCTAAGCGGTCTCTCCTCTCCACTGGTGGGCAGCCATGCCAACCATTGTCCCATAGCATGGCTGGGAGCATGAACTGGAATAGGAAAGCAAGGGGCAAACTGACAGCTCCGTTCCCACTGCATACACAATAGGTGGTCTCTGTGGCCATCAGAACTGGAACCCACCTTCACCACATCATTGTCACTGCACTCACTGCAGTGACCACAGCTCTTTGCCTCTTGGTCTCTGAACCCCACTGATCTGGCTTGGCCTCTTGAGTTTTATTTCCCTTGGCTCGTCCCTCCCCCATTCACTGAATCACTTTAGGACTTACAAGGAGGAAAGACGAAAGTCTAGTGTACAGTCATAAAGTCCTTCAATGCAAGCAGGAACAATCTAGATCTCGCCTTGGGGCCCTGTGACCTACTTCCTTGATCAGAAACCTTTTTAACCAATACTTACTGTAAGGATTACACATTAAACACACCGACAATGTGTGCACAGGTGAATCTGACATCATAGTCTGGGTACATCAAGGGTATCTCAGACTTGGTATTTGGTTCTATTCCTCTTCTTTTAAATTCTGGAAATAATAAGCATTTATTTGAGTAAATATCTCTGTTTTTGCATCTCTAACTTCAGCATCCTCATCCAATTTTAAATCCCATTTCATCTCTCATCTCAAAGCTGTTGAAATTCAGCCATTGACTTTTCTTATTCCTTTGGCCTCGGGTCCTGACTGTTTTTAGTCTATCAATCAGATTCTTTGGGATTTAACTAAAGTGAAGCTAGGTGAAAGAATCCTTCATACTCCAGCACCTTGACCATTCAATTTAGTAAACGTTTCTAATTCCCACCCGAAATTCCCATAGGGCACTTGGCATTTCTTAAAAAGGTAAATTCATATGTGAAAAGAAGAAGATTTATTGACTTGGCTTCTGGAGCTCTTTGTCCTTGTCCTGATTTTTCCTTTGCTCAAGAGCATTTGTGATTCACTATTAACAATATTAAGCTTGAGTCCATGGTTAGAGCTTTGCATGATTAACTTGTCCTCACAACAGCCCAATGGGTGGACACCATCATCGTCCTTGTTTTACAAATAAGGAAAACTAGGGCATAGATAAGTCATGTCCTTCACCCATAGTCACTGAGCTGTAGAGTTGGAACCAGAATTCAAAACCACACTTGTCCTTAAAGTCCATGGTAGCTCACCTTCCTGGCGCTTTGGCTGTCACCTTGCATTTACAGAGGGGTGCATGTAGGAGAGTACTTATGTATTATTTACAGATCTTTTCAGACATAAGTAGTGGGTTGCAGGAAGAATAAAGCAGTGGGATTAAAGGATTAAATCACTCCAGAGCTCACTCTCTGGACAGGAGGAGTCTCGGCTGCTCTCTGCCCACCCACCCACCCACCTCCGTTTCTCCCTATTATCTTTAATGAATGAAATTCCTGAATATACACAGAACTCACTATTAGCTAATGCTATACCACAGATTTTCCCCAATGTATTGAACAAAGATATAGATGAGAGTTGCAAAGAAGGAAAACACTGCAAGGATAAATAAGATCAGAAGGCAACAGGTAGCATGTTTTAAATACTGTCCTGTTGGACTTTTTTGATCCTTTAATAAGTGTCAAAGGAGGAGAGGAGCATGTAATTTCTATTTATTTATACACAGAAATCTTTTATTCCAAGGAACAGATCCCAGAACTGCCATTGGAAGAGTGGGATCACCCTTAGAGGTTTGCTGCACATACATAATGGGTGCTCAGAATGCATCATCACTGTCCCTGGGGAGCTTTCACAAATATCCATACCCTCTCCCATTGGCACAATGAAACAATGACTTATATAACTTGCGTAACTTGAAAATGTCCCCCCAAGTTATCATGATATAAACTCACTGACACCTTCTTGAAAACTGGAACAAAGGAAAGGCATCATTCCAGTTGGCAGGGATGAGAAGGGTGAGGGGGGCAGGGGAATGACTGCAAATTGCCGTCAATCCATGTGCTTCTTACTGTGCAGCCACACTTCCAAACACATTATCCTTTGAGTCCATGCAACCACTCTGTGAGGAGGTCATTACTCTCCTCATCTAAGAGATGAAAATTCTGGGAACATGAAAGGCAGATCTCACTATTGTCTCAGAAGACTTGGAACACCTCCTAATATGATTTGTGTAGGGTCTTGGTGTCTTGAATGAGTCTCAGTAGCTTTTGTTAACTTGCTTTCTCTCTAAATCTCTATAATCCATGAGACCCTTACCCTCTCCAAAGGACTTTTACTTACCTCAGAAATTGCTAGAAGTCCCCACTTAACATATTCTTTTCATTAACCTGAAATGGTGACAGACTGAAGGTGGCTTCCTTAGTTAAGCATTTCCCAAGACAAACTATGCCCAATGCTGTCCCAAGCTCTAGAAAACTATGGGTCATGGTCAAGTCAAACTAATAAGCTGTACACCACTCCTCATTGGAGGGTCCAGCGTATATATATGAAGGTCCCTGAGAGCATTTTTTGGAACAACTACTTGTTTGCATTCCTATGGAACTTTATGGAAGGGGACATTAACCCAGATTCTCTACACACATGATCATGACAGGTGAAAATGACCATTCCTCTGGCCCAAGTAGTTTCATCTTCTCTTTCCACGAGTGGAATTGTACACGTCAGGGGCCTCTGATAAGTGTCTGCTTTCTAGGACACTGTGGGGACCAGAGTTTGTGTCCAAATCCTTTTCCCAGAACTAAAATTAGGCCAAAGCCATTACTTTTTCAACTGAAATCTTCCTTGGGAGCCGTTTTTGAAATCACAAAATCGTTGACCTATATTTGAAATAATAAGTCCCATATCACAATGCTAAGGAAGAGTTGGAAGCAAACAGTCCAACATTATTACTATGCTAAGTTCTATGCCCAGCAGCCAAATGGACTTGACCAGGGATTTAACTTGTTCACTTTTCTTATTTGTGACATTCTGAATTTTGAAGCCTTTGCAAATGAATACCTGTGCCTCTTATTTTAGTAAATATAAAAGCTACTAGACAGAAAGGATCAGAAATGAATTCTCCTAATGAATACTCTAAATCAAATATGTTTTTGGTTTTCTATCATCTAAATGACTGAAACTTAAGTCCTACAAAAGCATGTATCCAATTGTTTTCCTGTGTCAGGAATATGCTAAGCTAAGCCCAAGTGTGGGCTGGCCATTTCAGCATCACCTAAGAGGTACTCAGCAATAGGGAATTGCAGTGATTTTAACAAGAGTCTCTGGCAGTTCACATGCATATCGAACTTTGAAAAGCAATGTCCGAGGGCAACACTGATTCATATTTGTGGTTTTTATTAATTAATTAATATTTGAACTCTTTGTTGAGCCTCCATTTTAACTACTATAGCTTCCACCCCACCAATAGAGAGAGGAGGGGGATCTGTAATTGGTATGTAAAATAAATAACAAAATTTCTTAATAAAAAATAATACTTAAAGAATATTTAGTGCTTTCTAATTCATCACTGAGGAATAGTGGTTACATTTCTTGGGTCATTTAATACATGATCTATATGATAATATATAATACTATATGACATCAATGTGTAACGTAAGTCAAGCTTGTGCTGTGTACAATGAGTTGTCTTCTAAGGGTTTTATGCCTATGATATCTTGTTATTTCTCACAGAACCCTATGGGTAGGCACTTCTATGATGCCCAGAAGAAGTGAAGTAATAACAGCTCTATTACCCTGCTAGTCGTAGGCTAAACTCACATTAAACTCAGACAGGCTTTTCATTTCTGACTTTTATTGGGGAAATGTTCAAGTATATACAAAAACTAGAGAATGAGATGATACATCTTTATGTACCCATCGCCTAATTTAAATAAGCCACACAGAATTAAACCTGGTCATCTATTCCCCCTCCCTCTTTAGCTCTGAAAAGTATTTTTAAGCAAATCACCAATGTGTTAGCACTTCTCCTGCAAATATCAAGTAAGTATCTATCTCTGAATGATAAGTTCTTCAAGTATACCATCATCATGCCTGTAAAACACCAATAATTCTTTGATATTAACTTTCAAGTCAGTGGTCTTGACTGTTAACTAGTGTGTTTGTTTAAATCAGACATTAATTATTGAGGTTAATGTCCCACATTTCTTCCACTTTCAAGTTTCCCACTTAGCTCTCTTCTTTCCTTGCATGGTTGGTATCAAGTTGTTTAATAAGCAAAATTGTTTATTGTACAAAATTCCCCATAACCTGAATTTTTCTGATTTTATTGTGTCCCTGTGGTATCATTTAATACGTTCCCCTTTCTAGTGTATTTCTATAAGTTGGTAATTGGATCCAGTGCCTAAATCAGATTAGAATGGACTGTGGGTTGGGGGATGGGTTCATAGGAAACATGGTGTAGTGGTTACTTTTCTCTTGCTATGATAAAATACTGAGTGAAAGCAACTTGAGGAAGAATGACATTTTGACTTACAGTTCCAGAGGAATAGAGTTCATCATGGCAAGAAGGCACAGCATGGGGCAAGAGTAAGAAACTAGTTTATCACATTTCATCCATGCACAGGAAGTGGAGAGGTAAAACAGGAAGCTGTGCAAGGCTGTAAACCCTCAAAACCCGCCCCCAGTAATATACTTCCTGTAGCAAAGCTGCATCTCCTAAAGGCTCCAGAACCTCCCCAAACAGCCAACTGGGGACCAAGTGTTCAAATTCACCAGCCAACAGGGAATATTTCTTATTCAAACCACCACACACAGTGTATGAACATCTCACATGGTTGTCTTTTCTATGCCTGGTGATGATTGGTTAGAGCCATAAATTCAATGGAATTTTTAAAGTGGTGATTTTCTAGTTTAATTTCTTTCATGGAGCATTTGGTTTTGCTGAGATGTCTTCTGTCCAGGAAATGCAGAAGAAGTGATCATTCTCATTCACTTAGCAGTTTTCAAAATAATTTTTCTTCAGCATCCTCCAAACATGTCTACTGAGTCTGAGGTCTTTTGCCTTAGTGTCAATGAGAACGCAAATATTTAAAGAGGAATGGCATATGTCAAACCTATGCAGTGTTGGTCTTCATTGATTGTCCATCTTTAGCCAGAGAAAAGTTCTTCAGTAGAAGTGTCTCCTGCATTCCCTGACATGACCTCAACAGTCCCTGGTAGATCTGGTTCTTCTCCATATGAACTTATATTCAGAAAGTACATACTGGAGATGTTCATGCTCTCTGGGATCATCACTTCTGTGCAGTTAAGTAAAAAGAACTGAGACTTGAAAAACACTAAAATCAGACTTTGTGCTGATAACACCATTGAATTCAGAACTCAAGATTTTAACTGGACCTTATCTCCACACAATATGTAGTTCTTCCTGTCACCTCAAAGCCCTTACCCACTGTGTTGACCAGTCTCCTCCATTAGCTGTCACAGAAACCTTCTCTTCTAGAAAAACAAGAAGTTGGAAATATTTTAGAGATGAGGAAACAATTTCAGAGACTAAATTTTAGTAAAGCTTGATTAGTTAATATAGTGTTTAGTCCAAATTAAAACTCAACTCATATACCTGACTGCTTCCCCCAATGCTAAATTAATTCTATATCCTTTTCATTGTAGTTTATTTCTTAATTGGCTATAACTTTCCTGTATGTAAAAATACCCAAGTATAAGTTTTAATTACTTACAATAATAATGATAATTTAGTGACAGAACAACCCAATGAAAACCAGTTCTTTTTGTCTTTTACGTATATTTTGTGAATCTCTAGTCTCTTTTTTTACTAGGCTGTCTCCTATAGTTTTTTCCCCCAGGCCACAAAATTATACACATACGTGCTGAAACAGATATATAGATATAGATATAGATACATAGATAGAGATAAACATTTGTATCTGGATACTTGTGTACAAATATACACAGAGAGACAGTCAAACACAGAGACAAGACAATGCATAACAACACACATGGATACATTTACACAGATAAATGTGCATGGATCCTGAGTGGCATCCTCCACTTGAAAGTCATGAGCAGAATTGATCTGTGGAGAGAGGTTTCTGAGCTGCAAAGTAGTTGATCTCCATCACCACTATTCCAGGCCCTGACAGTAAAATCCTAAATTACATACAACCAAGACTGTCCACCATACTGGGGAGGGTCTGGGTGTCCTCTGCCTTTCTCCTGTAGTCCCCCATGCTGGTCTCTGTTCCCCAAAGCCTGCTGTCTTAGCTCCTCTGCCTTCCCAGCAGTTATTCTTCTCTGGGTTCCCATAGACCTCGCTGCATTTCATTCTTCTTTGCCATTGTCTTCCAGTTAATCAATTCACTTTCTCATCCAATACTATTGGATGTCTAACCATTACCAGGTGCCAAGCTTGGATTTTCATTGCCATTGTTTATCAGCAGAGGTGACACATTATGATTGTATCTTCTGTGAACAGCTCAATATAGCTTTTCAAGCTGAAATTTATACTCTGTTCTTTATGACCTCTTTTGCCAAAAGCATTGGAGTTTTTTATTGTTTTCTTGTGTTTTTGTTATCCATAACAAGACACTTTCGTACAGGAAAGGTTTGTCTTTGCAGTGAATACTCCCTTAAGACATGGCTTCCCATCTGATAGCAGCTGTCCATAGTTTATGCTTTGTGTCACTCACTCGTTTATTTGGTCACTGAGTATAGATGGAAGGTCTTCTCTGTGGGGTATGCAATAACATATTCCTGGAGGTTGAGGAGAAAATAAACATGAGGCAAGGGATGGGCTAGGCCTATGTGTTCTAACTGAGAATTAATGAATGAATGACACAGTCCTTAATAAACAGCTCTACTGATAACTACTTTTGGAAATGATCAGGGGACAAAATCCTTCTTTTTTCCAGTATTTCCTTAGAATATCAAACCAACACTTCATTAGGAAAATGTCACAGCAAGACCTTAAGATTTATCAGCCTCTATTTAAAAAAAAGAATATTCATCTACTTGGAAAGGGGAAACTCAATCTGCAAGGAATCATTAGTGTCCAATTCACATGCTCTTCCAGCCCAAGCCACGTTTTCATGTATGGCAGAGGCTGTGGCAGGAAGGCTGTCCAGGGTGACTGGGGCTGTAGACTGGCTCCTCCTCCAGAGACAGAGGGAAGGGACTGCTCATCACTCTTGTGGTTGTCTTGAAAAGGACTCTCACCAACCAGGAACTAGAAAGGTTGTCAAGTGCCAGTAACTTTTAATAGCTTCAGATAGGATTCTCAGAAATGGAGAGTTCTTCATTTGCATTCCAGGAAGGAGACCTCAGTCACTTAGCTCAGTGGCTGAAGTGTGGCAAACATTTGTTTTCACACTTTAGATAATCTAGTAAAGCATTTTTTTTCCCTTAAAATAATGAGTAAAGGGGAATGAAAAGACCTTTTCCAAGTCTACAGCATTTCTCCACACTGCTTCCTTAGTTGGCATGGTGCTCTACCAGCCTTGTAACCCCGCCTTAATGTGGTCCAGGATCAGCCTATAGAGAGGTGTCCCTGTCCCTGCTTTTCTGTGCTAATTCCAGGAATCTTCATGGTGGCCCCATGCCTGAGCACCATGGAGAAAAGGACTCAGCAGTAAGCTAGCATAGTGATGACTGGTCCCGCTCTTCTTTTTAACAGACATCTGCCTCATAGCAAAAACTGGATAAATACATGTGTTCTGTGATAGATGAAAGCCTGGCTGTTTCCTTTCCTTCAGTGAGCAAAGGATTTCTTGAATGAGAGAGGGGTTTCAAAACAATCTGAAACATGCTTCCTGTACTCTAAGAACTTACGACTGTGGGTCACTGTTACTTTATATCAGTGGTTCTCTACCTTCCTAATACTGTGACCCTTTAATACAGTTCCTCATGTTGTGATGATCCTCAACCATAAAATTATTCTCATAATTTTATAACTACTTCTTAATTGTAATTCTGCTACTGTTATGAATCATTAATATAAATATCTGATATTTCCAATGGTCTTAGATGACCTCCTGTGAGAGGGCCACTGGACCCCCAGTAGGTCATGACCCACAGGTTGAGAATCACTGCTTTATGACATCAAGACCCTGTGTGACTACAAAATAATGTAGTAATGCTTTCAGTGTTCATTAACAAAAGAAATACAGATTGAGCAAAGCTACTATGCAATTGGTGACCTTTTGTGGGAATTAGTCATTTACCAATCTTGGTTAAAAACAGGGGTCTCAAAACAAAATGAATATGGAAAGGGAGGCATATGGGGAGGATGAGAGGACAACACAGGTTTGAGTGAGATAAAATAGAATGCAGAGAGAAAATAAACAGGATTATTAAATTCATGTATGAAACTGCCATAAACTAAATGTAACCACTTAAAATATAATTGATTTGGAAAATAATAATTATTATTAAAATAATAATTAAGTAGAGTTCTCACAACATTTAAAAAGTAATGCTACATCTATGTCTGAAAGTTGGCTTTGCCCTACAGATAGCACTGTGGTTCGTGAAGGGAGCTCAGGGACAATACAGCCTACCAACTAACAAACAAGAACTGCTGAGAATCTGACAATTTAAGAAGATGTTATGATTACATGTGAGTGGTTTGATATTAAGAATTGTCTAGGTTTAAAGAAGAGACTACTATGATGTGTGGTGAAGAGATAGGATATTAGGAGGTATAATTGTTGGGCTTATATCTGAAAATGAAAAGTTTTAAGGATGGCCAACACAGAAAATTTGAGAACAAATCATTAAAAAGGCCCAGAGTCTCTGTTCTGTAGACAAACAACACTAAACACCTCCAGTAACAGATAAAAAGAAGCTCTGGAAATGAGACAAACAGGAGCTCAATCGAGATGTGTGATCTTGGACAAGTTCCTGGGTATCATCAACACTCAGTTTTCCTTCCAATAAAAGGGGACTAATTGTTCTGAACACTTAGTAAAGTTAGTAACATCAAATATGATAAAGTAAATAAAGGGTTTCATTCTGTGAATCAGAATTTTACCAAATCTCATTCTTTTCTTTTTTTCTAAAAGCCCACAAGGAAATGTGTCATGTGCCCATGGAATTGACTAGGACACTGTAGTGACGGGGGTTCTTTTTTTCACAGGTAACAGAATTCTAGGTGACTGGTTCTAGGTAACTGAAACAAAAGAGAACTGCTTGAAAAATGTGGTATGGGAGGGAAGAGAAGAAAGAAGCATGTACTGTGGCTCAGAGGATGAAAAGAAAGCTTGACAATTTGGGCTTAGAAACCACAAGGAGGAAACCAAGATGGAGATGAAGAATTGGAAGCAGTGATCACTTGATGGTCTTGTTTGATTTTCCTTCTTGTTTGATTTCCTTGAGTGAGTCATAGCACTCACCTCACAGTCCCACAGTGGGAGAGTCTAACAGGCAGGACATCAAGATATGAGCAGGGAGATGAGGGGACTTCGGGGGCTTGTTTTGAAAAGAATGTGAAAGGGAAGATGAGTAAATGGGGCAATGGTCCACGACAATTTCAAAAAATAAAGCATGTACTTGTTCAACCAGTTTTATTGAACAACTTGATAATTCATTGTGAAAATAATGGGAGGTAAACCTAGAAGAGTAAACCTGGAGGAACATACCAGGGATTTCCCCTTCTATCCTGTTCTAGCTGTTGGGATATACTCCAGCCCAATTGCTTCAGCTTGAATTTCCTTGGTGCCCTTGACAGTGGCCAGCTTACTGTATCTGGGACACAGGTCAGCAAAGAGTAATGCAACCTGAGAAGTTATTACACCCTGACGTTTAGCCCACTTTGTTTTGCTTTCAAAGGTATGATCATGGACACACCTGAACAAGACTGAGAACTGTGTGTTGTTTTATGGCTGTAGTAATTGTTTTATGTCAACAGCCACTTCCTCCTCTCTGAGTCCCACTCTCTTTCCTCAAGACTCAAGTCCAGATATCCAATAAATACTCAAATTCATTAATGAGTAAAGAATGAATGCATGAGACCTCAACTTTGAAGACAGTTTTTATGAATGAGTTATCCTAATTTAACTATAGTGAATGAGCTGTTAGTGTATCGCTCATTAGTGAATGAGCGATTCACTAATGAGCTGTAGTGAAAACATGACCACTTGGGTAGGAAAGAGCTTATTTCACCTTACAGCTTATCCATATAAAGGAAAGTCCAGACAAGAAAGGAAAGCAGAGGCCATGGAAGAGTACTGTGTACTGGCTTACTCCTCCTGGCTTGCTAATTTTACTTTCTTATACACCCTAGGACTCCCTGCCCATGGATGGCACCACCCACTGTGGGCTGGGTCCTTCCACATCCATCAAGAAAATGCCCCACAGATTTTCCCACAGGCCAATCTGATGGAGGTGATTCTGCAACGGAGGCTCCCTCTTCCCAGATGACTCCAGCTTGTATCACATTGACAAAAGAGCTAACTAACATAAAAGTCAAAGAATTCCCATAAAAGAAGTGGCCTCTTTCTAAAATGAAAGTTAAGATTGGACCTGGTTTTATCAGGATATTGCTGGGATGACAGTAAGTTGACAGGTGAACAGTAATCAGTATGATATACTCATTGACTCAGAAATCCATGATGTTGATACAGAATACACTAAAGAATATACAATCATTACTATACCTTAAAGATGCCAGGAAAGATCATCAAAGATTTTTACTGTATTTTGCTGATAACTCCAACTTAGCATTTATTATACTTAGATTTATCAGAGAGTATGCAGAAGGAAACAGAGCTAAAATAAACATGATTTCAAGGAAAAAAAAAAAGCTTGTACCTGGGACTGTCCTGATTGTGTTGGACAGTCTTTACAGTGACGTCTATCACTACATCATCTTCCATATACTTTCCTTAGAACACTCTCTCCAGCGCCCACTTCATCCTCTGAAACCGTAATGGCATGCCTATTGAATCAAGGCATTCAGGGATTTGCCCTAGAGAAAGATTACAGTCTTCCAGAAGCTGCACAGACCTAGGCATGCACATGTGACGTGGACACAGCACTGTGAGGCAGAACCATAAAAATAAAAGGGCAGCTAACTCTAGTTGGCTGAGGTGAAAGGGTATACCAGGATTAGGTGGGTTTCACAGAAGAGATAGTTAAAAAACAAAAGACAATGATAAAATAAATTAAAAACCCCCAAAGACTATTTTCTGGGCCATTTTTAATGCCAAAATGTCTACCCTTAACCCTTTATGGGTACTGTACTTTCAAGTACAAATATACTGGGGAAAGGCAGCATTGTAGTGCATATTACTAGAAGTGAGTTTATAGGTTCTCCACAATATATTAAGGAATGAATCATTCCATTATATCTATTACATAAGCAAAAACAGAAAAAGGAATAAGGCTAAGAACACAGACAGTAATCTTTCCTCCATGCACCCAAATAAGACTGTGATTTCAAGAGTGACATTGCTGGAGTCAGTGGTCCTCAGGACAAAGCTGCCTTCCTTCCTTGCTGCTTGCTGATGGCCCAGGGAAGGCATGGCTTCTACCTGAGTCTTAGTTCCTTTGGCTGTAAAATGCGGGTAGTCAATGGAACCTGCCTGACAGGACAAATCACTAAAGAAACAGCGTGTATAAAATACTTGATGGTTGGCCTATAATAAGCACTGAATAAATGCTACAGAAATCATCATAATAGGAGAGTGAAAGGAACAAGCTATGATGGTGATGCCAGCAACAGTGACGTCAGTGATGTGAGCTGTTATCCTCACTGTTACATACCAACCAGGGGACGATGCTCGGTTTATCCTCATCTGTACACTTGTCCAAATCTCCTAAAGTTACTATGGGAACTTAGGAGCATGTGCCTGGCACAGAGAAAGTATGCAAGAGAGGTTGATCTGCTCTAAAGCCCTGCAGAGACATGCACTTTGCTCTGAAAGGGCCAAAGAGCAGCAGCTTAGGGAAAAAACCAATTCAACATTAATAAATTGGTTGGATAAGCTTTGCCCAGGAACTACGATAACCTAGGGGTTGGTGAGGTGAGCCCCACCCCAGCTGGGAAGAGAATCAAAGTTGTTGAGCTTGGTTGACATTGGGTGGCCTGGTGATTATATCCATCCATCCACAGTCACAGACGCTTCCCTGGAGGAACCACAGCTTGTCCTTACAGGCAAAAAGGGCCGCGTGGTCACGTTTAGAGGAAATGGTTTGAGGGATTTGAGGGCTAGCTCAGTGGTTAAAAGAGCATGTTCTGCTCTTTCGAAACACCCAAGTTTTGTTGCCACAGCAGAAGGCTCACAACTGACCACCCAAAGGGATACAACATCCTCTTCTGGCCTCTTAGGATACCTGCACTCCCATGTCCGTACCCAGACACATACTTTTAAAATAATAATAATAATAAATATCCGAAAAAGAAGTTTTCCTGTGTCCATTGCAGTTCATCTCGGAAAGTGCAGGATTCAACCAAGGGAACAGGTAGCTAGAGAGAGCAAGGTCAGCCCTCCTAAAGGAGATAAAGAGAGAGGACCCATGGACAGTGCCCAGACAGAAGGAAGAGAGAAAGGATACAGCAGAAGGTTCACCTTGAGCAAGCACAGGGGCAAGAGGCTCAAACTTCACTATGGCCGTGACTGGAGCCCCAAAGGGTGCGATTCGGTAGGCAGCAGGGACTCAGAGTGGCTGCAGGATTACTAGCTCTCAGACCCCGCTGCCCCTCCTCTCTGAAACCCAGCAACAAGCTGAGTGGTTGTGGGTCAGCGCCTAAGCGCACGGCTTAATCAGGAGCGCAAGAGCAGCTGACAAATGACGGCGTGACTTGTCATCATCTCAGGACTCACTGTTTGTCCCTGAAAGAATCAATACCTGGAGGGACGAGAGCCATATTTTTAGAAACTCCTGTATGGGAAATTTATTTCAAGTGAGAGGAGAGTTTATTCATGTTGGCACCCCCATGGGTGCAATGGACAGTATATTTACACAAAGATAGAAAATGCTATCGTTTCTTCAAAATCAAATTGCCCCTTGGAACAGCTGTAGCTGACAACTCTGAGTGATAAGTTTACTCACTCATATGCTCCCAACTCTACCCAGGAGCCGTTCCCACCACTGCCTTCAGCCCTGCTGACTTCTGTTTGCGCAGAGTGACACACATTGCAAAATTCTCCCATACAGACTCTATCTTCTAAGGCACCGGCGAGCGAGGCAGGGTTGGTGATACTAGCTCCACTTGACAGAGGAAGAAACCAAGGCTCCATAGTTCAGCACAGGATTATTCGGTGGGGACTAGAGTTGGAAAGCAACATCTATCTCCTCATCCCTAGGTATGTTTTAGCTGTGTTATAGCTGAAACAACTTCAAGAAAGGAGAGTTTTCATCAAAGCAACACAAATGATATAAATATTGAATGAGAAGAAATATCTTTGCAACTGGCCTTTTCAGGTGTTCCTAAAAAATATTTAAACTGACTTTCAAAAATGTTCAAGACAGGCTGGGAAAGAGGGTTCAGTAAGTAGCATGCTTGCTACAAGGATGTAAGGACCTGGATTTGGCTCCCAGCACCTATGTGAAAAGTTGGGCATAGAAGTGTCTGCCTGTAATCTCAGTGCCAGGGACAGTGAGATAGGAAGAGATGCAGCGCCTGCTGATCAGCTAGTCTAGTTTAATCAGTGATTCAGTAAGAAACCTTGCCTCAAAATACAATAAATAAAGCGTAGAGCATTGAGGAAGGCATAATATATTGACCTCTGACCTCCACACATACATACATACATGTACATACACTGTTTGAAGAAATATTCCGGAAATAGATGCATAAGCATGTTGGCTGTTGGCCGTAGCTGTCTCTAGTTAGTGTACTTATCACTTTTTTTTTTTTTTTTTTTTTTTTTTGCTGCTGTTAGTATTGTTTAAAGAGAGTGTCTTGCTGTGTAGCCAGCTTGGCATTGAACTTGTGACTCTCCTGCCTCAGCACACTGAGTGCTGGAATTACCATCTTTAGCATGAAAAGCCCACCTTTTCCCTCTCGCATTTCTGTATTACTCAGTATGGTGGCCACTAGCCACATGTAACTACTCAAGTTTAGTTTAAATTCAATTAAATTTGGAAAATAATTCCTCGGTCAAACCAGCATACTTCAAATGCTCAGTGGCCACACCACACTGATGGCTTCCATATCAGATGATGCAGACTTGGATTATCCATTGTTGGGCATCTCTGGACTACACACAAACCGCACACTGCCAGAGAAACATAGTCAGTACAGCCACATTCCTTTTTCATATTTTTTATTCTTTGACAGTTTCATACACTTATACCATGAATATTGATCGTATCCACTCATGACTATTTCCTTCAGCTCCTCCCTAGTGCCCTCCACCCAATCAATCTCCCTCCCAACTTCATATCTTTATTTACTATTATTAATAACCCCCTGAATCCAATTAGTGCTGCATGTATGTGCATGGCCTGCTCCGTGGGAGGGATTTTATGCCTGGTACTGGAAACCTAGTCTAAAGCCTATGACTATGATGATCATTGGCCCTAGATAGGAACCTACAGTTGTTTTTGCAGAATGTTCACGCTATCAAGCTGCATTCTATGACATGGCCTTGCACAGCTTGGGTCCCAGGACACAGACTAGGGATAATAAGGAAATGAAGAAATAAACAATGAACAATAAAGTTGGGATTGAGTTATCTGGGCTCTCAGATAGGGAAGGCGTAGCACCTAGGAAGCTCAGTGTGTTTATTATATACAACTAAACAAGGTAGTAGATACAATTAACTGCATACAGTTGAACAAAGAGACAGGTTATTACATATAAACAAGGAGGCAGGGTTATGATATACAGCTAAACAAAGAGGTGGGTTTAGCTAATCTGGGTAGGAGGAGTCTCTGTAGGGGACTAGTCTTTAAGCCATAAACATGGAAAGAATACCTATGTGGAGATTTTCTACATACACTATCAACATTCACACTCACACCAGAGGAAGGTTTTGCTACTTCCCTGTGTTTTAGGCGTTGATCTTTGATGTGGCTGTGCCCATATAAACAATATAGATTTACTCAGAACTTCATTTTCTCCCTACAATTCTAAATATATATGTTTATATTCATAGATTTGTGTGCTTTCAGCTTTGGTTAGGGAAGCTTCTTTTTTGCAGTGGGTAATGGTTAATGAGGATACTTGTAACTGGTCAAAATAGCAAATACATGTATGTATGTAGCTATGAATGGGTCATCTATACCAGCCTCCCACCATCCAGTGCTCAGGGAACTTCACGGAAGAGGGAGGCAGCGAGAATTTGTGAGCCTGTGGGTGGGAGGAGAGCTGTGAAATGCTGATGTCTGCTACGTCCACCTTCCTTCAATCTACTCCCAACTCTGTGTTCCTATTGACTTTCTTCTCCTTAATGAAGACTTAACTTTAACCTAGCATGCTGCCAGGATCACAGTGTGGCAAAGCACGGTGGCCTCATTTGTAATGCCCATAGCAGCAATTAGCTCTCCCCACAATCCTATGAAGACTAAATCCCTTTAACGCAACCGCCTCACAGGGTTCTCTCTTTTGCAGGAGGTGCAGTTCCAACCCGAGTACTTCCACAGTACCATCATATGTGAGAGGCCCAACAACCACCTCAGCAAGTTTAAGGGTTATATGTAAGTACTTAAGACCCCTGGGCTACTGGTAAACACCTGCTCTGCTGCTGGAAAAATATATTTACTTGAAATGACCAGACAGTTGAGTCCAGATCCTGAGGTTAAGATTGTCGAGTTTTAAAGACCTGGGCTTGAGGCATAGGTCTCCCAACAATAAGCTGGATTGGTTTGCTTACCTGTCAGTTTCTCAGGTGCCAGCTTTGCAGAGTAAAATTTATAATACCTGTGTCACAGGACTTCTCTTCCCTGAAAATCAAAGTGTCTATCACATGCAGAACTCGGATTAGCAAAACTAGGAAAAATAAAATGCCCAGTTAATCACAGATGTCTATGTCTGAATTATTGCTATTCTTCCACCTCAGAATTTTACTATAATTCTGGCCCACATCAGACAGCTGACCTACTTGCAAAGTAAGAGTCACAAGCATGGATATAAGTAAATGTCTAGCCTTGTCCACTGCTACAGCAGTTCTCAGAGCACTTTCGCAGAATACCATCTTATGTGGTCTTTACAGCCACCCAAGGAAATGGAGACCATGGTCTCCATGTTTCAGATGTGGAATCTTGTGCTCTAGATGTCTGGATTTGCCCTAAGTTTCACAGCAGGTACCAAACCACCCAGCCTTGATGTGGTTTTGATTGCCCTACTTCACAGAGTTCAACCGTGTTGGGCCCACTCCTCACCAAAAGGGTTCCAGGCAACCGAGCGGGTTCTTCCCGCAGACAGGGTCTCAGCCCTCATATGCTGTCATGAGGAGGAATACAAGAAGGGAAAAAGAAGAATACAGAAGATGTCAGCAGAAGCCTTGAAACTTTACTTTTCAAATACACAGGAAGGGCTGATGGAGACAGGTAGAGAAGGATGTAAGCTGGGGAAGTGTTCTTTGTGTGCATCTGTCAAAGAAGAAGCTGTTCATTGTCTCTGGCAAGCATAGTCGCCTTCATGCCTGAGTTGATGGATTTGGTTCCTCCAAGTCACCTGTGTCTTGAACCGTTCTATAATTTCCTAGCAATCAGCTTGATGGCCTGCTTTTCCCCATGGCTCTTTCTCCATCAAACTCATGCTTGCTAGCAGCTAGTCTGTCTCACAGTCAACCTGGGCTCAGGCCTGCCTACCTCACACAGACTTCAGACAGCACTGGCCCCAGCTTTCCTTATCTTAATACCCCTTATTTCTGACCATTTTCTGCCTTTCCCCACCTCCCAGCCTCAAGGATAAGCCTTGGAAGTCCAACTGGCCAGCCCATGGTCAACCCAAAGATCGTAGAAGATTCTACCATCTGGACCTATATCCCCATCTATGTCAGACAAGGAAAAGACTTTTAGACCCAGCACCCACAAACCAAATGTCTAATAACCCTGTTTCCTCAAAGCCTCCATTAGGTCTCCTCAACTGAGGAATCCTCTGGGATTACACAAATTAGCAAGATGAACAGCTTTTTATTATCTACTTGAAGATTAATGAGCTTGAGATTTTAAAATGCAACCATTTGGGCTGGTGGGGTAGTTTAATTAGTAGAGTCTTTGCCTAACATATACATGCTCTTGAGTTCAATCCCCATAACCATATAAACCGGGGATAGTAGCATACATATGTAACTCTAGCACTTAGAAGATGGAGGCAAGAAGGATCAGAAATGCAAGGTCATACTCAGCTACATAGCAAATCTAAGGCCAACCTTGGCTACATGAGACCTTGTCTCAATAAATGATTGATTATTTAAACAAATAAATCTCTGTAGGACCTCAGTTCTCACTCTGAGACGATATCCTTCTCCTTAATTGGGAGTCTTTTGGCAATGTCTGGAGGCAGTATTGGTTGAAACAGCTGGGAAACTGTGCCACTGGCCTTTTGTAGACAGAGTCCAGGGTACCACCCAACATCCTACAATGGACAAGAAAACCCCACAATAAAGAACTGTCCTGCCGAGACATAAATGTTGCATGTTAACCACAAACATCTTTGTTCACAAAGAGCACCCAGTGGAACAGCAGCCATGAGACAGCTAAGCCTTTTTTCCTATCTATCCAAAAATGGGCACTGTGAGTGAGAGAAGCTGACTCTCCCATGTGCTATTACTTCAGACTGTCATAAATGACAAGCCATCAGCAGTCTATCACCTGTGACCCAGAATCCTAAGAGAGCCAGTATACTAAGTTTGTGTTCTTGGAAAAAAATCTCAGCCTCTGTAAGCTTTAGCTTTTATACAATGACTCTGCTAACCTTCCAGAGCCATGCAGAATCAAATGTAATCATGTAAGTGAACATAGTCTATATACAGAATAAGGAATTGTTAGCATTTAAATGGATATTGAAGTTGGCATGGTAACACATGCCTGTAATCTCAGTATTTGTGAGGTTAAGGAGGGATGATCATGAGTTCAAGGACAGTTTGAACTACATAATAAGACTCTATCAAAAAAAGAGAGCATCTTTCTCAATTACACATCTGACAGAGGATCAGATGCTCATCAGAGAAGTTTCTTCTTGAAGTACCTGGAAATTAGCACAGAGACCCACAACCAGACAGTATGCAGAGAGAGAGTTTGGAGCACTGAGCCTTGAATGAGCTGATTTTATCAAACCCTCCCCTCAAGACTCAGGGATCTACGTGGAAGAAAAGTCAGAAAGATTTTAAAAGCCAGGGGTAGGGATAACTCCATCCCTGGAAAAATCATCTTCCCGAACAGTAAAACTGATGCACACATCGATTCACAGAGATGGAGACAGCACACACAAGACGTGCAAGTTCAAACCGGACAAAAATCCTAGATACAAAGTCCCACCCACAACAAGAAGCTGTTTGTAGCTGTAATTGTTTGTAATTGTAACCTCTTGTTGGCAGAGGTTAGAATCAGTCTTCTTCAGTAGGGGCACTGGGTATATCAACCACACTTCAAGGCAGGCCCCATGCTCAGTAGTAGTTGGTCAAGACCAAATGAAGTCCATGCTTTCTGTGTTCTTTTTGTTTTGATTTGGTTTGGGTTGCTCTTTGTTTTTGTTTTTGTTTTTTTTTTCCTTTGTCTTTGGGATTTGTTTTTTGAGTTTTTGCATTTTGTTTTTCTTTGAAAGAGAAAGAACATGAAGTTGGGTGGAAGGGGAGGGGAGAAGTTCTGGGAGCAGTTTGGGAAGGGGAAAGAATTTAATCAAATATATTGGATGAAAAAATGTATACCAATAAATAAAGAGAATTGTTTGATAACTCAATAGGTATATTAAGTATGAACATAGCATGAAAGGACAAGATATTTAATCAAAGACGTATTTTGTCACTTACTAGATCTTTGAATTTGCCTCCATTGTCCTTCCTATAAAGTGGATATGATAGCATGACCTGGCTTATAAATTGCCTTCAGCTTAATTAACTCATAGAAAAAGTCACAGCTGTACATATGAAAATGAAGTATTGACTAACCACAGGGAGAAGAGATTCAGTGTTAAGATTACTGTTTTTCTGTTCTCCCAATGTTACAATTAAATAGAATATTATAGTTAAACCTGCTGCAAACCCAGGGAAAAGGAGTCAGGTTAGAATGCCATGCTGAAGGTAACAGATGGATGGAGTCATTCTGGATCAGAAGTTTCTAGCATGAAGTGGAAAGCTGAAATACCTCCTGAGGTCCCAGGAAGAAAGACACATCTGTAGTTGGACAAAGGGCCACTGTGCCCTCCTTGGAGGCCTGCGTACTTTATGAGAGACTGAGTAAAGGAGGGAATGTATGGGAAGAGAGACTCTGAGAATGAGATTGCTCAGATATAAGAAGGCTGTAACCCACCCCTTCTTACTTTAACTTCCTACATCCACCTCATGATATAAAAAGCAGGAAGATCTAGCATCTTCTATGGACCAGGATGCTCAGCTACTATGGCTCTGGTCCCCAGCAGCTAGGTGATGGAGGAATATGAACACTGTCCAAAAGAGACACAGCACCAGGCCTCAAAGGTCCAGAAGCCCATTCCCCAAACTTTATCCCTGAATCCAGTTTGAGGGTGAGAATTGAAATCTAGGATTTTGTTTTTCAGCAGAGTTCTGCCTTTAGTGGGTAAATGAGGAGTTCCTCAGAAGAAATAATTCCCTTCTGATGGTCCAGCCTCACCCAGGCCTACTGGGAGCAATGGTGAGATTCATCTGGACATAGAGATAGGATCCCCAAGAGCAGCAGTAGCCCTTGAAATGTGGAAAAGGGGGAAATGAATTGCTTTTACTCACAGCTTCTAGTTCTGTTATACTGATCAGAAACCACATAAACAGACCAAGAGAAAGGACACTGCCTAACTTTCACTCCTTGTTCCCAGGGAGCATCCTGACCAGACCAGGACTGGCTTTGGCAGTGAGAGTCTTCTGCTCCGAGGCTGCACCATCCGAAACACCGAGGTGGTGACTGGCATCGTCATCTATGCAGGTCTGTCTCTGCACAGTTTCCTTTTTCCAACCTTAACACTCCCCTCTCCAGCCTTTCTTCTAAATTCATCTTCAGACAGTGGAAACTCGCAGGCTCTCCTGGGGGCAGAGCCACACAACTTCCCACTTCTCAGCTAAGCCACAGAGGCTGGGAGCCACAGGAACTCACTCAGGCCACAGGAGACATAATGAGATGCTGAGTCGATACGATGTAATCCACTAGGTAGGGAGAAGGACTCGGTTAATCACCCCAGTAGTGGCTTGGGGACAGAAGTACAAGCAGATCTTCAGAATAACCCCACCAAAAGATAACTTCTCTTGCATCTCAGTTTTCCTACTTTATAATGGGAAAAATATATGTGTCTACTTTAGAGATTCCTGAAAATCAAACGGCCTATCCCATGCAAGTCACCTAATGCTATATCAAGTGAAGGGAAGGCTGGATAAACTTCAGTTACTGTTTTTGTTTGTTTGTTTGTTTGTTCCCAGCTATGTTTCCTTTATCCACTGCATGGCTCTAGATATGGAGATGTTTTAATTACTATACTACAATAGCTGAGGCAGGCAAGCTTTCAAGAAAAGGGGTTTAATTTAGCTCACAGTGTTGGGAGATGTATGGACCTGGCACAGGCATTGGCTCATCTCCGCTTAGGACCATCTTGCCTATGTCCTGTCATTATGGAGGAAATCCCCTTGTCACCGAGAGACTAGAGTCTTCCAGAATCGGCTCTAGTGTGGAGGTATGTGCTTCTCACAGCAAACATTTATTGAGCCCCTTCTACCTACCGAGAGCTAAGTGGAGCACACACACACACACACACACACACACACACACACACACACACACAGAAAATATGATGTCGCATTGGCCATTAATGATGATGGGGGCCGGCCGTTGGCACTGAAACATTGAAGGCAGGGAGGAACGTGGTTCCCGAATGTGGGCAAAGGACTTTTGGCGGTTCTCACACCCAACACATACACTCACCCTCTGAAACTGAGCCTCAATGAACTCTCCTTCCATAGGTCGCTTTGGTCATGGTGTTTTGTCATGGCAATAGGAAAGTAACTAAACTGGCAGTGGTGGTGCACGCCTTTAATCCTAGTGCTCAGGAGGCAGAGGCAGGGGGATCTCTGAGTTTGAGGCCACAGCCAATTTCAGGACAGCCAGAGCCATTATACAGAGAAACCCTGTTTCAAAAAAAATGAAAAAGAAAAGAAACTAAAAACAGAAGGTGAGGCGGGGCAGCAGTGGCGCACACTTTTAATCCCAGCACTCGGGAGGCAGAACCAGGCAGAGTTCAAGGGCAGCCTGGTCTACAGGACAGGCACCAAAACTACACAGAGAAACACTGTCTCGAAAAACAAAACCAAACCAAACCAGAAGAGGAGAGAGAGAGAGAGAGAGAGAGAGAGAGAGAGAGAGAGAGAGAGAGAGAGAGAGAGATTGATTGATTCTGGTGGAGGGCCTCACAGTCCATGCCTGCCAGGGATTTAGCAGGAAAAGCAGCCAGCAGCCTTTGTTCTGGATGAATCAGGCCAGCTGTTTGTGAAAGGCCAGCCCTACTCTTCTGGGTGCCGCATACCAGAAGGCATTCAACTGTCCGTGCAGGTCACCAGTGGGAGGAGGGGCGGTGCTTTGTACACAGGACTGTACCATCGACAGACTTACATTATCAGCATACAGAACAATGGGCTTTTCAGATGTGGTGATATGTCTTAGCATTGAAACACAATTGGCCTGCAATACATTACCTTCTTTGGGATTTAAAAAAAAAAAAAAAAAGCTCTGATAAATAAAATTAAAAATCAGCAGAGCAGCTGATGGGGTTGAGGTTGAGATTTTAGTGGAAGATATTCGTAGACTGAGGAAAATTGGTAAAAATGCTTGTCACATAAGCACTTTAAGCATATAAGCTTGTCCAGCCACAGCATACATGTAGGAAAGCCAGGGTGTGCCTGTAACACCAGGGCTGAAGGCCTGCTGGCCAGACACGTGAAGGCCTGCTGGCCAGACACGTAAACCCCAGATTTAGAGAGAGATCTTGTCTCCAAAAATAAAGTGGAGCCAGACTTGGAGTGGTACAACTTTAATCCCAGCACTTGGGAGGCAGAGGCAGGTGGATTAAGGGGAAAAACACACAGGAAGTAGTAGAGAGAGACTTGGAGCTTGGCGGTCTCTTTTGGTTTGGCATTAGGAAAGAGTCTCTTAGTCACTAGCTAAGGAGGAAGGTGAGCTGGTTGCTTCTCAGCCTCTCTGAGCTAGCATGTTTTTATCCCAGTATTGACTCCGGAGCCTTTATTGGTAAAGACTTAAGAAACTTAGCTAAAACTATGTTTGGCTACAGAGGCAGAGGTGGTTCTGGCGGGACACAGGGCAGAGGGGCAGTGATTGAGGAGCTGCGGTCTGCACAGAAACAGCTTAGATTCAGGCGCGGTCCTTACAGAAACAGCGTAAACGCTGTCCTTACGGAAACAGCGTAGATTCAGGAAAAAGCGTAGATTCAGGCGCAGTCCTTACAGAAACAGCATAGATTCAGGAAACAGCATAGATTCAGGCGAGGTCGTTATGGAAACAGTGTAGATTTAGGAAACAGAGTAGATTCAGGAGCAGTCCTTATGGAAACAATGTAGACGCTGTCCTTAAGGAAACAGTGTAGATTCAGGAAAAAGCGTAGATTCAGGTGCAGTCCTTACAGAAACAGTGTAGATTCAGGTGCAGTCCTTACAGAAACAGTGTAGATTCAGGTGCAGTCCTTATGAAACAGCGGTGAATTCAGTTGCAGTCACCATGCCGACAATAACACCACAGATTCCCCAGAAGCATGCTTTGCTTTTCCTGCTGAGTGGCCGCTTGCAGGTCACTTTGGCGAGGGACAAAAAGCCGTATGTAGCTTCTCATTTAGCCATTCTCCAAGGTCTCAGCTGGCTAGGAACCTTATGTCAAAATTTGTTGGTGTAAACACCTCACTCCCCTACAGACTCTGGCTACGTCCTGTTTTCTGACGTTCTCCACATCACCCTTGAGGAACGAAAATGCAGACTTCAGGCAAGTTTGAGGCAAAGTACCCCAAAAGGACCATTTTCCTCAATAGGAAAATCGATTAAATTTTCAGAGGCAATTTATGACTTGCTTTAAAAAAAATTATTACAGCAGACTGGAGAGCTGACCCTGCCCCCCCCCAGGCAAAGTGGGAGAGCTGGCCATGGTGGCATGGGTGCAGGAGAGCTGGCAGGCTGACCAACTCAGCTTCCACCCAGGCCCAGATCCAGAGCTTTGAGTTGGGGGACCCCAACATCTACCCCATCCATGAACTGCTGGAGCATGAAGAGGCCAGTCCTGCAGAACCAAAGCCGCAGGATCTTCACGACACAGGTCAACAACAGAATATCCAAGAGGAGTCCTGATGAGGGTGCAGTAATGGTAGTGTAGCAGAAGCCAGAGGCCTCGAACCCGTCCAGTGACTGGTTGCAATGAACATTTGCAAGTAAAGCTGTTTGGACAGAAAGGTAGACTGCACGGCGCTGCAGCTCCACGGCCAGATTTTTGTTTGTTTGTTTTGTTGTCTTTGGGGGAAGAGGTCGCCAGGGCAGATATGGAGGGACAGGAGATGAGTAGGTTTGGGATACATGACGTGAAATTCACAAAGAATCCATACAAAGTTTAAAAAAGTAAAATAAAGGAAAGAAATTTAAAAAATATTTTATTATGTTATATGTAGGAGTGTTTTGCCTGCATGCATGCTCAATGCCCACAGAGGTCAGTTGTGAGCCACCATGTGGGTGCTGGGACTCAAACCCAAGTTCTCTAGAAGAGCACCAGTGCTCCTAACCACAGAGCCATCTCTCCAGTGTCTGTGACTTGCCTTTTAAAGCACACAGCTTAATCATGGCATAAAATGCAACTGGAGATCTGGCCTCACAGGGACTTGTGAGTGACTCCAGGAATTTGAGATGTCCAGGGCCTGGAGTGGGTGGAGTTGCTAAACATTGCAGTTCTCACCGCCCAGACAGACTGGTCCCTGCTACCCTGCCTGGCATTGTGACCACGGGTGACCAGGCCTCGCTATCTTGTTCCTTCCTGCTCAAACTCTGCACCCACAGCTGCCAAATCACTTGCTAATGCCATGGCAGCTTACCGAAAACCCCCTGAACCCCCAACCACAAACCATCTCTCTCTTTCTCTTTCTTTCTCTCTCCTACCCACCATAATATGCCTACAGTAAGCTGTAGGTTAATTCCCTCCTCCATAGCCACCACACATACACAACCCTTATCCCCTTTTGCAGATGAGAAGTTCAAGTGCAGAGGAATCCATTTACCTAAGGTCCCACATGTTGGTTAAGCAGCGCTGCCGACTACTGGATGCTGTGGTGGTGGAAGAATCACGAGCCATGGTTACCTTTCTAGAGCTTTATTGAGAGAGAGAAGGCGAGAGAGAGAGAGAGAGAGAGAGAGAGAGAGAGAGAGAGAGAGAGAGAGAATACAGAAGGAGAGAGTGGGAAAAAAGAGCATAGAGAGGGCACGCCCGCTGGGACACTATTGCAGGCTAGTGACGTAATTAAGGACATAATCCTTACACCACACTCCCTGAGATGAACTCCCTGTAAGCCAAGGTCAAATATATACAGAGCTGAATCCCAACTCTAGCAGCCCTGCCCTCCCTAACTGCCTTGCCTTTGACCCCACTTCAGGCCTAAAGAATGAAAGGATCTCAGAGAGTGAGGACCCCTATGAGGTGAGCCTGAGGCAGGGAGTGAGCAAAGAATGCAGCAACCTGTGCCTGTCACGCTGTCAGAGCCCCTCACAACTGCAGCAACTCAAATCGAATTTAATCATCTGGGCTCGTTTGCTCCTACTGCCATTGCTATTCTAAATCCTCAAGGCAACTAACTCGGTAGCATTAAAGCCATTTGCTTCTGGAGCTGGTGCACTGGTTTTCTTTAATTTTACACAGAAAAACGAATGGCATTTTTCACTTTGGCTGTTGGTGAGTACACACAGTAATTGAAACCCAGCAACTCCTAAGAAGAGACACAGTCTGAAGACCAAGTGTTTCTCAGCACCTCACTTGGGTTGGTGGAAGGAAGGATCCTGGCTTCCCACTGTGATTTAGTATTAACTTATTCTTTCACATTGGACAAGTTCCTTCTACCCTGCTCCTCAGTTTCCCCAGGTAGAAAAAGAAGTAACTAGGAAAACTGATAGTCTTCCAACTTTGGCATTTTTTTTTCTTGGAACAAGATTTTATGGGGAGGTAGCTGATGAATACTGGGGTGGCAGATTTTTGTCTCTACTGTTCTTCCTCAGGAAATGTCAACAGCTTAGACATAAAGAAACAAACACGGCAACTGTTGGCCCCAAGATCAGTCCTCCTGCAGGATCTTTGCACATGCATCTCTTTCCATCTAAATTCCCAATTTTCTCTCAAAGGTCATGAGACAAAAGCCATGCTGAACAACAGTGGGCCCCGCTACAAACGCAGCAATGTTGAGCGGCGCATCAACAGGGATGTCTTCTTCTGCATCGGCCTCCTCTTCCTCATGTGCCTCATTGGAGCTATAGGTAAGGGATGTTCTGCAAAAAGCAACACAGAAATCCATTCAATTCTTTTGGCAAATCACTATAATTCTGAGCTTTAATTTCCTTAAAGAAAAGTCAAGTCTGTACCACCTACTTTAGTGAAGGTACTGATGAAAACCTACTGTAAAGTATATGTGTTCTTAAATATTAGCAATACTGTCAATGATTGATGGGCTGAAAAAAATCTCATGAAGTATAGGTGTTCTCTGAGCATGGAAGGAGAACAAGATGAATGAATAACTCACAGGACTGATCCTTGGAGAGCCCACAATCTGCCCAGGAGGAATCAAACAGAGTTGAGAGCTCACGCTGCCCTACTCAATGGGGCACTTCCCATGGACACTGCCTGTTATTGCAGTGAAATTAAGTCATATATGCTTAGAGGATCAAAACAGCACAAATCCACTCTGCTTCTTCATCTTCTTCTAAGCAGCAGAAGTCCAACTTGACTGGGTTAAGATCATGACTTCAGCAGCTCTGCTTCCTTCTGATGAGACCCAGGGAGGAATCGGTCCTGTCTTTTGCAATTTCTAGAAGCTTCCTCCTGGCCTTTGTTCATTGCACGAGAAGCATCTTCCATACTCTGCTCATATCTCCCCAGCCTTATCTGTGGTACCTCCTTTTATAAGCACAATTGTAATTACATCCTTGAAGCCACCAGGAGAATCCAGGATACTCCCCATTTTGAATTTCTTGAGTTACTCACACCTGCAAATTCCTCTCTTCCTCCTAAGACAGCCTCTTCCCAGGACTAGGATGTATCTTGTTATGGGTGAAGTGTTATTTCACCTTCCTTGGGCACTGTGGAAACACCAGTGAGGGGAGTCTTTCCTGGAGTGGTACCTGTTCTAGCTGTTTACTAAATGAGGTGGACTTTTGCTGCAGGAGATAGGTGGCAGACACAAGTTCAGGAGCACAAGGAGGCAGGGAAATCTGGGGAGAGAAAGAATGTACTTAGTCACATGGGTAGCACAGGAGGGTACAGAGGTGGAAAGGAGAATGACTATAGACAGAGAAGCAGTTGGCTATCTAGTGTGTAAGAGCAAGAGCAAGCTCAAAAGGCATAGAAAGGAGTGAGCTGGAACTACTTAAGTTGATCTTCAGAGTGGAGACAAGAAAGGGTTCTCCATGGAGATCTTACCCTTCCCCCCCCCCATCATCTTTACTCTAGGGGTGTTTCACAGAATGCTTAAGGAGACCCCACAAAGAATAAGGGATGATCAGGAGGAAAAAACTCATGAGCCTGCACACCCCTGAATGACCCTGACCCAAAGAGCAGCAATGATGTTGGCTACCAGCCATATTCTGAAATCATAACCATCACTGTATTTGAGAAGATGATGTCTAAAAGGCAAAGCGTAAGATCTAGTATGTCAGTGTAGTAAAGACACTGGGACTTGTCTCAAGGTGGCCAGGAATTTATACTTAATGTAGCTCACAGGTGAGTCTAACAGTTGTGCATGAGTGGGTGGCTCACAGCTGAAAAGGCAGCACAGGATGATAGAGGAAACCACAGCAAGAACTCCCACCCCTCCCCTCGTGGCTGCTGGAACTAAGCCTCCATATTGAGTAAATTTTTCAGGCATGCCAGAACTGAAAGTTTTCTTGAGATCATTGTGTCTCCAGACAAAAAAAAGAAACTAATGATTACACACAGAGATAAGGCACCCAAAGTTGGCTTTACAAGGTCTCAAAAATGATAAAGGGAGAACATCAATGGAGAAGGAAGACAAATCCTCTATTGCAAATAGCAACTTTTATGACACAGGACTCTTTGGCCGCCTCATTAAAGCATAGCCTTTGAAGAGGAGAAAGTCCTCCCATGACAAGTATGATTCCAGGGTTCCTTACCAAATGTTCCCTTTGGTTTTATAGCAAGATGTGTCTTCTTGCTTAGCTCATAATGCACAAACATTACACGCACAGACACCTGCCCAGGCTCCATGGCCCCCGAGACTTCTGGTTCACCTTGTAGCTTCTCTGCTTTCTTGTCTTAATGCAGGGGCCCCTTCTCTGTGCATGTCTTCTCCTCTGTACTGTCACCATTAAATTATATTATGTCTGTAATACTCCTTTCTTCTGAAGTGACTGTGAAGAATTTGGCCCAGCCTCACGGGGAGGGAGCCTTTGGGTGTAATGACATTTTATGGCTCTTATTCTCTATAGTTCCTGCCCTGAAACTGACAGCATTTGTTTTAATTGAGATTTACTCCACATCAGAGTCCATCATTGAGGGAAGTCAGGGCAGAAATCTAGAGACAGGAACTGAAACAGAAGGAGGAACATGGAGGAGTGCTGCTTACTGGCTTCTTCCTCATGGCTTGCTCACTTGTTTTCTAATACCATCCAGGACTACCTGCCCAGGGGTGGCATCACCTCAGTAAGCTGGTCCCTCCCATATCAATCAAGAAAATGTACCAAAGATTTGTCCACAATCTGTGGGGAATTTTTTGCCAATCTGGTAAGGGAATTTTATCAGTTGAGGTTCCCTCTTCCTTGTATTAAAGCTGACAGAAAAAATAGTACAGAATTCTGCACAATGGGTTATTCTAGTTTCACAATAACCCTACAGGATAGCTATTACTAATGAACAGACAAGGACATTCAAGTTTAGACAGGTCTGTAGCAGGTGCTGGATGTAGCTCATCTTGCACAATCCTGTGGTGTTGTCACCCCTTTAGCAAATAAGGAAACAAAGAGTTCAGTGTGCACGTGGTGTGGGTTCTGTGGACTCTCATAGCATTCCATGCTCTAGCACGCAACCCCCTCAGGATCTTTTAAGGTCAAAGTCCTTTGCTTAGTGAGAATTACTCAAGAACAAAAACCAAGACTGATACAATAAGTATTGGATATAGGAGGGAAGAGTGGAAAAAATAGGTAATTAGGTACATAAATAGGGGGAATGAGTAGGAAAGAAAAGTGGAAGACAGATGTGTCAAGACTGCCCAACCACACACTTCATACAATAAGACTGAAAAGTATGTAATCTACTATCTTTCCAACCTCTATGTGATAAGACTCCACCAAAATATATGTAATCTTCATACTAATCTTTCCAGTAAAAACAGACTTAGTGTCCATCATTCCATCAAGGGATTGAACAGTGAAGAGTTGGGTACATGAAGCACCACTGTCACACTAAAGGAAAAGAGTAAGAGGAGGAGAGGGCAGTGCGTCATGGGGAATAAAAATGGGCTCTTCAAATACCCACCCATGTCCAGGAACATGTCATGGGTACCTGGCCAACTTAGGACTAAGTAAAGACTTAGTCTCATGCCTAGCTTTGCTTCTTCTCAGGCCATGGCCTCTGGAATGGGACCTTTAAAGAGCATCCTCCCTTTGACGTGCCAGATGCTGAAGGGAACTTCCTTTCCCTTGGCCTTGGAGGCTTCTATATGTTCCTCACAATGATCATCCTGCTCCAGGTAAGAGCTCTCTACCCTCCACAGCTTCAGAAAATAAAGAAAAATAAGTGCTAGCCCCAGAAAGAAGTAAGAAGGACAAGATGGGAAGACAGTTATTGCTGGTGTGTTTACCAAGTATTCACACTGGTAATGTCAGGACAACCTCTCAGCTGTAGAAGAAGGTTAAGAGCAAGAATGCAACAGTCACCCATGTATATGTCCCTTTGCCAGATGCAGAACAGGAAAAACACTAAGACCCAAGACCAAAGGAAGATTAAATACCCAAGTGTTGGAGATAGAGAAAATTTACATGTTAATGTTCCATCATTCGATAGATAGAGATAGAGAAGAACAGAGTAGATGAGAAAAATATATTTGAGACCTATAAAATATGTAGTAAGGCATAAAGAGATGTTTTTCTTTACATATTTGCGCTCTATCAAGAAACACAGCTGATGGAAGATGAGAAGCTGCAGTTTTGTTTGGTGAAGACTCGTCTACAGTCAATGTCTTTTAGAACTCTGTTCCTGACTGATGAACCATTTCAACCTCCCATTCATCATAGCAGTTTGATCCTTCTTAAAGGCAAATGTAAACACACCTGTTCTCTACACAGAATCTGCTGGTAATTCATGTCTGCTCAGAATAAAATCCGAAGTCCTTATGGAAGCCAACAAGGCTTTAAACAACCTAGACCTTGACCCCATCTCATCTCCTACAACTCTCCTCCTCCATTCTTCCTGTATCATGCCTGCTCACTATCACCTCCTGAACAACCAAACCCCTCCCACTGCCCAGAATTCTCTTCCCAGTGTGATCTTTGCACCCTCCTCTCTTCAGTTTCTGCCCAAACGTCATGTATATGAAAGTCCATTCAGTCTATGACTCTATGTCCTCTCTGATTTCCTTTACTCTATTTCACGAGACAACCACATCATATATATTGATTGTCTATATATTGTCACTAGAATATGAGTTCCTTATGGCCAGTTTTGTTCTAACAACCTCCATTTCCAAGACTTGGAACAATGTCCAACAAAGAGCAAGAGCTGGCATTGGACTGGTGAACATAGTCAGCAAAAGGCCTGAGCACCTACAAAGATGCCTGTGACCCTCCATATCACAGAGATCTGAGGGCTCAGGAGTCTCTCAAGAGGGGTGCTAAAATTCCTATACTCAACATGCTGTCAGTAAACAGCCAATGAGGAGTGCCTGTTCCCCTCCCCCAGACACCGCAGGATGAAGAGGCATATCTCCACTTCACATCCCCCACAAGAATTCCAAGGGAGGCCTGAAGCCACTAACTTTTAATTTCTCAGGAAAAGTCATGCTGTGAGCTGTCCTCACCTTTCCATCAAATGCCTTTGCTATCCACTAGTGAGGGTCTGGGAGCAGGGATCAAGCGGGTTTCTGACACAGTGTGAATCTATCCTCCCTCAGGTGTTGATCCCGATCTCCTTGTACGTGTCCATTGAGTTGGTAAAGCTCGGGCAAGTGTACCTCCTTCATAATGACCTTGACCTGTATGATGAAGAAACCGATCTGTCTATTCAGTGTCGAGCCCTCAACATTACAGAAGACCTGGGCCAGATCCAGTACATCTTCTCTGACAAGACGGGTACCCTGACAGAAAACAAGATGGTGTTCCGGCGTTGTACCATTGTGGGCAGTGAATATTGTCACCAAGAAAATGGTATGAGGGCCCACAAGCACCCTGTCCTCTTGACAGGGGAACAAGGACACTATTCTCATTCCCCACAGGGTTTCTGTAGCATTTTGGCAAGTTGTGTCACCTCTCCATACAGCACAGTGTGTTTACATCAAGGATGGGCTAAGATGGCATGTGTCCCAATTATGTCTCAGTCATGAAACCAAGGCTTAGGAATTTGTCCTGTTACCTTACCTGGTGTGTCCGGATGTGTCTAGATCTAGGCACAGGGTGAACTTTGACACATTCAAAAAATGCCTTCCATTTTAACAAATGCCTTAGATTTCATCAAGTCAGTGTTTTGGCTTAGAATATGAAGGTATACAATGCCTGGACTGTCACTTTGCTACTTTATGTGGTCTGAAGGTAGCCTGTAGAACTGAGTTAGTATACACACACACACACACACACACACACACACACACACACACACACACACGATAAAGAGAGAGAGGAGATATTATAGATAGCCCTATCCCCTTTGCTATGGCAATCACTCACTATTTACACGGGAGCCTCTTATTTCCTTTTAATAACATAACAGCTATTACTACAAGCACCTAGCTTAGCTAGTCATTTTCACATATTATGTTGTTACTAAAATCTTCAAAATGATCCTGAGTTTTATACTTCTTTAAAACTTCTAATTGAGGAACTAAAGGTAGAGTTAAATCAAAGCACAAGATCATATAACCTTCTCCAGTCATAGCAGCCCAGCCACAGTTTTCCATAGACCTTTCCTGTGCTCTATCCCAACCCCTGAAGTCTAGCACCCCACCCCACCCCCGCCAACCACAGCTCAGCCAAGATGTAACAAGATTCCTTTCTTGCAGCCAAACGATTGGAGATGCCAAAGGAGCAGGACTCAGATGGTGAGGAATGGACCCAATACCAGTGTCTGTCCTTCCCACCTAGATGGGCCCAGGGCCCAGCAACGATGAGAAGCCAAGGAGGTGCCCAGCCTCTGAGGAGGTCCCAGAGTGCCCGGGTCCCCATCCAGAGCCACTCCCGACAAAGGTCTGTGGGACGCTGGGAGACCTCACAGCCTCCGGTGGCCTTCAGCAGCTCAATAGTAAGTCTCTGCCTTGGTTCATTGAATCACAACCAAATTGCGCCAAGAAGATAACAGAGAAGGTTCTCGGATATAGCAGAGCCTCTATAAACCCTGATTAGCTGGTGGTTGGGGGTATAGCTTACTTGAGAGAATGCTTTCCTAGTATGTATGAGACCTGAGTTCAATCCCAGCCCCTCACAAACCAAGTAGAATGCTGCATACCTATAACCCCAGCACTTGCTATATAGTGAGTCTAAGGCCATCCTGGGCTCCATGAAACTCTGTAAGTATGTTTTTTAAAGTCATTTAAAGCCTGAAGAGATCTCAGAATGGCCCCTCCCAGTCCCATATGGAACCCATACGGTGTTCTGTCAGCATACACAATTCTCGTTAGTTCAAAACGCTCGGTGCTTGGAAATTAAGAGTTCTTATCTGAAATATTCATTTCTCCTGTTCTTAAAACGGAATTAGAAAATTCCCTGTACTAATCCGGGGTTTCCTCATGGCAATAATTGGCTTGAGCTAAGAACTCCTTACCACGTAGGTTGGTACAGTCCTTGGTGCCCCAGAGCCTTTTCCCTTCCCCATCTGTCACTACCACAACTGAGAGCCAGGGGCCTCCTCGTTATGGACACATTTCCAATTACACAGCTAACGGAAACCAGAAATTGTTTGTTACGTCTGTCTTTTCATACACTGGAAAGACGAAAGATAAGCCTTTAAGGCCTTGTACACTTGAAGAAAGGTGAAAGAAAATATTTTAGTAGTAATTAAAGAGGACTTTTAAAGAGTTTTATCATGTCTTCCCCTTTCTTTAATTCTACATACTGAATGGAATGCTCTTCTCCCAAATTTTTATATGAATATGTTTTCAGTTACTTAAATGAGGTGTCATTAGGCCTATTCTGAATGTCTTTTGGCATTTCACAGTTCTAGTGTGGCAGGCACCTTATGTGCCTATTAATAAGTGCCCCCACTGCCAAGGGCACAAGGAGGGAAATCTGGAGGCTTTTGTCCAGCATTGAAATAGGCAACATGATGATTCTCTGCCCCTTGCTTAGCCTCACAAATCACCGGATCCCAGAACCAGGCAGTATAGATTCCTTTAAAAAAAAAAATACAGTTTCATCTTAACTTATTTTGTCCAAGATGATCTCAAATTCCTGTGCTCAAGAAACCCTTCTAGCGAGTGTACATTTGATAGAGGACCCTCGGCTGATGGCAGTGCATGGGGCATACTAATCCCAAACTGCCTCCGGAACCTAAACTATGGTCAGTGTTCTGCACTGGCTGGCAACTTCAAAAGCAAGTTGTAAGTCAGAGCTTGCCTCAGAAACTCCCAAGGTCCCAGGACCTGGCAGCAGTCTGCCAGCTTCTCAAGACACCAGCTACTAAGCCAGGTGGATGGTGGCGCATGCCTTTAATCCCAGCATTCGGGAGGCAGAGGCAGGTGGATCTCTGTGAGTTCAAAGACAGCCTGGTCTACAAAGCGAGTTCCAGGACAGGCTTCAAAGCTACACAGAGAAATCCTGTCTTGAAAAAGAAAAAAAAAATTTTTTAAAAAGGCCAGCTCTTGGTTTCCCTGGCCCTTGGGTGCAAACCAAAAGTAAAACAGGAATCAATAGTAGCAGCAATAACCAAAACTGGGTTTGTTGTTTTTCTTTAGCTACCAAACACAAGACAGTATCAGTGATTACCTCCTAATTGCCTGCTAGAAAACTGTGGTTTTAAGGTGGGTAACATATTTATGAAACTGGCATGTCCCCAGCCAGTATTTCATAGCACGGACAGATGGAAAATAAAATGCCTTTTGCCCTGCTCTGAGAGCAGCCAAGATTTCAGCAGTCTCAGAGCCACTTGCACAATGTTTTCCAAAATCATCGAAGCCAAGAACATCTTCCCAGTCGTGGGAAGCGGCACTGGGCCCCTGAAGGCTCGTCCACCACTCCCTTCTGAGGAAGGGCATGTCCCCTTCCTTCCCCGACACCTCCAGAGAGAATGCAGTCCACACAACTGGAAGAGGTGCCTAGGGCAGCCTCTTCCTTAATGACTCCTCTGTGAAACACTCCGACTCTCCTGCACATTGGCAGGGCAGCCAACATATGCCTGCTGCCTCTGTGAGGTTAGATAAGAAAGAGTCCTGACTTCATCAGGCAGGCACACAGTCTTTCTGCAAGTAATGTGACCACACGAGGCAGAATTGTCCTTAGCCCCCAGGGACCCAAATAGAAGGTTGAGAACTGTCAGGAAATTCTTTCCTGGGTAGCCACAGTGAATTTTCCTTCAACTTACATAGCTTGCTTTAACAGTCTGGGTGAACTGGGTTTTCCTGATTCTTCATCCAAAGTAAATATCATCAGGACTGAAACCCGAGGATAAATGCATCACTGCCTTGAAAAAGGAATTCAGCCTTTAGTTCCCAGCAACCAAAAAGGCCTGTTTGCATGCTACTATTACCAACATACAGTTAGGTATTAAAAGGGGATCAAAGGCCACATGGTGCTGTCCTCCCTCCCCCCCTTCCCCCAAAGGCCTGTACAGCCTATCCTCACAGTAGCCTATGCATCCTTTCCAGGGGAACCTCCCTATACAGAAGCCTCTATGGAACACACATACACACACACACACACACACACACACACACACACACACACACACACAATGATGCTTTCTTTGACCAGAGGACTTTTGGACTTTGACTTTCTGTTTTCATGAGTGTGCATGGGTGCATATGCAGGTTTACGTGTGTGTCTCCACATGGCTGTGCATGCATATGCCTCTCTGAGTATGCACATGCACATGTGGAGACCCAAGGTCAGTGTCAGAAGTCATCTTCAGTCAATCTTACTCGTTGCAATAGGGTCTGTCAATCAAACACAGAGCTTACCAATATGACTGCTCTAGCTAGGCACCTTGCTCTGGGGATCCCTTGTCTATGGGCTACCAAGGCACCCCGTATGCACATGAGTGCTAGAAAGCTGAACTGCAGTTTGCACACTTTCAGAGCAAGCACTCTAACCACTAGGCCATTTCTGCAGCCCCAACGTTTCTATTTAAAAAAAAATAAATTAACAAATCCTGGAAACTGTTTCCTGCGTGCAGGCACATGTGTATAAATTCAGTAGATACAGCCTCATTCTTTTTTTAGTGGTTGTTGGAAGTTGTTGAATAGTCGAGTGCTTTATATGTGTGTGGCAGACTTTTCATACGGTATTAATTTTTAGAGCATAAGAACTAAGTTGGAGTGTTGGTGCATTTCTTAGTCTATTGATTTTTCCCAAAGATGTTAGAGCAATTGACATGCCCCCCCCCAACAACAAACAGAAGGGCCTGCTTCCTTCTTACTCTGTCCAGTCTATCTGTGGCAACCGTCAGCAATTCTTCAGAACAGCCTTTCATTTATTTGGTCAGCTGATCTTTCAACATTAGTTAACGTCTATTCAGTGGTGGATACAGTAGCTGGATGGAGGGGATACAAAGACTCATAGGGCAGTAGCCCCTGGACTCGGGGATTTACATCCTAATGAGGGAGCAAGTGGGATGCCAGTGACTTCTGCTGGGATGGTGGGTACAGATGTGTTATAAGAGACCAGCAGAGGGAGTACCATCCTCCTTCCAGCTCCCTGGGAGCTTCCTGGCAAAGCTAGTACCTGAATTGGCCTTCAAGACAAGATTGAGAGGCAACCAGGGGAATTTAAGCAGTGGTAGTAATCTAATGAGGAGCAGGTGAAGAATGCAAGCTTCTGGGGAAGCAAGGCAGAGCATTTTGAGGTGCTCATCCATAGCTAGAAAAAAAAGAATGCAAGCTGGAGAAGTAAGGAAGATTGAGTCACAAGAGGAGCCATGCCACAAAGAGTTTACTTGCAGGCTAGGGGCCAAGCCACCTATTTCTGTCTACCACTGGCTTAATGGACTTCTGTATTAAGAAGCTGCCATCCCCAATCAGTAATAGTGACAGTAAGACTTGAGTGGCTTCTTAAAACTTATTCAAACCAGCCTAGCCAATCAGTGAGCTCCATGTTCAGTTAAAGTCCCTCTCTCAAAAAATAAGGTGGAAAGCAATTGAGGAAGATACCCAGCATCTAGGATGGCCTCTGACCTCCACACATATGCACGTGCATGTGTACACACACACACACACACACACACACACACACACACACACACACACAACTACACACACACCTGAAAGGAGAATACCAGAATGGAGGCTGCCTACTTTCACCAGACTTCAGTGTGGGAATACATCCTAGCCAGAGAGGAAGAGCAGTCATTGGGCAACAGTGTAGTACACATTTTTGCTGTTCAAACTTTGCTCCTGAACCAGCAGCACAAGTCCTTCCTGTGAGCTAGTTAGAAATGCAGGTGCCCAGGCACATTCCAGGTGGCCTGAATTCAAACACAGTTTGTAAAGCACCAGTATAACATTTAAGAGTTCAGACTTATGGATCAGCAAGAATTAGATTCAGGATCCTGGCACAGGACTTGAGACCTTGGACAAATTACTTCATTTCAGTGAGCCACTTTTGCCTCATAATCAAAATGGAAAATGACAGTAGCTGATGTCAATTATGTAAATGAGAGTATTTAGCCAAGGATTTAGGATAACAAGTATGTACCCGTTATCATCAAAGATAATCTAATGATAACAGCATCCCTTCCTGTGGGCCCTAAGCTCCCACAAGATTTGTATGCTTCAGGTAATTGACAGTAGAAGGAAAGCCAACCAGTTGAGAGCCTGGATACCACAGAGCTCTAGCTTGAAAACCCCATAAATGGCCTCCATACATTCCTTTCTTTTCCTTTGGAGTTACCAAGAGTTGGGAAAGAAATTGCCTTTTTCTATGTGTTTGAAGGGCTAAGTTCCCAAATGCTAACAAACCACACAGAAAAAACAATGGGCCAGAGCACAGAGTACCCTGAAGGATTTTGCTGGACAGAGCAGATATGGTGACTACGTAAAGGTTGATTGGCATCTTCTCCCAGCACCTTCAGAAGCCTTTTGTCACACATTGCCGTATGATCAAGCAGAAATGTATTAAAGAGCAGTTTTAATAAAGAAATGTTAAGGGTCAATGAGATGGCGCAGCAGGTAAAGTTGTCTGCCACCTAGCCTGATGGCCTAAGTTCGATTCTTGGGAACCACATAGTGGAAGGAGAGGACTGACTTCCAAACATTGTCCTCTGACCTCTACTCACGGCACCCACACACATACACATACACTCAAAAAATAAATAAAAATGGGGGGGGGGGAGGTCAAGAGTCCATCTGTGGTGGACAAGCGAAGTACTCTAGAAGGGAGTCATTCAACATTCTGCATTCAACATGTCCATAATCTGCGGGCACTGGGGACACATCAGAGACAAGCCATCATCCTCATGACACAGACTCAAGAGTACTTAAACAAGTACCTGCTAAGTGATTCTGGCTGTGTGACCAATCCAGGATGTGGAACATGTGTTTTTTTCAGGAAGAGGAACACTTGCACAGCCTCCCAGACTGCTGAGAACTCGGGGTTTGATATGCAAGCCAGTCTATTGTATCTGGCATGCCAGACACTAAAAGCTCCAACTTCCACCAAGTCCCAAAAGCCTCTTTTTTCTCATGGAGGATCTTGCCTGGTATAGGAGTGGGGAAAAAAAGGGGATATTCTAGAGCCAAACTACCAAAAATCAACTGAGGAAATACCTTCCACTTATTTTGAGAGCTTAGGTGAGGCACTGAATTTTGCTAAGCATGAGTTTCCTCATTTAAAATTCAGAGGTAACAGCACCCAGACAATATCAGTACTAATAGCAAGGATACATTGAGATGGCAGACGTGCTGGGAACATATGAAACACTACATAGATAGGAGTTCTTATTATTATGAGAAATGGGCTCGGTGTTTAAGTAGTATTGGCTACTGTGGCTACAGAACTTTGGAAGGAGTGTTAATGAAGCCCTTGTGGCATAAGCCCAGGGAGGAAGATGCTGTGCCTGTTGTATAGGTATATAATTCATGATTTGGGCTTCCCCCTGTCTTGCTAAGAGCCAGTGGTCAAATTAGCCCACATCTCTGGGCTTTGGTTAAGACTGGATTACATTCATCTCCACATAGACCTGTGGGGTCCTAGGCTTGGGAAGGTAGAAAGCACTTCATAAATGTAAGCTACTTTTAGAAGCACAATATTCAAATGCAGAGAAGTTGTATAGCTCATATTTCAGAGTGACGGAACAAATGGAAAGTTCTACAAAAAAATGGGAAACTATGGACCAGCTTCAGCTCACAAAGTAAAAGAAAAGGAAAAGAGAAAACAGGTCACTTAACCATCTCTGCTTTCTCCCGAAGAGTCAGGATTCTTGGCAAAGGGACCAGCCTTGGAGCATTTTGCTAAGCAAAGCTGGCAGCACTATCTAGTATGGTTTGCCAGGTCAACAGCACCTTCCATCCCATAATGACCTCAGCTGTGCCTTGGCCTACTTCCCTCATTCTCCTTACATGCTTGGTAACTGTGGGCAGTCTCACTGTAGAACTTGCTTTTGTGGTTCAGAAGAGTTCATAGTGAGTTAGAAAACCTCTAATGAGCAGGCAACACTTCTGTGGTCATTAAGATCTAGGAAGGATTCTGGTGGGTAAGAGAGGATTCTTAACCTAACAGGTGTGACCAAAGGCATCGAAGGAGATTGTATGTCCAAAGTGCAACAGAGACCGCTAGGGTCTACTGAAGAAAAATCTTGGAAATGTATGTGTGAAAGGATGTAGATGCAGGAGGAGTTGATGATGCTAACAGTGGTGATCTAGAGATCTTTTTGGAAGTCTTAAGTTGCAGGAAGAAAGTAGTGTTTTGGGAACACGGCATAGTATGTGTGCAGATGAAGGGTGAAAACAAGAACTAAAAGGCAGTAATACCGGTATAAAGTTGGTGCAAAAAAAAATTACAAAATTGAGGGCTGGAGGGTCCAAGCCAGACTGGAAGTAAGAGGAGTAGGGAACAAGTGGTGAGGAGGTGCTAGATGGGAAGAAATGCCAGTGCCTGGCAGCCGATGGTTCCATGGAGCTGGTTAACAAGGAGGAATAGAATGAAAAATGAGCAATGAGCGGTCCAGTGGAAGGGAGGAATGTGCTGGATTCGAGACAGCAGGGAAGATAGAGTTATCCTTACCCTAGACATGCAGAGCCTGCTGGGAGGGACCGCCCTTCCCAGTCCTTTCAGGACAGGATCTCACTTGTGCTTTTCTTCTTCCAGGAAAAAGATGTGACTCCCGATAAAAACCTCCTGAGCAAGGTGAGAGATGCTGCCCTGTGGCTGGAGTCCTCAGACACCAGACTCCCCAAGCCTTCCCATTCCACCACTGCCTCCATTGCTGACTTCTTCCTTGCCCTGACTATCTGCAACTCTGTCATGGTGTCCACAACCACTGAGCCCAGAAAGAGGGTAAGGACCAGTGATGGTTGGGAATGGGGGGGGGGGGGAGGAGAGAGAAAAGTATAAAGGCAAATCGGGAAGGAGAAAACCCTGATCATAAAGACATGACCCTTTGGTGCTAACCACAGCATCATCAGTCCATCACTGTGAAACTTGGATCAGGCATGTGATCTTCCTAGGTCTGTTTTCCTCTTTATAAATTAAATGGGAAAAGTCACACATCCACTGCTTGTGTGACTTTCAACCTATCCATATGTAAGGCAGATAATGAGTAAATATTTATTGAGTGTTTGGCTGTGTGCCAAGTCCCACACCAAACACTTTACCTACATTTACCATCTAACCCTTACAACCCTGAAACATGATGTGGGATATGTTTGGATTTAACAAGTGGAATCTGAGGTCTTGATAAGTAAGGAGGTATAATTAATACACAGTAGAACTATCTGTGTGGCTCTGCGGTGGTTCCCAATATTATACCTGCATCTGCTTTTATATGGGGGTTCAAATTAATTAGCTTATGTGTTATGTTCTTTCCTCAGGAATAATGCAGATATGTGGTTACCTATATGAAGTTAAACAATGAAATCTGCTAAGGGTAGATGGGTCTTCAGTTATCTACAGACCCATCCAAGCTTCCTACAAGTCACTGATAAGAATGATTTGGTGCAACTTGTGGCTGTCAACCCAAGAAAACAGGATTCAATTGACGATAACTTCCTCTCATTATGCCCAAATTTCAAACCACTCCGAAACGTCACTTGCTGATCAAGCATTTTCAGTGACACATAGGAGACAGGAAGCATTATCTGAACAAGTAACTATTTTTGAGAAGTGCTATTTTGGAAAAGCTAGCATCCAACTTCAGTTTTCAAGCTAATGAGAAGGCTTACACTAGCACATAGCTCTGAGCTAATGACTGGACCCAGGCTCAGAACTGAGTCCCAGCTCTATTACCAAGACTCTAGGTTATCGTGGCAAATTTATTCACCATCTGGGTGCCTGGTTTCCACACTCATACTGATGGTAGCCCATCAAATTTCAGGGAAGAGTAAACGTGATGATTCACATCCAGAGAAAGCAGCTTACCATACAATAAACTGTGAGAGAGCGGACACTCTTGAGTGTCACACTTTAATCTCCCTTGTTTCTTTCCACCATGACCAGAGTGGGAGGCTCAGAAACTACAGGACTATGAGCACTGGCCATACCTAGGATGGCAGGCCTAGAAGGAATCATCTAAGCTAACACCCTCTTTCTATGAGTGGGTCAGCTGCGGTTCACAGAACACATGGGTCTTGTCTATGATGACCACAGGAGACCCAAATAACGCACTGACTGCAAAAGGACCTTCACATTCTGTATGAATACGAAGCCTGAGTGCTTGGAGTAATTTTGCCCTTTCCTCATTCAACCACAGGTTACCACTCCCCCCTCCAACAAGGCTTTGGGGACGTCCTTGGAGAAGATTCAACAGCTGTTCCAGAGGCTGAAGCTTTTGAGCCTCAGCCAATCATTCTCCTCCACCGCCCCCTCAGACGCAGATCTAGGAGAGAGTCTGGGGCCCACCATGCCCACCACAGACTCAGACGACAAAGATGATGCATCTGTATGTAGCGGAGACTGTTCCACGGATGGTGGTTACAGAAGCAGCACCTGGGAGCAGGGTGACATCCTGGGGTCCGAGTCAGGGGCTTCTCTAGAGGAGGGGCTGGAGGCCCCAGCTCTCAGCCTGGATGGACCTGAGCTCTGCTATGAGGCCGAGAGCCCTGATGAGGCAGCTCTCGTGCATGCTGCCCGTGCCTACAGTTTCACACTGGTGTCCAGAACACCTGAGCAGGTGACTGTGCGTCTACCCCAGGGCATCTGCCTCACCTTTGACCTCCTCTTCACACTGGGATTTGACTCTGTCCGGAAGAGAATGTCAGTGGTGGTGAGGCACCCGCTGACAGGTGAGATCATCGTCTACACTAAGGGTGCTGACTCAGTTATCATGGACCTGCTAGAAGATCCCGCCTGTGGTGAGTTCGCCTTATCAGGCCCAGGGACACAGGTGCTATAGTCCCAGAGGCAGTGTGGCATGGTGATGGGGAACCAAAGTTACAAGTCAGTTGCTGCATCTAGCTTGTCCCAACAGGATTCTGGGCTCATGAGATGCTCTCAAAACAAGGTCTTTAGAACACACTGAATTTTCCATCACCTTGACCTAGAGAATTGGGATGTTCATTCATACACTCAAGACTTTATAAGGTCTTCTATATGGAAAACTATTTTACCTTTACTTTACCCAGTTTCCAGATTTCCACATGCATTAAAATATTCATTATCCATATCCACACCCTGTTTCTTTCTACCTAAACATCCATTAGTCATACCCTAGAGCACACCATGATCCTTCAAGTGTCCCTCTTTATTATCATTTTCCCAGTACCCCACTCCCCCAATGCACCAAGATAGATTTTCATAAACTTGCACAGAGCCAGAAAAATGTTCCAAAGCCCCTACGTGTCCGTGTCCAATATCAGAGAAGCATGAATTAGTGTGCAGCCACATCCTGGTTGCTAACAAGGAGAAGACAGTGATAGGGTTATGATTCTCCCAGGAGAGTAGATCCTAGCCAAGCTTCAGAATTGCCCAGGCAGCCCAGAGCCTCCTGCATTATCAGCTGTGGATCACAGCCAAGAGGTTCATGGGGACTGATTAGTGTTTAGAATGAGAAGGGAGCTAATTAGTTCGTTTCATCCCTAGACTCTGGCAGACAAGTGAATTCAGTGCTTCTGAGTCGAGGAAGCCATAGTGCTCTGTCTCTGGGCAACAGAGACATGTTACCCTGGAGACGTTTGTTTACTCCTTCACTTGATTGCAAAAACGGGTTGGAGATCCTGCCAATAAAAAGCACAGTCAGTGTTACTGTGTTAAAAAAGAGGCAGAGCTTTGAAAGGGAGGGGAGAAATAACATCAAGTTCAGTGAACTTGTGGAGGGGAACCCAAGGGCTCACAAGTGGTGAGCTTCAAAAAGGATTGTTTCTGAAGATAAAATATTGTAAATAGTGCTCAACTAGACATTGCATGCATGCATGAAGACCATGCTTAGGTACTTTGAACAACGAGGAAATAATATTTGAAAGGATGTTTATAGTGTATGAAATAGACTGACTGGACTTCCTTATACTTAGTGAGATCACTGTTAGGAATTATATTTTTACCTTTGTACTGTACAAAGGAATGGGTGAGGTATTCAAATTCTATTCACTACTGAGGATCTCTTTACAACCTCTGTCCAGCACTGGTAAGGGATTTCTGAAGGTTGCATTGCTCAGATTTATAGCGTGCTATGATAGACGAGTGATGCCTGTCACAGCTTAGATAAAGGAAGTGACATTATCACCGGTCCTGCCCCTCCCCAGTCAGCCCAGCCCCAAAATATTCTTACTGTCTAATAAGGAAAAAACAAATGACTTCAGAAAAAAAAAATGTGCTACATGGAACTTTAACACAGGGATTTTGAACAAGGCAGTGAGGTATTTTTCACACTATAGTTACAGGAAATGCAAAAGCTATTTTTTTTTTCTAACACCATCTCTCATATTGAGAGAAAGCCTAAGTCAGCAAACCCAACATGCTGAAGAACTCCGCTAATGAGATCCAGGTTTGCAGCTGTCTTGAGACTGAGCTTGACAAGAACTAAAGTAGATGACAGAGAGGATGATGGATTGTCTAAGTTTCAGAGAACAGTTTGCAAAGTTGGTTGGCTCTGTGGGCGCGGCTGGCAACTGAAAACATACCTCGGGTAACAAGGAAGACTGAAACTCCTAGCCCCTGACACTCCACCCGAGGATACCTTTGTATTAACTTCCCAGGCAGTTCTCTTGTAGGTAGATGTATTGGAGCAATTTTTCAGATTACCTCCTTGCCTTAAGCAGCGCTTTTTCTAGCCAGGCTTTTGAAGAAAACCTATAAGGAGCAGACCACATGGGGACTCTTAAAATTATCATTTTCCAGGGCAGCCTGTCATCACAAGGCCTCTTCCACATTCCTAGGGAGGGTTGGGAAAGGGGACCCCTCCTTTAAAGCTGCTATGGTTACCTAGGAAGATTCTGGGGAGCTGAGGGCAAAGTTCCCTGAGTATTTGCCCATGGCTTCATGGGAAATAATAATTATTTGACAGTGAGTGATATTGATGTGGAAAAAAAGCTGAAAAGAATCCATGCCCGGACCCAAAAACATCTGGACTTATATGCAAGAGATGGCCTTCGAACCCTGTGCATTGCTAAGAAGGTAAGAATAAACCCCTGCAGGCATGCTCCGTGTGTGTGTGTGTGTGTGTGTGTGTGTGTGTGTGTGTGTGTGTGTGTGTGTGTACGTGAAAGAAAAATCTAGCTTTCTGGTTTCCCTTGAGAATCTGAATCTTCATTAAATGGCACCAATCACTATACCGATGTAGCAGCTGATCCCTGTGATGGGCCATGGTGACGTATTCAGCTCTGTTCTGCTCTTGCCTGCAATCCCCATCACCAGCTATTGCTTTACCCTTGCCCCAGATGTGGCCATACAGATCACCCACCTCTTGCTCTCAGATACTTAACTTGGCAGGCCCTGCAAAACAGGGGGCTTTGAATGACAGAGCAAGGTCATCTGATGAGGTATGTAATGTCTAATAGGAATGCCATGATGCTCATGTATTTCAAGGTGGCTAGAAGTAGTTTCTCCTCTGTGTCTCCCAGGGCTGCTCATATGCTTCACGTTTAGTACAGCCTCGAGATTAAACGTACTCACTTTAAAGCCAGGCCTGTCTGGGTGCCTATCTCACCACCTGTTGGGGAGTCTTTAGGACAGCAACCACAGCTTATAATGTTCTCTGGGTCCTATAATTATACTCTTACTACTCTGCTTTCCATAAGTCTGTGTCTATTTTGTCTCCTGTTATAGACTGTACATTTCTCAAATGTGAAAGAGCTACCTGTGGTCAGGCTTGGCGGTGCACACCTTTAATCCTAGCACTCAGGAGGCAAAGGCAGGTAGATCTCTGTGATTCCAAGCCAGCCAAGGCTACATCATGAGATCCTATCTCCAAACAAACAAGGCCTGTGTCCCTTGATTTTCCCTATGGTGCCACTCAGAGGGACTCAATGAATATTGAGTGCTTGTATAAAAGAATTACTCAATTGTAAAAGAGAATGCAGCTGAGAGGTGCACACGCCTTTAATCCCAGCCCTCGGGAAGCAGAGGCAGGTGGATCGCTGTGAGTTCAAGGCCAGCCTAGTCTACAGAGCAAGATCCAGGTACAGGCCCAATGCTATACAGAGAAACCCTGTCTCGAAAAACCAAAAAAAAATTAAAAAATAAAAGAGAATGCAAACATATAAACATGGTGGTCCCAAAGTGCTGTGGGGCTCCAAAGGAGAAAGGCATGGCACCTCTGTATGTTTGACAACATGCCTGGTGGAGTGTTCTAAAGGCTGTGGGAAACAGGGCTACTGTTTTCCTTTCCAGCCTCGTGTCTGGCCCTTCCACTCCACTTCCCACCTCCCTCAGCTGATGCATTATCGGATCCAGAATGGGGTCAAGTTCATGGCTGTTTCACATGTTCCTCCTCATGGCTCCTAAGATTGGGCCCTTTTAAAATATTTTTATTAATTTCCTGAGAATTTCATACAGTGTATTTTGATCATATTCACACACCCCCAACTTCTCACCTTAACTTCTCCAGGAACTGTCCTACCTCCTTACCCCCTCAATGCTATGTCTTCTTTTGTTACATAATAACCCATCAACTCCAATTTATGCTGTCCATATTCTGGGCATAGGCTATCTACTGCAGCATGGACTCCTTGAGTCTTAGCTTGTATGTTACCTGACAAGAGGATCTTACTATCCAACAGAAAGCCACAACCCCAACAGACTCTATAGTTTATCCTTTTTGTTATCTGCATAGTACTCCTTGAAATGATCTATTCATTTACATCACTTACCTGACTAAAATGTCTCACCCTCCACCAGCATATAATCTATGGCATCCTGAGACCTTTTTTTGTTATTCCTCTCCAGAGCCCTGAGCACAGTAGGGACTCAGCAGATGTCTGGTGATCGTGAAACATAAGAATTAATCTGCAATCAATTTATGCATTCAAAACTTCACTATGGAGAATTCTGCACCCCATTCTGTGAAGTCCAAGCAGACATATAGGAAGCCCAGCACATGAGGAAGAAGAGGGGACTCCATTTGCTTATCCACTCAAGGTTACTAATAATCCTCTTCTTGTTTCATAGGTTGTAAACGAAGAGGACTTCCAGAGGTGGGCCAGTTTTCGGCGTGAAGCCGAAGCATCGCTTGACAACAGAGAAGAGCTTCTGATGGAGACAGCCCAGCACCTGGAGAATCATCTCACTTTACTCGGTAGCGGCAAATAAGGCATCACCACATTAAAAGACAGAAAGGGGAATGCTACACATTAGGAAACCAGCTCTTGGCCAGGATTCTGATGCCACTACAATTTTGTCTCAATTAGGAGCCTTCCCTGGGTGTTTCCAGATATTTGACATAATTGGGCCATGCCAGCAACCAGCCTGGCTTCCTGGGGATGTTCTGAGAGCATTCCCGGACTCCCTGATGGAAGAAACCTATGAATTTGGCTTCTTCCTCAACCACAGATTCCTTTGCCCATTCAAATGTTTGTTGTATGCGTACTGTGTGCACCAAGTAGCATGCTAGGCTTTGCAGCTACACCGAGAAATGCAAACCACAACCCCCACCTTCCCACAGCTCAGAGTCAAGCCATGTAGACTTGGGATGGTTAGGCAAGTCATTTGATCACTCAGCAAGTGGTAAGATCTGAGCAAAAGATGTAGAGGTGGGAGACAAATGCAAAATAGGAAGTTTCAACCTCATACTGGGACCAAAGAGGCTCTGGGAAGGCCGCTAATTGAAAACAAAATGATAAGCTGTTCAGAAAAAGGGGGGAGGGAGTGTTCATGACAGAACAAAGGGACTAAATGAAAGGTGGGAGGTGAGGTCTGAGGAGAGGTGGAAATGCAGAGATCTGCTTTAGCTGGACCACAGAATACAGAGGAGAATTGACAGGAGGTGAAGAGGCCAGCGGAACCCAATTTATGATGTGCCATGTACATCATATGCTAAACATTTACAAGGTACTTTAGTAAAACCACCAGGACTACAGGGTAGACTGAGAAGCCAGGGGCAAGATGAGAAGTACTGAGGCTGCTTAAGAGATGGGCTGGATGTCTGTTGGAAGAAGAGCATTGCAAGCTGAAAAGTGAGCTTTGCTTAGGAAGATGAATCTCCTCCTGCCTGGGGAAAGTGACTTTAATCACTCTGAGGCCATCAGGATGGAAGAGCAGCATCAGGAAGGAGTTCGGGTATAGGGGCTCTTTCCCAGGCCCCCTCTAGAAAGACACACATGAAGGAATCAGGGGTGTGCACTGGCCATTGAGCCGAAAGCCATCTTTCATTGCTATAAGATGGTGAGGGCTTCACACCTAAAGGGTAGCAGCAAGGTTCGTTGATGAGCCTTCAAACAGAAGAAATTATTACTCTCTAGCACCTTCAGGCCCTTGTCCTTTGTCTGGGCTGCAGAGGCCTGTACGTGTTGCCTCATGAGCCCTGACGCTTCTAAAGCTGGACACAGGAATTGTTTTCACAAGAACCAGAAGGTGCCGGGCGGTGGTGGCGCACGCCTTTAATCCCAGCACTTGGGAGGCAGAGCCAGGTGGATCTCTGTGAGTTCGAGGCCAGCCTGGGCTACCAAGTGAGTTCCAGGAAAGGCACAAAGCTACATAGAGAAACCCTGTCTCGAAAAAAAAAAAAAAAAAAAGAACCAGAAGGTAGCTAGTCCGGAATATTCTACCTGCCATACAAGGCAGTCACCCCCATCTGGGGTTCCCACCACTCTTTCACATCCTGGACATGTCTTTAGCTTCAGGGTAGCGACAAGTCTCAGCTGCAGAAATTGTTCAGCAGCTGGCTCTGGTGAGGAACTCACTTGCTGGAGCCAGGCATCTTCCCTGTCTGGGAGAGGCAGCCACGGTCTTCCTGTTTCATTTTCCCTTTCACATAAATTAATGTGATTCCTCCTCCCTCCTTCACACAGCCTCACTGTACCATAAATCGACTTCAGAAGTCCACCTTGCAGGCTGAACCTCACAGAGAAAGATGATACTTAAGCCATCACTATCCATAGAGTTGTTTACCTGAGTATTTGTACCCAAAATACAAAACAGGCACATTTGAAGAGAGATGGGTCCCTTTTGTCGCCCCAAGGTAGCTGGGAAATGTGACTTGGTGGCAGATTTCCTGTGACCACCAAAAATATTGCATGGCCTTCACACTAAATCTCAAAATATGAGTTGGTTTTTCAATATGCAGCCAATATAACTGCTTTGCCAACATTTTAACCACTCTTGATTGTTGAAAGAAACAAAGCCTTTGCTTCGACTCTAAGTGAAATGGTTAGCCATTAGTCTATAGCCTGAAATGAATCTCATCTTAAGTGCAGGCTGAGTTTTTGCTTAAGCACTTAGCAACTATTTAATATCTGGGGATGGATTCATCAGGGTTGAGGCGAAGCTTGAGATCATCCACAAATGACGGCATCTGCGTGTCTAATTCTCTCGGAGAATAGTAGCAAAAAACTGAGGCCCTATTAAATCTGCCATCATCAGCTGCAGAGTGAGGGTTCCTATCTCATGTCTTCCACACCCATTGCCCTGTGTCACTACAGGCCACCACCAGGTCTCCTCTGCACTCCTGCTCAGCCCCTAAGAACCTCTCATCCAGCCTCTCCCATCTCCCATCCACTCTCTAGAATGATCTGAAAATATAAACCTGATCCGGTCCCTCCTCAGCTCACACCCTTTAATGGCTTTCTTTGCTGCAAGATAAGTTGTCTATCTATCAAGGCCCTGATATGGTTCAGAAGCCCTTCTCCCTCCCTCTCACATTCTCTTCTGCCTCCTGTCTAGTTGTCTAAACTCTAGACTGTCAAACATGCAGATCCCATTACCTTCACCTCTGTGACTGATCTTCCAGGTCTGAACCAACATGGTCTTTCAGCAGGAAATTATCCTTGACTTTCAAGGTGAAGCTCAGCATCCACTCACATAGCACTCTGACCTTACCACGTAGTTCAATTACAAACCTTCATCCAATGACTTGATTTCTGGGCAGGTACCAACTGTCCTAGTTAGGGTTGCTATTGCTGTGGTAATACCATGACCAAAAGCAAATTGGGGAAGAACAGGTTTATTTGGCTTATGTTTCCACATCACTGTTCAACACTGAAGGAAGTCAGGACAGGAACTCAAACAGGGCAGGACCCTGGAGGCAGGAGCTGATGCAAAGACCATGGAGGGGTGCTGTTTAATAGCTTGTTTTCCATGGCTTGCTCTGCCTGCTTTCTTATAGAATCCAGGACCATTTGCCCAGAGGCAGCCCCACCCGTAATGAGCTGGGCTGGACCCTCCTACATCGATCACTAATTAATAAAATGCTGTACAGGCCTATCTACAGCCAATCTTATGGAAGCATTTTCTCAACTGGAGTTCCCTTCTCTCAAATGACTTTAGATTATGTCAAGCTGACAAAAATTAGCCATCACAGGAATCATCTTTATCTAGTTCATGGCTGTATCCTGGGGGCACAGACTAATACACAGAAGATATTTGATAAACACTGTTTGGCTGTGTAGTACTTTGAAAAAGTAAGCAGTCATGTATTTGCTGTAACTGAGCTCCCACATCTTTGGACTTTCCAGGAGCCACTGGAATTGAGGATCGACTCCAAGAAGGAGTTCCAGACACCATCGCTGCACTTCGGGAGGCTGGAATCCAGCTTTGGGTTTTGACAGGAGATAAACAGGAGACAGCAGTCAATATTGCTTATTCTTGCAAACTTCTGGATCAGACGGACACCGTGTACTCCATTAACACAGAGAATCAGGTGAGGCCAAAGAGCTAGGTGGGAGAAGTAGACTGAAGCCAGTTTAGGGAGGGATTGAATGTTGATATATGCAGCAGCCCCTCAGCCAACTCTTAGGATCTTGGACCTCAGAGGATCCAAGGAAGGATCTGGAAGACATTTAGCCCAGTATTCATTAACCTATCCACACACTTAACTGTTTGTTTGGATGCTGCTGCTTATCTCCCTACTTTACAGGTAAGGACATTGAAAGCCCCCAAGGCTCAGTCTCTAGCCCAACAGCTTCCCCCGCTACTCTGTGAAAACAACCAAGTCTAGAATTCTGCTCTCTGGCCAGGCTAGAACGAGTCACACATGCTGCACTGTTTACTCAATTGTCAGTGTCTTGCCAGTTAAGATTAGCCCACCTATTGAAAAGTCCCACATAAACTGAAATTACTCAGAGTTTAAATTTTCAACACTTATTGAAAAGTCCCACGTAAACTGAAATTACTCAGAGTTTAAATTTTCAACACCAATTTGTGTGTCGTGGAGCAGGACCCTAAGGAAATAATGCCTTCAGCTGGTACATGTTGATGGGACAGGAGACGGGGAGAAAGGAACAAAGTCCTAAAACAGTCATTTCCACCTGGAACAGGTTGTAGTTGACAAAGAGTGAGGACCGGGAGAGCGCTGTGTGAAATCTAACCAAGTGTCTTCCTCCCTGTCATACAAGTTTGTATTAGGAAGGTGGCTTCTCTTTTCCTGGTGCAAATGTCGAAAAAGAAGTGAGGAGTGTGGAAAATGAGTGCTGAGATGTATCCCATCAGAGGGGGCAGGGATGTGAGTCATGGAGACAAGGAGAGCACTGTACCCAAGGGATGGGTAGGAGTGGAACCTGGCAACCTAGTGTAGCCCCTGGGAAAGGCTGAGTGGGAAGCCACCAGAGAGGGAAAGAGAATTTAGGCCTCTCACTGGCTGATCTAGACCCCAGAACAGAAGATGGGAAAGATTTATAATTGATTGTTATACCATGAAGAAAGATGCATTATTTGAATATGTATATATTCACACCTGTCTACATCCCAGGACCCACTAATCCTATAAGATTAGTCTTCCTCAGCCTTTCCCCTGGAAGTAAGTAGTAGATACATAAATATGTTAAACCAGAAAGTGGGAATACACACTCTAAATCTCAGATTTATTTAAACCCTAGTTTAATGTAATTACCTATTCAGTGAATATTTTCTCCAAGGGTTTTAGTTTGCCTAACTATAAACACATTTAAGTCTAGTATCTTTTTTGTGCATATATATATATATATATATATATATATATATATATATATGTATATATATTAAAGCAATAAACAAATTTTATGGGGCCTGCCTAGATCTCTAGGTTCTCATATATATAATAAGGGACTAAGTATTCCATGACTAAAAACACATTTCAAAAAAAAAACTAATAATAACAATCATTGTTACTGTTATTATTAACAACCCCTTTAGAGCGTCATATGCTTCAAACAACATACTTCCTATCTTTCTTCCTCTCAGCTATAAATCATGGATTTAAAATACTTATTTTACAGATTGCTGGAAGGATTAAATCAGATCAGAGGAAAAGTACTTACTTAGTCCCTACATTTGTTAGCTCTTGCTCTACGACAAGTTGTCCCCAGAGCTTAGCGGCTGCAGCAGACCTTTATGATGCCAAGGTCTGAGTTAGAAACCTGGGGGTTTCTGAGCTGGGGCCTGTGGATGAAGGTCTGGGTGAAGTTGCAGACCACCTTCCCAGGGCTCTGAGGCCCGATGAAGCTTCCACTGGGAAGGGTTCACAGGTAGGAAGGCACTCTGCTTTCAGGCTCACCCCCACAGCTGGTACTAGATCTCAGCTCAAAGTCCTCTGCGCTTTGCCACAGGCCATTCCACAGCCTAGCAGCTGGTTCCTCCCAAGGCAAGCCACTGGAGAGAGTGAGAAAGGGTTCTTCAGTAGAAGGCCAACTTGTATAACCTGCTTAGGGAAGTTACACCCCAATGTTTGGTGGTGGTGGTGGTGGTGGTGGTTGTTGTTGTTGCTGTAAAATTCTCTTCATTGAAGGGAGTCATCAGGTCTAGATCACTGCAACTGGAAGGAATTACTCCAAGCACTGGTTACTGCAGTTTCCTGACAAAATGTTGAACATTCAGGCACTAGAACTATTGTGATTAAAACTTGGAAGTAAAGCCAGGCGGTGGTGGTGCATGCCTTTAATCCCAGCACTCGGGAGGCGGAGGCAGGCGGATCTCTGTGAGTTCGAGGCCAGCCTGTGCTACCAAGTGAGTTCCAGGAAAGGCGCAAAGCTACACAGAGAAACCTTGTCTCAAAAAAAAAAAAAAACTTGAAAGTAAGTAGATTCAGGTTTACCTGTGAAATTTATAGCTCCAGTGACTGTGGGCCAGTACTGGAGGAACTTATGTAACTGGAACCAAGACCAACATCTAGCAATAATCACCTCGTTATCTTTCTTAGACAAATGCTCTGGTAAAACCATAGACCCAGAACCAGTTCCTGTGGCCCCTCCAGGCTTTGTGCACATCCTACTGTGTGCAACAAGTAATTTAGCATCTTCTAGAGGAAAACTCAGGAAAATGAACTGGCTGCCTCTGCTCCAGGAATCACTCCATTGATGGCTAGACAGAAGTCACTAGATGGAGTTTCTCCAAATCTGTCACTTCAGGAGCACCTTTGCAAAAATCTACCCAAATCCATCTATTACTTTACCTATTTCTCTTAATGATTTCATTGAAATTAACTCATATTTACTTAGAATAATATTTACTTAGAATAGATTTTTAGCATTTTGACTAACAAAAAAGTATCATCCTTTACTGTGGATAAAAGAACCTGATAGGGCTCAGGGGATGGCTGAAAGAATAAAGTACTTGTGGCATAAGCATAGGATCAGAATTCAGATCCCAGCACCCATATGCCAAGTGGGCATGGTGCCTGCCTGTAATCCCAGCACATAGAAGGCTGAGACAGGGAATGCTCAGGGCAAGCTGGCTAGATAGACTAGCCAAATTGACAAATTCTAGCTTTAGCAAGAAACCCTAACTCTATAAAGTGGAACATGATCAAGGCAGGCATTCAGCATCCACCTCTGGCCTCCACAGGCACAAGACACATACACACTCACAAACACATATGTAAACTTCCACACACAAATGCACTCATGCCACACTTATACATGGAAATTACAGTCCATATGAATACTGCATGTTATTAAAATTACTTATGCTATTATCTCTGTTTTCTCAAGCTTTATTAAAAAGTGATGTTTATAAGAGTTGGAGATATATCAGAAGAATAATTAATACCAAGATATGATTTTATCACTAATATAATTCAAACTGGTAGAAAAGGATTGCTAATTAAAAACAACTTCCTCTCTGCATTTCAAAGTAAGCATCATTTGGAAAATCATAAAGCTAGCATGATAGTGGTACAGCTTTAATCACAGTACTTGAAAAGGGAAGCAGTAGGATCACAGGACTTGTAAAGGGAAGCAGGAGGATCACAAGTTCAAGGCCAACCTGGGCTGTATCAAAAGACCATCTCAAAGAAACAGAAATAACAGAGAATATTCTTTGAACCAGTAAGAACTTCACATCCATGGTCAGTTCAGACCAACATGAAAAACCCTTCATAGCACAGTTCTTCAAACCTCTGTGGAGCAGACCAATAGATAAACACAGGGCAGTGGTTTGCTTTTGAAGTTAGGAAGCCACGTTTGAAGAAGTCAAGATTGTGCTTCACTACTAGGTTAGGCTGACATTGAGTAAGTTACTAAGTTACTCATCATTTCAATGTCCTCATCTCTAAATCTTGACCAGGAATCCCTACAAAAACATCAAAAGGGGCAACAGGGAACAGGGGGAGTCTAGAAGAGACTGAAACCAGTTTATATAACAGCATGAAATATTATCAGTGTCTACCAGTATATTAGTGTTGATTTTTATTTTATACCCACCTCAACTCAGTTGCCTTCTTGCTGTGCAAGTTTTATTTTAATCCTAATCACCTTCTCCTATTCTGGTCATTAATTTGTTTCAAAATTAGTATAGTTTACTGCTGCTTCAAATCCTGCAGAGAAATGTACAATGAACTTAGAGAAAAATTCCTAAACAACCTATACGGTAAGAGTTTTATAACTATCTTACTAAAAATAAAAGGTAAAGCTTTAACATACAAGGTTGCTTACTAATACTATATGACTCTCTACAGGAAACCTGTGAGTCCATCCTCAACTGTGCATTGGAGGATGTAAAGAGGTTTCATGAACCACAACAGCCAGCCCGAAAACTCTGTGGGTGCCACATGCCATCTAACATGCCACCTGTTAACTCAAGAGCTCCGGCTCCTGAAGTTGGACTGGTCATTGATGGGAAGACACTGAATGCAATTTTCCAGGGAAAGCTGGAAAATAAGTTCCTGGAGTTGAGCCAGCACTGTCGGTCTGTCCTGTGTTGCCGCTCCACCCCACTCCAGAAGAGTATGATTGTCAAGCTGGTGCGAGACAAGTTGAGCGTCATGACTCTTTCCATAGGTATCCATCATGCTGGGATGTGGGTGGCATCTTGGCAGGGATGATGATCTGGGTCATCTAGGAAAGCTGACATGCTTAGGCCGAGGGTCACTGCCTTTGATAAAAATCACAGTCGAGACGTGGCTGTTAGGTGACGAAATGGGGGTCACTAGATTAGAGCAATGATCGAAGCTCTTAGAACTGGCCAGTTAGCTAAATAAAAATCTGATCTTATAGGGAGGTCACTGCCAACAAGGGCTAGGGACTCAAAATATGAATGTAGTTTTTTTAAAAATATTTCTACCAGAAACCAAGATAGCACCACTAGGAGATACCATCCAGTGCCCTTCCAGAATTAGTTTACCCATGGTAATATCTATGGTAGCTATGAATTTACTATTCTTCTGAGGATAGGGGACTGGTAGAGAGATTTCAAAACCTTAGGTGAGCTCACTTTTAATTTCGTATGCTAGTCTCTAAATCTAAGGCCAGCACCAAGCATATTCCTAATCCATTCTGGTTGGCTGATAATAAATTGCTCAGAGGGGCTTGAGCAAATCAGGTCAAAGCGCAAAATAAATACATCTCACCTAGTACCTCCCAGGCATAACAAGCCTGGTTTACAAGAATCTTCACAATCTGGTCTCCACTAACTCTCTGACAGTGTCTCTTATCATGACCACCTTTCATTCCTCATCACTGGGCTCTTCATGTTCCCTCCAAATAAGTTATGTGCCATTGTCCTCGCCTCCTACCTATCTTGCCCTTTTCTGGGATTCTCATTTCTCGTTTAGGCCCAAGATCTATTGTCCCTTCTGTGACCACCTCTGCAATAGTTTACAAATTCCTGGACTTCCAGGGATGGGATCTGCTTCATTCTCTATTTGATCTCATGATCAGCACATTCCATACATGTAGTAAATACAGCCACTCCCTCCTCATCCCTCATCCCTCAACCCACACACACAGCATCCAAGCCTCACTTTCTAACATTTTAGTTGCCTTTGGGCCTAAGAGTAGATAACTATAGAAATAAACATTCGTGAGTCTAAATAACTATTATAGTATATTGTTTTAATTTACTATAATATTATATGTTATTGTTTACCTTTTATTGGGCATAATTCATGGATTAAAATTTATTAACATTACATATGTATATAAAAATAGTCTATAGAGTAAGCACCCTCCATGGTTTCAGACACACATAGGAAGTCCTGGGAGGTAGCCCTCACAGACAAGGGTAACTAAATCACTCTGCAGATGGTTCTAGCCTCTCTTCTTTCTCTGGTGTTCCAGAGATCTGGAAAATATTATGTCTTTTCCTCAGTCTCCATGTGCAATATAAAAACTGAATTTAAAAACTAGAGGATCAAACACAGTGGCACATGCCGTAACCCAGCGCTTAGGAGGCAGAGGTAGGAGGACCCAAAATCCAAGGTCATTCCCACCAACACAGAGAACTTTAGGCCAGTCTGGAATATATAAGATCCTACCTCAGACAATGAAAGGAACAGATCCCTAAGCAACTACATCACTACCTCAATGCTGTGAATTGTCCTCTTCTGTAACTTAGACAGACAATAGGCAATAGCTCAGCACTATTCTCTGAGGTTAGAGATTGGTCTCACTCCCATAGCAACAGAAATAAACCCAATGGGGCAAGAAATAGCATGATTCCACACCTCTGCTTCTCCTGGTGTGCCAACAGAAGTTAAAGCTTAGATTTATTCTGCCTTCAAAAGGATTAAAATTATGGACTGCTGTGCTATTGAAAAAAGAATTATTATTATAATAACAAAGTCTACCTACAAAGGCAAATACTAGATTTTTAATTGACATAATTGTATAAATTTATGGGGTACAATATTAATGATAACATTTTAAGCTCAATTATACTTGTTGCCAAATAATTAGGGAAAATTATTTTCTCTCCTCTCCACTTCCATGTTTTCTGTGATGAACAATGTAAACTTAATTACAGCTTATATATGAGAAACTTTTAGGAAAAAAAAAAAGAGTGGGACCAGGAAAAGAATACAGTCAACACGATCTATAATAGGAGTTACCAAAACATAGCCCACAGGCTATGTCCAGCCTACTACATATTTTTGTGTGGAAGGTAATAATGGTTTTTGTATTCTTAAGTGTAAAGTTTATAACTACCAGTCTTTGAGCAACAACAATTATTTGACTTTGTGGCTTCCAAAGTCTAAAATATTTGCTGGATCCTTTAGAGTTCAGTTTGCTGAGCTCTGGCTTAAAAGATAAAGCATTGAGGAGAATTGGGCTCTGTAAGATGCCCTCGCTGTATAGAGCTATATGCGGCTTCTTCATTAAATAGAACTTCCCCAGCCACATTTCAATAGATAGAAAATGGCAGCAGTTTCTGTACTGGACACTGTAGATACAGAGTTCTTAACTTCATCGGAGAACCGGTTATTTGATATATAGTCCTGGTACCGGAGGTAGAGCATGGTGTGTGTGTGTGTGTGTGTGTGTGTGTGTGTGTGTGTGTGTGTGTATGTATTTTCATGGCCTCACCTCCAATTGCATGAAATCTCAGTTCATTCAATGTGACTAGTATATCTCAGCCAAAAAAGTGAGTCAACCTCACTTTTCCATATTCATACAGAAAACTGACTGTCGTCCATCCCTTTGGATGTTAGACACAGTCTCTGGGGATCTGGCTGTCCCAGCATTCTAGCCATCATGGTATGGTAGCTGGTCCAAGTCAAACTGAGGTGGAGAGGGCTCCTCGGCCTTGTGTTAGTTACCTGTTTGTCGTCGTGATGAAATATCTGACATGAACAGCTTCAAGTGAGGAGCTGTTTATTTGGCTCACAGTTTGGCCAGTTTCAGTCCACTTCTGGCTCCACTCCACTCTCCTGAAGTGTGAGGCAGAATACCATGGTGGAAGACTGAGGAATGTGACTCGGTGGTGGAGTCTCACTTAACGTTTGCTCTAGCTCTAGCACATGTGCACACACACACACACACACACACACACACACACACACACAAACACACACAAACTCATGCTGGTCATGTGCTGAAATAGAAATGCTAGCTCATGGCAATGAAAAGCTGAAAGAGAGACAAGAAGGAGCCTGAAAACCCTTCAAGGGCATGCCCCAAGTCACCCACTTCCTTTAGCCAGCCCCCACCTCCTGCCAGCTCCCAAGAATGCCATCAAATTATTAATCCATGAATGGATTGTTTGATTGATAAAGTTAGAGCCCTCATGACCCAGTCAGTTCTCAGTGAGTCGACCCACCATCTGGGGACCAAGCCTTGAACACAGAAGCCTTTCAGGGAACATGCCACATCAAAGTCCTAACAACCTCAGAATCAGAACAGAAAAACCTGAGTTCCAATACTTATGAGTGCCTTCACCAGATGGACTGCCCTGACCAAGTCTCAAAATGGGTCAGATTCTTGATTTGCTCTTCAGCAAAATCTATTCTCACATTTGCAAAGGTCTTTCTGTAAAGTGTAAAGGACCACTCATGACTCTTGGGATCACCATTGGTGGGGGAGGACAATAAAAAATACCCATTGAAAGACTTAAAATAAATTGGGATTTCTCATGCACAGTTTAAAAAAAAGACAACTTTCAGGCCAAATACTGTAGCAGTGATATCCTATTTAGAGAAACGTTGAAAGAATTCAACTGTGCAAATGGGGACACTCTGAGATTTCTCATCACTGAGCTGTTGGACAAGGAATAAAGACACTCTGTGACCTCTCTCTTTTCAGGTGATGGAGCGAATGACGTAAGCATGATTCAAGCTGCTGACATTGGCATTGGAATATCTGGGCAGGAAGGCATGCAGGTAATGGACCCTTTAATGCTTTTTTCTCCCCTGCTCTCCTTCATTCTTACTGGAGATTTGAGGAATATCCCACGGTGCCAAAGAGATCTTCCTTTGAGCTTCATAGAATTTTTTTTTTTTTTTTTTTTGCAGTACAATTCAGTTCTACATATCAGCCACAGATTCCCTTGTTCTCCCCCCTCCGGCCCCCCTCACCTTCCCCCCAGCCCACCCCCCATTCCCACCTCCTCCAGGGCAAAGCCTCCCCCGCAGACTGAGATCAACCTGGTAGACTCAGTCCAGGCAGGTCCAGTTGATTGGCTTGATCTGTTTGGGAGGCACCCAAGCAGTGGGACTGGGTCCTGTGCTCATTGCATGAGTTGGCTGTTTGAAACCTGGGGCCTATGCAGGGTCGCTTGGCTCGGCCTGGGAGGAGGGGACTGGACCTGCTTCATAGAATTATTAACTGACGGTCAGGGGTGTCTCCCATGCCTCTGTGTCCTCTGTCATCAAAATCTTACCATCCAGTCCTCCAAAAACAGAGGCACACTGGGGATAAGTAGCTTTTTAAAAAAGGCAATGGTAGCTATAGTCGAAGGCTGCACAACGTGTAAGCCTTTCTCTGACTCCACATACCCTTCATGTGACCTCCATAATGAATGACAGACATAGGGACATTTGAAAATATTTTATTGCCTCATAAATTAATTGGTACAGTTTCATAGTATACCTAATTCTCCAAAAATTCCATTTGGAACATGCATACTTAAGCAAGATGACATAGTTCTTTCCCACTAAAACAGACCCTATTTTGTGATTTTGAACCGTCGGTGATCATAGTCTCACCATCAAGGAAGATATTGCTTAAATTCATTGCTGAGAATTAGGCATCCATAGTTCTCTGTTCCCCTTCAGGTGTTTACCTTATGCCAGCAATGTTAGGTACTTCATATTTATGTGTTACCATAAAATAATTATAGATTATAGATTATCAATCCTTTTTTCAGATAGTAAAACTGAGACTCAAGAGTTGAAGTAATCTGAAAAGTATTTATACCAAGATTTACAACCAACACATCTAAACCTCATTTTCTTAAGAAAATGTAGACTGTATCTTATTATAAATGGTCCGAAGCATAAAATGCCCATCTTAACATCGTGTAAATGAACTTCCCAACCAACAGTGTCATCTGTAAATTATGCCAATAGTCTGCTTGAGTGGTACCCAAGGGTGCTCAGGGGCTTGAGAACCACCCAATGGAAATCTGTTATGGTTCACCCCTAGAACAGATACTAACACTGGGCCTTAATGAATGATTGCTGGATAAATGGATAGAAATAAGGGGCCAAGTAGAGTACTGGCCCCTCTCACTTGCCGTTCTTGGATTCTGGTAATCTTTCAGCTTCCAAGAAGGGAGGGACGGATGTCAGAATCCAAAGAGCCACCCAAAAGCAACTACATGACAAGGGATCATTCAGGCCCCGAATGCTGCTGACTTAGAATAAAGCATGGTCCTTTAGGGAGCTTCTTTCGGGACAGTGGTGGGTGTGCATGAAAGCTGATGTCTCTGCTCTTCCCTCCCAGGCCGTCATGTCCAGTGACTTTGCCATTGCCCGATTCAGCCACCTCAAGAAGCTGCTTCTTGTGCACGGCCACTGGTGTTACTCGCGCCTGGCCAGGATGGTAGTATACTACTTCTACAAGAACGTGGTGAGCATCCCCAGCGTAACCTACCACTCAGGCCTTGTGGTCCTTGCAAGAGCTCTGTCTCCTCAGAATAGCAGATCAAGGGAGTCAGTCCACTGACCTGGACTTGGGATCTCACTACTTGAGTAACTTTGGGTAACACTGTTCATTTCTCCATAGGCCATAGTTTCCTCTATAATTTTAAAACAGGAAGGGGGCTGCTATCACTTGCTGTGATGTTGTCATGAGAATTGCCTATGCTGTGTGGAAAGTACCTGGCACATAGGGACAGCATGAATGCTTATGTTGGTGAATCCTGGGGTCAGATTAAGTCCCATATTCAGTCAGATTCCCATATTTAGTAATTGTCTCCAAATTTAGGTTTCTCCATCTACAAAATGTAGGTGATAATAGTCTCTTTCTCGCATGTGCTCTGTGCTGGTCAGCTCTTCATCCATGTGGCAGAATACCTAGGATAATCAATTTCGAATTAGGAAAGATTTGGCTCATTCTTCTGGAGGTTTCAGTCTGTGGTTAGTTGGTTCATTTGTTATGGGGTCAGTGGCCTATAATAATAGTGATGTGTATCCTAAATAAAGGTTGCTTTCTATCCTGATAAGGCCCCAAAGCAAGTATACACCAGATGAGCTATTAAAGCTACCAAAGGCTCCTGTGTTAAAAGTCCAAGACTAATAGTGAGAAATCAAAGCATAGCTGGACCAAGGGATGAAACAAGGGATTGAGTTTCCATCACCTACTTCAAGGATCTCTGATCCAATAGAACTCAACTCCTTTTTGCATAAGGAAAAATGGACGGTTAACACCAGGGTGATGGAAGACAAACATAGTAGCCTCTAAAATTATTTAAGTTTCCTCTTACTCCATTGTTTTAGGATCTGACATAGTCATCCTTGCTCAGGAGTGAACTTCTCTGTTCAAAGTTCAATGCATATGCATATGTAAAAGGACAGCACAACAAAAATAGTATAAATTCAGCCAACTGCATGTGATATTGTCTCGACACTGTCTATGCAAGCAAGTCACTCCATTTGACTTGAAATTCACTCTGATCATGAGAGACAGTTTACTTAGAATTCAAAATACCCTGCTTCATTTTTCCTTTGCATCCGAGGAATCATTCTTTTGAATCAGCACAGCCTCCTCTCTGCATTAAATTTGTGAAACAGAAAGGAAATGTCTCCAGCCAGCCACGCTCTCAAAGCTCAAGTGATATTTATTTCTAGCATGTTGCCAAGCTCAAAACTGCAATACTCATGCTGTATTATCTCCCAGCTGCAATTAGAGGGTGGAGAACTATGACTTCCACATCCGAAACCAATTCCAAAGGGATTAAAACCCTGCCTGCTCTGAAATTTGAACAATGAATTAATTACTGTACTGGAACATCGAGGAAGAGCAGGCACCCAATCCGAGACACGGTGTCACGGGGTTCAGTGTGCTCCCTGGGAGATGCAAAGACTGTAGCTAGGAAGGGAAAGTGGAAACCAGCCTCTGGGGGAAGGATATACTCTGTGATATTAAATTTTCAAGATGAGTTGTCAAGACAAAACAAAGATTCACTTCATCTATTCACAGAACTACTGATGTATGCTGTGTGCTAGGCAGGATGCTAGCCACTGGACACAGCGTGGGGACTGAACCAGGGAGACTATTCCCTGACCCTCGGGGAGGTTTTGCCCATGTTGGGACAAGAAGCTTCTTCCAGGAAAAGCTAGGCAACAAATACTTTCTGCTTTGTTGGTCACAGATGTCTAGATGAATCTTACTATGGAACCCAAGGATAGGAGCAGAAAAGGCCTAGAGTAACTAAAGAGAACTTTGGAACTTCAGGTACTTGTTGCTAGTTCTCAAATAGGGTAAAGTGAAGCTGAGTGTCTTGGAGCTATGAATATCATCGCTATAGTATTGATATTTATTAATTACATTCATTTAGTGAGATTAGTGATGCCCTCACAGGTGGTTAAGACTAATAGTAATGGATACCACACATCTTGTGTACTAGATGGCAATCTGTTGACATGCTATAAATGTGTATCTCACATTTAATACATACAGGAGTTAAAGAACTATGTTATGTAACTCCTAACATTCACTGTTATGTGAATGTTATGTCACTGAACCCCGTGACACCGTGTCTCAGATTGGGTGCCTGCTCTTCCTTCCTCGATGTTCCAGTACAGTAACACTAACTACATAAAGGAGTTAGTGTTAGAACTATGACAGTATTAATGTGTTATTATTAGTAATGATAATAGGGTTGGGGATTTAGCTCAGTGGTAGAGCACTTGCCTACCAAGCTCAAGGCCCTGGGTTCAGTTCTCAGCTCCGGAAAATAATAATAATAACAGTGATGATAATAAATAGCCTCTTCGAAATAACATTGACCCTGTCAGATATGGTGGCATTTAATCCCAGTACTCAGGAAACTAACGTAGGAGAATTGAGACTTTAAAGTTATATCAAACCATATCTCAAAAAAAAAATTTTAACTCAGAAATTAGAGCAAGTCTTGCAAAAATCTGCTGAGTAAATGCTTGTAAGACCACCCCTAACCGCTCCCCCCCATCTATGCTTGGGTCTGAAACTGCTGCGTTCCCTGAGGCTAGGTCCACACATCAAATGGCAGTGGGAACCCAGCACTCCTGGTAGGAGAATCTTGGACAGAAAAGAGTTGTCAAAACAAAAGTAAAGCCTGGGGTAGTGGCACATGCACTTAGTCCCAGCACTTGAGAGGCAGAGGCAGACAGATCACACTGAGTTTGAGTCCAGCCCAGTCTACATAGTGTATTTCAGGTCAACCAGGCCTCCATACTGAGACTGCATTTTAAAGAAAAGGACGTATTTAAGCAGATTTTCTGTTCACCCTTATGAAAGTGAACCATCACCATCAGGAAGGTATGTGGTAACCCTCATAGGGTCAGCTTCCCATTAGGTTTCCAGCTCATGGACTAACTTTTATGAATTTTTGTTTGAATCCACAATAATGTTTTATCATGACCTCTTCATACACTGCCATTATACATTGTTCTCATTCATTAACACACACACACACACACACACACACACACACCACCTCAAAGTCCTCTTCCACCTCCCACTTGGTCCCCTTTGTTGTCTCAATTATTCCCCCTTCTTTCTTATTACATGTATGGCATTACCCTATGCCCCACCCCCTTTAAATTATACCACCCATGATCCCTTCCTAGTTTCATGACCTAGGAACACACATTTGTAAATACCTTTAGATACATACCACATTTTCTTCATCTATTCATCTGGTTCCATTCCCTGGTTGTCATGAATGGTACAACCATAAACATAGCCATGCAGTCCCTCTATGTGTTTACTATGAGTCACTGGGGTATTCATCAAAGCTGAGTCACATGACAGTTCTATCTTCAATTTTTGAGAGACCCTCTGTAGAGATTTCCACAGTAACTGCCCAAGCTATGTTCCTGAATCTGTAAGTGTTCCTCCTCCATCGTCCTCTGTCATTTACTTTCTTGCTGTTAGCTATCAGGGAGTACAAGTTTAAGCTGCTAAGGACAGTGAATACTTTTGCAAAGTCATTGGCCCATTTATTGGTTAGATAACTGTAGTGTTTAGTAGTTACAGTTATCTGTGGATCCTGAATATGAATTCCGTTTTTGATGCACAGTGGACAGTCTTTCTTTTGGCATGATAGAGACTGGACTTTCACCCTGATGATGTTTCTGTGAGGACACTTCTTAATTTCATCTAATTCTTCCTCAGTTTGGGGGATTATTGCCTGAACCATTGAAGCCCTATTCAGAAAATTCTTTCAGTGCCTATATCTTGTTTTCTCTCACAGCAGTTTCAAAGTTTCAGGTTTTACATTAAAGTCTTTGATCTATTTTTAATTTACTTCTGCACAAGATGTGAGAAGAATCTAGTTTCATTCTTCTACATTCTTCTACACCCAGTTTTCCTAGTGCCATTTATTTAAGAGGTTGCCTTCTCTCCAGTGTGACAGCTTTGTTAAAAATTAGACATAATTATGGCATTAGAGAGATGGCTCAGTGGTTAAGAACACCACTGCTCTTCCAGAGGTCTTGATTTCAGTTCTCAGCAACTACATAAAATGGTTAGTTTTATGTTTAACCTACACAAGGGGATCTGATTGCCATCTTCTGGCCTCAGGACGCACTGCACTCATATACACAGACACCACACACAAATGGAAATAACTCCTTTATTAAAAAGACACTTTTTCGTTTAAAAATTAGACTGCTATTACCATGTTAGTTTATTTCCAAGGCGCCTGTTCGACTTCATTGGTCTACATTGGTCTACATGTCTGCCTTTCCAGACAGTGCCAAGCTGTTTTTTTGTTTTGTTTTGTTTTTTAGTGTAGCTCTGTAATATAATTTGATTTGGGGTGTTACATTGTTTCTGGCATCACTCTTTCTAATAAGAATTGTTTTAAATATCCAAGGCCTTTTGTGTGTCCTATATTTTGCTCTAGTTCTTTGAAAAATGTCACTGGGATTTTAATGGGGATTCCTGTCAATCTGTAGATTGCTTCTGGTGATCTTGCTATTTTTACTGTTAATTCTGACCATCAGTGCACACAGGAGTTCTTTCCATCTTCTAGCACCTTAAAGTTTTCATTGTAGAGCTCTTTCATTTCCTTGATTAGTTATTATTTTCCTTGATTTTTATTTTTTAAAGCTGTCATAAGAGACTTTCCCCTTATTTCTTTCTTGGCAAGTTCATTATTACTATCCAGAAAAACCACTTAATACATATTAATTTTTTTATTATGCTACTTTTCTGAGTGTTTATCAGATCCTGGAGGCTACTAGTGGAGTATTGGGATCTTTAAAATATATCATATTATCTGTATAATTACAATTGTTTTAGATATATAAAGGAATAATTCCCTTATTGATAGATACTTCCTACATTTCTTCTAATTTTGAAGTCTACTTTCTCATATATTACAAAAGTTATACAACTTGGTTCTGGTTTCCATTCACTCAATAGTTTTCGATCCTGTGACTCTCAGCCTGTAGGTGTCCTTCCAGTGAGGCCGGTTTCATGGCACCAACAGAACATTGGATCAGTTTTTCTTAATCCAGTCATCCAGGCTCTATGTCTTTATTGGTGACTTGAAGCTAGTTGTGGTTAAGGTTGTTAGCAATAGATAATTCCTGTCATGCTGGTTGTTTTTCTGGCTGGTTGTGTTTTGTTCTTTACTTTTCTGCTAGTGTCAGCTGGCTGTGGTTTACTGGGTTAGGCATGGCGGATTCCTTCCTAAGTCTCTTTTGTTCAGTTTATTTCCTGTGCTTCTGGGATCGAGACCACCTGTCTTCTCTGTGTATAGTTTTTTCCTTTCATTGTCTTCTGTGGTGCTGGCTTGGTGGTGAAGAACTGCTTTAGTGAATGTTTTTTCTATTTTTTTATTTTATTTAAAATATAATGACACCATTTCCTACCTTCACATCTCCCCTTATAAACAGGACCTGCTGTGTCCATTTAGTGTTGCTTCCATGAGCATGACTTCAGGGCTTTCCACTTTGTGTTGGATAACCAGTTCCAGGGCTCATACCTGAGGAAGACAAATTCTTTCTCTTTCCAAGTCATTAGTTGCCTGTAGTTTCTTGTGTAGGGCTGAGGCCCCATGAGATTTCCCCCTTCCACTATAATATGTCTGTTGGTGTTGTCATTGTTCAGCTCTTGTTTAGGCAGCCATATTGGGGGGATATTGTGGGTAAAGCTTCCCTGTTGTTTCTAGGAGATCTCACAACAGATTTCTTGGTCCCATGTCTCTTACAGTCTTCTACAAGGTTTCCTGAGCCTTAGGTGCAGGAGTTGTGTCGTAAATGTATCCGTTGGGTCTGAGCACCATGCTGTCAGTTGTCCTCAGTATTTTGAGCAGTTGATGTTTTCTGTGATAGACTCTGTCTGCTGTAAAGAGAGGCTTCTTTGGTGAAGGGTGAGAGCTATGCTTACCCATGGGTATAAGAGTAAGTATTTAAAATGTAGTTAGGAATTCTGTCACTCTAGGAAAGTGGCAGCAGTATGTTGCTGAAGTTTTCCTGTGTCCTGCCTGTTCTGCAGCCACTCAGACCCAAGTAAACACATTATATTAATTTAAACTGCTTGGCCATTAGCTCAGGGTAACTATTGACTAGCTCTTACACTTAAACTCAGCCCATTTCTGATAATCTATATGTCACCATATGTTCTATGGCTTTATCTGTGTGCCATTACATGCTGCTCCCTAGATGGCGGGCTGGTGTCTCCTCACTCAGCCTTCCTCTTCCCAGAATTCTCCTTGTCTGCTTATCCCACCTATAATAGTAGGTTCTCCTCTAAGACCCACTCACTATCCCCAGATCGTTGGCTAGATTTCCAATACAAGGCATGATTCTCTCTGGTTGAGCAGGCCTTGAGTCCAATTAGGGAGCTGTTGATTACCACCAGGAGATGATTGCTCCTGTTGCACCTTCAGGAGTATCTTGCAAGCAGGGCTAGTCATTGTTATGGTTCACAGGCATCTCAGCCAGGTAGAACAATCGATCATCCTCCCACCTTGTCAACTTACATAGCTCTTCCTAGTACCATGAAAGTTAATCCTCAGAGAGCAGGCTTTCAGGTCAAACCCAGCTTGAATCTTCTAAGTTGTGTCCAAAGTACATGGTGTCTTCAGCCACTAGGAGGCAACCAAGAGCAACAGCAATAGCCTACTGTTTGGGGAGTCTCTTGAATGTCATGATCAACTAGTCAAAAATAGGTTCTTCCTACCTGGTGCTGGGGCTTTGTTAAATGGCCTCTGGCTGATGTGGGGACCATTGTCAGCCCAAGTGGCATAACTTCATTTAAGGTGTGTGTACATGTATGTAATTTTAGATATACATTAATTTTTTCTTTAAGACTTTAAACATTCTTAGTGTTATTTGTTACTCTTTCCTTCTTAATTAACCCATTCATATCACTTGGCTCTATCTAGTCCCCTCCCTAGCACCCCTCCCTACCCTTATCCTTTTTTTTTTTTTTTTTTTACTTTCTGGCTTCTGCAGTTACTACAGATTAATATATTCCCATTTGAAGATAGGAACCAGAGATGAGAGAGAATATGTGACATTTGTCTTTATTTCTGTCAAATTTAAAAGTGCTAGGTATGGCACTTTTGGTTGCCAGCCATTTACTCTCAGGGATTAAGACAGCTCATTCCATGATTTCCTGCTTTTGAGGGTTTCTCATTAGAGATCTGCTGCCACTCTGGTATTTCTGCCTCTGTGAGTTGTCATTTTTCTCTTAAAGCAGTTTTTCTTATGACTTTATTAAGAAATTTTATTTTTTTAATTATGTGTGAGTGAGTATGGGATTTCTTCATGAGAATGCAGTACCTGCAGAGATCATAAAGGACATCAGATCCCTTGGAGCTGGAGGAACAGACAGTTATGAGCCTGTAACAGTAGTTGTGGGTACTCAGAACTAAACCCAGGCCCTCTCAAACACAGTTCACACATCTTACCACTAATGGTATCCATACCACACCACTGAGCCATCTCTCCAGCCCTCCCCTTACCACTTTTAATATTGTTTCATCGCTTTGTGTTTTTGACATGTTTACTATGTCATATTCCTCTGGCCATATCTATTTGAGACTCTCTATATTTGGAGAGTTTTCTGCTATAATTTTCATTGACTAGATGATCTGTATCATTAGTTTATCTCAGCCCCTACTTCTGTCCCACATGTTAAGTTCTGTCACTTGATCATACCCCACAGTTTAAGAACACCATAGTCATACTCATTTGCTTTTACCCTTATTGATATTTGAATACAGGATTTCATCATCCTTGACATTTCTTTCTTCTGCTCACTTTGGTCTTTGGGCAGTGCTTTCTACCAGGTTTTCTATTAGGTTCATTGAGTTTTCATTGCCAACATTTTTTTTAAATCTCTTCAAATCTTAATTTTCTTGATGAATGTTCCTTCTGTGTTGTGACTTTCCTTTCTAGAGTCCCAGGTGAATTTAGCTGCCTGTTTATATACTCTTTCAGAGCTTTTGAAACCTTCTTCCAGTTATTGATTTGAGTGTCTTTGAGTTCTTTAGTTGAGAAATTGTATTACTACTGAAGAGTCATGTGTGCTCTTTATTGAATTTCTGTCTAGCAGTTTGTGCATCCCTTAGCACTTGGGTTGAAGAACCTTCATACTGAGCTCTTGAAGGTTCAGTCCCCTGAAATCTCAGTCAAAAGAGAACTAGTGGAGCAGCAACAGCATCTCACCACACAAGATCTAGAAATATACTTTAAATCAGTTATAGCCCTGGGAGTGAGGAGTGTCTCTGACTCTTTGGCCTATTCTTGGGACCTTTTTCCTCCTACTTGGTTGCCTTGTCCAGCCTTGATATGAGGGTTTTGTGCCTAATCTTATTGTAACTTGTTATGCCATGTTCAGTGGATATCCTTGGGAAACCTGCTCTTTTTTTTTTTAAGTGGAAATGGAAGAGGAGTGGATCTGGGGGCAGGAGGGATGGGAAACTGTGGTCCAGATGTAATGTATGAGAGAAGAATAAAAGAAAATAATCAGTTACATCCCATCAGTGACCACAGCTTTGAAAATGAAAAATTACAGTAGCATAAGCCATGAAGTTAAAAATTATTCAGGGTAAAGAAGGAGAGGGAGAAGAGAAAGGAGAAGCCCAGTTAATTTGATGGGAAAGGGAGGAATGGAAAAGAATGTTAGAAATAGGAAAAGAGCAAGAGTTGTGAACCAAAATAAAAGAGAATTTAAACAATTCTCTCAATAGTGAAAAAGTTCAAAATTACATCAATGTAAGAGGGAGAATAAAAAGAAATTTAAAAAACATTACCTTTTAAAGGCTAATAAGGTAAAGTTGAAATACCACTCAATGTGGAGGAGGGGGAAGAAATAGAAAATAAATAATAAAAATGCATAAGTAAAAATTAGATGGATGTAAATTAATACAATATGGTTTTAAAAAAATTGTGCTAAATATGCAAAAAATAAAAGGGGTGAGTATTGGGGTAACTTCTTTCTGGCCCTTTAAACTGGGAACTACAAGTGTGTGTGGAGGGACTAGGCCAGTTAAACTGTGACATCTCACCTGTCCTGTGGTTTATGTGACATCTCACTCTATGTTGGACAGATGTCTGATGTTCCCCAGAGCTTTCTTCAAAAGGGGGCATTCTCCTTCCTTGCATATCAGGGACTCTGCTGGCCACATTTAGGTTTGTATGATATGGGCTAGGTACCATCCTGGAGTAGCTGTTTTAGCTGGGGGAAAGGGTGGGTCTCCCAAATTTATTGAGAAGCAACCAGAGCATGGAGGACCTGCTTTAATATTTTTGTACCTTCCAAGTTTGAGTCCTTAAAAATCAGGTGGCTTCAGAATTTGATCTAACCCTGGCTTTCGACTTGACTATCATCAAACCTAAGGGCAATTCTGAGTAGATGAGATTGTCCCTCTCTTCATATACAGCTCAGCATCTGAGCCTTCTCTCACCTAAGCCCTATGGCAAGTCAAATTGAAGCTCCATGATCTGTGGGTGTTTCCTAAACTCAGGGCCTCAAGGATAGCTCAGTCTTTAACACTTAATTCACTCTTAATATGACACTGGGCTGCTGCCCTCCTAGTTACAGTGTGGCAAAATGGGGTTTGTCTCCACTGCTGACTCATCCGCAGCTGTCTCACCAAAATCTACCAGATTTGATTCATGAATATTGTGGGCTTGTCTTGGGGGGACATCACCCAGCTTTCTTACCTGCCCAGTCTCCTCCCTGCACCAGGCTCTGTCACCTGCTTCTCCTGTGTGACACATCTTTGCTCCTGTCACTTCCTTCTTGGTTTTCCTAAGCTTTTCCTTTACTTCTCTTTAGGATCAAGTTTCTTTATTCTTACTTTCGCTCTCTCCTTTACAGACTCACACAGAAGCTACCCGTAGTCTGCCATCTTACCTGGGAATCCACAGCTCAGCTTTCGATCATCCCTTCCCCCACCTTCTATTACCACTGGAATACTATTTGTGTGTGATGTGCCGTGATAGAGAGCAAAATGATGTTCAGAAAGGTGATGTAGTTTGCCCAAGGTCACGGAGCTAGTAATGAATACGCCAGGGGATTTAAAACCTGGCCCCTCTACTTCCCAAACCATGCTCTCTGCCATCCTAGTCCAGCACACTGCATGCAGGGACCTGACTCATGGAGGCATGCTCTCCATCCTAGTCCAGCACACTGCATGCAGGGACCTGACTCACGAAGGCATGCTCTCTTCCTGCAGTGTTATGTCAACCTGCTCTTCTGGTACCAGTTCTTCTGTGGTTTCTCCGGCTCCACCATGATTGACTATTGGCAGATGATATTCTTCAATCTCTTCTTCACCTCCTTGCCTCCCATCGTCTTCGGAATCCTCGATAAAGATGTCTCTGCAGAAACGCTCCTGGCATTGCCTGAATTATACAAGAGTGGCCAGAACTCTGAGGTGAGGAGCTGTGGCAGGCTTGGGAGGTGGCATCAGATTCTCTCTAACCCTGCAGGTCGGAGAAAGAGGATTGAGCTGGGGGGTCAGGAACTCTACTGTCTAGCCACAGTTCTGCCATTTACTTCCTGGGTGACTTTTGGGTGACTCTGGTCTGTTTCATACTTGCTAAGAATGTTAGATAAGACCAGTAAGTATATTTTAATAGCACTTTAATTATATCCCATGTCAACTGCCATAGCAGAAGCGGGGAGGGGAGTTAGGGAGGGGGGTACATACGGTAAGATCCCATCCCTCTAGGCTGTGAAGTACAGCAATTAAATGCCCAAGACCCAGTTACAAGCACATTTTCTGTTTCTCTAACAAAACACCAAGGGCTGGATAATATCACAAAAGATTTTATTTAGCTCATAGTTTTAATGCTACAAGTCTGAGATCATGTAGCTCTGTCTGCTCAGCCCCCTCAGCTCCATCATAACGAGGAAATGCATCCATTGTGATGGCAATAAATCTGAGAAGGGGAGATCACACAGGGTGACAGGAAGCTAGTGAGATTCCTAGGTCAAGATCACTCTAACAACCCATTCACATGGAAACTAACTCACTCTAAACCTAGCATTAATCCCATTCAGAAAAGCACCCTCCTTCAGTAAGCTAACCACCTCCCACTAGGCACTGTGGTAAACATCACCATACTGAGGACCAACCTTCCAACATAGAAGCCCTTGAGGACACACTCAAATCATGTCCAAACAGTAGCACCTGGTTCAGGGGATCCCTATGACTAACAACTAATCTTCTCAATGAATAAGGCACTCAAGAATGCTTCTATTTCACTCGAAGGAAGGCAGAACTAGACCTCAGCATAACATAGAGTCTAGCACTATCTCAGGGAAACTTAAGAAAGCTTAGGAAGTCATCAAGCGCGTTTCTATAAAGGCCATACGGAAGCTCGGAAGGACCAGAAGAAATAATCCAAGTGGTGCGATTAGCCAAGGCACAGACAAGGAGGCTGGACAGAAGAGATAAGAGTGACATTGGAGCTGTAAGGAAAGAGCTTTGAAACACCCGCGAGTACAGCAAGTGTCTTGGCACCTTGAAGGGAGGAGGGCAAAGCCATAGATGGTGTTTTTAAGAGCCATTGTTTTTGTTGTTTTGTTTTTTTTCTGGACAGCCGAAGAATCAAACCAAACCAAGTCCTAATCAAAGACAGAAGAGAAAGCAATGCAGCACCCAAGAAGCCAAGCTAAAGAGGAGAGGGAGGGAGCACAGCCCCTCTTAGGCTCCTCTAATTTTTACCCTCCCCACAGGCAGGCTGGCTGCACAACAAAGTCCTTGAGTATCTACAATTTAAAAAAAAAAAAAAAAAAAAAAAACCATAGTAAATCACGTTTCCTTTTTCTCAAAAAGGGAGAAGAGCAAAGCATAAGATGAAAAATCTTATCTCTAAAGTAGTTGATCTCTGACTCTTGGGAGCATTGATCCTGGTCTGTGAGTGAGCTCTCCACCTCAGAGAGCACTTAGTGACTTCAGAATAGCAGTCCTAGTGACAGAGCTAATGAACGGCATTGACGGCACTTCCTAGATACCAAAGCACAGTTGCATTTAGTCCCCTTGTACTCCAAATTTTATGGGACAAGAAAGCAGTTCTCAGAGAAGGTTCATCATAATTTCTACAAAGCAGTGTGTTTGAGTGGTGGAGCTAAGATGACAGGTATGCAAAGTATCATATTGGTGAGCTCAGCCACACAGAAGGGAGATGCTTGCAGAGCAGAGGCTCCCTAGGATGCTGAGTTATTGGTGTGTTCTTCTCTGCAGTGCTACAACCTGCCAGTGTTCTGGATGTCCATGGCCGATGCATTCTACCAGAGTCTCATCTGTTTCTTTATCCCTTACCTGGTGAGTCCCATCCTAGACATATAAGTCATAGTGTGAAATTGGTCTTAGGTATACAAAATCACAGACTGGTAGTGCCATTTACACACATCATGGCAGAGACTCTGAATTAGTAGCTAGACACATCCAACCCAAGGTGTTTGAGAAGACAGAACACTTTATGCAAAACTTCACTTCTTGGTCTCTTGAGAAACCAAAAGCTGTTACACTGGGAAGACAGTACAGAATTGATTCATGGCCCTGCTTAGATAAGGATTGTACTCTCAGAGAGCATGTTGTCTGACTTCCTCTGCCTTTGCATCTTCCTGCAGGGGCCCCTTCTCTATGCATGCCATGTGCTGGATACTATCACCTTTCAACTACATCATGTCTGTAATTCTCCTTTCTTCTGAGGTGACTACAAAGGATTTGGCCCAGCCTCCCAGGGAGAGGAGGCACCTTTGGGCAGGATGATGTCTTCTGCTTCTTATTCTCTATAGTTCCTGCCCTGGACCTGAGAGCATTGATTTTCTATTGCTGTGATAAAATACCATGACCAAAATTAACTTGATGATAGGAAAGGACTTTTTCAGCTTTCAGTGATCACAGCCCATCACTGAGGGAAGTCAACCAGGAACTCAAGGGAGGACCCTGAAGGCAGGAATGGAAACAGGAGCCACGGAGGAAATTTGCTCACTGGCTTGCTCCTCTTTGCTTGATCAGCCTGCTTGTTTTGTTTTTTCTAAACAGGGTTTCTCTATGTAGCCTTGGCTGTGCTGGCACTCACTCTGTTGACTAGGCTGGACCTGATCTCAGAAATCCACCTGCCTCTGCCTACCAAGTACTGGGATTAAAGGCATGTGCCACCATCACTTAACAGCCTAATTTCTTATAGCAACCAGGACCACCTGCCCAGGAATAGCACCCCTCCCACATCAATCATTAGTCAAGACAATACCCCACAGACTTGCCTACATGACAATCTTATGAAAGCATTTTCTCAATTAAGATTCCTTCTTCCCAGATATGTCTAACTAAGTTCATATTCCTTCCCCTGCCTTGACTCCCAGCTTCATTGTATTGAACACATATCCTTAAATCCATGCAAGCCCAGGTATGCCTACTTGACATGCCCATTTGTTCTTCCTCCTTAGACCTACCGAGGTTCAGATATAGATGTCTTTACCTTTGGAACACCAATCAACACCATCTCCCTCACTACCATCCTCTTGCACCAGGCAATAGAAATGAAGACATGGGTAAGGATCCCACGGGCCATTTAGCTTAAAAATCGTATTTTTGTTCATTGACTGACTCAAATCTCCAAGTTCTTTTACTCTACATAGTTGATCTAGCTCGGTAAGCCCATGAGTCTCTCACTTCACCCCTATAAAGCAGTAGAATTTGCAAAGATGCTAGCATTGCTGGCCTCAGCATCCAGCCATCATGACAACATAAAGCAATGAGACAGTTCCAAAACCAGACTTATATTGATGAAAAATTCAGGAGCACTGCAGTGATAGGAAAGTCTAGCCTGAGTACAGCTGAAACTGTGTATACATGGCTATTACTCATTTAATGTAGTTACCACATATCAAGCATTCCCAAATATCATATTTTAGAATCTTAAATCACAAAAAGGCAGGCTGAGGAAGTGGCTTAATAAGGTGAGGACCTGAGTTTGATACCCAACACACAAAAAAAGCCAGACATGGTAATTGAGTATACCTATAATTCCAGTGCCAGAAAAGTGAAGATAGGAAGATCTGTGGAGCTGGTTGACTAGCCATTCTAGCTGAATCAGTGAGCCCCATGTTGAGTGAGAGACCCTGTCTCGAAAAATAAGATGGAGTTTGAGGAAAACAGATACCAAAATCAACCTCTAGCCTCTACAACCACCCACACATCATGTATAGAGAAAGAACAAGCTCTCTCACTGAGTTTTGTTAATCAATAACTCTAAAGAGCTCAAAATTATATGCCACATATTAATCTATGCGATTTACGTACATTACCTCATTTAACTTTACTATGTTCTTGGTGTTAGGTTTTTTTTTTTTTGTAACCCCATTTTACAGATTTAGAAACAGACGCAGCAAGGTGTGCCCCAAGTAGCTCAAACTAGAAGTGAGTTTTGAGCCCTGTCATTCTGATCTTTGAACTTTTAACTGCTTTGCTGGCAATACAAAGTCATACATGGAGATCACAGTACAGAAAGATTTTCCCATAGCTATGATAAAATAATTGTTTCTGAAAGCATATACTAAAACTTTGAAAATGCCTCTAAGTAGGCTCAACACATGCCTACATTCTGCCATGAAACTTACCCCCTACCACCATCACAAGCTCAGTAAGAGGCACCAAGAGAACCTCTGGGTCTGGAAGGTCTCATCCTGGAAAATCTTGTTCTCTAATGTGTGACAACAGAACAAAGTGATAAGCCTGGCTATGCCCCTTTTGTCCTAAGTTCATGTTCTTTATGGACCATCAATACCAGAAGAGACTATGACACAATGGAGAGAAGGTCAGGTACATCATGCTTTCTAGAAGGCAGGACACAGATATGCCAGTAGGGAGTCTGGCTCCTGTGTAGTAGGAGACTCTAGAGCTCCATTTATTGTGCTGGTCCAGTTGTCTCTACCCTACAAAGCAAGCTGTGGAAAAATATGGTATTGATAAGCCCCTGGGGTATAGTTATATCAGAAACAGTGAGCAAGGGATGTAAGAGTCAAAGATCCTTTGATACTAGGAACTGAGGCCAGCAGGGGAAACTTTAAGAATTCTCCCAAACGAAAAATTATCATTGAAATTAAAAGTACAGTCTGTGGAATTCATTCTAGATCAGACAGCATGAAAAGAAAAGAAAGGAGGAAAGCTACCAAATTGGTAAGTAGAATTAGAAACTCATGTGGAATCACATACAAGTAATAAATTATTAACAGGAATGGTAGTTGAAAAAAAAATGACTCCAATGTCTCCACCAAAGGAGTCAAAAAATGGGGGAAAGGGTAAATAAGCAATATTTGAAGAACTAAACATTCAAAAAAATCAAAATAGATTTTCACCACTTAAATGTAAAGAGTAAAATTGCACAAGACAAAGAAAAAAACCCAGAGATGGACTTAAAATCTGTTAGTGATTATGGGCAATTCCAGTATAATTCCTACTAGAACTTGCCCAAAAGACCAGTAGTTAGTGAGACCAAAGCAAAAGCTGCTCAGAAACAAAGGCTTCATTATCTTCAAAGACCTGAGGGGAAACAACTGGAGCAGCTCTGTGTGTACACGGGCCCATTAGTGTCTATAACTAACCCATACTTATTTTGCCTCTTGAAATTAATGACATTTTCAAATAAACTATGAGATTTATCACTCACTAGGAAAAAGGAATATACCGAATTTGGCAAAAATATTCAAAAACAACAGATAATTGATTTGGCTAAGAAAATAGAAATATTTAACTGTGTATTTTTACAGGAATCCTCATTTATTTAGTATCTTTAACTTCGGCCTAATCACTAAAAGGCTAGAAAGAGGATAGAAAACTTATCTCTATCAATTCTTCAGAATATAAGGAAGATGAGAAAACTAAAACCAGGAAAAGATGTCAATCAAACATAGAAAATAAGTTAATACTAGTTTTCTTCATTGGTAAATAAAATAAGAAATGCATAAAAATCTCATGCTATGTGAAATTTGCTCAACTCTATCAGAAACGGGCACAGAACACATCTGAACAACAAATTAGAAACAGTCATCAAGAAGCCAGAGAAAACCTTACATATGTCGATACTCCAAAATCCACTTCTAAATTGCGCATGAAATAAAAAGAATAGCATGATGAACAAGAATCTCTTGCTGAGTGACTAAAAAAGCATGACATATGGTTTGCTTTAAGAGCATGGCTACCGGTAGGTCAAAAAAATCAGTATGCGGACCAGAGTGAACTCCTCAGAACTCCGTAAAACCACACCCCAGCAAAGCCACTGAGGGGAGGACACAAAACCACAGTAGCAATGAAGATGATGGCAATGGTATTTAAAGTTTACCAAAACATAGTCAAGAGCAACTCAAAAATAACCTAATCCTTTTCCCAAAACACTAGCTCCAGGGATTATAAAGTAAGCTTGACCAAACTTAACATTTCTATTTTTTAACCTTTTATTTTTTTCATGAACTAAAAAAATAAGGAATAAAGAGAGACTTGTCTTCTTGGCCTATTATGCTACTATAACAAAATATTTCTATACAAACAAAAGAACTTTCTCTGGTTTCTGGAAGTCCAAGATGTAGGAATAGGCAACTTGCATTGGGGACAGGAAGTTAGGGACGGAATATTATCTAACTCCTCTATTTCCAAGATGGCTTGCTTTTGGTGGAGTTCTAGACAGGGGAGCAGCCAAAAATGGGTGCTGTGTTCTTACATTATAATGGCAGAAGATTCCCTCAAACCTCTTTTATAAATCCATTATTTGCACAAAGCTCTTGTGACTCAGACGCTTTCCCAAGCATCCTACCTCCCTCTGGTCTCACATAGGGCCTTAGGCACCCATAGGAAGCTGAAAGGCACACCTACGTTCAAGTGACAGTTACCTGTATTCCATGGCTAGAGTAATTCTGATGCCTCATGAACATAGGCAGTCCAAGGAAATAAAGGTGAAAAAGTACAACCATGAAACATTCATATCCTATTAGCAGACTATAAACCAATGAGAGACTAGAGCAGTGGTTCTCAACCCATGGGGCACAACCCCTTCAGGGCTCAAATGACCCTTTCACAGGGCCACTTAAGACCATAGGGAAACAGATATTTACATTACGATTCACAACAGCACAAAACTACAGTTATGAAGTAGCAACAAAAAGCATTTTATGGTTGGTGTCACCACAACATGAGGAACTGTATTCAAGGATCTTACCATTAGGAAGGTTGAGAACCACTGTTCTAGAGGGTGAATTTTTAAAACAGCTGGAAGAATTTTAAGTACCCACAGGCTATGAGAGAATTTCACTTCTAAGTATGCACCCCACAAATAATAATGATAAATAATTTTGCATGTGTGTAAGGAGACATACAAAAATGTTTGCTGCAGAAGCATTGTTTTTAATAGAATATATAGATATATTACAGAAAGCCTAAATGTTCATCAGTGGTAACATTCACAGTGGTATATTTGTGCAACCAAATACACATAGTCCCAACTTAGCAATGGTTTGACTTATGTTTCTGTTTTATTATGTTTTCATTTTATTCTATGCTGGTACCAACACCACACATGTGGGATACAAGCTGTCCTTCCAATGTTGAATTTAGATCTTTTCCTGAGCTGGCAACACATGGTGGGATATTCTCCTGAGGCTCCTGCAGAGCTAAGCCTGGCAGCCTCTCCTCAGCCTTGCAATCACAACACAAACAACCCATGCTCTGTGCTACACTGCCAGGCTGTGACACTTGGAGGGTTAGCTATAGTCTGAAGCATTTGTAAGTTACAGTATTTTCTACTTACAACAGGTTTATAACGCCTAACTCTGTCATGAGTCAAGAAGCTTCTATAATTAAAATGAACAAGCTAGAGATAGACCATCTGTGTAGACATGGCTCCCAAAGTGTTGTGTGAAAGAAGCTGCCGAGTTACCTCAGTTTGCTTGGGGTCATAACAAATGCTGTTGTAGCTTAAATAGGAAAAAGTTATGTATTACCATTCTTGAGGTTAAAAGTCCAAAGTCAGCATCCTGGTCCAGGCATTATCTGGGGAGAACCTTCATTCCAGGCTGTAGGCAGCTGTCTTTTATTGCATATCCCTGGAAGGAAGAGAAAGAAAGGTATCTTCTTTTGTGCTGCTTATGAGGGCACTAAGTCCATTCATGGGGGACTCCTAAAATTATCTCCCCAAAGCCCCATTTTCAAATACTATCAATTGAGAGTTTCAACATAGAGACTCAGGAGTCGACACAAACTTCTAATCCATAAGCCAAAGGGATACATAGATATGATAAAGAATGTATCCATAAGCATAGCTGTATGACATGTACAAAACTTCCCTAAAAGTAGATAGGCCATTTATAAGAGATATATGGTTACTTTAATTGTATCTATAAGGTTTAGTATACTTGAAATATTCCCCTCAAATTCTGCTCTCTAGAATGCTCTTAACCATTACATTTTTTTAAATAGAATTTTAAAAGCTGAGTCAGTTTTCACAAGCCAACTAGGTAGAGCAAATATGGATATTTGATCCATTAAGCTGCTGTGTTCTGTGAGTGCTTGATATGTATGTGTGCCTCTTCAAAAAGTTGGAAGCAAAGCCTGCCTAAGCTATGTGCATTTGGCTGTCCCTTAATCTAATCGGAACTTCCAACATCATCTTCTTTGTCCTCTCCACAGACTTTCCTCCACGGCCTTGTCCTTCTCGGCAGCTTCTTGATGTACTTTGTCGTCTCCCTGATATACAACGCCACTTGTGTCACCTGCAACAGCCCCACCAATCCCTACTGGGTGATGGAAAGGCAGCTCTCAGATCCCACATTCTACCTCATCTGCCTCCTCACACCGGTTGTGGCTCTTCTACCAAGGTTTGAGCTCTTGGGCAATGCCCTTTAAATTCCCAGTCTCCACAAGCCCCCACAGCCCAAGGGTATTACTTCTCACTGCTGAGAGAGATGATTGGCAAAATCAACTTCAGGAAAGAGGGGCTTGTTTTGGCTCAAAGTTTAAAGGCAGCCAGTCACATTGCACCCACGCTCAGGAAGCAGAGAGGAGTGAATGCTGGTGCCCAGCTCACTGTCTGCTCATAACCCAGGGGTAGCCCACACTCAAGCTGGCTCTTCCTTCCTCTGCTAAACCTTCCTAGAAACACCCAACCACACAGATATACCCAGAGGTGTGTTTCTTCATAAAGACTCTAAATCGGTCAAGTTGACTGGAGCTTTAAGATTGTAGTCCAGAGACTGAGGTGCTGGGGTAAAAGAACAATAAGACAGAGGGTAAATAATATGGACTCTGGTCCCAGGTCAGCCATAGAGCAGCAAAATGTCCCCCATGGTGATGTATGTAATATGGGAGGAATCATTCTACCTCCCTGGCTTAGAAATTGTGTTGTGTGGTAAGAGAGCATTTTTTTAAAGCTCTGTAACCCTTTTCTGTTAGTCAAGGAGTCACACACCCCAGTGCCTGGAGGACAGGGAGCAGTCCCCACAAGCCACATGAAGTGCACACAAAGAACTTCCTGTCATCATAGGAAAGAACCGAGAAGCAGAACTTCAGATTTCTCTCCGAAATTTTAAATTTTTCATAAAATAGCCAACATTTTAATAGCACTTAAGTTTAAAACACATGTGTAACATTCATGATCGCATACTATTTTCTGACACTTCCAACCTAAAAACCCCTGCTTTCACATTTTCAAGGAAAATACCAGCAATATTAGTGCTTTTCTGTGGAACTCATGGTTGGTACACATTGTACAGCCTCAACGCCCCTTTTTTCTATCAGCCAAGTAGTAGGCAGAGCTAAGGTTCTGGTTCATGAAACAGCTGAAGACCTAAGTCCCCAGATGTGTCCATGTTACCAGTACAAACCACAGTGGGAGCAAGGTTCTCCTGACTGAAAACCCAGCCCCATAGTTGGAGGTTTTTGTTTTGTTTTGTCTCTTGATTTTGAAGGTAAGCAACTGTGGTCATCATGGCCAGAGTGAGCTTTTTGAGTCCAAATATTATTTGGAAACTAGAAAAGAATTCATGAGCCCAGTGTTCTTCCTTAGAAAAAAAGCTTGGAGCCAGAGTCTTACAAGGCAGCTTAATAAAGGCCCTTAAACATGTGCAGGGACTGTTGACACATGTGGAATGAACAGATGGGCATCAGTTTGACGGCTTGCTGAACAGATGAGGAATGAGTTGAGGAAATGTTAGCAAATATGTACTTGCTAGTGACCATGGTATACAGTCCAAATCTTTGCTTATTCCATATTATCACCACAAAGTTTAATTCCCATTTAATTCTATTTACTAAGGTCACAGGGATTTCTTCTGATAATGAAGGGATTATTTTCATAGTTGTAAGGACTCCTGACTTACAACCTTGGCATAATTCTTGTTTGTTTATAGAAATCCACATGATAGAATGTTTGCTGTAGAAAACGGTTTCTGGCTTAAAGTTGAAAGCCACATTTCTCATAATGGGCAGTGATCTTACTCACCAATCTTGTGATAAGTAGACCACTAATCTTAGTCAAGTTAATTCACCCCACACAAAAGGACAGTGCAAAAGTCGCTTCAACTAGAAGCATTGATGTATGCAAACTATTTTAGAGACTTAAAAACAGATTAGCATACCAAGCTTAAACCCTAGGGCATCCTCTTAATCCTTTTAATTAGTAGTAGCAAATAGTAACAGTCTTGGGGCTTAGTAAAAGTCCTTGACTTTTATGACCTACGCGTTCTTGGACTCTCTTCCCACTTTTCTTTCCTCTGCAACTCACACCCTAGATACAGTGAGTTCCAAGCCTTCATCCCAGGTTCGCTGATCTTCTACCATTGTAGTTTTCTCCACAGACCCAGAAATCACTGTTCTGAATTGAAAGAACTTTCTTAACAGGTGCTTCCCAGCACAGGCCTCTCTTTGATTCCAGCTACATTTCTCTAGTTTAGTCTATCAACTACACTTGGCATATTTAGTCTAAGAAAAGCAGAAAGTACTTACAACTTCACGCACCAATTCACCCTCCAAATCTCAGTCTCTTCAGAGTTCCCTTCAGATAATGCCAGGGCCCAGGCCACCCTCTGTCCATTATCCTGTGGCCGCATATCCAGAGTTTGCACAGCAACAAGTCAACACCTCTACCTGTGGTGTATTTCTCAGATACATTCGCAATTTCCATTTCTAAAGCTGCCATCATAAACAAGATACTCCCCTGATACCCCAGATTACATAATTTGTCTCCAGTTAGGACTTTTCTCACTATCCACTATTAATGTATCAAAGTCTGATCTAGCCATCCATTCGTTAGTCCCCAAAGACTTCCCTGGGTCTTTACAATCAAATAGGAAATCCAAACCATGACCCACAGTCCTTGCCTGCTCTAGTCCTTCCACCCCCATCTTGGATCTACCCCTCACTTTCACACTTGAGCTGCTTGGCCTGGGTTTTGTTTCTCATCCCTGTGTCTGACTATTCCAACCCTCATCCTTCTTCAAGGATGGTCTTCAGATGAGACCAAGTATTTAACCTTCTCTCTATCCATAACTGAGCTCTTGTGGAACAAGCGAGTAGGAGTTCCCTCTTGTTCAAAGCTTTACTCCTCTAGGGCCTGACTGTTGTAGAGACTTGATACTACAAGGAGGATGGAGGAGAAAGACAGTGTCCTGGGTAAGAGATTGGACTAAAGAAATTTCAGTTTCCAGATAAGAAGTCCAATCTTTCCTGAAGCATATACACGGCTCCCTATTTATTCACTGGGGTGGTAAAAATGAGGGAAATTTTATCTGCACTGGTAGGATCTACTACAGTCTTCAGAAAACCCTTGCCCCCTGTGGGTTCACCATGCAACTTTCAAATACAACAAAATAAGAGTCTCTGTTTACAAGGCTTTAAAAATAACATTGTAAAATGTCTCCAAAGCCAGATGGGTAGCTTTTTAGATAACACTCAGAAAAGGAATGTGGGTGGCCTATGATACAAGATAGTTAACCTTCTCACCCTTCCACTTGCCTAAATTTGGATCCAGAAGATGAATTTAGAGTCTCCCACAGGCTACATGCAGCTTGGCAGGAAAAAGGCAAGTCAGAGTGAGCTACTGAGATCTCAGAAATTTTCGGACATTGGGAGAATCACCTCAGCATACTGCTGTAAGGGTTTTTCGGTGAAAGAGTATCCTGGTGATCACAGGGCCAAGAAGTGCTGCAAAAATCAACCCACATAACAGACCTCACCTGGGGGTGACAGTTTCCTCACTGGGCAAAGGGTAATTATATAAAGTTCCACCAAAAAAAAAAAAAAATACTGACACCTACACAGTAGATAAGAGACTAGCTTATAGATCTAGAGCTCTTGGGTCTGACCATAGCTTCATAGTGGACAGAGCACTGGATTCATTTTCACATCTGTACACAAAAGGAAATAAAAGTGTAGTTATGCATTGTGTAGACTCTCTAAGACATGAGAAACACAGCACCAAATACACTCATGGCAATGTCTCCAAGTAACTGAAGCATGTGTGCCTTATTGTGGGTCAAAGACAGCCTCATAGTCCTTGACTGTGCCAAGCACATGGATTTTTGAGAGAATGAGTCCGCAATCAGCAAAGCTCTTTGAACAGTCCTGGTACAGAATAAGCATTAACTGTTGTGTTTTGTTAGTGTTACCGTGCTGCCTCCATCTCCAGAGGCAGCCACCCTTAGCTTTGGGAGTGATCACTCAGAGTACAACAAAGACAAGGTCACCCTGAGAGAAAAGTTCTAAGAGCCCTTTCAATGTTGAAATTTTAAGGCATCAACCACAACTCAAAAACTATCTTTATTCTTTTACTTCCTACTAGGTACTTTCTCCTGTCTCTGCAAGGGACGTTCGGGAAGTCTTTAATCTCAAAAGCTCAGAAAATTGACAAGCTGCCCATAGACAAAAGAAACCTTGAAATCGAGAACTGGAGAAGCAAACAGAGACCTACCCCTGCCTCTGCCTCTGCCTCTGTTCCTGCTTCTAGCCCTGCCCATGCTCAGCCCCCATGCCATCCAGTACCACCTACACAACAACAGGACTTAGGAACCAGCACCCCAAAGAACTCTAGCCCTCCCAGGCAGAAGCACACTGAAGACTGGGTTCTCCAGGGTCCAAGATGCAGCAGAGAATTTTCAAGGGATGACACATGTTCAGGAGACACCTTGGCTAAACTCTCCTCTGGGGAAAGCCTTCTGGGCCCAAACAGAACAATGGCTCCCACAGCCTATACCAGGGGACAGAAGGATATGTCTCGTCACTCAAGCAAAGGCAGTCATCGCCGGTCTCAGAGTTCGCTGACTATATGAGGGGGCTACAGAAATCAGAGCTTGATCCAAACTCAGAAGAGGCCACCCCAGTCGCTGACAAGTGACCCTAGTCCCCTTCCTGTCTGTAGAGGAATGACTGCCAGTTTTATCAGTTCTCCTCACCAGGGTTGACTTCCTTTAGGAAATGCTGGTCCCAGAGGAGCTGAGCAAAACTGACTGACTTTAGCTTTCTTCTGCCGCCAGGCAGCACATTTTGAAAACAATAGTCTGGATTCAGATGTTATGAGTTTGTTGCATTGTGTTCCAAAGTTTTAGCCCAAGCACATCCTTATGCACTTCTAAATGAGTAAAGCCTATGAACCCAATGCAACCCGGCAGTAAGTATCCAAGACTCCAACCAGTATTATAAATCTTTGAAATGTATCAGAATATGGAAGTTACTCGGCTTGTCAAGCCATCACCTCACCTCACCCAAGAGTTCAAGTTTCAGAAGAGACCTGCACACACAACAGCTTCATCTCAAGATCACTGCAGTACCAAGTCAGGGATAACATCCCTTCCATGAACAGAGTTGGGTCTGCTTCCTTCCTCTAAGCCAGTGGTTCTCAACCTTCCTACTGCTGCGACCCTTCTTTAATACAGTTCCTCATGCTGTGGTGACCCCAACCATAAAATTATTTCATTGCTACTTCATAACTGTGATTTTGATACTGTTATGACCTGTCATGTAACTATCTGATATGCAGGATATCTGACATGCAACCCCCAAAGCGATTGTGACCCAGGTTGAGAACCACTGCTCTAAGCCAAAGAAAACTATATCTGAAGATGAAAATGGCATTAAATGGGATTTATGTGCACAACAGATATTACCAACTGCTGTAAGGTTACAACTCATGTAAGAGGCAGGAAGAATACACATACTAAAGATTTTCCACTAATGGACCACATGCCCCACCATCTGAGGAATATTCCAAAAGTACACGACATTCTCTTCATAAAACTATTTATTTGAAATAAAATTGCCCATCCTCATTCAACTCTTACAGTGGGAGATATCAGGAATAAAATCTCAGCCCACGTTCCTGCAAGAAGAGGCCCGTATGACAGAGCAACTATGAATGCAACGTGGCATCTTCAAGTTTAAAACCTACACTAATCAGCTTATGCCACAATGCCATGGCCATCATTGGCCCGTGATTCAGCTAAGTTCAGCAGTCATGGGGAAAGAATTCTATGTGCTTCATATCCCTAGAAATTGTAAATGCTAAAAATGTTGAAGAGCTCAAAGATTTCTATAAAAGGCTGGGTGACAGTTTTCAAAGGCTGTCAAGATAAACTAGATCTGCTATGACCAGCAATGGCCTATTCAAGTCTTCAAAGTCAAGTCAAGGGTATTCTTTGCCCTAGTCTCCTTAAGGCAGTGCTTACACATTCAAAGTCCAAGGATAGGCAAACTGTAACCTTTGTACCCAAGTCATCACCACGAGCCATGAGTTGGCCTGTCACTTAATTCCTCAGCAATGATACTAAGAACAAGCTCAACAATCAAGATGGCAAATGGCAGAGTGAGCTGACTCTCTGTTCATCCTTGTGGAAAACAAAGACTGGAGGTGCCATTTGGAGGATCATCTCTGCCGTGTAATGATGCCAGCATGAGCCAGAAGACGGGGACTTGAATATCCTACAGAAAAATTGATGTGGCCATGCAGGAGGTGCGGGATGAGAGATGAATAAGCAGGCATGGGTTGTTCCAAGTGAAGAGATTCATCAAAACTTGGATTTCACCCCCTTTTACCTATGAGACTCCTGCCTACTGCCAATAGCCAGAAATCCTCAGTAATATATTCTAAAAAATAACAGAGCATTGGCTCCAGTGGATTGGAGTTTAAGTGTTTGCTTCTCCCTGTAGCCTGTAAAGGACCTTGAAGCAGGTCACCATGCCTGCAAATTAAGTTTAAACAGCTCTACCTCCTGGCGTGCAGATGGAGTCCAAATTGCATACAGTGCACTGATGAGGCTTTCAGAAAGCAGGTAGTCCTTAAGACCAAAGAGAGTCTCACTTCAGAGGGAAAAGAGGGGATGGGAAGCTGAAAGAAAATGGGACACCCCAGCCCTTACCGAAATCCATGCTCAGCGCAGCATTCGGACGCTGCTTTTTCTTGCCTGACTGACCATCTCAGTTTGCCTGAGATGATCCCATTTTTACAGTTTCCCACATGCTGGGGAGCCTGGGCCATCTGGTCACAAGTAGTCATTTACTTTTGCCACTCCTTGTGGACCAAACCAACAGTGTGACTGTCTGATGTGCCATCTTCCTCAGAGGGAAGCTCTACACTCCCTCTATAATGTAATGCTAGTGATGGTATGTAGTATATGTTATATGTGTATAATCTTTTTACTGATTGACTGGAAAAATGTCATCTTTTTTTTAGAAAGAAAGAAAAATAAACTTGGTTTTTCCATAGTTCTCAGCCTATCTGGAATCTTTATTATTCTTCCTATATATTATAATTACTGATCCTGAATATTTATTCATTCACTCATCCTTTGCATTTACTCATTCATTTATCTATCCAAGAAACTTCAGTAAGTCCCTACTAAATAATTTGAAGGGGAACATGAGCTGTGAAGAAGTTAATACCTGTCCTCACCTTCCTTCCATACCTACCTTCCTAAGGCTCATGGCATTAGGAATATTTAACCCAGTATGAGAGTAGAGCACAAACTCTGTCTATGGGCTGGAAGAGTTGGAAACGGTCCATACAACACTTACATTCAGGAACTCTAACCCAACTACTTCTCTCCTGCAAGTCTAGCACACACCCAGAACCCAGCTGACTTGGTCACCTCTGCCATTTCATTGTAAACGTGAGTGATTGCAGCACAAACATGAGGATCTGAGTTCAAATCTCCAGTACCTACAGTACCTACATTTAAAAAATCAATGTGTAGCCAAATGCACCTATAATCCCAATATTATGGCAGAGGGGTGGGGTGGGCACAAATGAGAGGATCTTTAGGACTTGATGGTTGCAAGACTAGGCTTAGTAAGAGCCTGTTTCTAGGCAAAGGGTGGTAGTAGATGAAACCCCAATCTCCTCTGGCCTCCATGTGCACAAATATCAGAGAGAGAGAGACAGAGAATAAATAAAGTGATCAGTGTGACTAGAATTCAGACATCAGAAGGAAATGGCCTGGGATTATGTTGTGCTAATGACTATAGAGTTAGTTTACTGGTCTAAGCCTGTGTCACCACCTAACCCCACAGCAACCCTCCAGGATAAAGGCTTATCTAGCCTGGCACAGTAGCTTCAACTATACCACAGCCACCTCAAAGCTCCATGCATTGACCTCACCCTTACTTTGTCAACAGAGCTCACATGTGTCTGGGACCCAAGCTCTCACTCCCTGCAGAGTCTCTCATCCTCAAGAAGGCCAGCTAGGCCTTGGTACATGGCTCCAGAATTGGAAAAAAGAAAGCTGTAAGACCTCCTGCAATCTATGCTGAGAACTTGTATACTTGCTGACCACCATGTCCACGGAAGCAAGTCACAAAATCAGCTCTATTTCAAGAATGTGGGGAAATGCGCTCTACCTTTTCATGAGAGGCACTGTAAAGAAACTGAATGTCATTTGCACTCATCCATCCCCACCGAGTAGAGGAAGGAAGTGAGGTGAAGTCACATAAAGATTATAACAGTACCACCATTAACAAGTGGTCAGGTGGGACGCTAACCATGGGAGTCTGAAAGCAGAGGCCCTGTGTTATGCTTAGCCGGAGATACACGACTCAAGGTAAGACCAGAACCAGATAGGGACCAGAACCAGACAATGTTCTCTGGAGAGGCAGGGTTTCACAGTGGGGTGGGTGCCTGAATTTCATCACAACTCTGGCACAACCTAGCAATGTGACCCAGGGAAAGACCATTCCACACTATGTCAATCCAGGTTGCAGCCCAAACAAAGTGAGTCTAAAGCCAGCATTTAGGGGGAACCTCAGTTACTCCTTACACTGCCATACAATATCTCCCCAGTGGCCCTCCTCCACTCTAGACCAAGCATTTAGCCAGGCTGATCCATGTGGAACCCTTTCCTCTGGAAGCTTTCTAGTGCCACCTAGCCGGATAGAAAGAGGTACTGCACCTGACAGGGCTTCGAACAGTGGAATTCTACTGACAATGAGTTGGGCTGGAGCTAAGAATTGGAGGCCAGATTTCAAGCTTTGGTGGTGTGGTTTCCATGGTGACTCTAAACAAATTCAAGATATTTTTTCCCCTGAAACTATTAATCTCAGATTCCCCAAACTCTTAAGTTGGGCCCTCTTGGTTCTAGAAGCTGTTTGGGGCGGCTAGTTATGGTCTAGGAATATCCTCTGACGGTTCCCAAGCCTGTGGTTAACTATATGTGCATCTGTATGAGTCTGTATAGCATACACACATAAACACAGAGACTGGAAAAGCCCATTTAAAAAAAAAAAAACACTAGTTTCCTGCTGTGCCCCTGGTGCTTGGAATATGGCATCACATGACAACAGCATGAGGCTGCCATTGGAGAAATCATGAGTGGGATTGGTTTTCAGGGATTGAGTGAAGCTGGGAAGGCATCAACCCTTTGGGGAAGGGTTAAAAACCTCCCAATCCCTTTGAAGACCTAGGTTGGCTTTTTCAGATCAATAGATAGGTGTTGAGAAACTGTTGTGAAAGTGGACCCTAAATGAACTGCCAAGGCAGTCATCATTTTCAACTGTCAAGAGGGAAGCCACAGCAAATACATACTTTTCCTTTACATAGGTCCTCAGGCAACTAAGGACCAGGCACCTCCATCACCACTCCTATCCACCCCTAATAAATGTGGTTGCTTGCTATGTAAATAAAGCACAGAGCCAATATTCCTGTGCCCCTCCAAGCAGAGCACTACCTCAAAGACATACCTCTGTGGACAGTTTAACAGTCACTGTCTTACAGCAGTCTGTAAGAGAGGTTCACCCCTCACAGGGAAGCCTGAGGAAAGGTAACCCAGGCACAGAAGGATCCTCAGAAACAATTGCAAAGAGGCTAGCCAAGAAGACACTTGACTGAAATTTAAAGAAAGTATTTTTCCTACATTTTTGAACCAATGATTTTAATTAGGATTAGTTGCAGGAGCATAAAGGGGTATTTTTAAAACTACCTTTCCAGTAGCTACAATGCTGAATAAAATGTCTCACCCTTACCCAGCAATCATAATTAATCTATGGATCTTCAGAGAAGGATGGGGCCATGTCTTAGTGAAGAGACATCATGACCAACGCAACTGATAAAAGCAAGCATTTAATTGGGGCTAGCTTACAGTTTCAGAGGTTTAGTCCATTTTCATCATAGTGGGAAGCATGATTGCACACACAGTGCTGGAGCAATAGCTGAGAACTACATTCTGACCCATAGACCAAGAGAGAGAATATGAGCCTGGCATGGGCTTTTGAAACCTCAAAGCCCACCCCCAGTGACACACTTCCTCCAACAAGGCCACACCTCCCAATCCTTTTCAAATAGTGCCATTCCCTAATGACTAAGCATTCAAATATATGACCTTATAGCGGCCATTCCTATTCAAATCACCACAAGCCTTATGAGCTCCTCTGGCTCATAATGCTAAGGGGCCCAGTCCTGCACAGGTATTGGGCAGGTAATAGAAAATGTTTTTCTTTAGGGTCAACAGCCATTTCTACTGCAGCTAACCTGTTTATTCCCACAGGTGAAAAGTTGCTATTGCATGTCAATGATAAAACCCAAGTGAGAGATAAGTAGCCAAGTCCAGGGTCATCCAAAAATATGTAAGCAAAGCTAAGATCAGAATTGTGCCCTACTGACACTCATCTTCAACCATTTCATCAGCCAGAAAGAAAATACCAATGCTTTCCATAGTAGTTTGCATGTTTTAAAGGACACCCTCACACAGACATGAATGCAGGCAAAACACTAATGCATATTTTTTAAAAAAGGCTGTTACACCAAATGGGTAGAATGAGAAAATATGAGGCCACATGATAGATGTGTGAAGAGAAATCTGTCTGACCGTGGGGTCTGTAGTGCTTTGAATAAGGATAGCCCCATAGGCTCATATATGTAAACACTTGGTCCACACTTGGTGTCACTGATTAAGGAGGTGTGGACTTGCTAGAGAAAAGTAATCACTGGGGGTGGACTCTGACAGTTCGTAGTCTGTCCCCATTTCCAAGTAGCTGATTCTCCTTTGTGCCTGTACTTGCAGATGTGATCCCTCAGACTCTTGCTCCAACCACCATGCTTTCCTGCTGCCATGCCTCCCCACCATGACGAACTCTTCCCTCCAGAACCACATGCCCAAACAAACTCTTCCATCTATAAGTTGCTTTGGTCACGGTGTTTCATCACAGCAACAGAAGGATAGCTAACATAGGGTCTTTCTAGAACTCATCATTTGCAGATGTGTGTTCTGGGGGCGGAGGGATGGACTATAGCAGGTAAGGGTATCTTTCAGACTTCTCTTGTCCTGCTTGCTGAGGCAGAAATGAATTCTAAAGCCCCATCGGGTGCTGCTGTTCAGCCCCAATTCTGCCCTCAGAAGAAATATCTCTCTCTCTCTCTCTCTCTCTCTCTCTCTCTCTCTCTCTCTCTCTCTCTCTCTCTCTCTCACACACACACACACACACACACACACACACACACACACACACACACTTTTACTGGATGTATTAAAACACATACATAAAAATAAGCATGCCCTTTGTTCTCCCATTTCTGCAAGACTTACAATCAAGAAAATCAAGAGTCCTAGACAACATGATACTCACTAAGACTCTAGCCAAGGCATCCTTCTTTTAAAGAGCAAGAAGCAAAGTCCCAAAGAGAGGATGAAGAAGAGCCACCTCTGATTCTCAGTTACTCCATGAACTTTCCCCACAGTGGCCCATTGGAACATTCCAAAGTAAGATTTTATACCACCCTCCTGGCCCACTATCAGTTGGGTCAAGACAGTCAGAAGACTTCACTCAGGCTACCATCTTCATGAACATCATGACCTAACGAGAGATTCCCAACTTGGCAATCCTACTTTTCAAAAGCACTCAGTTGCTTTATCCCAAAGAAGCAGGCCTAAGACTTCTCAAGTCAAGGTAGCAAGTGAGGATGGGGAAATAGACATCTTCATCCAGGAATGGAAGGGATTGCCTATATCTGAGGCTGGCCCGGACACACACAGGGAGTGGACAATCTGTTCTTGTTCAGTTAAGTCTGTGGCTGGGCCAAGAGTCAGCCCTGTGTTGCTCAACTTCAGGGTTCAAAATATAAAACATCAAGCCACCCTCCTGCCAGAAGAAAGTGGGAAAAAAGCCCCAACTAGATCTAAGAATCAAAAGATCATTTCTCATTCTTACAAATTTCTTATTGTGTGGCTTTTCTTTCTCATCTAATTAAAATAAGGAGGTTGTTCTGAAGGTCTTCTGAGCCTGTGATTTTCCTGAACTCAGCCTTCTCATCTATGAGAACACTTACAAAGTCATTCCTAGAAACCCTTGAAACTTTCATTCAAGAGATATCACTAAGAAATCTTTCCTTTTTTTTTTTTAATGACGATGTCAGAAGCCAGATGGATCCAACTCTTTGAAAAGAAAATTAAAGGCACTAGGAGGTCAACTGAAAACCTGCTGACTGGCTAAGCATTAGCAAATTGCAAATATAGATTGGAGAGGGGAGGAGTAAGTAGGTGGTAGGAAATGAACCCGAAGGATATTGAGATAACTCTCAATGTAAATAAAAAAGAGTCACCAGGTCTCCATTTACATGCCCAGCTCCTAAGCCCTTCATCACCTGACCTTGCCTGATCTTGCCAGGCTTGGAGCCTAAGCTTTTAGGAACCATAATAGATGGCTGCTCTATATTCTGAGGACACTCTGTACCTTCTAATCCCTGTGCCTCTGCTGCTCCCACTGTGGCCTCTACCCAGTAGCACCTATTCAAAGCCACATCTAGAATACAGACCTGCATAGAACAGTCCCTGTCACTTCACTCCTGAAGCCTTTTGCACATCTCTGTGGAACCCAACACTAGTTACGCAGGTCTATGTGTCTGTCACTCCCCAAAGACTGATGGAATGGGTCATCAAAGATTCCACTTCAGTTCTTCCCAAGCCTGGTGCCAGGCTTTGGCCAATGAGGACACTGGACTAGCCCATAACAATGTTCTCATCTCTGATCCTGAACACAAATCCAGAAGACAGAAGTTGAAAGCATATTTCCTGTGACTTGATCTGCCTCTTTTTTCTCTGCATATTCAAAGACCAGATGATGATCCGAGGGTCAAAGTTTTGGGGAAAATCATTAGTTCCTTGTTGCCTATGTATTCAAAGGACTCAAGCCACAATGGGCTCTCTCTCTCTCTCAAATTCTCTCTCTTGACTCTTTCTCCTCCCATTTTCTCTCTTTCCTCTCCTCAGTGTACTTCTTTAAAAACGCTTCTTTTTCTCAAAACCTTCTCTAGGTCAGCTGACACAGGTAGGCTGAGCCTTATCCGAAGGAAAAACCATCTTCTCCTTTGTTGTCTTTTCTCGCCAGGCTCTACTTTTGACTCATGGCCTTAGCCATAAATGACTAGCGTGTTCTCATTCTTCTCCTGTCCTCTGTGTCACTGAACTGTGGATAGGGGACTAGGGTTGTGGGGTTGGGACATGGAGAAGAAATGCGACTCACCATGTACAATACAGCAATGTCTGAGGCATACACCCACCAGGATGCCATCAGAGTTTCTATTTGTTATTTATCCTCACTTTACAAGGAAGTACACCAAAGCTCAGAAGAGGTAGGTGGCTTTTCCAAAGGTATATTGTCAAGAACACAATTAGTGTTCTGATCCAGTGATGCTCTTGGACCGCTCACTGGACCACCAGGCAAGCTGGTCTCTTGGAAGCCATCAGGGTTTGCATCTGATCTTCTAGAACAATCTTGTCCTTCCAGGTGTCAGTCTGAACCTCCAGCTGATTAAAATCCCTGCTTCATTTCTTCCCAGAGTCCCCACTGGCACACACACTCCAGACACTGACAGGGAGCCTGGGAGAAGAAGAGGCCTGTGGGAAGACATGTTGACATTGGCCAGCTCTAATGAGAGCTCCAACAGCCCAAGCTGTGCCTACTAGACAAAGTAGACACACGTTCATCTCTGCCCCAGCTGGCTCCCCTCATGGCCTTGCTCACACAGGCATGCTCAAGGGGGCCCTGCCTGAACCATAATGCAGGAGGAAGGCACCCAGCCCTGACTCTCTTCTTATTTTTAATTAGAAATTCCCATTAAAGCCACTACAGCAATGAGGCACACGCCAGGCAGTATACTTCAGGACAATTAGCACACTCTTTAGGTGGCTAAAATGGCCCAGCTCTGGCCTGTGGCTGACATAATTGCACCAAAACATACAGCCCACCATGGGGCTCCCATTTCAAATGGAAAAAAAAAAAAAAAACAATTAGTCATGCATCTATTGGGCAGTTAGATCTGTAGGACATAATTTAGTATTCACAATTTAAAAGATTGCCAGGGGTGGGGATACATGGAAATCATCTCAGTATGTTCATAAGCAAGTCTCTATCCTTCACATCCAGCACATGGCTAATGCTAGGGGTAGATAACTGTGCAGGGCAGCTGGGTAGTGACTGTGTGTCGGGATCACTGGAGGCATGAGCATTCCATTCTTAGAATGTGGGAAGTAATTAGGGGGGCAAGTAGCTTCTGGAACCCCTCTGTACCTCCCTGCTACTTTCTGAATTCCCAGGCCACTAATTAAAACCTGCCTGTAAGACAGCTCCTGGCTGAGTCACTGTGATGATTCTGAAGAGTAAATAAAATGAGCAAATTCGAAGAGCAGAAAGACCTCTCCGAACACCGGGAGAGCTGTAGAAAGCCACCCCCAGGCTCCCAAGACTCTGTTTGAAGCCATCCTCTTGGATTCCACATGCACAAGCATTTTGTCTGCGTTTGCTAGTCTTTCTCGGCTCCGCACTGAACCATTGCGCCTTCCACGAGCCGGGCCGGCAGCGAGGCTGTAATTAATATTCAACTGGCATTTCCACTGCGCACTCAAAAGCCTGTTCTTTCAGCCTTTTCAAATCCAATTCAGACCAAAGTAATCTTTGCCCTTGCATTTGGGTTCAGGCAACAGCAATTCTCGGGCTTGCAGATTGCGTTTATTAGCATTTATTGAACAGTAGAGGAGCCCCGCACGTTACGGGTTGTCACTAGGTCTCTGATTTTCCAACTAAAATTAACAAGCCAGCGAGGCATTTGTATTGGGGCAGGAAGGAGGCATTTCTGGGAGAAATGTTATTGGTGATTTTCATAGGGACCTGTTAATGGAGTGGAGGGTTGTGAGGATTTGAAGGAACAATTGGTTAATAGGAGACAGCCCTTCTTTGATCGTTCACTCAAAAGTCCCCTGAAGATCTTCCTTATTTGTGGATCTACAGAAAGGGGTAGAGCTTAAGAAGCTTTGACTTAAATCCTGTACTCCAGTGGGTGACCTTGAGCAAATGACTTTCCTACAGGACTCTGCTCATCTCAAAATGAGTTAACAAAATCAGCGGTATGCTTAAACTGTGTTCCTCAAAACCACCAGGAGGATGTGATCAGAATAGGGGATCAGGTCCACTTCTAGGCCTCCTTGTATTATGCAATTTTTTTTTCATCTTAGTCTGTGGGCCACAAATGTTAGGAAGTGAGATCTGGTCTCTAAAATCTGCTATAGCTATGGAGCTGCTGACCTTTGAGAACCAGGAAGTTTTGTTAAAAGGAACCCACCCTGTTTTTATTTAAAAAAAAAAAAAAAAAAAAAAAAAAAAAAAAAAAAAACAGCTTTAGGCGTTCATCTTGAGTGGCCAAAGAGATACTATAGTGAGCCAGAAGCAGCAGATGAGAATGGAATCCCAGCAGAGAGATCATCTAGAGGTGGGGCTGGTGGGTATGGGGATTCAGAATGTACAGATGATGGGAAAATCATGACATCTCAGTGATAATCTACAGCCGTTACTTGGCCAGATGAGGTCCCTTGGTCTAGGCTGACAGGTGCAGCAGGCCAATAGGCTATAGGAGAACCACCAAGATGGATGAATAGAAGTGTCCTACATGTGACTCTGCCCTACAAAAGAACCAAGCCAACAAAGGAAAAAACTGTTTTTGAAGATGATGATAAAGAGAGAGATCTGAAAATGAGGTGGTAAATCATTAGAACCTTAGTCAGCAAGAAGGAAAGTCCACCTGGAAAACTTGCCACTTGTGATTTCAGCCCTGACTCCCTTTGAGGGGTGAGGTGTTGTTGGTTGTTTTTTCTTTTGGGGGCCTGACACCCAGCTCCCAAATAAATCACACATGGAGGCTTATTCTTACTTACTAATGCCTGGCCTTAACTTGACTTGTTTCTTGCCACCTTTCCTTAACTTAAATTATCCCATCTATCTTTTACCTCTGGGCTTTTCCCATTCTCTTATTTCTGTAAATCTTACTCTTACTCTGTGGCTTGCTGTGTAGGGGGATAGCTGGAGTCCTCCTCTTTCTCTGGCTCTTCTCCTCTCCTCCTAGATTTCTCCTTCTATATATTCTCTATACCTGCCAGCCCTGCCTATCCTTTCTCCTTCCTTGCTATTGGCCATTCAGTTCTTTATTAAACCATCAGATGTTTTAGACAGGCACAGTAACACCGCTTCACAGAGTTAAACAAATGCAACTTAAACAAAAGTAACACACCTTTAGTATTCTACAACAGTGATGAATTAGGGGAGTGGGGAATGGGTGAAAAGTGACAGCAATGACTGGCAGCTGTCCTTACAGACTTTAAATCCAGTTTGGGAAGTTGGAAAATCTAAGAGTGGCCATTGTGTTTCAAAGAAAGAGTGTATTTTGACTCTACCTCTCTCCCTAAACCCAAGCTATTACAACAGTCAATGCTATATACCTTCTTGGCTTAGGGGTTTGCAATTACTTCCCTGAAACAACCAGAAGCCTTGGGCTGACAGATAATTCACAAGGAAGAGGACATCCCTCCAGCATCCTACAACTTGAAGGCTAGTGCTGAGTTCCATCCTCACTTGCCCTGGCAAGAACTAAGGAAAATCTCCTCCCCAGCCCACAATCTACTGTTACAAAGTCCTGCCTCCATCTGTGCATGTCTTTGAGGGGTTGGGGAAATCCTAGGCTGAGTCCCAGTACTCAGGAATGCTCCCTAGAAGCTCCAGGAATGTAGATACCAATAGCTCAAAACTGTCACCAGCTGGGACCATGTGTCAAGAGGTCAAGAGCTAGGAAAGACTGGCTTTCCAGCCAAAGGGAAGACTTGAAAGTACAGCTGCTGGTGAAAAAGCTTTAGCATCACTCCAGCTTATCCCTAGTGGACAGAGGAAAGTCCTGCCCATGTTCTACAGCTCTAGAAGTGTAGGAACTATGATTTCAAGCTTCCCCACCAGAACTTGCCTCACATAACCTAGGAGCATCTCCATTCACATGCAACATTGTCAGGCCCATGTTGACAAATCCATCAGCCCCTTACTCCCTCAGGACCTAGGAAAACCTCTCCATGGCCTATTCCTTCAGGACCACAAACAGGAATTTCTCAAACCTAAATGTTACTTATGTATGCCTAGAGAAGAATTATTATATTTCAAGTCCTGGAAGTAAATAACTGCCAGCAGAGATTGTTATGTCCAGCTGTATTTTCTGCTGCTCTGATAAACCACCACAACCAAGCCAACGTACAGAAGGAAAGGGTTATTTGGTTTCTGCTTCCAGATGGATGAGTCAGTCATGTCAGGAAAGCATGGCAGCAAGCAACAGGCCTCAGCCTGAACTGGATGATGAAGGTTTACATCTTCAACAAGAAGCAAAGAGCAAAGGACAAGCCCTGGGAATGGTTGCAAGGCTTTGAAACCTCAAAGCCTGCCCCCAGTGACATACTTCTTCCAGCAAGGCCACAGTTCCTAGACCCTACCAAACACCAACAACAACTGGGGAAACAAATATTCAAATACATGAGCCCTCTGAAGACATTTTCATTCAGACTGCCACACCGGCAAAGCTATTTTTGGAAATTGACAGAGAACCAGGGCAGCTCATGACCACCAAGCCAACACTGCAGAATGCATTTTTTAAAATACTAAGCATAGGGAAGAAAGGAAGACAGTCTTCGTCAAAAAAAAATTATGGGGGAAAAGTCAGTTTCAGCCACAAGAGCACAGGAAAGAATAACATTCCTGAGAGAAATGCTGAACGAAGAACTAGGCTGGACTCCACCATGTCTAACACAGTAAACCAACAGCCTCCCAGTGCTGTAGGAGGGAAAATAAGGACAGACAATAATTCAATGAGCCAGAAAAATAACTCCCCCACCAAGAAAAAAAAAATCCTGTAATTTATAAACATCTCTCAATAATAACAAGTATAAATGGCCTCAACTCACCAATGAAGAGATGCACACTGGCTGATAGACTTAAAAATTAGATCCAAGTATTTATCTCCAAGAAATGTACCTTAAGGGTAAAGACACCACAGGCTGAGACAAAGAGTGGAAAAAAAAAAAATCAGTCAGCTGAATGGAAACGTAAAACAAACTGGCATAGCTATTCTGATATCTGATAAAGCAGGATTTAAGCCAGAATTACTCAAAAGACCACTCTAGAACAATGGAGAAAACAGTCAGGAGACAATTGTAGGGCTGGTTAGCTGGCTCAGGCAAAGACATTTTAACTGCTAAACCTGACTACCTGAGTTCTGTTGTGTGGTATTTTGTTTGTGTTCTGACAAAGAGAGCTTGCCTGGAGATCAGAGGGTGGAGTTAACCATAGAGGCCATAGTTAACCATAGAGGCCAGGTCATGGTGGCACACCCCTTTAATCCTAGCACTCTGGAGGAAGTGATAAGGCTGGGTGGAGACAGGATCTGAGCCCTTTTGGCCAAAGAGGTGGGACGTCATTTGGGGGGGCTGCTTCTCTGATCTTTCAGGTTATTACTCCATATCTGACAAAATTTTATTGACAAAATTAATTACACTTCAGAGTTCAATCCCCAGAACCCACGTAATAGCAGGAGAGAACTGAATCCTGAAAATGGTCTCTGACTTCCACATTTGTACCATAGCACGCACATGTATGCACACACAAAAGAAAGAAAGAAAGAAAGAAAGAAAGAAAGAAAGAAAGAAAGAAAGAAAGAAAGAGAAAAAGAGAAGAAGGAAGGAAGGAAGGAAGGAAGGAAGAAGGGGGTAGGAGAGGAGAGAAGGAAGAGGGAGGGAGGAAGAGTTAAGAAAAAGAACTTCTTAAAAGCAATTTCAAATTATGCACTGAACACTGAGGTTCCCAATTTCATAAAACAAACATTAATGGAAATAAAATGTCAGATAGGTCCTGATATAATATTGGATGAATTGAATATTCCACTCCATCCCTAGATAGCTTATGTAAACCAAAAACAAATCTCAGAGTCCAACTATGCCATAGGAACTGGAAAGATAGCTCAGCAGTTAAGAGCACTGACTGTTCTTCAGAGGACCCGGGTTTGACTTCCCAGCACCCACATGACAGCTCACAACTGTTTATAATTAGATTTCCAGGGAGTTCAACACCCTCTTCTGGCCTCATACACATAAAACACTCATACACATAAAATTAAATTAATCATACCATAGATCAACTGGAGTTAACAGATATTTACAGAATTTTCCATTCAATAGTAACAAGATATACATTCTTTTCAACAGCTCATGGAAGCTTCTCTAAAATAGGCCACAAATCAAGTCTTACCAAAAACAAAATAATTTAAATAATATTTTGTTAATAATATAATATATAATATATTATTAATAATATAATAATATTTTGTTCATGATGCAGTAAAACCAGAGATCAATAGCAAAAAAAGCTAAACAAATACATAGGCTGAATCAATCTTGAATGAAGAATGGGTCATTAAAGAAATCAGAGAAGAAATTAAAAAGTATCCTAAATGAAAATCAGTGTAAATTCATTGAAACCCATGGGAAACAGCTAAGGCAATTCTAAGAAGAAAGTACATAGTTATGAGTGCTTATGGTAAAAAAAAAAAAAAAAAAAAAAAAAAAAAAAAAAAAAAAGAGAAAAAAATTACATAAATAACTCAATGATAGATCCCAAGATCCTAGACAAACAAGACCAACCCAAACCCAGTAGACAGCAAAATAAATAAATAATGGAGATCATGTTGGTTATTTGCGGTGCTCTTAGCCTGTGAGGAAACGTCACGAAACACAACAGAATCCACTAACAAGAGTTTTATTAAAATAAGGTAAAGAGACAGAGGTGCACAGGCCTGTGGAAAGGACACGTGAGTAAAGGTGGAGCCAGGAATCATGGTGCTGGCTTATAAAGGCTGGGCCATGCCTGCGCACACAGGCCCATGTGGCTATTCCACGCATGTGCGTAGATCACATGGTTGAGGTGCGTGCTTTACGCAACCACACAAAGCCACGGGGTCCTGGTCACACGAGACATTTTGACCTGGAAATGACTAGGCGGAAGTGACTAGGTCCCGCTGGGCATACGCAACCATGCCCAACCGTGGGGACGTGTTGTGAATCCATATCAGATCATGGCAGAAATTAACAAAATAGAGATTAAAGAATAGCACATAGAATCAAATACAAAGTTGGTTCTTGAAATGATAAACAATATTGAAGGTTGTTGAGTGCCAAATAGCCCTGAAAATGTACACACAAGTAACATTACATGCACTGAACAGGCTCTCGACAGAATTTCTATGTTTATACAAAGACGTGTGCATGTCCAACAACAATTAGTGAAACAACAGGCCACGGACCTGAAGGACAGTGGGTAGGGGGATAGCGGATGATTGGGAGGGAGGAAAACAAAGGGAGAAATGTTGTAACTAAATTATAATCTCAGAAATAAAAAGATAAAAAAAGAACTGGCAGTCCTCTAGTCTAACTAAAAGAGACAGAAAATCAAAACTAAATGAGTGATTAAAAAATTGGAGGCAAAAAAAGGGAAAAAATAGAGATAGGTGGACCTCTGAGTTCGAGGACAGCCTGGTCTACAGAGTGAGTTCCAGGACAGCCTAAGGCTACACAGAGAAACCCTGTCTTAGGAAATTAATTAATTAGCTAATTGATTAATTAATTAAAAATAAAAAATTGGAGGCCACTACAGATTCCAGTAAAATATAGAAAATCATTAGGGAATCCTATGAAAACTTATACTCCAAAACACTGGAAAATGTAGAAAAATTTTGATAAATTCCTAGACATATATGACCTATCAAAATTAAATCAAAATATGAATGACTTAAACAGATCTCTAATGATAAAAACACTGAAATAATAAAATGTCTTTCAACAAAGACAGGTTGTATAAAGCCCAAATCTGGCGCTGGAGGGTCCCTCTAACATTCCCAGGCCTGAAATGGTGAGGGGAGGGAACTGTACTATGTAGTGGGGTCACAGAATAGAGACGATGCCCTGAGAGAACCACCTTTTGGGGACTGAGAGGTTCAGATGAGGAATAAGTAACCCCATAGGTGGGCACAAAAACCAATGCCCCAGCTCACTCTCTTACCAGCCTTCCATCTGCCCCTGCTTCAACCAGAAGTCACAGGGGAAGAAAGTCATGGTCACAGACTTATAGTTCTCAAAATTAGTAAGCATCACAATCATCCAGGGGCTAGCTTCTCATTCACGTGGTCTGCAGTGGAAGTTCCCACAATAGCACAGGTGCCAGTAAGATGCCCATGCCACTAGCAGACCATAAGGAGCAGTCATAGACATCCACTCTACGATGTGGGCCTGACTTCTGGTGTGTCAAACAGAGTAGAAGAGCTGGGATGATGACCAGCAGAGCAAAGGGGCCACATGAGTCAGTTTTTCCTATTTAAATTGTCTCTGTGATTACTATTGATAGTCTATACATGATGTTTCAACTGTACAGTGGTTCAAAGAGTGTTTGCATTCATCCGATGCCATACTTGGAGTTTTCATCCTTTCTCAGGCTAGTGATAAGCAACATCGGCTGTTGTATGGTGCTGGGCAGCAACCGGCCACAACTCAGCCAACCAATCCCCAGTGTGAACAACTGACCCTCACTCTGCTGTGTTGTTAAGCTATGGTGTTTGATAGGAATACTGGTTACATTTTCTACTTATGATTTTTTTTTTCCAATTTATACTGGCTGTGTCTGGCTGTAACACCATTTTTAAGTCAAGTAGTAGCCACAGAGTAACTCCGGAATTATAGCACAAAGCAGTCTTGAATGACCATAGCTATGTTTTGATTCATATTTCATTCTTCCATTACAAACGTGTTACTGTAAACTCATCTAAGCTTTACCTGCCTTTCCAAAATGACCCTCAGAATTATCCACTGAGTATCCATGTATAAAAGCCAGGAACTTTATGCCCATTATCTCTCTGCTTTGAAAAAACCTCGCTTTGATCTTCCGTTAGGATTAGCCCTCAGGCAGATCCAAATTTAGTTATTAAGCAAAATTTTTATGGCTACTGTGCTATAGGAAGCATGCTAGTCACTCAGGGTCCTAAGGTGAACCAGACATCCACAGTTCCCTAGCTTTGGAGAGTTAACTGGCTAATGAGAAGGTATCTGTGAAGGTTTTCTGGTTGCCAGCAGTAGACATGAGCCTAAGTAACTTAAAAAGAAATAGGATACAAATCTCCTGTTAGGGCTTTGTCACTAGGTAGGTTGATAGGGCTGGGAAGGAGATAAGAGAAGGTAGGAAGTGAAGGTAATCAGAATGCATTATATATGAATATATGTGTGTATTATATATGTACATATATTATACATGTATACCTATACACATACAATTATTAGTTTAAATTTAACTAATAAAAACAGAGTAAAATGCATTGGGGAAACACTGGAATGTGAAATAAACTTGAAAGACAAAGAGGTCAGCCATTTTGGGGGGCAGGACAAAAACTAAAACAAGTATCCGTGAGACTGGGCAAGGCATAGTTCTCCCACTCTGAATTCTTCCTTAACTCCATCTTGGGTAAGAGTCTAGGGCAAGTAGTTCTCAAATAGCTCCAGAGTTTATCAGCTCTGGTTGATAACTGCTGCTATGGTCTCTGTGAGGAAGCACTTTTACTTTTCTCCTAGGTCACTCTGGCTTTTAGTAGACCACTGACCCCTGATGAAAAGTATCTCAATTCTCCAACTCACTACAAACTGTAAGAGGTGGATAGCTACATGCTCCATGACTTTGGCATCTTTTTTTCTTTCCAAAGGATCACAGGTATCTTCATTTCAAATGAGACTCAGGATTCCCCTATGACGTAGACAGGTGGCACAGCTGATGATTATTTGTTTCTCCACAGACAGGGAAACTGAGGCTCAGGTAGAGCTATACCCAAATTTAAGTATTTGGTTCCCAGTTGGTAAACTGTTTAGGAAGGATTTGGAGGTGTGGCCTTGTTGGAGGAAGTACTGTCTTGTTACTCTTAGAGAGTGCTCTACTGCCATGCCTACCTTGCCTGCTACCCTGCTTCCTGTCACAATGCTGATGGACTCACCCTCTGAAACTGTAAGCAAGCCCCCAATTGAATGCTTTCTTTTATCAGTTGATTTGATCATGCTGTCATAGCAATAAAAAAGTAACTAAGATACCAAGTTCACACCACAAGCACATAGCAGAATCCAAGTCTCCCTTGTTCTGATGTGGCATCCTTGACTTCAGACCCAGAGGTTCTGATTCAGGAAGTCCTACATTAAAACTAAGGTCATTCTAATACATGTGGCCCCAGAGGCTCAGTGCAACACCACCATTGATGATGACAGTCTTCAGCCCACGACTTCGAACAGTTTTCTGCCCAGAAACAATATCTGCCCAGAGAGTCAGATAACCTACTTTATTTTCCTTTCCAGAGAGGTAATAATCAAAGGCAAACTCTAAACCAGTGATGGCCAATGGCTTTCCTTTTGATATGCCTGCTTAGATGAGCCAGTAGTGATGACTTAGAGCCTTGGATTAAGAAGCAATGAAGCTGCATTCAGGCTGAGCAAGAACATAGATTGTTCTGTTAATGATGTCTGTTGTGGACATAGTGAGGATTTTGGCAATCTAGTACTTTCATTATTCTAGATAGGATTTTATCCTAGGTCCTCTTCTGACTTTTCTGGGACTATTTCTCCAAACAGAGGCTGTAATTCTGACTACCGATAATGAGAAAGATTTTGTAAAACTGTTCCTATGATGGCTATAAACTGCAGTCTCTCCTTGAGACATTCTAGATGTCAGGATTTAAATATAAGTATCTTCTGAAATCCATCAATGTCTGGGTAGCTGATTAAGCACAATGGAGTATAACCGTGTTCTCTTTTCTGGTCTTCAGGCAATTTTGATCTTTGAGAACTGATGTATTATCATGATGAGGGGACTTTCTTACACATTCTGCACATGATAACGGATGAGGTGTGAAATTGATTCTGAACACTAGGAGGGCTATGATTTATCATCACACATTAGGCCTGGTGGAGTGCTCCTGGGTGAATCCCAGCTATACTCAGCTGCTACCTTCTAGAAAAAGAACTCTTAGTGATTCCAGAAATGTTCAATATAAAGCTTTCACATTCGACATCTCTAAAGCATTCTTCATTTATTCAACCTACAAGTATTAACTGAACATCTAACGCATGCCAGGTAGTGTTCTGGCATCTACAGATACAGCACTGGCCAAGAAGAACCGACTGTCTTTGGAGTCACTTGCCCTTGGAGCAAACTGGCTCCCTTACCTGATCACAGCTTATACTCACTATTGGGCAAGCACCAACAGCCCCGCTGCTTGGTGGCCTTGACTGGACATCATCCCACAGATTTACAGACTGCAGAAGCATAAAATGAGACTGCCTAGTGGTGGCTAACCCCTCCATCATGACTTCAACACTTATCCTTGGCACAAAGCACAGGCCTATTTCATATGCCAGGTATTTCATATGAGTTCCTCGGGCAATCACTATGTTGAAGCAGAGCATCAGAGACAAGTGGGCAGGCACATGGAAGATGCTAACGCCAGCTGAATTGCTACCTCTTCAGCTATAATGGAACAGCACAAGTTGGTCAAGAGAAATGGCAAGCCCAAGTGTTCAGAATGACATAGCAAAACTGTTTTGGTGTTCTGGCTTGATTTGGGCATAAGTACACCCAAGTCTTTGTCCCCTTGCCCCCAAAGCCCTGCCTCTCGAGTTCTGGATTAGATCTAGGTTTATCTATTTGAGAAAGTATCCATGGGTGATTCCCACGGCATCTAATTCTCCCACATCAATAATAAAAACTAAGTATCTGTCAAAATATAAGCCACAAACTTTGGCCAAGTTTGGGGAATCAGGTTATAAACCCACTGAATTAAAAATCATGTCACTTGAATTCTTATCTTGACTTCGTCTTTAATTAGCCATGAGAGCTCATCTTTGCAGCTTCCAGCTTTCTGGGCCCCACCTTCATTATATGCACTAACATGCCTTAAAGAGCTGAAATGATGATGTGACTAGGGTGTTTGGGGTTTGTTTGTTTTTCTTTTACATTTGCCAGCCCCTTTCAGGCAATGATTGATTAATTCCCAGTATAACTTACCAGTGTAAAATAGTTCTTACAGGAAAGTAATGCATATTTAAAACACATAGGCCTGCCAGCTCAGTCCTCAACCTATTTACATGGCTTCGGGGTCAATAATTAAGATTCTGAGATATTCAGAGCAGAGTTTTTGTAAATCCCTCCCCACCTCACGCTTGGCTACTTACTAACCACCTTCTGCTCCCCATCACCTTCCCCATCTCTGGCTGTTAGCAATAGGAAGCACTAAATTTCTCTAATATCTGTACTTTTCTTCTGGTTAAAGAATCCGCAGCTGTGGCTTTTCCTTCGGATTTTTAACAGACATTTGCTTAATCATTTCCACTTAACTAATATCCTTGTGCTTTTCTGATTGCCTGTCTGTCTATACACTACTCACAGACACTTGCACACAAGTACTCCCTGTGCTGGTGGCTAAGATTATTCACCAACAAGAGAGGTAATGTGGATACTTTTGTATCTTACTGCTTTTCCATAAAGTCTTCCTTGACTGGTCAATAAGTAGAAACTGGTATTCTTGCCCATTCAGATTATATATCTAGTCTATGATTCTGTTCCCAGCCATGACACTGACCCCAATTGAGTTGATTCAACCAATGTTTGCTTTGGAAAGGGACTTACATGTCACCACTCCCCCAAAGCCACAGCATGTCAGAGCCACAGGTCTCAAACCTCTACTAAGAGCCCTACAGGAATGTAACAATTTATTCCCCCACTTCAGCACCTGCTCTATCTGCCATATCTGGAAGCCTCTGGGATGGATTTCCCTAATTCTCATACTAGGCTTTCAGTCCATGCAGGCAATGTTAATCAACACAAGGGTGAAAGAGAAAGTCATCCTGATGCTAGTGTCCATAGGTATGAGGTCTCTTCAGCAATCCAGGAGAAACTGGGACATTACTCTCCAAGGCACCAGTTAATATTAAATACATGCACTCCTGACCACAGCTTTATTTTTATTAATTAGACCCATATTTCTTACCTATCCTTAAGCACACACCATTCTTCTATCTATTCCTCCAGTCCTAACACTTTTATCACTAGGATAGATGATAGTCTTGTCTTACCCTGGGGGAGGCCAAGACCCCAGAGGATACCTGAAACAGTAAACAGGTCTAACCACCATACTTACTATGTTTCTTCCTGTGTACATACCTATAACAAAGTTTAATTTATAAATTAGACACATTATAATTAGATTAACCAGTAACTGAGTAACTAATTGAAGGGCTTACTTTTTAAATTTTTTAATGTATTTATGTATTTATGTATTCTATGTGTGCAGGTTTCTGCTGACATGTGTGTCTGTGCATGGAGTGTGTGCCTAGTGCCCAGAAAGGACAGAAAAGGTATGTAATCTTCTGGGATTGGAATTACAGAGACCCTAGTGAATTAAACCCAGGCCCTCTGGAAGAGAAGCCAGTGCTCTTAACCACTGAGTATGTTTGTGTATGTGTGTGTGTGCATGTGTGTGTTGGTGTGCAGAGACCAGAGGTTGACCTTGTGTGTCTTCTTCTATCACTCTTCACCTCATTTTCTGAGACACAGTCTCTCCCTGCTGAACTTGGAGCTCACCATTTTGACTAAACTGGCTGGCCAGAAAACCACAAAGATTTTGTCTCTGCCCCTCAGTGCTAGACTTACATCACACATGGATGGCAGGGATACAAAGACATGTCTTCTGCTTGTGCAGTGAGCATTTTATCCACTAAGCCATTTTCCCAGCCCTTCCAAAGCGACGATCCATTTCTTACAGGAAATAGCCAGTGTCACTCATATCAAAGTGACCTCTGCTGAGGTCTTCATATAGGCTCAATGTCTTCTGGTGCAATGCATTGCTATCAATTGGAATATATTTTCTTTTAATGTCATGCACCCACAAATTCGATGGGTTTCCATCTCAACGAAGCACTCATCCCTCAATGTGGCTGTAACTTATACAGCTTGAAGTGCACAGCAAAACTAAGGCACATTTTTCTTCTAGTTTATCACATTGCACTGGTATAAGGTTAGTTCATCCTATAGATCAGCAGTTCTAAATCTGTGGGTCATGAACTCTTTGGCGGGTCAAGGGACTCTCTCACCGGGGTCACCTAAGACCATCAGAAAACACAGATATTTACATTACAATTCATAATAGTTGCAAAATTACAGTTATGAAGCAGCAATGAAATTAATTTTATGGTTAGTGGTCACCACAACATGAGCAACTGTATTAAAGGATTAGGAAAGTTGAGAACCACTGCTGTAGATCTTAGCTGTTGAGATCAGGCAATGCCCTATTCTAAATTTTACTCCTTATTGTGTGAAACAATGGCTTCTCTCGCTGTGCCTTGCCCTGAAAAACTCCATCTCACAAAAGCATCTGACTCTATTTTGAGTACATATGCAGAGGCAGGATGATGCCACACCTTTGTGGACACTTAATGTGGTCTTCCAGCACCACCCATAAGGAAAAGATTGATAACTATTTCTAAATGTGAAAAGGGTGTCTGTGGTATTTTACTTGTACTGAAATGTGATTTTAATTGTATGTTAATAAATAAAGTTGCCTGGGGGTCAGAGCTATTAGAGCCATAGCAAGTGCAGCGGTGGCGCACGCCTTTAAGGACCTGGAGGGCGGTACATACAGGCAGTGACAAGGCAGTCACGTGTTTAGGTTTACAACCAATGAGAAGGCAGAACAGCTAGACTATATAAAGACATACACACAGGAAGTAGGCCCCTTTTTCGGAGAGCTCTCTTGGCTGAAGAGGATCAAAGAAGCAGGAAGGGTGAGGCTCTTAGCTCTGACCTCTTGGCTTTCTTCTCTGAATCGGCTCTGTGTATCTTATTTAATAAGGCGGTTGGTTACATCTACAGGTGTCTTATAACTTATCAGTGCAAATTATCAGGAAAAGCAGGCCCAAGAACTTACCAAGCACACCAGACTGAGGAAGGATGTGACACCTTCACCTGAACTCCATATAGAGGACATCTCTGATACTGACAGGCCCCACCCACCTGTCATCTGACGAGTCAGTGTATGATCTAAAGACTGACAGGCAGAAAACTCCCACCTGTCCTAGAAGCTTCAGTTTTACTTGGTCCCCACCGTCAATACAAACTATTCAAATTGTTATCCATCCATCTGCCATTTGTCCATCTTGACCTGCCTTCCATCATCTACCATTCATTCATCTAGACCTGTCATCTATTCAATAGCTCTTTCATCCACCTGGTCCTGTCCTTCACCTCTACAACCCCCAGTGCCAGTTCAACTTGAATCTGCAGCTCAGTTCAAAACTGTAACCCAGTGCATTGATCTGCCACAAGTACTTCCGAAAGACCTCCAACAGGGCTGGTTAGCCTATTCCCATGAGGACTTTCTCTGAATCCCTAACTTCCTACTCTGCCTCTAAGTTGGATCTCTATGGAACTCCTTAACTCTGTTTAGACCTCTTTATCCCTTGCAGCGATTCTGTAACCTACATAAATAGATGACAAGTTCACTGTGTGGTGTCTAATGGGTCATGCTGTTATTATTAACAGTTAAGATTGGAATAAACGAAGCTGTGTTTGCCTCAGTCAGTTATCTAAGGAGTTGGGACTATTTGGTGATTGCTTTCAATAAAACCACTGTGCCCTGTAACTTTGTTATTCAATAAATTTTGACATTGTTGAAAGACACAAATGTGTTTGCCCATGCTCCTGATATAGTACACTTTTGACTCTAGCAACCTCCTTATTGGATTTTTTTTTTATTTTTTTTTCAATCCTTATTAAGAATTCACTTTTTCACATAAAAGAAGCATGCTACCGCTTCTTCTGAGCCTGTCTGAACTGCAAGCATCACTGCTCTTGTGCTGTAGGGCTGTAAAGGAAAGCCAGGATTACTGAACCCGAACAGAGCTACGCATGATGGTCAGCCTAGTAACAGAGATGGTGACAGGGTGAGATCGTGTAAGATTGTATCATGCTTCTCAGAGTGCTGTGAAATTTTGAAAGCCTTTTACTTCTGGAATTTTCTATTTAGCGTTTCTAGACCACTGTTGATCATAGGTTACTGAAACCATGGAAAAATGAAACTGTGGATCAGAGGCTACTATACTACTATTAATTGTGATATACTATACTACTATTAATTGTGACCAGTAGAAAGTAGTCACAATTAGTTTGTCTTCCTACAAACTTCTGAAATGTAATATTAAAGATGGAGTCCATTTCTCTACATCTTGAGCATGGATTGGCCTTAGTACTTCCCTTAGCTCTTCAGCCATAGTAAACACAATATTGCATCAGTTCTGATTCCAAATCTAAATGCTCTTTATGCTTCTACTCTTGCTTTGGAAACCTACTGACCTGCCAGCCATATGAACAAGCTCAGGCTTGCCTACTGGAAGATGAGAGCTATCATCAGGATAACCAAAAGGTGAATTGTTGTTGGTTGTTTTTGGCTCTTTTGCGGCCGGTGGCGGCGGGGGGAGGGGGAGGCACCCAGCTCCCAAATAAATCACAGACAGAGGCTTATTCTTAATTATGAATGCCCAGCCTTAGCTTGGCTTAGTTTTGTTGCCATCTTTCCTTAACTTAAATTATCCCATTTACCTTTTGCCTCTAGGCTTTTCCTGTTGTCTTACTTCTGTAAATCTTACTCTTACTCCATGGCTTGCTGTGTAGCTGTGTAACTATGTAGCCCCTGGAGTCCTCCTCCTTCTCCAGCTACTCTTTCTTCCTTCTTCTACTCTCCTCCCAGATTTCTCCTTCTATTTATCCTCTCTGCCTGCCAGCCCTGCCTATTTCTCTCTCTTGCCTCACTATTAGCCGTTCAACACTTTATTAGACCATCGGGTGTTTTAGACAGGCACAGTAAAATAGCTTCACAGAGTTAAACAAATGCAACATAAACAAAAGTAACACACCTTAAAATAATACTCTACTACAGTGGATAATCAACCAGGCCTCAGAATCAAAGCCATCCAGCTGATTTCACATCCAGCATAGGCATCTGAGAGAGTCTAGTCTAGACCAGGAGAAAAAAAAAAAAAAAGCTTGCTGACTAGGGAACTCATAAGTCATAATAAAAGTTGTTTTAAGCTACTAGTCTTGGGATATTTGGTTACCCTACACAGATATCTTATACAGTTTTCTCATATTAAATATCTCCCCATTGTTTCTCTAGCCAGACCATGATTGATAAAGGAAACTTATTAAAAATAGAAATCACCAGCCGGGCAGTGGTGGCGCTTGCCTTTAATCCCAGCACTAGGGAGGCAGAGGCAGGCAGATCTCTGTGAGAGTGAGTTCCAGGAAAAGCTCCAAAGCTACATAAAAGAAACCTTGTCTCAAAAAAAAAAATAATAAAAATCACCAATTTAAGCACTCCAGGCAATTTCAATTGTAGGACCTCAGATTTTTTCTTGCCAAAGACAAGTTCCACAGTAAAAAGAGACCAACTTTTCTACTCGCTCCCCCTTGGGTGGTTTATGCATAATGTTATCTTTAAACAAAAGCTCATCTTTTTAAAATATGTAATAACCAATCCCATTACATTCAAGTGTCCTTTTTCTCAGAATTGCTTGTGTTTTCAGCACAAGCAAACAAGTATAACCATGAGAGGTGATGGAGGTGTTCATTACCTTAACGATGGTAATTACTCCACAATCCAAAAATATATTGAAACATTGTACAGTGAGTTAATCCTCATTGTCAATTTGGCTAGATTTAGAATCACCAAGGAGACATACCCTTGGTTGTGTCTATAAAGTCCTTTCCAGAGAGAATTAATTGAGGCAGAAGACCCACTCTGAACACGGGGAGTACCATCCCAAGGGTTGGGGGCCTCAGACTGAATAAAAGCAGGGAGTAGAAAGCCAGATAAGAACAAGCATTTCTCTCTTCTATTTGCTGGTATACTGAACAGGAAGAGTCCTAGCATATTCTCACTGCCATGAACTCTGCCATGCCTCCCCTGCCATGCTGATCACTGCCCTCTCAAACCTCAAGCCAAAGCATCCTCCCTCCCATATGTTGCTTATTAGGTACTTAGTCCCAGCAGTGAAAAAAAGAAATTAAAACATACCGCTTGAGCATAGTTTTTATTTGCCAATTACATCTTTGTAAAAAAAAAAAAATCAACTAAAAACTCTACTTCTAAGCAAGAAACAAGAGAAAGGAAACAGAGTCAGTGACTTGAGGGAATGAGGCTAGCAACCCAAAAAATTCACATTTATGCCCCAAACCTATCTCCGTTAGTAAATTAAATATATTGATTAGTGGGGATATATCTGTGAAAGGAAGCTGGGGACCAGGACCTCATCTTCTCTCTTATTTCATAGCCACATAGCAGCTATGAAAATAGGGAGCAGTTTTGCTGGACATGCTGCCTTGTCACAGCCTGGGCAATGGGACCTTCCAAATGTGAGCTGAAACCTCAGAGCTCATGAACCAAGATAACTCTTCTCTTCTTCCTTTGATCCTAATTTATCTCAGGTATTTGTAACAATGATGAAAGAATAGTGAATGACTCCTTTAGGACTTCAGGCAGCCAGTTGTTTTTGTTACTTAGGCTTCATGCCACCCTCAGCAAAGTATTTCTCTTTAGGATATGAAATTCACTAGCCAAGAAAGACCTCAAGGAATGGAGTTATCTTCATCTATGTATGTGTATGTATGAATATACAATATTCTAGAATTGAAATCTCAAATGTACAATGAATACTGTTACCTATCATTACATGGAATACAAATATATGGTAATTCAAACTCTGATTAAAGAATTTGGAGAGAATGCAAAGAAAATGGAAAGCTATCCCATGTTCATGGACTGGAAGAATTAATATTTTTAAATGTACATACTACCCAAAGTTACATAGATTTGGTGAAATCCCCATCAAAACACCAAAGACATTCTTTACAACACTATAAAAAAAAACAGTCCTAACAATTGTGTTGAACACAAAGCAATTTCTAAAAAAAGAACAAAGCTGGAGATATTACCTTACCTGACATCAACATATGTCAGTTATAGTGCCCCACACAGCATGCTGTTGGCATAAACACAGACACATAGATTAATGGAACAGAACAGACTAACCAGATGTAACTCCATAGATCTACAATTAACTGAGGTTGTTGTTGTTGTTGTTGTTGTTGTTGTTGTTGTTATAAAGGTACAAAAAACAGGAGCTGGAAAGGTTGGCTCAATGGTTAAGAGCACTGGCTGCTCTTCCAGAGGACCCAGGTTTAATTCCCAGCATCCACATGGCAGATTGCAACTGTCTGTAACTCTAGTTCCAGGGGATCTGACAACCTCACACAGACATACATACAGGCAAAACACCAATGCATATAAAATAGGAATAAATAAATAATTTTTAAAAATTTTTAAAATAAAATAAAGGTAACAAAAACATACATAAGAAAAGAGACAACATAGTTTCTTCAATAAGTCATGTTACAAAACCTGGATATGCATATGAGATCATTAAAATGCAATCTTTATCACTTAATCCTTACAAAAACCAACTCAAAATAGATCAAATCTAAAGTAAAAGCTGAAATTCTGAAACTACTAGAGGAAAACAAGGGGAAATACTTTAAAACGTCAGTATAGATGGGAATTTTTGAACAAGACCCCAAAGATACAGACTACAAAAAAACAGAAATAGACAAATGATATTATGTGAAATTAAAATGTTTCTCCACTACAGAGAAAAGAACCAGTATGAGGAGACAACCTACAGAATGGGAAAATTGCCAGCTATCCATCCGATACAGGGTTAATACCTTAAGTAATACAAACACTTAAAACTCAAAGACAACAGCCTAATTTAAAAATGGGCAAATGATACAAAGGACGTGGACAACAAATTTCAGGACAAATGCTCAACAGCTTTAGTTGTTTGCCAAGATGCAAATGAAAACTGCAGTGAGATGCTACTCATCCCATTTAGAATAGCTACTGTAAAAAGACAAGGACGGGGCTGGAGAGATGACTATGGTTAACAGCATGCATTGTTTTTACAAAAGCCCCAAGTCTGTTCCCAGCACCCATGTTGGGCTGCTCACAACTACCTGTAACTCCAGCTCTAAGGGATCCAGTGCCCTCTTCTGGCCTCTGCAGGCAGCATGCATGTGCACAAACCCACAGTCAGAAACATATGCATATACATAATTGAAAATAAAAATGTTTTTTAAATATAAAAAATAATAGCTGCTGGCAAGAATATGCAGAAAGGGGAATTCTTATACAACGTTGGTAAAACATAAATTCATCCAGCCGTTGAGTAGAAACATGTAGTTTTTCCTCAACAAACTAAATTAGATCCACTATATGACTCAATAATTCTATTTCTGGTACACACGTAAAGAAAGTATTGTCAGCATGTCAAAAAGTCACCCAACTAGTCACAATAAATCTGAAACTGACCTAGATATCAATCCATGGATGAATGAGAATACAGTACTATCAAACAATGGAATATTGTCCAACTATATTTTTAAATTTTACTTTGAGAAGCCTCAGAAGGAAGGTAGACAGAGGGAGTATCAGACACAGTCAGATAGGAAATAGGAATGTTTTAGTGTTCGATAGCACAGCAGAATGACAATGGTTCATAATAATATATCTGATGAATAGCTAGAATAAAAGAGATCAAAGTCTTGAGACATAAAATGAGATGGAAACACTAATGATCCTGCTTTGATCCATATGCAATATATGTGTGTGTGTGTGTGTGTGTGTGTGTGTGTGTGTGTGTGTGTGTGTGTGTATATATATATATATATATATATATATATATATATATATATATAATTATCATGGTGCAATCCATATCCACTTACTTAGAGTCTTCCCTGGTTTGACCTTCTCCAAAGTTCATAGGTTAGAAATTTAACCCCAGGGAAACAGTCTTGAGAGGTGGGACTTTTAGGCATTGGTGAGATCGTGAGGGATCTGCCTCAAGAGTGAGTTCAGGAGCTCGGCTTTTCTATTTCTATTTCTCTCTTCCTACCCTTCCCTTCCTTCTGACCTCCCTTCCCCACTGCCTTGCTCATTCTCACTTAGCACGTATTTATTGGCCTGCCCACTTTCTGCCTTGGTTAACACTCATCAAGGTAGCTCCTGGATCTTGGATTTTTCAACCACCAGAACTGTGAGCCAAATAAATTTCTATTCATTCTGAGTTTCCCAGCTTTAGATACTATTATAAAAAGTGAAATCACTCAAGACAGTTATTCTTTCCCAAGACCACAAAAGAGGAGTCACTAAGGATTGCTAAGGAGCCAAAAATGGAAGGGACTGAGGACTTCCTTTTTTTGGAGGAGATTGTGTGCTACTCAGTGCAAGTGGTGCCCCAGATTACTAAATGCACTGTTTAGAATAGGGTATGTGTGTAGCTCAATTCAAGTAGGATCATGAGTTGCCAAACTACCTCTACATTTGCCTACCTCACTATGGGTTGAATGTGTACCCCAAGTTCATATGATAGAATCTCAATACCCAAAATCACATCTTGAATATATCTGGAATCATGGCCTTCGGTGGGAGGGGGGCAGGTAACTGACATTAGATGGGGTCCTGTGGGTGAGGACGCCATGATGAACTTGGTGGCTATATAAAAATCTCTGCTTGCTCCATCTCATCATGTTACAATATAGTAAGAACATATCACCAGATGCCACTCACACACACACACAAAAAAAAATTGATTAACACTCTACTTTCTAAATATCCCACCTGGCCAGCCACAGTTTCCTGGTCCCAAAAATGCCCTGCTATTCACCACAGCTATTCTCCTTCACAGCCCTCTCAGCTGGGTCTCACCCCAAAGTCTTCTCTGCCACGATCACAATCCTCTCCTTGAAGAGAATGCCACATCCTCTCACTTTCACCACAGGCCAGCTGAGCTCTGCAGAGCCCAGTGGTTGAACAAGGACTCTCCATAGCAGGCAAGCACTGGAGACTATTCCTCACTACTTTCTTTCTTGGTCAATCAAAAGTGTCATTAGGTACACTTAGGGTAAGTGGGAAGTCCGAAAGGTCACTATCATGAAGACGGTCAATGATGTGTTCCCTGAATCACTTTCTTCTATTGTTTAAGAAAGCAGTACAGTTTGGGGACTTGGGGACTCCCTCAAAGGTGCTATGTTCCACAGACTATTATAGGCTTATTTCTCAGGTTTCAGGTGCCCTCTTGTTGACTGGATATTTAATCCATTGGCCTTCAGTCACCTTTGGTTTATCTTCCCAAGTCTCAGCCAAATGCTTGCGAGCCACATGACCTTTATAGAAAACTCGTCTTTTTTTAAAGGGCATATTCCCAGACCTGGATTTATGTGAACAATCCAGAGAGTGAAATCTAAACAGATCTCTGAAATTAAGCCACAGGTGGGCACATTGGTTCTCTAAGAAGGAAAAAACATGCTGTTAGGTTCTCAGTTTATAGAGCTATTTTTATACTCAGAGCATGGCCAATGCTACTTCCAAACCACAGAGACTCAGAATTAAGACATTGTTCAACAGATATACCAGGCTCCCAAAGCCTCCCCCCAAGTTGCCTGTACCTTGGGAGCAAATGTAAATATGGTATGGAGGCCTCAAAGCTAATAAAAAATTGCTAATATTATCTCAGTAGATTAGTATGGCTACAAATTCTTTGCAGACTCTGCTGTGGGGGAAAATACCCCCTCCCAATCTTTAAAGCAGGGAAGGTCGTATGACTGACTTTGACTTGTAAAATATGGAGGAAAAAATTAATGTCACCCAAGTTCCAGATCCTGTAGCTCTGTGTCCAGTGTCTGAGAATGCTTCTCTAAGACCACTATCAGATTGCTGGAAGATGGGAAACCACATGATCCAGAAACAAGGTACCTACAACCCACACTTAGTGTCAACTGCCAAATACATACATGAGGTTGTCTGGCCTCTCCAATCCAACAGCTCTCTGGCATCTACATGAATGAGTCCAGACAAACCAGCAGAAGAGCCACCCAGCCAGACTAGAGGATGATGGGGAAAGAGTTCTTGATACACAGCAAAGCCTGAGTCTGTTTGCTCATCAAATCAGACGATTCCTATCCAACCACCAATGTACTTAACATCTACTACACTGTAGCTATATGATAGATGTTGATATACAGTTTGAGAATCAAATGAAATAATGGATGCTAATATTCCCAGAGTTGCTTTTAGTGTTGTTAATAGCACCTCCTGTCATTGATCTTCCACATTTTTAACCATTTAAGTTCATTCTGTGTAAGATCTCATCAAAAGATCAGAGAGCATTGTTTCCAGTCCTGTCTGGTGGACCTGCTCTATTGACATTTGACCTTCTACTTTTCAAAACCATCAGATGTGCCTTTGGATACACAGCATGTAGGACTGCTCACTACAAGGCCAAAAGCTCACTCATAACCAGTAGCATACAATCCATGCCATAAATCATGCTAGTACTGGTATTCAGTGTGACCTCATTCAGAAAAGGAACAGATGCGCCCCTCCCAAGCCCATCTTTTCCATACTGATGCAAGGTTTACATTTAAATACAGGGCAAAAAGTATGCATAATTTTGAAGAATTGTCAACATATGGCTCTGTCCATCATTGACCCAACATTGTCTTCAGACTGGTCTCTTTTGTAAGGTAGTTTGACAAGTTGTCAGAACTGTGTGAAATCTCTTCCTGGGATCCAAATCCCCCTTTTGGCTATCACCAGGCTTCAGCCTTTCCTTCTACCAGCTGTACCCTAATTGGAGTACATAGCACCTCTCTTAACACCACCCTAGTTGGAGTACATAGCACCTCCGTTAACATCACCCTAGCTGGCACACACAGTATCTTCTATAACACTACCTTAGTTGGAGTACATAGCACTTCCCTTAATACTATCCTAGTTGGAGCACAGAACTCCTCCCTTACCACTACCCACTCTGCTTGCTTGAACCTTTCCATAACACATGTCAGTATAGTTCTCAACTCCTGTCCAGGAATAGAATGTCTTTTCCAAGCTATGCTTTATGAGGGTGAAGTTTTGTAATCTTAGCTAGGATTTCAGCTTCTCTGGACCTTGGCCCACACCAGAAGAATTCTGTGAAGGGTTAGTTAAGATGATGTTTAGAATCCCTTCCAATCTAAACCAAGAAAGTAAAATTTAGAACCAAGAAATAAAATTTTCAAGGTTTTGTTATACTAAAAAGCATTAGGCGAAGAAAGACAGATGTTATAAAAGTATGTTTACTAACTAATATAGGAAGATAAAAAAGAACTGGAGAGAAATTCCATTTATATATCCCTTGAGGATTAGGCAACAATACACACTGCTTGATTCTTTTTTAAAGCAATTCATTCAGAGCTAAAATCCTACAGGCTACTCCTGAAGGTTGGCACTGAATGAGGTAATTCAATTAAAATGGACTTGAGCTTCTCCAAGATATATTCCATAAAGATTTAGGACTAGTTCAAGGCAACCTCAGCAGCAGCATTGGTGGAACCATGAAAAGGACAGGTAGATCATGGCAGTGAGTGCTTCTGTTGGCATTTATTTTATTTATGTGTGTCTGTCGTGTGTGTGTGTGTGTGTGTGTGTGTGTGTGTATGTGTGTATACACAGATGCACTGAAGAGGCCAGAGAGGATGTCAGATCCCCTGGAGCTAGAGCAACAAGTGCTCTTAACTGCTGATCCATCTCTCCAGTCCCAGGAATGAATGTTTCTGGAAACAGTGGAGCAGGTGTGCTCTGAGCTGGCTAAAAGAGGGCCATCAGTATGGGAACTATAATTGTGGAGAGACAATATGCCCCAACATCTCCCAAAAGTTCTCAGAATCTGACATTCATTTGCTCATATTGGCTCAGATAAATCAATATTTCCATAGCAGGAAATGAAGCTTAGTAATTGTCAGTAACAAATATCATTTGCACAATTCTGGGTGAGATAGCGGACAATGTGCTGTCTGTGTAACCCAATAAAGGAGAGAAATCGGTATGAGAAAGAATATATTGTTTCAAAGAGAGAATGGTGGGCTTTAGAAAGTCACAAAGACCGTAAGAGAATAGCTGCAAAGTGACAAGAAATGATGGGTGATGCACCAGAAAGAAACAATTCGAACCAAAGGCAGCTCCGGCTATACAGTCCCTGGGGGGCGGGGGCAGGGAGAAGAAGCCTCACCAAAAGGAAAGTCAGGCAACCCAGTGACAAGCCATGGTCCTCACAAGCCTCATATAAGGTCATGGTTTTTGGTGAGACCATGATTCCTCTGATGAACATATCAGCTGTGGAAAGGAATCACAATTTTGTCACTCTTCATGGCTCAGAATGCAATAGCCAGGTGCTATTTTGCATAGGAACCTATTATTTAAAAACTGAAATACCCTGGGGTATGATAATAGGAATAACCACAATTCAGGGAGTCTGAATTTAATCCCCCACAACTCCAAAGTGACAGCTGGTATAGATGTTGACAAACAGAGGCGCATGAGATGTTCTGCTCTGGCAATCAAATGCATAGTGAATGGTGAGCCCACCCTTGGTGCCCAGGAGTAAATGTCATCAACTAATGATTAACACTGAAGCTCGTTATTCCTGAGCCTGAGGTCAGTATGTGGGTCAACCTCTGAACACACCAGTCTGCCTTTCACTGATGCAGGACCCAAGAATTTAGAAGTGCACCCCCACAGCAGGGTGATGAGTACCTAGGATTTCTTCAAAACGAGAAGACAGGACCTCTGTCGGTGCAGAGCTCCACCTATGGGTGTTCCCAACACACTTGGGAGAAACCTTTCCAGCTGGAATATTAACCACCCGTGGGAGTATAACCTGGGAGGTAATAGGAAAGTGAGAAAACCTGCCTAGCCCGAAGATTGCAACGCTAATTGTGTATGCTGGTCTTTGTTGCTGTTCATAGGCCTCATAGGTGGGGAGAACTGTTTGTTGCTTCCCTCCTTTGGGAGCTCAAATGTGCCTTCTGGTACCATGAAAACTAGTCCTCAGAGGCGTTCAGGTCAGTTCCCACCAAGCAGTCTAAGTGCATGGTGTCTTCCTCAATAAAGAATTGCCTTCCACCTCGGGGGAGGGGGAGGGAGGGCGCAACCAAGGGCAACAGTGATAACCTGTAATGTTTCAGGTATCTCTTGGATGGCCCTTACCAACAACTCAAAAAGACTTCTCGTGCCTGGTGTTGGGGTTTCTGATAGATGGTGTGTGGCTCTTGAAGGGAGCATTGTCAGCCCAAATGTGAAAATTTTTAAATGTTAGAAAGAAAGAAAAAAAAACCTCCTAAATCAAAGAAAAACACCACACCATAATCAATAGACACAGCCGGACAAAAGAGAGAGTACTGGGGATAGAGGACAAGACTGAGGAAATACTACACTCAAACACTGACCAATAAAACGAAGAAACATAACTACAACATCCAAGAATTCTGAGATACAATCGAAAGACAATACCAAAGACTCTGAAAAACAGGAGACGAGATAAGAACTAGAGTTGGAGAGGATGTATTATTCAATAAATTAGAAAAGAATATAACTCAAATATAAAGAAATCAGCATCCAAACACAAGTGGCCTTTAGAGCTAAATAGATGGAGCCAGATAAGAGCATAACATCTCATAGTAAAAAAGCAAGAAAGCAAAGCAACCAAACATTATTCAAGGTAAACAGACAGACAGACACACACACACACTCTAAAACTAGAAAAGCATGAAGGTATACAAGTTCCTCAAAAGTTAAAAACAGAACTATCATATGACCCATATGGCTCTGCTGGATATATACACAATTGACTTTAAGCCAGCATATCACAAAGAAGCTTGCACACCTGTTTTTATCCCTGTCCTACTCACAATAAATATGCAAGAAATGGAACCAGCCTAGATGTTCACAGATAAATAGGTCAAGAAAATATGGTACATATACACAACAGAATTTGGTTTTGAAGCAGGATCTCACTCTAATCCAGGTTACACTAAAACTTACTTTATAGCCCAGACTGGCCTTGAACTCTGCCTCCTGAGTATTGGGACTACAGCAATGAGCCTGTTCAACCATAAAGACAACTGGAATCAGGCTAGCTATATAGCTCAATTGGTACAGTGCTTTGGGGGATTAAAAAGAGTAGGGACAGGGGATATGAGACACCTACCAGGTCCAGAGGAAGAGACATCAGAGGCCAAGATGACTGCTCTGAACTTCTCACCCTACATGAGTTGTTTTAAAGCTGATATAAACCACAGCTACCAGGAGACCTCCTTAAAACACACACTGATGGTCCCAAGTAGCGGAGCTTCTGACTCAGTACATCAGGGAGGTTTTGCATTTTAACAAGATCCCAGCTGACGCCAATACTGCTGGCTACTCCCTAGCACCCTGAGGCTCAGTACCTGCCTGACACTCATTACATATAAGAATGATTTGAGGATCATATAAAAACACCCAGGCCATACCCTAGATCAAGTCCACCAGAATCCCTGTGGATGTGATTTTCAAAACTGGGGCAAGAGTTTAAATACAGTGGTGCAGGTCTATTATCCCAGCACTCAGAAGGCTGAGGTAGAAGGATCTCAATTGGAGACAAGCTGGGTTACATAGCAAAACCTGGTCTCAATAATAAAATGGAATCAGATGATTTCAATACACAGCCAAGCCACAAGAAATCATGCAAATGGGGATTGGGGAGGGCTCTGTGATTTAGAGCACTGGCTGTTCTTCCAGAAATCCAGGGTCCAGACCAGGGTTCAAGTCTCAACACCCACAAAATGACTCACAACCACGGATCCGATACACTCTACTGGCCTCTGCAGGCACTGCACAAATGTGATGCACACACATTCAGGCAAAACAACTGAATGCATTAAATAAATAAATAAACAAGTAAACAAGATTTTAAAAAGAAAGAATCCAACTTAGAACCCGCCAAAGAGATTACAGTTAACAGTTACTGTGAGTCACTCCTCCAAGCATGACTAAAGAAGATCATGCAATCCCCCGCGGAATCTCCACCTAGGGACTGTTACTCTCATTTCACTGATAGAGAGGTCAGAAAGCTCAAGTCATTTGTCATAGGGCATAAACTGCTAGGTGACAAGGGGAAGTCAAATTCAGATCTATATTCTTCAAGATGTAATCTCCAAGAGACTAATGCTCAAAATAAAACTTGTCAGAGATGGAACCCCTTGGACCATCCTTATACAAACCAGCACAGATATGTGCAGTCACGGGCACATGAATAAGCAAACACACATCACAGTATGGTTGTTTTAGCCAACTGACTTTCGCTTATGCTGTTTCCGTGAGCAATCACTCCAAGAAAACTTCAAATTCCAAATGTGACATCTAAAGGCCCTCCATGATGGGACCACTGTCTCTGGCTCCCCAACCCTCTTTCCTCCTCTGTTCTTATCAGTTGATTTCCAGTACTCCAAATCCAGCCACATCGCTACATGTTTGTCCACAACTTCTCTCCTTCCTTCCTCCCTCCCTGTCTCTCAGGGTGGCTTCCACCCATTGACTAAAATTCAGGTCAGCTTTCGCCTCCTCCCTACAGTTGCCTGTCAGTAGCCCCTCTCTAGCCATATGTGCATCCACTGCTCATTTTGATGGTGTTCTTATCATAGCCAAAACACTTAGCCTATTCTATGACAGTTACAAAGAAGCCATTAGAAGAGCCCCCAACGCTCCCCTGAGAAGATCCTCCAAGTGAGGCTGTGTTCTCTCCTGCCCACCAGCTCAAGAGATGACCGAGTATCCTTTCCCTCTCTGTCAAGCCATCCTCCTTCTTCCTCCATAAAGATGCTGCACCTTTGGGTCTCTTATTATCTCATTGTACCATCCACCACCCTCTTCACCATATCCCCAGGTTGAACCTTCCGTTCTGGACCAGTCAGTCCTCGACTCACCATCACTGACTCCAACCCACTCTTGTTTGATTGTTAGTGACTTCAAGTACTGTGTTGCTGAGTCTTCCAATAAGCTGCTCGTTCTGTTCCCCGTCTCATCTCCAATAAGCTTATCCTACATCCCTCCCTCTCTAGCCACCCGTTCCCATGGCTTCATCTGCACATCCTAAGCCTTGGCATTTGCAATTACCATAGGTCCTCTGAAATCTCAGTTCCAAATTATCTTCCACAGGGAAGTATGATCCCTGGATCCCGCCCCTCTTTATTGGACTTCCTCTTTCCCCGACATCATGACCCCACTGGCTGTCCTAGCATGGTGTAGATTCCCGGGCCAACTTCGGTCATGGCTCCCTCTCACTTCTTGCCTTGCCCAACTTGCCTGGCTAACGCATGCCTTTTGTCAGTTAAAATCAAGACTCCCTTTGCTCTGTCCCTGTACCAAGAGCTGGACATGGCTGAGGAAAAGTATAAACCAGGCTAATCCAGCCCTTGCAGTCTTGACCACCACTTCAAGAAAGTTCTAATGAGAGTCTTTCACATCCCCTCCCCCTGGATGCTTCCTCAACACCTTTTCCTCAGTCTTCAAACCTCAAGCTCTGAGCCCAGTGTCTGCCATCCACTTTGCTTCTCTCTCGAGACCCTCAAGAACCACCCCCCTTATCTCTGCTCAGCATTCTCATCCCTGCCATCCTGCAGGATGCCCGAGAACATCCTCTCTGGCCACTCAGGAGTTCCAGCCTCTGCAGTACCACTAAGCCCCTGCTGTGCCACCTTTGTGCCAAATTCTCTAGCTTCCCTGACGATGGGGTGATACCAGAGAGACAGAAAATGAACTGTGTTGGGAATGTGAATCTCTTTTCTTTTTGTTAAATTGCCTATTAAAACATTCCATTGTGCTTTCTACCCAAGTAGGATAAGCCTCTTGATATGCTATTATTTCAGCCAACAAAAGACCAGGCATCCCCACACTGCTCCGCCACAGCCTATTCATCCGATTGTCTACTGATTCCAAGTATGGTGACCCAGACAAGAAAAATAAAAAAGGATTTGAAATCCTTAATGTATTGTGTGTTTATGTGGATTCACAAAGAGCAATTGTTGGACTGAATCAGTAAAAAATAAGATACTCAGTCTTTTTTCCCCCGTGATCATTGGAGGATCTGAGTGAATGGTGTGGGTGGGTGAGTATGCGTGGAGGGGGAGGGAATAAAGAAGGGGACGTTTTTCCCCAGTCAATGTTGGAAAAGGGGTACTAAGCATCATTTTTCCAGCTCAAACTTTCAACAACTCAAATTCCTCTTTTCCATACTGCAAAGTCAAAGGGGGGGGGGACTTGAAAGGAATTTGCATTTAATTTACATAGAGCACTTACCATCTGCCCCAGAATCACAGAAATGATTTCTATCTGTACCCGCAATCACCCTGCTCACAGAGTAGGCAGTACTTCAGCATCATCACGGCATAGTGAGGAGGTAGGGGAAATTGACACTGAGGTGAAATGGGAAATCAGCCCAAGGTCCTCAGCCCACCAAGCAGGGCAGCAACCAGCCAGACCTGGGCAGCCTAACTCTTGAGCAAGTATCCAAGGATGTCCTGGCACCAACTGCTCCACTCCCCCAGACTCTAGCCTCTGCATCTTCCTGCCCATTTGGGGAATTTAAAGGGGAAGTGAGATGAAAAGAATCAAGTGGAAATAAGTTTCTCTCAGAGGATTTTTAAAAATGGATTAAGTTTTACAGAAGGAGGGACCAACTTCTTCAGGAACAGACTCAGCAGAGACAAATTTGGCTGGTTCAGAAGGCCCATTTTTTAATGTAGTATTTTTTACTAATTCTTTGAGAATTTCATACATGCATACAATGTATTTTGATTATTTTCACCCCCTATCCTTCCCTGTGCTGGCTAATTTCATGTCAACTTTATACGAGCCAGAGTCACTGGAGGAGAGGGAGCCTCAACTAAGAAAATGACTCTGTAAGATCAGGCTGTAGGCAAGCCAAGCCTTTAGGGCATTTTTTTTTAAGCTTTATTTATTTTTATTATGTATACAGTGTTCTGCCTGCATGTATGCCTGCAGGCCAGAAGAGGGCACCAGATCTCATTACAAATGATTGTAAGCCACCATGTGGTTGCTGGGAATTGAACTCAGGACCTCTAGAAGAGCAGCCAGTGCTCTTAACCACTGAGCCATCTCTCCAGGGCATTTTCTTAATTAGTGATGGATGGGGGAGGGCATGGCCCATTGTGGGTGGTACCATCCCTGAGCTGGGGGTTCCAGGTTCTATTAAGGAAGCAGGTTGAGTAAGCCTTGGGGAGCAAGTCAGTAAGCAGCACTCCTCCATGGCCTCTGCATCAGCTCCTACCTCCAGGTTGCTGCCCTGTTTGAGTTCTTGTCCTGACTTCCTTCAGTGATGAACAGTGATATGGAAATGTAAGAAAAAAAAAAAAAAAAAACCTTTCCTCCCCAAGTTGCTTTGGTCACGGTTTTTCATCTTAGCAATAATAACACTAACTAAGACATTCTCCCTAACTCCTCCCAGATCTACTCTACCCCCTCTACCCCCTCTACCACCTGGAGAATAGTCAACCTACCAAGGGACCACATCTTTAATGAAAACTGACTCCCTCCACCAACAGCCATCTGCTGTCAACAGCTCCTAATTAGGGATGGGAGCCCATGAGTCCCTTCCCACCCTCCATGCTGGAATGCTCACTGTCTGCCTCCGAGTCTCTGTGTGACTCCAACAACAATGGCCAATTCCGTTGCCACCGCCTGTTACTGTAAAGACAACATGTGATCAGGCTCAGGATAGTTTTTGGGGTGTGTATGCACAAGCACACCAGCAGAGACCGAAGGACAACATTTGGGTTTGTCCAGCACTGTCCACCTTTTATTGAAATCGAATCTATCATTGACCTGGAACTCCAAGTAGCCCCAGGAACACGCCACCTCCCTAGGGTTGGGACTATAAGTGTGGACCACCATATCCAACTTATTATTTGGGTGCTAGGGGTTAAACTCAGATCCTTACGCTTGTAAGGCCTACACTTAACCAACATCTATCTCCCAGCATCAAACTCAGGATGTTTTTGAGATGAGAGGCAAGGAAAACGACACAGGTTGGGCAATAGACAGGCAGTGGAGGCATGCACAGTCAGGGAATGCTGGAAAAGATTTATTTCCAGGCTAGAGAACCCATGCCTCACACCCACCTGCTTCCTGCACATATAGTAGTATGTCTCCAAACACCCTCTCTCTCAAAAGATCATGCTCACTCCCAACATTCATCTAGGGGACTGTTTCCTTGAACGGAAGTGCTTCCAGGCCATTCATTCACGGGCTCTGGCTGTAATTTCTATCCACATACTGAACGGACACCAACATCCCCAGCTCCCCAAAAAAAAAAATCTTTCCAATTCCCTAACTGAAAACATGAAATCTCACCAATGAAGCCGGCTTCAACCACAATTAAAAAGTTAATAAACCAGTAGAATCTCAATATTTTTAAGTGTATCTGAAAGCAAACATATCAAAATGTTAACAACATTTGTGATCTCTAGATAATGGTAATACAGGTGATTTTATTTTTTTCTTAATAAATTTCTGTCACTTCTAGGCCTTTAATAATGAACAAGAACTTTTCTTATTGAAAATACTCCTTAAAAATTTAATTTCTGGGATGGTCAATCATTTAAAATCTGTCAGTCATGTATTCCCTTGGCGTGAACCTGTGGCTCCTTAACGGGGTAAGATACAGGTGGCCTGCGGTGAGTGCTATCCAGCAAGGTCAAAGGCGCAAGGAAAGTGTGGCCCAAATGCTTCCCAACACAGCTGAAGACAACCTCACTGCCAGTCCAGGGCTAGCTTACAGCACCCTCCACTCCACTGTTCCTGCGGGTGTATGAGACAGTGGACAGAGTTCTTCAGCTGAGCAGCAGCAGGAGCTGTGGGAGGCACAAGCACGCTCAGGGTTTCTGTCAGGGCAGTCCCTACAGCTGATTTCTTAAACAAAGCACTGACAAGTTTGAAATGCACACAGGCAAACTCAGCAATAGGAAGGTCCAAGAGAACCATGCCTGAGAACGATTCAGTCCTGACCAGACTTTATGGTCAATGCCTGAAATTAGAGAATCATCTGTGTGTGTGTGTGTGTGTGTGTGTGTGTGTGTGTGTGTGTGTGTGTGTGTGTGTGTGTTTGAAATAGAGAACTGAGGAAAGACAGAAGGTGATTCTGGGTGCTTTCCCTTATCCTCTCAGAAGAAAGGGGTCTGCCATTGACCAGCTCTGCCCCTAGTTCAGTAAGCCGTCTGCTCTGAAAACCCTAAATAGTTACTGGTGTCCATACTTATCCCCTTATCCCCTAAATAACAAGACTCTGTCTACTTTGGCTCTTCCTGGACCTGGGCTTTCAAATGTTCTTCAGTTTATGTAGTTGTGTAGACAGAGATGTCCTCCCAGGACATATTTCTCTTATGATGAGTACACAGGCCTGATACATAGGATGGATACTCAAACAATTCTGGCCCCCCCAAAAAAAACATCCAGAAGTATATCGTCCTGCAAAATATCAACATTTGAGGAAACACCAAAAGCAGAACTTTTTTTTCATTATCATACTAACACTTATTAAGAAAAATTGCCTAAAGCTTATAATAAAACAAGGTGACTGATATGTACCCTTTCAATATCATTGTTCAACAGATTACCAGAACATTATTTAATTACCTGGGACTTAGATATTTGCTATTCACTATTTGATCAGAGAACAGATGTGAAAATCATGTTAGCTTGTAAATTTCTGCCCCAAAGGTTACAACTTTTTTGTCCTATAAGACATTACCTGATGATGTATATGTAAGCAAGTTTAACACCATATTCCTTTGACTAATTCCCTAAATAAACCTCCATTCCTCAAATTCTTTCTGAGCCAAATGTGCCCTCTTAGTAACTCCTTCAACTCAGGACTTGAATGAAAGCATTAGTAGATGTTCATTTTATTCTGTATTATCTTAGTTATGGTTACTATTGCTTCAAAAAAAAACACTATGACAAGAATAACTGGGGAGGAAAGGGTTTATTTGGTTTGTACAGCACTGTTCATCATCAAAGAAAGTGAGGATAGGAACTCAAACAGGACAGGAACCTGGAGTCAGGAGCTGATGCAGAGGCCATGGCAGGGTGATTTTTGCTGGCTTTCTCCCCATGGCTAGCTCAGCCTGCTTTCTTATAGACCCAGGACCACCAGCCCAAGATGACACCACCCACAATGGGCTGGGCTCTCTCCCCATCAATCACTAATTTAGACAATGCCCTCCAAGCTTGCCTACAGCCCCATCTTATGAAGGAATTTTCTTTTTCTTTTTCTTTTTTTTTTCTTTTTTTGGTTTATCGAGACAGGGTTTCTCTGTATAGCTTTGCACCTTTCTTGGAACTCACTCTATAGTCCAGGCTGGCCTCGAACTCACAGAGCTCCACCTGCCTCTGCCTCCCAAGTGCTAGGATTAAAGGTGTGCACCACCACTGCCCAGCAAAAAATTTTCTTAATTGAGGTTCCCTCTTCCTCTCTGTTGACTTTAGCTTGTGTCAAGTTGACATAAAACTTTCTGTCACATGTACCAATAGCATTTTAATTTTTGAACTTGTTCCCCGTTTTGCAGACTAGGAAATCTAAGACTCAAGGAGAACAGAGTCATGCTTCATCAGAAAGACAGGAAGACCTTGAAGTTAGTCCTGCCCTAAATTCTTCCCTAAGCTTCCAAATTCGATAGCTGTGTAACCATGGTCAAGATCCTTTCTCTGTGCTTCCTTTCCTTGTGTGTAAATTGGGGTGAGTGGAATGTGGGATGGCTACAGTCCCTTCCATAGCCAGTGTTCTCCAGCAAAGTCAACTATTTGGGGAAAAAATAATAATGAGAACAGTCTAGATTTCTCTTCAACTCCTCCTCCCATTTCACCCCCACCTTAATGGTAATGAGACTTCATGTACAGAGACCCTTTCTTCCCAGGCCAAGCCCACAGTCCTGTGTCATCTCCCCATCAATGCCTAACTATCTCCACTCATCAGGAAAACTTTCTAGCTCAGGTAACAAACTGTAAGTAATCAGTGCTGTGGATAAAAGTGTTTGCATGTGTACATGTACACACACACACATACACACACACACACACACACACACACACACACACACACACACATAAATAGTATCTCAATTCAATTTCAAGGAAGGAAAAAAACTATCACTCAAGTAATAGAACTACCAACAAACTGACAGCCTGCAGGGTAGCATTGTGAGCACAGGGGAATCTTAATAACCCTGTGTCCAATGTGTTGGCAAGCTGGGCATGGTGGCACAGGCTTCCAACTCCAGCTTTTGGAAGATGAAAGATAGGACGACCAGAAGTTCAAGGTCATTATTGGCTGCATAATGAGTTTGATGCCAGCCAGGGCTAAATGAGATCATGGTTGAAAAATAACATGTTTGGTAGACTGGATCAGAGCAATGTATTGACCAGACTCACTCCCCCAGGGCTACACCAGCTGTTTCATGTCCTGAACACCACCCTAGTGTCTTAGGCTATGTTCTGAGGGCCTCACCTGTTTCCAAATACCCACAACAGGGACAAAGCCTCTGCATCTGCAGCTTGTCAATCATTTTTCAAGTCTAGAATGTACCACCTGCACTTGAACACTACTGTTGATTAAAATGATTAGACTTGATTCTCATTATTGTTCCTTTAATTGAAAATAGATGCTTTATATGTTTTCCTTTTCATTTATTAATCTGGACTAATGTTTCGACGCTGAATATTTTTTTCAATGCCAAAAGTTAACTGATAAAAACAGCCAATGCAGAGCCTGTGTGAAGAATAAGGAGTGAGCCACTGTCCTGATCCCTCCAATGGCACGTGTGTTTTCAATGTTCAATTTCCTTCCTCCTTGGCAATTAAGAGACAAGTATCTTTGCCAGAGAAGTGTGCATGCTTGTGCATTTTGGAGCAAAAGAAACAAAGCGGCCTGTTTGCCACTGCAAAGCTTAGTGCATGGAAGAAACCTGATACAAGCCAGGTGAGGTGGCACATACCTGTAATCCCAGCACTCAGAAGGCTGAGGCAGGAGGATGGTAATTTTGACAGTAACCTGGATTACACTATAGCAAGAGTCTCCAAGAAAGGTAAAAGGAGAGGAGTGAAAGGCAGAGAGGGAGTGGAAAAGGGAGAGAAACAAAATTAACAACTTATGTCTTGATTGGTTGTGACTCATTAAATTCTAATTCAGACACACAATTAGGATGCTGTCTGGCATGCTTTTGTCTTGAAAAAAGAAAGAAAGAAAGAAAAAAGACACAGTGATTAACTTTAGGAATTGAAGGGATCATAAAAATACTATAGAACTAGACAATTATTGATTATAAAATAGACAAATTGAAACTTTGTAACCAACAAATGTTGTACACAATAATGTAATGTCTACATTAACAATAATCAATTGGGGCTGGAGAGATGGCTTAGAGGTCAAGAGCACTGACTGCTCTTCCAGAGGTCCTGAGTTCAATTCCCAGCAACCACATGGTGGCTCACAACCATCTGTAGTGAGATCTGGCGCCCTCTACTGGCCTGCAGGGATATGTGCAAACAGAACACTATACATAATAAATAAATAAATCTTAAAAAAATAATCAATTGTACTATTCATAATATCTTTATTATATTTTAAAAGAGACAGTAAGATACCTTCTCACAGGGATCCCCTGTATACAGGTCAATGGTCCTCAAAATTGACTCCAAGAGCAGTGACGCCAGGGACCATCACCTGGGAACTTGTTTGAAATGAAGACTTTGGGCCACACCTCAGATCCACCAAATCAGAAATTCTAGGATGGGCCTCTAGTGTCCGTTTGAATAAGCTTACCGAGAGGTTCTGATATGTGTTCATATTGAAAGAATACTCAGCCAGGTGATTACCAAAACAGAGAGATAAAAATACTATACAGTTAAAATAAAAGCTAGTCATAATTAAGCAGTAACAGGTTAATAAGTAATCTAAAATTACCAGTTGGAAAATATTTTCAAAAAATTATTTTTGAGTGTTAATGAATACTACATGGTGTGTTTGTTTGTGTGTGTGTGTGTGTGTGTGTGTGTGTGTGTGTGTGTATGTGTGTGATGTATGTATGTATGCGTGCATACATGTGGAGACATGAGGACAAACTTGGGTGTGATTTTTTTCAGGAACCATTCACCTTTGTTTAAGATAGTCTCCCACTAGCTTAGAATCTGCCAAGTCGGCTAGGCTGAACTGAAAAAGCTAGAACTCCACCCATCTCTGTCTCCCCAGCCCTGGGATTACCAGCACCCACCACCACACTTGGGTTTTTAACATGAGTTTTAAGGGTTAAAAAGCCTTTATATTTTTTGACTGAACTATGACCCCAGTCTCCAAAGTTGTTGTTGTAATATAGATATATAGATTCTTTAAAAGTATGTAAAATCTTGATGATACTCAATAGAAGTACGAGGAATATATAATAAGGAAAGATAGCCTTTCCATATTTGGTGAAAACCACTGATCTGTATCTGTGGGAATTCTCAAATATGTCATGTAAACCTAATTGCCACATATTAAAAATATGAAAATTAATGCTTATGTCATCCATAAAGATGAACTCAAAATAGAGTAAGTACTTAAACACAAGACCTAAAACTATAACCCATAGAAGAAAACACAAGAGAAAATCATCACAACATTGGCCTTGGCAACAGTTTCTTAGACATTACACCCAAAGCAGAGGTAACAATAAAATGGGCTCAGCCAGTTGTATTCATATGTACATATGTAATATGTATGCATATATTGTATGTATGTATGTATGTAATGTTACGTGTATCAACAATAATAATTAAAGAACATGAATTGGAGAAGGAGTATGTAGAACAGGAGAGGAGTTGGAGGAGGGAGAGAGACAGAGGGAAAGGATGTAAATAAATATTCATGGAAGAAATTCTCAAAAAATAAAAATAAAATAAATGTAAAAATAATAGTGAAAATGTGGAACCACCCTAAATGTCCATTGTCTGGTGAATAGAAGAGAAAATGTGATGTGTTTTGTCAAAATCCCTTTAATTATGGAAATATCAATACACATATAAAGGATATTATGCTAAGTGAAATAAGCCAATCACCCTACATGTTACTCCTTAATATGTGGTATCTAAAAATAGCTCAATGGGTTCTCAAGGGATAGAGGGAAAAGGGAAGAGGCAGTCACTGATAAGTGATATAAAGTTTCAGTCATATGAGATGAGTAAGTTCTAGTAATGTGCTAAACAGCATTATGCTTAGTGTTAACCATACCATATTGTCACTTAAAATTGTTAAGGGGATAAACCTCATGTTATATATCCTTATCACAATAAAAAGGAAAGGTTACTATACCCTGTGGTTCAGATGAGTGCCCCACTCCACCCCCCATTGATGAGTATTCCTGGTCTCCATGATGATGCTGTTGGGAGGATCTGTGGAACTTTAGGAAGTAGACTTTATGCAAGTCTTTAAATCATTAAGGTCATTTCCTTAAAGGGGATGTGGGACTCCTAGTGTCTTCCTTTCTTTCTACTTCCTGAATCAAGAAGTGAACCATTTGCTCTGTCCTATATTCCCATCAGTGTAAGCCACCCTAGCCAATGGTCCAAAGCAACAAGGAAATTGATCTTGGATGCAACCTCCAGAACAATAAGCCAAAAACAACCTTTTACCTTTAGAAATTGATTGCCTCAATTTTTAGTATTATGTTATAGTCATACAAAGATAAAGTACTTTATCACCTATCAATTCTACTTCCAGATATATACACTAAAGATCTAAAGCAGGAACTCATAGATACTTGAACACCAGTGTTTACAGCAACATTATTCATAATAGCCAATAGGGGACTTAAGTGTCCATCAAAAGATGATTTGATAAATATATATAAATATTTAAAGAAATATTTAGCCATAAAAAGAAATAAAATTTTACACATGCTGCAATGTGGATGTGCAAGGTTCTACCTACGTGAGATGCCTAGAATAGAGGTTGCCAAGAGTTAGGGAGAAGGAAAAATATGGACTCACTGCTTAATGGGTACTGAGTTTCTATGTGGAGTAATGAGAGCATTTCAAAAATAGAAGTCTTGGTTTACTGAATTGTTTTTAGATTTTTTTTATTTATTTAAAAGTTGTTTTTTTCACTTTACATACCAACCACAGTTCTCCCTCCCTCCCTTCTCCTGCTCACTCCCTCCTTCCCCCATTTAACACTCCATCCATTCCAAAAAGAGGGTAAGGCCTCCTGTGGGGAGTCAACAGAGTCTGGCATATCAAGTTGAAGCAGGACCAAGACCTTCCCCCACTGCATCAAGGCTGAGCAAGGTATTCCTCCATAGGGAATGGACTTCAAAAAGCCAGTTCATTCACCAGGGATAAATCCTGGTCCCACTGCCAGTGGCCCCACAAACTGCCCAAGTCACACAACTGTCACCCACATTCAGTTCGGTCCCATGCAGGTTCCCCAGCTGTCAGTCCAGAGTCAGTGAGCTCCAACTAGCTCTGGTCAGCTGTCTCTGTGGGTTTCCTCAACATGATCTTGACCGCTTTGCTCATATAACCCTTCCTCCCTCTCTTTAACTGGACTCTGGGAGCTTGGCCCAGTGCTTAGCTGTGAATCTCTGCATCTACTTCCATCAGTTACTGGATAAAGGTTCTATGATGACAATTAGGGTAGTCATCGATCTGATTACAGGCGAAGGCCAGTTCAGGGACCCTCTCCACTATTGCTTGGAGTCTTAGTTGGATTCATCCTTATGGGTTCCTGGGAATTTCCCTAGCCCCAGGTTTCTCCCTAACCCCATAATGGCTCCCTCTATCAAGATATCTCTTTCATTGCTTGCCCTCTCTGTCCCTGTTCTCTTGCCACTTCCCCTTACCTCCCCCCTCCATGCTCCAAATTTACACAGGAGATTTTATCTATTTCCCCTTCCTGTGAGAATCATGCATGTCTCTCTTAGGGTCTTTTTTATTACCTATCTTCTCTGGAGTTGTAGTTTGTAGCCTGGTTATCCTTTGTTTTATGTTTAATGTCCATTTATGAGTGAGTACATACTGTGTTTGTCTTTCTGGGTCTGGGTTACCTCACTCAGCATGTTTTTTTCTAATTTATTCATTTGCCTGCAATTTCATGATGTCATTGCTTTTTTACTGCTGAGTAATACTCCATTGTGTAAATTACCACATTTTCTTTATCTGTTTTTCAATTGAGGAGTATCTTGGTTGTTTTTAGGTTCTGGCTATTACAAGTAATGCTGCTATAGTTGAGCAAATGTCCTTGTGGTTTGAATGTGCATCCTTTGGGTATATGCCCAAGAGTGGTATTGCTGAATCGTGAAGTAGATTGATTCCCAATTTTCTGAGAAACCACCATACTGATTTCCAAAGGGTCTGTATAAGTTTGTATTCCCACCAGCAATGGAGGAGTGTTCCCCTTGCTCCATATGCTCTCCAGCATAGGCTGTCATCAGTGCTTTTGATCTTAGCCATTCTGACAGGTGTAAGATGGTATCTCAGAGTTGTTTTGATTTGAATTTCACTGACGGCTAAGGATGTTGAGCAATTCTTTAAGTATCTTTTGGCCATTTGAGATTCTTTTGTTGAGAATTCTCTATTTATATACCCTATTTTTTAATTGGATTATTTGGATTTTGATGTCTAGTTTCTTGAGTTGTTTATATATTTTGGAGATCAGCCCTCTGTCAGATGTAGGGTTGATGAAGATCTTTTCCCATTCTGTAAGCTGTCATTTTGTCTTATTTACTATGTCCTTTGCTTTACAGAAGCTTCTCAGTTTCAGGAGGTCTCATTTATTGATTGTTGCTCTCAGTGTCTGTGTTACTGGTGTTATATTTAGAAAGTGGTCTCCTTTGCCCATCCATTCAAGGCTACTTTCCACTTTCTCTTCTATCAGGTTCAGTGTAACTGGGTTTATGTTTAGGTCTTTGATCCACTTGAACTTGAATTTTGTGCATGGCAATAGGTATGGGTCCATTTGCAGTCTTCTACATGTTGACATCCAGTTATGCCAGCACCATTTGTTGAAGATGCTTTCTTTTCCCCATTTTACATTTTTGGCTTCTTTGTCAAAAATCAGGTGTTCATAGGTATGTGGGTTATTTGATTCCATTAATCCACATGTCTGTTTTTATGCCAATATCAAGCTACTTTATTATTATAGCTCTATAGTAGAGCTTGAAGTCAGGGATGGTGATGCCTCTAGAGGTTCCTTTATTGTACAGGATTGTTTTGGCTATCCTGGGTTCTTTGTTTCTCCATATGAAGTTGATAATCCATTCTTTTGAGGTCTGTGAAGAATTGTATTGGAATTTTGATGAGGATTGCACTGAATCTGTATATTGCTTTTGCCATTTTTTACTATGTTGATCCTACCTATCCAAGAGCATGGGAGATCTTCCCATTTTCTGATATCTTTTTCAATTTCTTTCTTCAAATACTTAAAGTTCTTGTCATACAGGTCTTTCATTCATTTGGTTAGAGTTACCCCCAAGATATTTTATGTTATTTGTGGGGGTGATGTTTCCCTGATTTCTTTTCAGTCCATTTATCATTTGTATATAGGAGGGCTATTGACTTTTTTTAGTTAATCTTATATTCTGCCACATTGCTGAAGGTTTTTTATCAGCTGTAGGAGTTCCCTGATAAAATTTTTGGGGTCACTTATGTATACTATCATATCATGGGCAAATAGTGAAAGTTCTTCATCCTGGCAATATAATGAAACTAGAGCAAGTACCCACAAAGATTTTGAGCAAAATTTCTGCCTTCATGAGTTTTCTAGAGATTCTCAATGAGACACACAACCACAAAGAGCATAACACCACTGGTGTAGATGCTCAGACAGGAAAGGGTGGGACTAGATTTTCCTACAAGTGGAGTCTGGCAAGTGTTTCAACTACATTAGTTAATAGTGATCAGCATAGTACACTGTCTGTCAACAAAAGCAAGAGAGGAAATCCGAATCTATGACAAGGCCCATCTCATAAATTGACCACCCCTCTCTGATTTCTGAAGTCTTACCAGCTCTCCAGTTTTGCAGTAGCAAATGAATACCCTGATCATTGCTGTGATTTCTATTCTGGTGATTTCTCTTCTGGCAGACACTAGCTGGACACAGCTGCTTCCTGCTTGTAAAATTTTTCAAGACTGTATTTCTTTCTGGAACACCTAAATCCTCTGCTGAGGGAGGAGCCTGGCATTGATCTCAGTCACATTCAATTCAGCAGATGTTTAATGTGGTTTTAGCCAGATAGAAGAAGCCAGGAACACACAGAGGAAGATTATATACCATGACCTTTGAGGTAGTCAAAGTTTCAGATAAGAAAAAAAAATAACAACCTGTTCACCCTCCTTATTAAGGAAAGAAATCAAGATTAAACTAAGCATGAGAAAGCTCTTTGGAACTATAAGATTTTGTGTGTGTGAATATATATGTCAATGGAACCTAAACTTAAGATAATTCTGGAGAGTGTCCTGTTGCTGTTTACTATGCAGCCACCCTACATTGTCAGAGGGCAGGTGATAGCTTACCCTACCTGTGATCCTCTTGTGAGTATGTACACCAAGACATTAGTATGCTGTATTCCATAAGAGCATTTATACAAAGTTGTTTCCTGAGTCTCTTCAGAACCCTTATGGTATCTTTTGGATATTTACACTCCCATTAACGTTTCCCATTGGAAACGTTAGTTAAGTGATACTTTGCCATAGTGGTGTGAAATTCATACCTGATGTCTTCAATCCAACCTGACCACCTAGCTCTGGAACTCCCATCTCAAAATACCTAAGGACTCTCTGGATCTTGTTTTCAGGAACAGAGAGTTTCTTCATGGTAAATGCTCTCTGGATGCCATGGAGAGAAATCAACTCAGAAACATGGTCCTGTGTGCTGTAGACATCTTGGTCATCAGTCTATAGGAACTAGAATATGGAACTTGGAAAGCAAATTCACAAGGTCATTTCACCTAGCCATCTGTCCTCAGTAGGTTAAATGCAACCTGGAGAACACAGATATAGGGAAACAGTTTTCTTTTGTTTTTTTTCTAGGCCACTTAAAACTTTAGTTCAGGAGGCTTGTGAACTATTGGATGGCAAACAAGCAGAGAACGGATGGAGAAGCCACATGTCATGGAGGTTAGGGTGAGATGAAATCTTAATACGATTACTTTGTAAATAACTTTAAAATATAAACATATTGAGGGGCTGTTGGCTGTTAATGGGTGCTGGGAAGGGGGAGTCGTTTTTTCTTCAGTGATGTAGCCACTGGTAGGTGCTCATGCTCCAGCAAATAACCTCCAACCACACCCATGCTCATTCAAGAAGCTCTAGTTAAAGTTAAACTCAGTGGCTTTTTTTAAATGAAAATGAGAGAGAACTTGTTGGAAGGAAGAAAGGGGTTGAGAGGGAGAAGGGTGGAGACAAGAGAAAGCAATGGGTTAATGTGATCAGAATATATTAGATACACATATGAAAAGGTCAAAGGACAAAAGGACAAATGTTCAATATATATTTTTAAATATACATACCAGAATATTTTCACTTTCTGACAGAGTGCACTACTCAAGTTGCTTGAAAACTCAAGTGTCTCCAGGTAAACAGCAGCACACAACTCCCCCTCTAGAAGGATACTGCGTTTTCAACCCCATGGGACTACATCTTCACAAAAGAATATATATATATATATATGATGGGTCCAAAACTTTTTTCTAAATAGAATCTACCTCAGAGGTAGAGAGATGACTCAGAGGTTTAGAGCACTTACTGCTCTTGCAGAAGACCCAGGTTCAGTTCCCAGCACTCACACTAGGTGGTTCACAACTGCCTGTAACTTTAGTTCCAGGGGTTCCAACACCCTCCTCTGACCTTTGTGAGCACCTATAGGCAAGTGACATACATAAAACTAACACAGGCACACACATATGCACATAAATAAAAGTAAGCAAATTTTTAAGGACCTCCCCTTTTACAGCTACTTTGAGAAACAAATGAAAGAGTGACTATAATCCATGTAGAAAATTGTGTAGGCAAGGAATAAATATTGGTTATTATACTAGTTACTTTTGTTGCTGTAAGAAAACACCATGACCAAAGTAACTTACGGAAAACTTATTTTGGCTTACAGTTCTAGAGAGAGATCCTTAATGGTGGGGAAGGCAGGACAGACAGCAGCCACATCTGGAAGATAGACGATTGCATTTTATCTGCACATAGAAAGTAGAGAGATCCAGCAGAAAGTGGGGTGAGACTAGAAACCCCCAGAGCCCACCCCTAGTGGCATGCATGCTTCCTTCAGCAAGGCTGCACCTCCAACAGCAGCACCACCTGGCAACTAAATATTCAAATATCTGAGCCTCTGAGGGACATTTCTCATTCAAGCCAAAGCACCAGTTACAATTGTCCCCTTTTATTATCTTTGCCAATGAAACTTACTAAGCCCTTCTGTACTCATGGAATGAGCCATGCATGATGAAAACTGGACCTAGAATTAGAATTCTTTGAATTTGGACAACTTAAATATCACTCGACCTATTTTTTTTCAAAAGTACATCCGAACTGTAGCATAAAAAAAAATAATAATAAATAAAACCACAGCTGCTCTAGAAGAAGGAGTTAATAACAGAAAACCTTCCTTCCAGGCCTACTCAAACCCTAGGGTACCGTGGAGCACAGGTGGGGACTGCATCCAAGCTCTTCATCTTACAGATGAGGAATGTAAGATTTGATAATGCCATTGCTTGTCGGAGGTCACTCAGCCTTCAAGGACAAGCTGTCTGACCTAGAAGCAAGATCTTCATTGTCAAGGAATTTAGCAACTAGCCATGGAAATGAGAGAAACATGGTCAAAGCAAATGTAGGCTAGTGATTTCAGAGTTGTGTTACCATAGCCTGTGTTTTAAAATCCATTGCCCTTTGCATAAATTTCCTCACTGTTCTTTGTAGCAGAAGCCTGAGTGCCCATTACAGAGAAGAAAACTACTCATGTGCATTCTTAGCAATTCTCATATTCATTTTTCATTGATTATATTTATGAAATTTTTTGAGAAAGAGTCTCACTATGTAGTACTGGCTAGCCTGGAACCTGCTATGTAGACCACACTGACCTTGATCTCATAGATATCTGCCTGCCTCTGTCCACCCCCAGGGGCTGGGATTAAAGGCATGTGCTACCACATTCAACCCAAATTCATGAATTTATTATTCCCTCATTAAAACAGATATAATAGGCTGGCATTGTATCTAAGAAAATTGTTTAGGATCAAATATCCTTATGTGATTTAAAAATACAGTGAAAAAATTCAGAAAGCAAATATTCGAGTATTAGATGTCATTTCCATTATTTATCTATTCTGTGCTTTGAATGATAAAATTTGTATCACTTTTATGTAACTCTGAAGCTTTATTTTTAAATACTTACTAAGGGACATTTCAAATATGTAAAATAAGCTCTGCTCATTCTACCTAATGCCTGACTAAGCAGAGTAACAGTACAACTGACTGATGGATTATAATGCGGTTCTTCCCCAATGTCAAGACCAAGGATCTGAGAGTTTGAATACTAAATACCTTCAGAAATTCCTACTGGGGCAGGGATGACCAAAGAAACATACTTCAGGACACCATCCCACAGTTTGAAGTTGGGAGCTGGATGAGTCAGCACCTCCCAGCCACCCTGTTAGGTACCTCTCAATGGTGTGTGCACTTCCCAGACATCCTGATCTATGTTTTGAATCTCATTTAAAGATCTCAAACAGAAGTAGAGCCAGTCTTCCAGCAGAGCTCAGATCAAATGAAACAGAGCTTCATTCCCCATTCCATCACCATGTCCATCCACTACCACCTCTGGACCAACAAGGGAGTCTTGCCCAGTACATAGACTCAAAACTAAGGAGGATGCAGCCCTGAGTCCTGCTAGAAAAGTCTATACTCTAATAGAGAAACTTAACTGCAAATGAACAAGTACTTCAGAAGATATTCAACACCACAAGAGTTGACTAAATTGTAGACACTGTGGAAAATTAGACTACACAGAAGACATTGCTAGTATTTAGAGAAGACAGTAAGCGAGAAAGCTCCTGATTTAAACATTAAAAAAAAAATGACTTTTAAAAAAAATGGGTGAGTGATAAGAAGGAAAGATGTTCCCAGTAGGGGAAACTGAGTGAGCAAAATTGAAACAGGAAAAGGCAAGCTACAGTGAAGCAAGAGGAATCTGGTTGAGGGTTGAGGGTTCTAAACAGACACTGAGGCCAAACCCTGAAGGGTCTTCAATTCCAAACCTTTCTTTCTCCATTGTGATTCATATTAATCTGACCAGGTCACCATAGAGGTTATTGGCAGATGCCTTGCCTGCCTCATCATTATGTAAGCCAGGGTCATAAATCCTTTCCCTATTCCATACAAAACCTGGTCTGTTGATAGAAGCCATATGGAAAGCTGTTTTGAGGAAGAGGGAGATTACACCCGAGAACACAAAAAGCTCTGTGAATTATTGTTGATGTCTATAGAAGAAAAAGGAGGGAGGAGCTGAAATAAAACAGTAGTACTCTATGTGTTTGCCATAATTGACAATGCCAACTGTACATTATCTAAAAGGCATGATGATAACTGAGAAATTCAGACATCAAGGTTGCTTAATAGGGAAAATGTGGAGTAATAAAAGCCTCTTTGAGGTCTGCTATTTACTAGGTCATATTCATTCTATCTATGCTTGACAGCAACCCCAAAAAAATGTTCTTACCCAGAGAGCAATCGAGAATATTAGCTACTGCATTAGTTACTTCTTATGTTGCTGCCATAAAATTCCTGACAAAACTGACTTAAGGAAGAAAAGACCGACAGGATTATTTTGGCTCACAATTTAAGGATCCAATCCATGATGGCGAGACAGTTGTGGCAGCAGGAACTTGAGGTGGCTGGTCACGAGGTGTCTGCAGTCAAGAAGAGAGTGATGGATGTAATTTTCTTCTTTTTATTCAGTTCAAGACTACAACCTAGAAAATAGTGCTATATAGTTTAGGTGGATCCTCCCACCTCAATTAACTTAATCTAGATAATTCCTGTAGGCATACTCAGAAACTAACCTAATCTAGATAATCTCTCATAGATATGCCCAGAAGTATGTCTCCTTAGAGACTTTAGAGCCTATCAAGTTGATAATTGATATTAGTCATCACAGATAGTAACATCTCGATTCAGCAGTAAAAAGTGTTATAATTGATTAGTAATGTCTGCCATGGAATCAGAAGTGAGAAACACTGTTATGCATGCTACATATTTACTGTGCCTACCTTTACCCAGGGGAGGCATACTAAAAGTATTTCAGGCATTAGAAACAACTCAAGCAGGAAGTTAAGAATTATAGTTTGGTTTCAGTTGGCTTGGTTTGGTTTAGAAAGGACATGAGTGGTTTTTTTGTTTTTTGAGGTTTTTTTCAGTTTACATAACCAAGATAACACATATTCATTCAATGTAAAACACCAGTCCAAAAATGGACATTCTGCCCTAGAATAAACTCAAGGCAAGAACACAAAGCCTTACCCATGGTTTATGAACTTCTACCCATGCCTGCCAGTTGTTCATGGTGTGAATCAACCCCTGAAAGCACCCTCTCACCCTAGCTCTGAGGTCCTGGCCTCACATTTTCCCTCATGCTGGAAACCCTTCATCTCCTTCTATACCATACTCCTGGGGGAAATGGAATATATCAGCAGAGAGAGCAGGGCTTTTTTTCTTCTTTTTATTCTTCCCGTTAATGCAAACAAGTGACCCACAGTACAGGAGCCTTCCTATCTGCAAACACCCCAGGGTGCTTTGCAGAAAAAAAAAATCAATCCAGCCAAAGCTATAAAATATAAATTCACCTGATCCAAGCACAGAGTGACTGGAGATTTCTCTCCCTACCTCCACAGTACATTACGTCCATACAAATGACTGTGCAAACTGCACCAATTACCAGAGCTCCTGGATAAATCTCAATGTCAGAGGGATTTTCAGGAAAAGGAAAGTAAATAAAATGCATCTTTCAAGAGGCCCCTTTATATAGGAGAGGCCGGGCTGAGCACGTTCAGACAAAGGCAGATGATTTGGGCATGAAATTTACCACCTTCCCTTGGTGATTCAGTAGCTCTTAGAGACACACAGCCCCCACCATTCTTTCCCAGAAGCCTTTCTCAATCTAGATCTGTGCATTGTGCTTCTACTGTGGGGGAAGTTTGGATTGTACTGGTTGGGGGGAGGCAGTGGGCAGGGGTAGCGTTTCTGAATATTTATATGCACAAAATGTTTGTTTTTCTTCTTATCAATTTTTTTTATTTTAGTGTTGAAACTTCACAGAACCCAAGGAAACAACAAAGAGAAGTGTCAGGTCATCCCTCATCCCTCTTAACCTCAGGAGCACTGCTTAGCAGTACAGCTCCAGTCCTATTAAGAGACTGGCAAGGGATCGGCTCGTGCATACAGGACCTGAGGACTCCTGGGACCCCTTATAGCTGGTACTCATCTTATTTCGCAATGTTTTCCCCTTTTCCCCTCTCTGGGTCCTCAGCTCCCGGGATGGTGCCACTTACATTCAAGATGGCTCTTCTCTGTTCCTCTCTGGAAATGGCCTCACAGATATCATCAGAGGCTCTTTCTCCTCAGGGGTTCTAAATGCACTCAGGGTTAACCGAGAAAGATTAACCACCAGGTATTTAACTATGAAAACCCACCAAAATTCACTTGGGAAATTATGAGTCAAGTATGGTGGCACATACATGAGAGGCTGAGAGAGGCTGAGACAGAACCACAAGTTTAAGGCCAGCCTGAGCTACATTATGAGTCCATATCTCAAAAGAAAAAAAGGAAGGAAGGAAGGAAGGAAGAATGAAAGGAAGGAAGGAAGAGAGAGAGAAGAAAGAGAAAACTACCAGGTGAACTTCCTTGAATTATACAAAACTATAGAATAAGCATGCCAAAAATTATCCCCATTATCTTCTCACAGTCATTTCCTAAAAATGGAATTGCTCGGTCAAAGGATATGAACATTGCCAGGGCTCGTGAACCACGTTGTCCAGTGGCTCCTAAAATATTTGGATAAAATTTGCATCCAACAACAGCAGGGATGTACCTATGTGCCCCCGTAAAAATGCAGAAATGCTAAATGTCTGTAAAAAGATGTGCCAGTGCATGCCAGATTTAGGGTAGCATTTCGGTTCTTATAGACAAAAATCTAGGGACAGAGAATCAGGAAAAGAGGCAGAACTGAGTTCTCCCCTGCATTCCTTGGGCCCTCCTCTTCAGTACATCATGGACTTTTGTCTCGGCTGGGTGCTTCTCCTTACAATCCACTTCCAGCTGTTTAGCATCTATGCATCCCACCAACTCACTGCCTCATGGTGTCATCCAGACTCAGCCCTGCAGAATAACTTCCCAAGATCACTCATCATGGAAAGAGATAGAGTCTGGATTACAGAGCAGGTGCGCTTAACCTCCCCCCACCTAGACAGCTTCTCTATCAGCAAAACTTCCTTCTTGGAGAGAAAAACCTCAACTGTGAATCAATCATTGCTGGAGCTGACAGATCTGGCAACCCTGGAGCCAAAAAAAAGTAATGACTTCTCACTATACAGAAAAGGGGAGCAGAGAGATCCTCTACCCTTGGCCCGTGCATTCCAAGTCACTCCTCCCCGGCTTCAATCACATGCCTCTGCTGAAAGCAAAATCATTATTGATCCAGGCTGTTCTCTACACTGGCTCTGATCAACCATGACCCTAGCATAACAACTGTCCCCCCAACCTCCAGTAGCAGCAGCCTTCTTCATCAGCTCTATCTGGCTCATGTTTATACTGAGAAATTAAAAGTTAAAGTAAAAGCAGATAGAGATGGACTTTAATTAAATTGAGCAAAGGCACGGTGCATAAAAATGTAAAAGAGTATGGGGGAGTGGCTTCTGGGCACCTAGGAAATTTGTACCTTCCCCCCCCCCCCGCCGGCCCCCCCCCCCCCGCCATCTCTGTGATCTATGGATGTGCGTATGGACTCCACTGGGATGGAGGCCATGTCTGTCACTCACCATGCTGCTATCTGTTATGAGAGTGATTGATGGAGAGGTCATGTTAAATCGTTCTGTGTCTGATGTTTTTCTGCATCAGGGGTTCAGAGGACGGCAGCCTCACAGGTGGTCTCTCGGCTGATTTAGGTTGCATTCTGCTTCCATCTGCCATCCTCGTATTGACTTCTCCTTTATAGGCTGACAATCCATATAGCAACTCCTTCACGGCACACAGATGGGAAAAAAGAACAGAATTTTCCAGGTTTTCCTATTTGCGTCTGCACCTCTTATTAGAAGCTATTATGTATTCCAGTTTAGGATTGCATGTCCCCTAGATAAGGAGGAGATGGGGTACTACACTGATTCATCGTAGAAATTCCATGAATCTTCACTGTGGCCAAGTTGTACCCCAGGGGACTAAGAGAGATGGCTCAGCAGTTAAAGCGATTGCACCCAAGAATGAGGATCAGAGTTGGGATCCCCAAAACAGACATAAATGTTGGGTGGGTATGGAGGCCTGCCCATAATTCCAGCCTTGGAAGGTGGAGATGGGCAAACCCAGAGCAAGCTGGCTAGCAAGATTAGCCACATTGATATCTGGATTTGATTGAAAGATACTGCCTCAGTGATTAAAACGAAGAGCACACACACATAAAAATTCAATTCTCTCTCTCTCTCTCTCTCTCTCTCTCTCTCTCTCTCTCTCTCTCTCTCTCACACACACACACACACACACACACACACACACACACACACACACACTACATGTACACAGGAAGAAAATAGAAAAATAAAAAATTCTTACCCCAAGTACGATGCCTATTCTACGGGAAAGGACCGAGCACCACATCTGCAGAGTCAGCGCCCAGTTTTCCTGACACGCGCATGTCTATCATATGCACTCTGAAAAAGAAAGAAAAGTCAGCCCAGAGCAGAAGCCCTGGTCCATAACAAGTACTCAGTGAAAGCTGACTAAATGAACCAATGAACACCTTAGCTCTGCAAAGATGACAGGGAAGCACAGATTGGGAATCGGAGCCAAAGAAGGAAAGAGAAGCTGCTGGCTGAATGGAGTGGCATCTGCTTTTATGTTTTTGTAGAAGATTTGAGGTTGATTATGAGAATAAAAGCTAGGAACTGGTAGTAACATAACTGGTGAGCATCCTCATGATACTCCAGGTAAAAGGAGATGACCAGGAGCTCATGACCCTGCTCACAAGAGCCCATTGACAATGGAGCACGATGCTGGGAGGGTTCTTTCCTCAGCAGTATTCTGCCTGTGTGGAACTGGAAACTTCATGACCATCCAGAACGAGTGCCTTTGGCATGGAAAGCCTCCAGGGTCCTCATATAGGACAATGGGGAAGACTCTGCAGGTGCCTGGCCAGGCATACACTCGCTAAGTTATGAAGATGCCAGCAGGGGAGAGAAGAGGCCAATGTACAGACCAGCCGTTGGTACCTGAGATAATACTCAAAAGTCCAAGGAACATTTGAAGGGTGCAAAGGCTGGCTGTCCATCAAGCAGGCAGGGGCTTGAGCTGGCATCATCTGCTTTTCACAGGCCGGTGGCATTTGACTTGCAAGCAGACAAACCAAAGGATATACTTTTGTCACACTGAAGGACACTGGCTAACCAGGTCATCGGAGCAGGAGACACAGCCAAAGGGAAGCCAACCTCAGACTTCTTTGTAGGGATTTGAGCAGTAGGTCCACACAGATGGAATGAAAGGGGTCACTAGCAACCAAGTCTTCCACCACCTCGAACCATGCCTGCAACTGGGCTTCCCTGGTCTTTCATTGGTTTAAGTGGTCTCCTCTCCTCCCCAGGCCTTTGAAGAGGGCCACAGTCTCTAGGACCTTTTCACACCTGTGTGCTAATATAAGCTGAGTAATCTATGAACAAGAAAAGGATTGCATTCATTACTTGTCTCACTGTTGGAAAACAATACACGAGAAGGGCAGGTATATGCCTACTGCCTGGTAAAGTACCAGTGATACATTAGCTGCTTCCTAAATGCCACTTCAGACAGAATAAAAGCATGAACCCTTCAGAGACTGTCTGCCTCTCGGGCTTCAGGAATCTTGGTGTCCTGTTTTAGTTCCTAAACCATTGTCACAAAAGAACTGTCCATTTCCTAGTTGTCGAGTCATTCGTGACAAAGGAGGGAGCCAGTGCCATGATGTCTTTCTAAAAGTTCTAAAAGAGTTCGTCACCATTAACTCTACCTGAGGGCCTCTGCCCTGGAAGTGCCCACCCTCCTTCTCTTCCTAGGCCTTGCCTTGTTGTGCAGCCAAATGAAAGACTGCCCACTCGCATTCAAAACTCCACTCATTAGTGGGATGCCATTCACATGATCCCACTAATTACCCACGGAAGGCAGTAAAAAATAATAAGGAACTACAGTGTAATTATTCCATAATGGCAGGGAGTTCTAAAGTGCCCTCCCGAGTAATAAAATTAACACTGGAACTAGTGCAGTCAAAGAACCCCCTCTTAAACATAGCTCTTCACTCTTAGGGTGGCTTATTTATGCACGTGCTCGCTCTGTGGCAGCTGGAAACCAACACAAATGGATCTTTAAGACTCTCCCCAGTGTTTCAGGTGAGCTACGAGGACAGGAGAGCCATCGCACGTGCGCGCACACACACACACACACACACACACACACACACACACACACACACTTGCATTATCCTGCATTTATTTGATTGAGGGTAGAGATGCTTGCTTCTGGAAAAGTAGTGCATCTTCTTAAAGAATGATAAGCCTGGGGCCGCTGCCAAATTGCTGTACAGGGGAGGGTTGGTTAGTTGGTTAGTTACTTACTTAGTTAGTTACTTACTTACTTACTTACTTAGTGACAAGGTTTCACATAGCTCAGGCTGACCCCAAACTCACTGTGTAGCCAAGAATAACCTTGAATGAACTATGAACTGGATCCTCCTGCCTCCATATCCCAAGCACTGGGGTTATGGGTATGCACCATCCTGCCTGGTTTCATAGAGGGTCTTACTAGATCTCAGGGGTGAAATTTTTGCTATGTCACTATTTTCTCAGATTTAAACTATTCAGGGAATGAGGCGATTTAAAATGTGCCAATAAAAGGGAGCATCTACTTCCTTTCCCATGCACATGAGGATTTAGCAATTCTCTTCTAACAAATAAAATGAGGCAAAAGTGGTGCTGTGTGACTTCCAGATGTATGCCTGTCTTTCACCTGCCCCAATGTGTGTGTGTGTGTGTGTGTGTGTGTGTGTGTGTGTGTGTGTGCATCCTCGTATCCCTATATGCATGTACACATGCACATACATCTGGCTGTCCCTCTTTTGACTTATCCTTGGACATCAACCACCACATTGTAAGGATGCCCAGACACATGGAAAAGCCACACTCAGGTTTTCTAGTCAACAAACCTAGCCAGGCCCACTGCCAACAGCAGCAGAAACTGCCAGAATCCTATGTGAATAGGTCTAAGATTCCAGCATCCAGAGTTCAAACCATCTTATTTGAGACTCAAAACATCAAGGGACAGAGAACAAGTCAAGTCTCTCTTGTTGTGCTCTGCCTTTCTTACCTACAGGAACTTATAATAGAAGATGATTATCACATCGTGCCTCTAAACTTTGGAATAAGTCACTATACAGCAACAGGACACCAACACAGGAATGTTTACAGACATTGACCCTCCTGATTCTTAAATAAAAACCCTAAGACAAGGAAGGCCTTGTCCATCTAAAACACAGAATGCAGAAGGAACTAGCTAGACCTGAATTCTCTGCTAGCCATCAGCTCACCTACTTGCTGGATCGCCCCCACAAAGAAGCCACTAGAAAAGCTCTTTAGCTCTGAGCAATTTTAAGGTTGAAGGATTTTCTTATTCACAGAGATGGGGCTAAGCACCGTTTATCAACCTGGAATGTTTGCTTTCCCTAAAGAGCTAAGGATTGGCATCAATAATCCCTTGGAAGTGGCCTTTCAGCAAGTCCCATCGTGTCGTGGCTCATTTCACACATGTTTAGGAGGGAGGGAATGCCAGCAAAGAAAAGGTGGCCATTCCCAGTCTTCTACACTCAGCCCAGACTGCATACCTCATATCCACTGTCCCTTCTATTAGTGCTGCTTATTCCTCCAAGCCAGGCAACTGTCTTCTTATTTACTCACTAATTCATTCAATAGTCATTCGGTGCTTTCTGCATCAAGAGAGATAGATATTAAACAATAAATCATACAAATAAAGGATCCTAAGTATTGAGGAAGACAGACAGGGTCCTTTATAGGTCTAGGAATATCTATTAAGACCTACAAGACCTATGAAGGGATAATGGCAATTAGTGGATCAGGTGGGCATCAGGTGGGGCCATTGAAAGTGTGTCCCAAAAAACATACATCATTCATACATCACCATGTATAAAGACCATGTGCTAGGGAGAAAATTTGGGCTATCTAAAGACCTAAAGAGAGATGATTTAAGACATAAGGACCATTGAAAGAGGGTGTCATAGAAGAATCTGGAATAGAAGGCAGTAAGCTAGTCATAGGAGCATTGGATGTAGATTTTTATCTGCAGTCTGAGAACAAGCATATTTCCAGCAGGAAAGTACCAGGGTCACATTTCGTTAAGTCATGTTAGTCCCTTAATTCCATCGCATTCCCCTCTGCATAGCCCATACTACATTAGGTGGCAGCCAGCAGCTGAGGGGTCCTTCTTCCTCACCATAGTGGTGGCCAGACAAAATCATGAACCATGTTTAATCATATGTAACTCCACTGGTCTTTCTTTTGTTCCAGGATCAAGTACAAACTACTTTGGCAGCCTACAGGCTATCAAAAGTCCTGCTATGGTTCAGATGTGGTCTGAGTGAATCTCCTACAGTTTCATGTGCTAGAAGTTTCAGCATCTGTCTGGTGGTGCCAAGGAGGGAAGTTCAAAGTAACTATGCTGTCGGTGGCCTTGGAAAGGACACTTGCAGTACACTCAGGACCCAGGTGAGTTCCAGTGAGAGTGTGATACTATAAAAACAGCTTAGCATGACCCCTACATTTCTCTCGCTTCCTGTTTCACTATGTGTGACAGACCACATTTTGATGGACACTTGTGCTCCCAAGGCCTCATTCTTTAGCCACAGTAGACATTATTGTTTGTCACACAGTTCCCCATCAAAACCGTATTTGTCTTTTAAATCCTGCAGATATCAGTGTTCAGGTAAGGCACTAGAATATAAGCAATCAGGGGTATCATGGAGAATAAAACTTATTTAACCAGTCCTGCCCTACATGGTCCACAGAGTGACTCTTCGCCATATCCATGCCAATGATAAGGAAATGTCTTTGTTTTTATTTCCAGCCTAAGAAGCAATCAGAGAAAGGTCATTCCAGGTGAATTCTTTCTGTTCATTCAATCCAGTTGCAATCTTCTACAGCATGAACCTTTAATTCATACATACTGGAAGAAAATCCAGTGACATACATGTGTGCTGTCAGATGTAACTATGTGTATCAGATTTGGAAAGCTACCCTGGCTGGCCATTCACTTTGGTTTGGTGGGTTAGTTGGTTGGTTGGTTGGTTGGTTGGTTGGTTGGTTAGTTGGCAAGTTGGTTGGTTGGTTGGTTGGTGGATTGGTGGTTGGTTGGTGGGTTGGTGGTTTGGTTGATTGGTTGGTTGGTTGTCTTTCCCTTCTCCATTCCTGTAGCTTGCCTGCTCCTGTTAGATGTGGTCTCAGTGCTTTCTTCACGGTAGATTATTTTGCTTTTCATTCCTGTCTGTCAAACAGTGAGATTTTTATCCCTCCCACTTTTATTCTTTTCCCCAGAAAAGTCAAAACCAGTTAGCCTTTCCCTGATGACCAGCAAGCTCTGACCTCTAAGTGACCATCACAGAGAGGACAAGAAAGAAAGAGATAGTAAACACCACAAAGAAGATAGACACCACTTCAAACCTTCTCCCCATCTCCTCTGTAAAATGCCCTGGAAATATTTGTACAACTTCTCCTTTAAACCCTGCAGACCCAAACTCAAAAGTTTCTGAGGTAGAGTGGTCCCTAAGGAGTGTCAGTCTCATCTAGAGGTTAGCTTGAAGAGCAAGATTGGTCAGTATTAGAAGAGCTAAATCATCTCTCAGATGCTATTTCCAAGAAAAAGAGGTGAGTTACTTAAAATCTTAAAATGAAAAGATCAAGATACACTCACAAGAGGGCATGGGGCTAGGGAATGTCAAATAAGAAGGAAGTGCGTGTGTGGGACGGGGGGGGGGGGGGTGCTAACTAGGGCTGAAGAGATGGTTCAGTAGCTAAGAGCACTAGCTGTTCTTCCAGAGGTCCTGAATTCAATTCCCAACAAGCACGCAGTGGCTCACAACTACTCATAGTATGATCTGATGCCTTCTTCAGGTATAAAGGCATACATGAAGATGGAGCACTCATAGACATTAAATAAATAAATAAATAAATCTTTAAAATTAAAAAAAAAAAACTTGCACAGTTTCCTAAAATGTCAAATAAAATTTAAGAAAAAAAGCAGGCTAACTAAAAACAAATTTAAAAATAAAAAGAAGTAAATGTAAAACCGCTTTGAAAGTGAGAGCATAGGAATGTTGGTGTCTCACTATGCTCAACTATTACAGCCACCTACAGGCAAACATCAGCACGGGAGGAAAGAGGAATGAAGAATTCATCTCATCTTTGGAGGGACGTATTTTGTGGATAATTGGGAGCTATAGTGAATTCAAGGAAAAGAGTTAGGGGTTCGAGTCAATGTGTTAGTCCAAGCAAGACATGGTAGTCATTCAGGAGTCAGAGTCATAAAAGGAAGAGGTGGGCAGATTAAAAATATGTATGAAAAAATAAAAATAAAAAAAAAAATAAAAATACGTATGAGTCAAGTCACCAAGGCAAGGCTACGGGTGGGTGGCATCTGGGGAGGGAAAGGGGTCCCCAGTTGCAGTCCAGTCTCTAGCTTATTGAACTAGATCATGGTGCTGTTCAGTGAGCTAAGAAACAGGGGAAGAAAACAAGACACAAATGGGTGATTGCAGGCTTTCTTCCCAACGTGCTGATTTCGAGACAACCAAATAGTGAAGTCAGGTAGACCTTTGGAGCTGAGGGAATACACGTGACTCTTGTATTAAAATGTGATGCATAGAAACAGAGGGGAAAGTCGGGCCTGGTTAAAGGCACACTCCTTAAATCACAGCATTTGGGAAGCAGAAAAGGATCTCTCTGTCAATTCAAAGTCAGCCTGGTTTACATAGTGAGTTCCTCAGGCCAGTTAGGTATCAGTGAGGTTTTGCCTCAGGAAAAGAAAATATAAAAACAAAAATCAAAACAAACTAACAACAACAAAAAAAAAAAAAAAAAACAGAGGTAGGAACTGAAGTGATTGACTGTGGTTATATCATTAAGGGAAAGACTGCCATGCAAGAAAATCAGTGGTCCTGGGACCATATGTAGTGGCAGAGAAGATGAACCTCTAGAGTAGGGGTTCTCAAACTGTGGGTCACAGCCCCTTTGGGAGTCAAAAAACCCTTTGAAGGGGTCACATATCAGATAACCAGCTTATCAGATATTTACATTCTGATTCATAACAATATTAGCAATATTACAGTTATGAAATAACAAAAATAACTTTATGGTTGGGGGTCACCACAACATGAGAAACTATATTAAAGGGTCACAGCATTAGGAAGGTTGAGAACCTCTGCTCTAGAGAGACATGAGGGAAACCCAGACACAGAAGAAATGCAGAATGGTATGTTCTTGTCAAGAGAAGGAAGATCTAGCTATCAGTGCTGAGAAAGCTGAAATTTTCAAATCCTCAACAGAGATCAACCCCTAGAGCCTTTCTAAACACTAATTCCTCCTTTGACCCTTTCCTGGACCATTTGTATATAAGGTTTGGGGAGAACATCCATTTCTGGAAAAATCAGTCTTCGTTCTGGCCTTGAACACCATAGCTATTTCAGCAGGACAGATCTTGGCCTTAAATAAGCCTGGAGATCCCATTCTATACTCTGATTAAGGATATCCACAGACAGAAGGCAATATATAGCATCAGACCTCACCCATGAGTCACTTAAAGACACATATCCCTGGGGTTCACAGTCTCCATGACTGCCCTTCCCTGTTGCCTGGACAGTCAGAGACCTACGTCCCTCTGCTCACCCTGTCTCCACTTCCCACCCCCCTTTAAGGGAGGCAGAGCAATTATTAGTACCAGCTATTCTCTGCCCTTGATTCTGTGTCCCTGGACTTGGCTGCATGTAGCCAACTCACCAGACTATTGCATCTGTTCCCAGTATTGATGCAACACGCAGCGACTTGCTCTGAAAATCAAAGTCTGAGGATTGTAGGGTTTATCTGAAGTGCAGGCCCTGCACACTGCTGAAAGGGTAAGGCTGACTCACAGTACTTTCATTTGTTTGCTTTCCCCTGTCAGACACACACACCCCACCGGTCCTGCCCAGCATGGATGATCTGTGAGCCTCCTCTGGAGTTTGATCTGGGAGGATAATAAGCTAAACCAAGGAGCATATAACCACAGGGGTTTACTTGCTGTCTGCGGGGTTTATATTTAGCTGCTGGCTTGTGACTGGGTTGTTGTCTGTATGTGCCAGTCGCCCTTGGGAAACACAGTCCTGGGGGAACACAAAGGTAGGGTGGGACCAGGACAGGAAGAGGGTATGGAGAGTTTACGCTACTGCTTGGGGATGCACGAAAGAGAATCCGACCAAATGTGCTGTATGAGCAACCACCTGGGGACAGTATTTTGGATGTTTGAAGCCTAGAATACAGAGATGCAGAGAATACTACTCTGTAGATTGCCCTTATCTTCTCCTGACTACACTCTATGATGAGTAGATAATAGGGTAGGTGGCATTGAAAAGTCTGGAGTCTCACCCAGATCTCACATGAGCTCAGAAGCCATCTCTCTTCACTCAACAATGGAAGTGTTGACTATGTTGTTAATGTTGGAGTTAACATTGGAGAAGTGTCTTTTGACACGGCCTTTCCTCCCTGGCAAGGTCAAGGAGAGTGACCTGCAGGATGTGCAGTGGTCAGCAGGGATCATTACACGACACTCTGCCATCCAACAAAAAGTGATCATTGGTGGAAGTAATTTTTAAATATTTTTAGATTAAAATTTATTTACAACATTTCCCACCTCCCTTTCCTCCCTCCACACCCTTCCATATACACATCCCCATTCTCCCTCAAATCCATGGCCTTGTTTTTCATTAATTGTCATTGCACGGAGATAGATAGATAGATAGATAGATAGATAGATAGGTGATAGATAGGCTGACAGACAGACAAATAGAAAGAAAGAAAATATTTAGGAAGATATTTTATATAGTGTGTATTATACTTAGGGAATGCATATTACATGTACATATATTCCCTAATTATAACCTGCTCAGTCTGAATAATGTTGCTTGTATGTATGTTTACAGGGATGGCAGTTTGGCACTGAACAACCACTTGGTGTGCTTGTCCCTGGAGAGGTCCACCTCTCCTGCTCCCACCTTTATTCAGATGCCTATAGTTCTTTGTGTGCGGTTGAGGCTTCGAGGGCTTTCCCTGTCCAATTTGGTGTGTTTGTTGGAGCCAAACTTGTTCAGCTCATATTTGGACAATCATGATGGTGAGATTTTACAGGTCTAGCTTCTGATATTACTTGAAGTAATATCACATCAGAGTACTGTCAGAGCAAAGTCCTTGACCCTCTGGCTCTTACAGTCTTTCTGCCCCCTTGTGTCCTACGCTCCCTTAGTCTTAGGTGTGGGAGTATTTTGTAGATGGAGTCATTGAGACTGGACTCCACAACGCTGCACTTTTATTGGTTGTTGTTTCTTTGGAGTGGTCTCCATCTGTCACAAAGAGAAATTTCCTGTGATGACGGGGTAAGGACTATAGTTATCTGTGGGTGGAAGGACAAACGTTTATAGATTTTGAGGGATTGTGCTGGTTTAGTAATTAGTGGTTGTAGACTCTTCTCCAATAACCATGATTTCACTAGCTCTGAGTAGTTAGCTAGGATTCCATGCTGGACAGGATGTCCCTCTGATGGAGGTTCTTAAGTCCAATTAGAGAAGGGATGGTTACTGCCGAAGTGTGGGCCACACCTGTACCCTTAGGGCTGCCATGCTCTGCTGGTCGTGGATGTGGTTCATTGGGGCCATAACTGGGTGGGACTGTCGCTGGCCCCCCTCCTTTGGAAGCTTCCATGGTACCTTCTAGTATCACGAAAGCTAGGCCTCAAGGAGGGGCATTCAGCTCAGGGAGATCTGTGCCCTGTCTCTGAAGTGCACAGTGTCTTCAGCAATAAGGCCTTACTTTCATGGAAGTAATTTTTAAAGGGAGGAAATGGTGCTAATCTCTGTTAACTGAGGCTGGAGGTGTTTCTAATATCCTGCTAAGTGAGAATGGCAATGGGGCAGGAAGCAGCCACTTACTGTCTGTCATTCCGGCAGCTGAGAAACAAGAAGAATGATCACTCAGAGTGAGACGACAGCAGCAAGTGTAAGCTGGGAAAAGATTCAGCTCCTCACTGCCAGCACCTCCCCTCTGTATTCTGGGGAGGTGGGTCCCAGACACTGAGGCTGCCCAAGATAGAAAGCTTTGAGTTTGGTGGGGTTGTTTGGTTGGTTTTGTTTGATTGATTTTGTTTGTTGGTTTGTTGGTTTGAGACAGGGTTTCACTGTGTAGTCCTGGCTGTCTTGGAACTCACTATGTAGACTAGGCTGGCCACAAACTCACAGAGATCCACCTGCCTCTGCCTCTCGAGTGCTGGGATTAAAGACTTTATTATATATTTAGCATCACTTGTTTTGATTTGTTTTGGTTTTTTAACTTCATGGCTTTTTAAGGATGAGATACATAAAGAGAGCATACACAGAGGGAGTCAATCCACCATCTTGCCCCCATGTGGGACAGCAGAACGTGCAGATAGGCTCATAAGACCTTGGGCTCATTGGAGTTCCTTTTAGGAAAAAAAAAAATCATAGCTTTGAGAGGAAGCTCTACCATCTGGTATTGCCTGGTGTTAGTCTTGCCTGGCCATAAATGTCATCTAGAACGATAAGGCAGAAGAGAGCCTTCTATACCATGCCTTGCTCCCAAGAGTATCCATGTGTCCCCACCATTCCAAGCAGGCAGCCTGGGCTGGTTCCGTAAGTTCTGGTTCAGGATAAGTGAGGGTTTTATGCGGATTTCAGGACAACTTCAACTGTCACAGATGCTCATGTCAGACCTCACCATCCTCAAAGGGTGCTGCAGAAAGGCATTGTGTGAGTGGAAAGAGCCGAGAGTGCCTCTCTCACCTCTTGCCAAACTTCCACCCGAAGTCTCTGTTCCTGTGTGTAAAGTGCAGCCATCTGCAGAAGCGTAAAGATGCCAGAGACAGGAACACAAACTTTGCGGACACAAAGGAGAGATGCCAGAGACAGGAAAGCAAACTGCATGGACATGAAGGAGCCTTGGATGTAGAAGCTGCACAAGACAGAGTCTACAGAAACCCACCGCATCCACCATCTTGGCCATTTGCCCTCCTGGAATCAGGAAGGGCTTTTCCGGGCACCTCAGCCTTTTATGAAGGACATTTAGGTCCAGGGAGAGGTGGCGGGTTAGGCTTCTTACAAAAGATCACGCACCATGTTAGAAGCAGAGGCTGAGGTCTTACAATTCCCAAGAACTTCTTTAAGAACTCTGAAAGGTTAATTCTTGTCCAAGACTCCTCTGCTTTGTTTCGTGGCTAGGAGGATCCTACATCAAAAGTCCACCTGTGAAATGTCTTTTCAGGCCCTAGTAGCCACTGCACTGTGCTGCACGAAATTGTCAGAACAAGTAGGCACGTGATGTATGCAAGATGAGACAAAGAGAGCTGGGAATTAGAACTTTAACTGTCTCCGTCATCCTGTTGTCTTGCAACCTGCTAGCTTCATTTGCTGGCTTTCTTTAGTCCTTTGCCTTGGTGCTGCTGCCCTCTAGTGGCAAATAACTGTAGTGCAGCCACTCGCTAGCCACTGCTCCTTAGGCAGAAAGGAAACAAGGCTATATAGTAAAACTGTATCTTTGTCTATAAAAACAAACCTCACTGTGATTTAAAACAAAACAAAACTTACCTTACCCACAAAAACACAGCTATCACATTTTATCTGGGAACAGAGCTCAAGCTGGGTACCAAGGAGTCTAGTCTGAAAAATAACACATACTTGACGCAAGGACTGTGTGAATAAGGGGTTCCCAGAAAGTTCTGTGGGGGAAACTAGGATAACTTAAAATGACGTAAGGGTGCAGTGTCATGGTGTATTTTTAATTAATGCCAACAGAAGCACACCCAAAAGCCTGCCTCCCTGCCCATCTTTGCGTTCACAGACCTCCAGCCCCACCTCCAACCTGCCCTCACTTGACTGAAGTTGGCTCTGGATCCTGTCTCAGTTCTCTGCAGGTGACAGGGGCCTACATCTTACATTCTTACAGCATCCAGCACAAGCCTTTCCCCACAGTCCTTAATTCTGTGTTTCTCTGATTATTTTCAAGGTCTCCATAAAGTCCCCTGAGGATGAACACAGGCCTTCTTGTCAAGTATCAAATCTGTGTCCCCAAAGAAGTGATGACCACAGGAGACTCTAATAAATACTGCTCAAGAAAATTAATGAAATCTTTTTGTTTGTTTGGTTTGGTTTGGTTTTTCGAGACAGGATTTCTCTGCGTAGCTTTGCGCCTTTCCTGGAACTCACTCTGTAGCCCAGGCTGGCCTCGAACTCACAGAGATCCACCTGGCTCTGCCTCCCAAGTGCTGGGATTAAAGGCGTGCGCCACCACTGCCCGGCAATGAAATCCTAAGTATTGGGTCCATGACTGAGCTGTGTCGATTTACAGAGGAATTCCAGGTGGGCTTCTGTGGATGAAGCAGGCAAACTGTGTCTCGGGTCTTCTTCCTGGCTGGATGAGTCAAAGCGGTGGTGAGGATTTTTCCTGTCTCTGGTCTCTAGGTTCTTCTAGCCTGTAAGAGTCACATAAACTTCAGAGAGTGGTGACCTCCCTGAGTATCATTCCAGATGCTCCCCACCTCTCAGAACCAGGGAGCTGGGCAGGAGTCGTCGCTGTAATCACAGCTCAGCTCGTAATCAGCAGCCTACACGGGCTCATCAGTTACTGCCTGAGACCTAAGACCTGAAGGGCAAGTGGGTTGACAAGCTGCAAGCACCCAGACGACCTGGCCTTCCGTGTCACCGCACCTCCCTGCCGCTGGTCCCCACTGACCCCGCTTTCGTTTAGAAAAGAATCTTGGATGAAGAGACATCCCAGAAGCTTCTGGCCTAAAGGGAAAGACGGGTAGAGCCACAACGTGAGTTTAGGCCTCACCTAGGCCAGGATATCAAACCATGGGAGCCACTCCAGCCCTCTCTTCTGCTTCCTCCGGTGTGGGCTCCGGACGGGGGAAGCTTCCTTCTTTGAGGAGGAAGGGGTCCCCAGCCTCCCTCAGCTTCCATCCTCACTGCAGAAAAACAGCAGGACCTTCTCAGTCCTGCCAGGCCAAAGTCCAGAAATGCCTACATTGCTGTCCCTTGGGCCACAGGCTCACCCCTGAGTCTGTCGGAGAAACCATGTCCTGGTTTGCATTCTGTCACTAGGACAAAGCAAGGTGACCAAAAGCAAGGGGAGAACGGGCTTACCTGGCCCACACTTTCATGTCATGCTCCATCAGGGAAGGAAGTCAGGGCAGAAACCTGAGGACAGGAACTCAACCAGAGACCATGGAGGAATGCTGCTAGTTCAGCTACCTTTCTTACATTGCCCCCCACCAGACCACCTGCTTAGGGACAGTACAACCCACAGTGGGCTGGGCCCTTCTCCATCAATAAAAAAGCCCCAGAGTCATGTCCACAGGATGGAGTAATGTGGTGATATTTTATTTGTGTTCTAACAAATAAAGCTTGCCTGGGATCAGAGGAAAAAGCCAGCCACTCTATTAAACATAGAAGTCAGGCGGTTGGAGCACACCGCCTTTAATCCTAGCACTCGGGAGACAGAGATTCATCCGGATCTCTGAGTTCTCCGCCACACTGGGAACAGAGCCAGGCATGGTGGCACACGCCTTTAATCCCAGCACTAGTTAACCATAGAGGTCTGAAGGTCTGGACAGACAGACAGAGAGTGATAGATCTAGGCGGAAAAAGGAAGTGATGCAGCTGGGCAAAGAGAGGAAGTGAGATGGCAGGGCACAGAAAGGAATATAAGGCATGAGTATACAGGAAATAGCTCTCTCTTGAGCTAAGGATTTCCTAGCAGAAAGAACTTGTGGCTTGGCTTGTTCTAGTCCTCTGATCTCTCAATTTTCACCCCAAGATCTGGCTCTGGATTTTTTATTAATAAGACCTTATTAATTTAATAAGAAAATTCCTCAATGGGAGTTCTTCCTTCCTAAGTGACTCAATGACAAAAAGCTAAGCAGCATGGGCCAAATTCTCAGCTCTAGGTAAATCATGGAGACTGGTAAGACCAGAGGCAAGACTTCCCTGAGAAAGATCCAGAAGCGTTCTCGGAGTGCTTGGGATAGTCACTAGACACACAAAAACAAAAGTGGCACTGTTGTTTTTTACTCTTTTGTTGGTTATGTTGTTGTTTGTTTTTTATTCTTTTTTGGGGGGGCGCCACCCAGCTCCCAAATAAATCACACCCGGAGGCTTATTATTACTTATGAATGCCGGCCTTAGCTTGGCTTAGTTTCTAGCCAGCTCCCTTATCTTCAATTATCCCATCTACCTTTTGCCTCTGGGCTTTTCCCACTGTCTTACTTCTGTGAATCTTACTCCGTGGCTTTCTGTGTAGCTGGATGGCTGGCCCCTGGAGTCCTTCTCCTCTCCTCGATCTCCCTTCCTCCCAGTTGTCTCCCTCTATATATTCTCTCTGCCTGCCAGCCCCGCCTATCCTTTCTCCTGCCTTGCTATTGGCCAGTTCTTTATTAGACCGTCAGGTGTTTTAGACAGGCTCAGTAACAGCTTCACAGAGTTAAACAAAGACAACATAAACAAAAGTAACACACCTTAAAATAATAGTGTATTACATGGCACTGTGGAGTAAATTATTTTTTCATTCTGATATGATGCAGGAGTTTGGATGTCAGAGAGACAGAGGTGGTAAAAGCCTGGGGTGCTCCCTAGCATAAGTCCCACCCCAGCTCCTTCCAAAGAGCGTAAACAGAAGCCAGGCATGGCGGCACCCAGAATCCCTGTAATCCCGGCACTTGGGAGGTTAGCCTTGGCTACACAGCAAGTTTGGGGTCAGACTGGGCTACACGAGACCCTGTCTAAAACAAGAAACAAAAAGTCTGAACACCAAATAAGAGCCTTCAACCCTTTCTGGAGAAGAAAGTATGGCATGAACAGCCCTAGAAAGCAAGCAATAACTTTAACCCTCTGGAAACCACAGGACATAAAATGAATGGCATTTGATAACGCCAGTAGAATGGAATATTTCTATTTCCCAAAAAGATGGACACTGTCAGTAAGATTCCTTTAAAAAAAAAATCTTATTAAACTTTCTCTCTCGCTGCTGCTTTGTATCTCTGGTAGAAATGGAGCAGGATGCAGGTTACCATGGTGATGACTGGATTTTTCTTTTTCTTCTTCTTCTTCTTCTTTTTTTTTTTTTTTTTTAAATAACAGGGCTCAGGAACACTGGCTGTTGGCTGTACCAACCCCAGGCAGGAAATGATGTGGGGGCAGGGGGAGGGAGAGAGGCAGAGACTGAGAGAGAAAGGAGGAAAGCTGTGGGCTCATCCTGGGACACTGTAACTTCTCCAACATGTTCCATGACGCTAGGAGGAGGGTCAAGACTCACAGCCCCCCGCTGCCTCCTAGGATGAAGGAAGCAGAACCCAAATGCATGTGGAACACGTAGATGTCTTCACTTTCGCTGACATGATCCTTCTTGTGACAAGTGGACTTCAGCTCTTTCACTTTCAACGGGTGCCTTCAACCCAGGTTTTAGGAAATCCACCGAAAAGCCCAAGAGAAATGATAAAAGGCTGAAGATACTGAGAGCAGGACCCCCCCCTCCCCGGGAATCTTAAGTGAAAGGGGAGTTTGAGGTTACAAGCCCTGTGGTTATCCATTCAGACAGCCTTTGCCTCACATTCCTGTTCTGTTCTTTTCGAAACCATCTAAGAATGCAAACAGAGAGTCTTTGTGAGGGTGGGGTTCCCTGTCAGTCAGACAGGGGTCAGCAAGGTAAGATAACCGACAAGAGAGGCAGGGAGTTGCTGAGAGAAGTTCCTCCCCCAGAGCCCTTCCAAACGTAACAAGGACAGGGAGAACAGAAGGTACAAAACCTTCTTTGCAGACTCACAATGCTGAGGGCCACAAGCTTGGTCAGGGGTTGGGCTCACTGGCTGCTTTGGCTATCTTGTCCCCACAGACCCAAGAAAGGAAATTTATACTAGATCGTAAGATTCCTTGCCTCTGTTTCTGGAACTATCAAGTGGGGTTGGTACAATCTGCCCAACCCTCTGCACTTGAACTTTGGGAGCGTGTCTCTATATTAAGGCAAGAACAATGATCATAGCGTGGGTCAAGTGTTTGCCATGGACAGGGGTCAGTGTTAGCATCTCAATCCCAAAATCATGCTTTCAGTTACAAAAGCAGCTTGCTCGTGGTCATGCATTCACATATCCATGAGACACAACAGGTGTGTCTGAGGTCAGTGTCTAAAGGTGGCTTCCCATTCCTAAATGTTTGAAACAATACTCAGGTGTCCTGTACTGAACACTCCAACACTGAAGCATCAGAGTCTCTGCCTTTGCTGAAGACAGTTTAATGAGGAGCTAGACATCCCCATGAGCAAGTTGACACAGTAGACTCTCACTCTTAGAAGTTTCTTATTGCATGGTGGAAAGTAGGATCCAGAATTAACCCCTACCTCAGGAAGGAGCACCACAAAAAGCCCCAGGAAAGGCTCATAAAGACACAATGAGCTCGCCCCTACCCCAACCCCAGTGTTACCATGGCAACAAAGGCTCTGATGCCCATCCTCAATCCCTGTTCCTGATTTGCAATGCCTCTTGCCTGTTGCCTGTTGCCCACTTCCTCTTTCGGTCTTTTCTTGAGCTCAGGAACTTCACAGCTTTCTACAACATCTAAGGGTCATGAGCCCATGTTCTTGAATAAGCAGACACACTCCCAGCAGCCCAAGCGCTGCTCAAAGCACCCATAGCTGCTTGGGTTGAATACTTTCCCAGCCTCTAAATCTAGTGTCGCCTTCTATATCGTATACCATACCTACCCTGACTCCTTCAAGTACCTGGAAGGACTGTGCTCACTGAAGCAGACTGAGCCACCAGTGCTGAACGAATTCACCCCTTAGACCAGAATATGAGAAGAGGGCACGTGGCCTGGCAGTGGTGGTGGCACACACCTTTAACTCCAGCACTTGGGAGACAGAGGCAAACAGATCTCTGAGTTTGAGGCCAGCCTGGTCTACAGAATGAGTTCCAGGACAGCCAGCGCTACACAGAGAAACCTTGCCTCAAAAAACCTTAAAAAGGGAGGGGCGTGTGCTGCTGAACAGTAACTAGAGCACCACAGGCCACATAAGGCAGTAGACAGTGGGGGATCACCATTTGGAAGAAATATGTAACAGGGTGGGTTTCTCTGGGTGCAGTTTCCTGGCATGTATATTATTGCATTGTGAAGCAATGTTGTGATCAGATTGGCTGGCTTTCAATTCTGTGTGCTCCGTGTGAGCTGCCGTACACATCTTCTCCTGTTGTGTGATCTCGGCTGCGCCAACAGGGCCTGTGCCAGTAAGAGCAGTCCTGGTTGATCAAGTCTGGTCCTGATCAAAAACTCAGATCCCAGGGTACTGGGTGGCATCTCTATGGTGTCCAGTTGCAGCATTCCTAGGCTCACAGTTAGGGTTCTTGGACCAAGATCCTGTAACTTCCTCATGGGGACCAGCACAATTGTCCTCTCTCTTAGTCACACTCACGTTCTGCTATGTCATTGTCATCTCATCTCTAGGGTGGCAGCATGCATCAGATGGAACCTCACAGTGCTCAACTCGCCCCCAGAATTTCAGATCCAGTGAGTCCAAGGTGGATCTAGAAAGGTACAGTTCCAGATGCTCCTGCTGCTGTCCGGGCATCCCAGCTGACAATCACTGCTCCACATGGGCCTCCTCACTCCTCTGAATATTCCTTCAGTGTGAGAGCCCCCAGGCCTCTGCGCCCTCATAATCTATCTCCTGGGAAGCCCCTCTATCTCACCAACATGGAGCCTTGAGTGACCTCTCTTTATGAAAAACACATATTCCCTCAGACCACCTCAAGTAGTAGGAGGTACGTCAATAGTGGACATAATACGAATCTCAAGTTAAAGCCTTGAGAAGCTTCTTGGCGAACGCAGAGACAGCCAAACATCTGTACCTCTTCTGGGATGACAGGAGACACTGGCATTTCCTCAGCAGCAGGATGACTCCGTTGACCGTCAGCTCGCTTCGCTTCTTTTATCATTTCTGCTGTGGCTAACGATTCCTACTTCCTCGTTATTGTTTCTGTTTGTCTTACATTTCCTTATTCCTTCATCCGGCCTCTGTAACAGCGTGGCCTCCTTCAGAGAACACTTCAGCTTCTAGATCTGCCACCCACGACCTGATTTGCAATCATTTTCCCAGTTCAAATTCCCCAAGGAGAGAATCAGAGTGTAGACCCTTGTCTCCCTTTAGAGAGAGCTCTTCAAAGCAGCCTCTAGATTGGGTGATAGCTGAGCTTCTGTGGCTCATAAAAGGTTGGACCTTATGGAATAAGCACAGTGTCCCCTTAGATGGAGGTGGTAGGAGAGGTCTTCAGTCCATTGGCCTCTAATACCTTACATGCCAACTCCATTCAAAAACACCCAACTGCCTTAAACATTGTGAAAGAAGATTTCAGAGGCTACGTCTGAGCTCAGTGGAGGGCTGTTGGCATGTGGCGTTTGCTCAGCCTGGACCCTAAGAACCTGTCATCCTCCCACTGTAGGCGTGTGGTCTGTGGAGATAAGCAAAGCAATGGTCACCTCCCTCCTTCTGACACTCCTACTTCTCTTTTTGAGAACTAAGATCACTTTGCTTAGTGGACAGCTGGATTCCACAATGGCTTCACACTGAACTTCCGCCGCAGGAGAACCCCAAGCCCGCTACTTCTCCCTTTCCAGGTTGTGCAAAAAGAAAAGGGGAAAGGAATGGAATCCAATAGATAGACTTTACAATTCTCCATAAAACAGTTCATCTTGTTTAATTTAGCCCGTCACTCCAGTCTGCTGAGATCTCCTGAATATGAATGATGTCTTTTTCCAGCTTATTTGATAAATTGCTCAAACTCCATCAGCGGCCATCTGCCCATGAAAACGAGGGTAAATGTGTAAGTTATCTTCTTTTCACGGCTGACAGGAAGGTGGATTTTGATGATTTGTTTCCAAGGGCTCCTTTGCAGCATTTGGGGAACAATCATTCCATAAATTCAAGACATTATCTTAGACTAAGATATTGATCTTACACATGCATATCGATCCATGGTGTCCACAGCAAGGAAAATCAGAGAATCATGTCATGGAGGTAGTTCCTTTCCTCAAACATTAACTACTGTTTAACAAGCAATCATTTTAGGTCATGGACACTTTAGTACATTATTTATAACCCTTAATATCCTAAGGACATTTGTTTGGTTGGTTGGATTTTCTTGATTTTGTTTGACTTTTCAAGACAAAGTCTCTCTGCTTCTGAGTCTAACCTTGAGTTCACTAAGTAACCCCGACTGGCTATGAACTCACTGTAATCCTCCTAACGAGCTACCCGAGTGCTAGAATTATGGACATGTGCCACCACACCCAGCTCATTTGTTTGTGTGGAGACAAGGTTTCAATACGCATATTGAATTTTTTTTTATTTGTTCCTCAGCCACCCGGATGGTAAGATTGCAGGTGTACAGCACCTTGCCCAACTAAAGGTAGGTTTTATTGTCTCTTTTTCACAGACGTGAAACAACTGCCATTCATAAAGGCTTTATTGATTTCTAACAGTTAAAGTGTGCTGGAACTGAATCTCAATGCCAGTCTCCTGACTGTGTCCCTTCCCTGTGCCACACCCTGAGAATGGCCTTCAGGATAAAAACTGACTGAAGGTAGAAACCAGGCTCTTGTGTTTTAAAAACGTGTTGGGTCAGACAATTATAATAAAGCCATACTTGGGATATTTACATTAGGAGTCGGATAGAACCTCTACATACGTATGACAATTATGTAGCTTGATCTACTCGTGGGACTCCTAGTGGTGGAAGTAGGGCCTGTCCCTAACACTTTGGCTGGCTTCCAGGAACCTGCTCCTTATACTGGGTTGCCTTGCCCAGGCTTAATACAAAGGGAGGAGCTTAGTCCTACCACAACTTGATATGCCATGCTTGGTTGACACCCATGGGAGGCCTGCCCCTTTCTGAACAGAAGCAGAGGAGGAGTGGATTAGACGGGTGGAGGGAATAGAGGGGGAGGGAAACTGTGGTCGGGATGTAAAATAAATGAATAAATTTAATTAATAAAAAAGAGTTGGATAGATCCATACATGTTTATGTCAAAAACCCACCTTACATTCAGGCTGTCCTTTTTTTTAATTTTGTTTTGCTTTTTTTTTTTTTCTTTATTGGGTGGTGGTGGTGGTGATAATTTGTCTGTGTCTGTCTGCCTGTTTGTCTGTCTGTTTGTTTTTGTTTCTTCTAAGACAAGGTCTCTACTGCAGGTCTGGCTGTCTATGTAGACCAGGCTAGCCTCAAACTAGAGATCCACCTGCCCTGGCCTCCCAAGTGCTGGGATGAAGGCATGCACTCATGCCTGGCTCTTCATTTTTTAATATAACACTGACACATTACTTAAAAGGTAGAGATTACGGACTTCCAGTTCCTATTATTAACATTTCCATTTTGTTTACATTTTTGCATCTCTATTATTTTTCCATCAAAAAATGAGTCAAGATTATCAGTTACCCTTCTCTATCTACCCCAACTGTGGAATTTCATATATATGTTAGATAGTCCCAGGCCTCCTGTGTCTTCAAGCGGTATCCCAGGACTGGATCGGTGAACTCTGTGGCTCACCAATGGTTAAACATCTCTGTACTCTAGTCAGGTGGTGGTGGTGCATGACTTTAATCCCAGCACTGCAAAGGCAGAGGCAGTCGGATCTCTGTGAGTTTGAGGCCAGCCTGGTCTACAAAGTGAGTTCCAGGCCAGGCCTCAAAGCTACATAGAGAAACCTTGTCTCAAAAAACCAAAAAAAAAAAAAAAAAATCTTTGTACTCTTCCATCCTCAGTATGAGAATTGGTCCATGCACATCATCACCCTGATGTTCCAGTCCAAGGAAGAAGAGACCACTATTTCTTCCCCCGGGAATCCTCTTAGCAACAACCTATACACAAAATCCTTGCTGCAGACTGCTCACAGCTTTTGGGCAGAACTACATCACACTCCCCTACTATTCCAAATCACCAGTAGAGGATGAGATCATCAAGCCTGGGTGAACAAATGATTTGCCCGGGAGCTGAGGAACTCCACCTCCTTTGAGGCACGTGGCATGCCTACTATTTAAACACTATTTGGGTTCCACTAACAAGGAAAAGGAGAGTGTAAAACTGTGTCCCGTCTGTGCCCTAAACTAATTCTGACACCATGCTTACTGTGACTCTTCTTGCCAAGTCATTCCCTGTGCCCTCTTCCTGCCCTATGTATTCTCACAAGCACTCCGTTTCTGAACCAGATGTGTCAGGTGGAGAGTCTATTTGACTGTTAAAATGTCAGTGGAGTGCTCCTGGATTTGTTCCTGTTACATGGGCTGGCAGTGACATTCATAAACGTCTCTCAGGTGGACGCTGGGAAATGTCACCACAAAGATGATTGAAATACACCCATGGGAACCTACTTTGCTAAAGATCTCAAGCCACAAGCTGTGAGTTTCAGAAGCTGTGGATTCTAAAAACTGGCTTTTAGTGGTAGTAATATATGGCTCCATTTACCAGGATGTATGGCATTTGACAAGGATTAAGCAGAAAAGATTTGAGAGAATTTGCAAAGCAGGCCTGACTGTCATGAGTATGTTAAGATGGAGCTTAAGGAAGAGTTCTCTACACACTCTGCCACCCATCTGAAGAAATGTAGAAGAAACCATCCCAGTGAGGTCAGTCAATGATCCACTAGACTGTCGCTGAGATGGAGTCTGCAACCCTGTGTTGTAAAGGCGGACTCTATGAGGTGCAGTAAGTGATCTGAGAGACAAGGGGGAGGCCTGAGTAAGCCGACTTGGAGTTCATCTTCATCTCTTCGCCCTCATCCTCACTGTCACTGGAGGGAAAGTTTCCCCTGGCCTATTGGTCCAGTAGCTGAGTCTGAGTCAGTCTAGAGAGAAGGGAATGAAGGCAGCGTGAGAAGCTCCTTCTGCAAAGCCAGGTTCTATTCCCTGCGGGCCGCGAAGTCCCAAACTTCAGCACAACCAACACAAACAGGGTTGCTACTGCCTGTGAGGACCATATTCCTTTTTCCAAGGGCTGTCTCAAAGAAGGATGACAGAAGCAACAAAGAGGGGCCAGAAAGACCGTTCAGAGGGTAGAGGAGCTTGCTGCCAAGCCTGAAGTCCTGAGTTCGATCCTTGGAACTCACACAATGAAAGAGAGCTCCACAGGGCTGTCCTCTGGCCTCCACATATGCAAGATGGCACATGCCACACACACACACACACACACACACACACACACACACACACACAAAACTACATATATATGTGTGTATATGTATACACACATTTTAAGAGACTTAAACTGGGTATAATGGTGCATATCTTTGATCCAGCATTTGGGAGACAGAGGCAGGTAGCCTCTATGTAAGTTTAAGGCCAGCTTGATTTATACTGTGAATTCTAGGACAGCCAGAGTTGTGATATCCTGTCTTAATACAAAACAAAATGAAGAAGAAGAAGAAGAAGAAGAAGAAGAAGAAGAAGAAGAAGAAGAAGAAGAAGAAGAAGAAGAAGAAGAAGAAAAAGTTGTTTTAGAGGTCACTCCCTTGAGAAGCCTGTACCCATGTATCCTATTACTACAGTATTTTTCTGAAGCTCTCTCTCCCCATCCCACCCCCATGCTTAAAGCTGAAGCATGTGCCATCTTTGTCTACTTGAACTCATTAACTTTGCCTCCCTCTACCTTGTCCTGAAATTCTTCCCTGAAGCATAGTCGAGGTCTCAGCTCTCCCTGAGTGAAGGTAGAGATCCCTAAGGGGAAAGGGTTGCTGCCCTTGCTGCCAGCCAGCACTGCTGGACTGCATCTCTCCGATGACTTTGCAGCCTTGCAGAGAATACTCTCAAAAGGCAGGTGGACAGGAGCGGTGAACAAGCAGACAGGCTGTATTTTCTGTTGTAAGTCGTGCTTCTGTGGAAGAGTGGTTCAAAGATGAGGAGGAAATCCCCCAAAATGTCTAGACCTGAGAATTTTGGAGTCATTTCCACATAAGAGAATGTATGAGAAAAAATAAATGGTAGTACAAAGGAAAGTGGGTTTTAATGCTTCCAGGTGGTGGAACATGGGAGGCTAAATGCAGGAGGAAAGTGATGAGACAACGGCCATCTTGTAGCCATCTGTCTGCACAGATCCACCTCTGCAGCTCTCCACCTTCTCTTCGGTAATAAAACTTCCCAGGGAAGGGGAATTTATGACAGCCCTCCATCCTCAGACATATCTGCTTTCAGTCACATCAGGGAGAGTCCAGAAAGGCTGCTTCCTACACCTTCTGAGCCTCAAATGCCTTCAGTGTGAAACAACCCTTCTCCGGGGTCACATGCTTTGTGGTGGCACCTTGACCTTCACCCAGCAGTGATCTTTGCTGGGATATCCCCCTGGGCTGGTGACCTCATTCACCCCTCCTGAGCCACTATTCACTTCTTCTCTTCTCCACTGTGTGCTCCCAGCCTGCTCTGCAAGAACCCAGGCATGGGCCCCTTGCCCCCTGGTTGCCAAATTTGTTTGGCACTAGCTAGAAAAAGGAAAGAGGACTCAAAGGGTGAAGTTGGGGTATTCCCTCCTTGGGGCCCCCTGCCAAACACTTGGGCTCCAATAAGGCACCCATCCCCCAGTCCTGTCAGCCTCCCCACTTCCTGGAACTCGCCCCCTCATATGTCTTTCAAGGGCCTAGGGGAGCTCTAAGGAGCCACCTGTTACTAATCTGAAGTCCCAGCATTCTGCCTTCCAGTTTCCCTCCACTCTGCCCACGTCTTTGTAATTTCTTTATGGAACTCAGCTGGAGTGATCCTGATTCATGTTGGGATGCATGCTTAATATAATATTTGTATTAATTCTTTAAGAATTTCATACATCCATACAAAGTATGTTGGTCATATTTACACCTCACTCCTCCTAACTCCTTTCAGACCCACCCCCAACCACTACCCTTCCTCCTAACTTCATGTCCTCTTTTTTCTTTATTTTAATAATCCTCCAGGTGCAACTTGTGCCTACCCATATAGCTTGTGTGAGGCCACCTGCTAGGGCATGATCTACCTACCAGGGGTCACAACTTTAAAGAAAACTGACTCTCCTTCCCCCTGCAGCTATCAACAGTAACAATAACTCCTCAGCTCTGGGTGGAGGGCTCATGAGTCCCTCCACATTCATGCTGAGATGATGTTGATTAGCTTGACCTTATGAAGGTTTTTTTGCAGGCAGCTCACGCTGTAAGTTCATGAGTGCATGTCCACAGGGTACTGTTTTGCTCTGGTCTTCCCTGACCTCTGGCTCTTACAGTCTTTGTATCTGTCTTCCAAGATTGTCTCCGAGCCTTGGAGGGAAAGGGATGTGCTATAGATGTCCCGTTTCTGGCTGAGCACTGCACTGACACATTCTCTGCACTCTGACAGCTGTGAGTTCTATGTTAACCACCATCCACTGCACAAAGCAGCCTCTGATGGAAACTGAGAGATGCACAAAGGAATGCTTTCTGACACTCCTCCTGCCTGTGCCTCTGTGACCTTATCTGAATCGTGGGGATAACAGTAGCACCAAGGAGGGAGCTTTAATGAGAACCTGTTCAGAGTCTTAAAACAGCTTAGGTACCATATGTCCTCAATGCTAGCTAGCATTATTGGATTCTAACAAATAAGAATATACTAAGCTATTCTTATGCTCCTGGGGAATGAGAAGAAAGAGGAGTGGTATATACTATATACATATATGAAATTATCAAAGGAAAAAGGGAAATACAGAGTTTGTGGCCTTTACAGATACATAGATAGATAGATAGATAGATAGATAGATAGATAGATAGATAGATAGATAGATAGATGGATGGGTGGATAGATGGATAGGTAGGTAGATAGATAGATAGATAGATAGATAGATAGATAGATAGATAGATAGATAGATAGATAGATAGACAGATAGATACACAGGCAGACTTGGAAGTCATAAGCCCCAGTTCAAAATGTGCAGCCACTCCACCTCCACATACAACAGACATCGCCATGTAACATAAGGATAGGCTTATGATAGAATGTTAAATAATGAAAACGAAGCAAGCACACACAAATTATCGTGGAGAGAAAAGAAAGAACTTGACATGGTAATCTATGAGCTGTTGGTGAATTATTTTTCTCCTTCCTGGTATTCTAAATTGCCCATCTTCCCAGTAATAAAACATAATCAGTCTATAATTTTTAACTTAATAATTGCAAGTGTTTTCTTTTATGCTCTACCATCTATCATATTTTCAAAATTAATTGTAATAAGCTCATGATACTTGTATATATTATTTACATATATATTACTTATATACAAAAAAGATCAGTTTAAAATAAAACATAGCCAGGTGTGGCAGAGTATGTCTATAATTCCATCAGCTCAGGAGGTTGACATTAGAGGATCACTGCAAGTTCGAGGTCATCCTGGTGTACACAAGTTCAAAACCAACCAGGGTTACGTTTTGAGACAGTCTCAATGAACAGGGTTGGTAAGACAGCTCCATGGGTAAAAGTACTTATCACCCAAGCCTGATGTACTGAGTTCCAATCCCCAGAACCCACCTAAATGCTAACGCAGTTGGGCTGTCAAGACGACTCAGGTGGCACATGCCCGCAAGCCTGACAACCTGAGCTCAGTCCCAAGGTCTCGTGTAGTAGAAGGAGAGAACCAACTCCTATAAGTTGTACTCTGACCTCCACATGTCACACAAACACCAGGGACCAGGACTTTCTGGAAACTCAAAGTCAGCAAGCCCAGCCTACATGGTAATAAAGAAAACTTGTTTTAAAACAAGACAGAAAGGCAAGAACCAACATCTAAAGTTCTCCTCTTATGTAGCACATTCATGCCCATACCCTTGAATAGTCACACATCTCACACACACACACACACAAAAAGAGATAGAAACAAAGAAAGAAAGAAAGAAAGAAAGAAAGAAAGAAAGAAAGAAAGAAAGAAAGAAAGAAAGAAAGAAAGAAGAGAGGGAGGGAGGGAGAAAGGAAGGAAGGAAGGAAGGAAGGAAGGACGAATGAGAGGGAAAGACTGAAATGGGGAGTGAAAAAAGACATTTATTCCCCAGACAGATCAGACAAATGTGCTCCGCCCAGCCTCAGAAGTGTGATGGGACCTGGAACAAAGGTCATGATTGTTTCTTTGTAGGCACCAACAATGACATTCCAGTACAGGTTCAAGCATAACTAAGCCTCCAGGTGGAACAGGACACATGTAAGCACCTGTGCCGCTTGCCAAAGGAACAGAGGCAACCTCACAGGGGAGCAGCTGATGCTAATCTTTTTTCTTTCCAAAGTTACATATCTTCCTATGGATGCTTCGATTTAAATGTTTCTACTTTAGATGCCAACTGATATTTTAAAGCTCAACTGCATGTCCCAAGGAAAAATCATGTTGAAAACTCCATTTTCTCGTCTCTAAAATCAGCATTAGAAGACCTATCCCATTCTTTGTGGGATTGTTATGTTCAGCAATATATACTGATATGTGTTAAAGCACTTCAATAAAATGCAGATCCCCTAAGGGAGTGTACTGGAAGGGTACTGGCTTCTACCAGGCAGCTCAGTGTGAACTTCAAGGGCAGGTGTAGAAAGGGTACATAATATCAAGATGAATGAGGTACTGTAAACATCCAATAGAGGAAAATATATAGAGAGATGTAAGTGAAAGGCACTTTCTGTTTTGTTTAGTAAAGAGATGAGTGGTCAATAGCTAGGCAGGAGAGGATAGGTGGGACTTCCAGGGAGAGAGGAGAACTCAAGGGAAGAATATGAGAGACAGGGAATTTGCCAGAGAGAGGCGGAGGAAGTCGAATGTACACTGTAGTAAGAAAAGATAACAAACCATGTGGCAGAATGTAGATTAATATAAATGGTTTAAGCTATAAGAGCTAGTTGAAAACAAGCCTAAGCCAAAGCCAAGCTTTCATACTTAATAAGAAGTCTCCGTGTCATTACTGGGGAGCTGGTGGTCCAACTGCATGTGGCCTACATCTTCTCAAGAATCGCAGCGAGATCCGCCAAGGCTCAGAGAGCATTGTGGAAGTGGGGAGAACAGAAGAGCCAGAAGATGGAAGGAGTATGGGGAAATCCTGTCTTCTGGACATGACGAGGCCATGGCACTTATGAGCTCACTGCAGCTGTGGTCACCTGCACACGATCAAACCGGTCAATATTTCAACACACTGGGAGAGGGGTGCCGAGGCTGCTGGGAGAAGGGGAATCATTTTTCTTTGGAGGTGTGGCTGCAGGGAGCTTGCCCATTCTTGGCCCCACACTAACTGGACTCGGTGGGTAATTTAAAAAACAGAGAGAGGACTGTTGAAGTTGGGAGGGGATCCTGGTGAGAGATCTAAGGGGAGTTGGAGAGGAGAGTTGGGTGTGGATATGATCAAGTTACATATACACATATGTGAAATTGCCAGTGAATAAATAAGATATTCTGGGTGGGGAGAGAAACACAGTTAACTCTTCTATGTGTAGGGTTCCCCCAAGAGACAGGAGCAGAACTTCCTTCCAAAGCAGTTGTGAAAATCAGCCTAGTTTGAAGAAGAGCAAAGAGGAACTAGGCAAGGTGCCAGGTTCCCTAACTCCCACCTCAGTGTGTTTTTTCTAGACTCTCTGATCACATGGGCCTCCCTGAAATACTAAAAGAGAACAGACAGTTTCCATATAAAAACTCTGAATGGGGAATTTTCCTGTCTGATTGGTGAAGAGTTGGCTGCTGGGAGAATCATCAAAAGCCATTGTGTCTGGAACCACTAGATCACAGCAACCTGGCAGAGCAATGGCCATGCAACTGTCGTGTGCCCAGCTTCCCAAACAGCCCATCAGTGTAAGCTGAGAATTCACACCCTTCCTTGTTATCTGAAGATGGCTAATCAATACTTCTATTATGATTACCACTGCTCCCAAGACTCATCTCCAGCTGCATCTAAGCTGCTCTCCCTGGGGAGCTGGGGATGATGAATTTGCTTCAGAGACCCCATCAATCACAAGAGTAAAGGGAGAAAGAAACTGGAAAGGAACATAAGGATATAGTGCTGTCTTAGAAACTGCTCGATGGAATCCATCCTGGGTGGCCATTAAAATGACAGATCCTTGGAGATGCTGGGTCCCTGGGCTTGGGAGTGACCTAGGACCTGCCTTCATTAATAGCTCTTTCAGGTGATTTAATACACTGAAAAATTGTGTCTTAAGAACCCAGAGAACCAAAGTAGCTGAGGTTGACTGCACCTGTCCTACACAAGACTGAGCCTGACAACAGCCAACCACAGAATAGGGAGGAGTTCATAACTGTAGGTGAACTTTTTTTTTCCAGCCTGCCAGTTCCAAAATAACCAACACTAATGGAGACTTAATATTACTTATAACTACTTGGCCAATAGCTCAGGCTTGTTACTAGCTAACTCTTACATTTTCAATTAGCCCATATTTTTATCTATGCTTTGCCATGTGGCTTGATACTTTTCTCAGTACAACATGTCCATCTTGCTTCTCTCTGAATCTGCTTGCTACTCCTTAGACTCTGCCCTTCTTCTTCCCAACCTCCTCTGGGTTTAGCTGTCCTGCCTATACTTCCTGTCTAGCTACTGGTCAGTCAGCTTTTTATTAAACCAATCAGAGTGACAAATCTTCCCAATGTACAGGATTATTCCACACATAAGGCCCTCCTCCTTCGTGATGCATGGTTGACTACTGTTGGATTCTTGAGAGAGACACTCATTATCTTCAGTTGTGGACTGAACAGTGAGCCCACCAGGCTCCGGTGGACAGTCCCAAATCCATGGCCATACAAGGCCAGTTCTGTCTAAAATCAGCAAGTCACAGGCCCAAAAGGCATGAATGAGGCCTGTAGGAAAGAGAGGGGGATAACAGGAGTGACAGGGAGTTAAGGGCAAATGAGGGAGGAGTGGAAACAATTCACTGAATGTATGTATAAAACTGATAAAGAATAAAGTTGATATTGTTTTTAAAAACGGACTTGCAGATAGATTCTCCTCTGTGGAAATCATTAACAACAATCTGGAAGTTCTGTGGTCCTGCTCTTCAGATACCAGAGAGATTTTGCATGTGCTTTTGTGGGCCAGAGTCTGTCTTTCAGATCTTGGGAGCTATAGTTCAGTTCTGTCAAATAAGTATATCTTTTTACTGACATCAGCAATTGCAAATATCAGAGTCACATGATGGGCTGGACCAATCAAATTGTCAGCCCCACCCTGTTTCCTACTCAATGAGTCTTTCTTTCCTCTCCACTAGGACTTGGACAGGACTAAGAGCATGCATTATTAATCAGGTTCCTGATTCGGTGTTGCTACTGGTCCAAGAAATGTGTTTTAAAACCACCTGCACACATAGGGAGCAGCACACCCATGCAATGTTCTTTTTTTGTTAGGCAAAAACCATAAAGAAAACAAATCACGTATTGCCTTACACTGGACACACACACACACAAATATATACTCTACATAACCTCTTTTTTTTTAGATTTATTTATTTATTGTGTATACAGCATTCTGGCATGTATGCCTACATGTCAGAAGAGGGCAGCAAATCTCATTATAGATGGTTGTGAGCTTGCTGGGAATTGAACTCAGCAACTCTGGCAGAGCAGCCAGTGCTCTTAACCTCTGAGCCATCTCTCCAGCCCCCATAACCTCTTTTTTAAAGTTTACTTTTATTTTATGTGTATGTCATGGTGGAGTGCACACAAGTGCAGGTACCTACAGAAGCCTAGAAGAGGGAATCAGATCCCTGAGACTGAGTTATAGGCAACTGTGAGCTGCCGTAGGGGTGTGTGAACTGAACCCAGATCCTATGTAAGAACAGTAAGTGCTCTTACCTGCGGAGCCATCTCTCCAGCCTCTCTTCATAACCTCCAGGAGGACAAAAACAAGTTTAAAATCACAGCACAGTCCCGAGGAGATGGCTCAGTAGATAAAGCCCTTGCCATAAAGTGTGAGGACTGAGACCAATGCTTGGGCCCCCAGAACCCACATTATAAAGCTGGACAGGTGCAACCACTCCTTGAAATCCCTAAAACTGGGAGGCAGAAACAGGATCCCTGAGGCAAGCTGGCTGCACTAGGCAGAACTGATAGTCTGTGGGTTCACAGGAGATCTTGCCTCACTAAATAGAGAATGGTGGAGGAAGAATACAGTATCAACTTCAGGCCTCCATATGTTCACACACACACACACACACACACACACACACACACACACACACACACCATGCACAGATATACATGAAAAAATATACTACATATTGCCTGTTAGTTTCTCTTTCATCAAGCAACACACGGGGAGGGCCCCCCTCCAGTTATCTCTGAGTTGCCAATACTGTCTGGAATCAGTACAACTGTGCATTATGTTGTCTTTTACGATAATTTATTACACATGCTCAGAGTAAGGGTCAAACAATAAAGAAAATTATAAAGAAAGGAAAACGCATTGCAAATCTTGGCCTAGAAAAAAGTCGCTGTTAATAAATTGATAATCATTTTTTAATATGCTTACTCCTATAATTTATAATATCCTATAATTTATAACCTCACATCAATTCAAACAGAATACGAGCTATGGTGTAACCTGATTTTTTTTCCCCTTACAATTTCTTTTTGTTGTGTGTGTAGGGATGTGCATGTGAGTGCAGGTGACCACAGAGTTCAGAAGAGGACATTGGATCCCCCAGAGCCACTGTCATAAGTCACCTGAGGTGGGTACTGGGAACTGAACTTGGGTCCACTGCAAGAGCAGGAATCGCTCTTAACCACTGAACTGTCTCTCTAAACCCCGCCATAAGTATTGATAAAGCAAACACAATCTCAAAAATCCTTAGACAACAGATGACTTAATGAAATCTTAACACATAGCTATTCTGAAACGAATCATTTTTCTTTATCTTCTTTGAAGAGCTGGCAATAGAACCCAGAACTTTGCTTACAGGCAGCTGCTAAGCCACACCCCTGAGCCTGAAGCATCCTTTTACTTAGTAAATTGCCATCCTCACGGGTAGAGAGAGGTTAGTGTGTCATATATCAGCCCAACTTCAGGAAGATGCAACTGTGATAAGGTGATCCTTTGTTAGAAAGGCAGACCTCTAGGTCTCGGTGCCCACCTGCCATGCTCACCTGCCATGCAGAAGCACTGGACCCCGACCCCTAATAAGCCTCCCTGGCACTCTGGGACTTCTGATGTTGATCTCTGGTCTCAGTTGAGATTTGCCAGTGTTCTGGTTCTGTCATGAGTCTAGGCTAAAGGTCTCTTAAGCACAGGATGGAAGGGTTGAGAGGCCTTGAACAGTGGAGCCCAGAGACTGATTGCCAGGTACCCTTTTCCATCTGTAGAACATAGTTCCCCTTTTTTCCTTTTATTGAAAATAGTTTTTTTTTTCATACAGTATATTCTGGTTACAGTTTTCCCTACCTCTACCCCTCTCGGTTCCTCCTCACTTCCCCTCTCATCCTCCTCCACACCCTTTCTGTCTTTCCTTAGAAAATAAACAGGCGTACTAGGAATAATAATATAAAAATAGAATAAGATAAATTAAAAAACAAATTGACATAGAACAAAACAACCAAACTCTTGAAAAAGAGCCAAAGAAAAAGGACAAGAAACTCATAGATGCAGAGACACACATTGGCACACAACAGGAATCCCAGAAAAACACAAAACCAGAAGTCATAATATATACCAAAAGACCTATAAGGTAGGGAAAAGAGAGGAAGCAGCAGCCCTGACTTAACATTATGAGACCAAGAATTTCAAATATGCTATTGAATTTATTTTGTGTTGACTATCTACTGCTTGGCATGGAGTTTAAGAGTAGTTTCCCCAGTGAGACTCCCTTAGAGAAAACTAATTTTTCATTTGTGAGTAGCTATTATTAGAGCTAGCTTCTGGGTTAGGGATGGGGGCATGTGTCCACTTCTTTCAGCTCTAGGACCCCATCTGGTACAGACCCGTGCATGCTGCTGTACCCTCTGTGAGCTCATATGTGCATCAGCCCTGTTGTGTTCCGAGGCCTTGATTCCTTAGTATCCTCCATCCCTTCCTTTCAGCCTCTTCTTCTGCAGAGCTCTCTGAGCCCATAGGGGAAGGATTTGATGGTGACATCCCTTTTAGGGCTGAGTGCTCTGAGGTCTCTCACTCTCTGCATATTATCTGGCTGTGGGTCTCTGTATTTGATTTCATCTGGTGGAGGAAGAAGCTTCTGAGGATGGCTGGAACAGATTTGCTCTCCTGGCTAGTGTTGCTGGTGGGTTCCCATGGAGTCTGGTTCAGAGTTTTTAACTTGACACCCATAGTTTCTGGTGTCAATTTGACAAGATTGGGAATGATCTGGAAGACATATCTCCAGTTATACCTATGAAAGGTTATTAAATTAAGTTAGCCATGGATAATGCCTGTGAGGGACTATTTCAATCAAGTTAATAGAGATGAGCAAACCCACCGTAAAGGAGGGTGGCAACCTTTCCTAGGTGGTATCCTGGGACTGTATAAAAAGGAGGAAGTGAGTTGTGAGCATCCATTATTCTCCACTTCTTGTCTCCAGATGTCATGTGACCAGGAGTTCTCAAGCTTCTGCTGCTGTGAGCTCCCCACCATGATAGACCTTCCCCACCATGATGGAATGCACCCTTGAACTGCGAGTCAAAATCAACCCTTTCTCCCTTAAGTTGCTTTTGCCAGACTATTTCATCATAGCAACAGAAAAAAAAAAATGATTAACACATCCTTCATTGATCTGTCCACATTGCTCGGGTCGAGACTTGGTGAGATTCACTGAGATCATACAGGCAAAGCCCCGAGCTTAAGAGCTGGTGCACAGTATGTGCTTTGCAAATACCAGTGTCCCTGAGAAGAAAGACAGAAAATGTGCATGCTGTAGCATCTCACCTCATGCTGCCTCCCTCTCTTTTTATTCAGAGAGAGCAGTGAGAAGAAAATCCCAGGGCACCAAGACATAGTGATGAGCCAAAGGTGAGTTCCCCAAAGACAGGTAACATTCATAATTTCCCACCAAATCAAAAGCCCAATGAAGTCCAGACACTACTTCCAACGCACTCAAACACCCTGCTGAACAGTGGAAAGCATCATCAAATCAAACCCAAGTCTCAAAACAGATCCAACGTGCATAGGGACAGGTCACTGTTGCCTTTCTACAAAGCCCTGAGCCCCAACATTCATCTGTGTCCGCAAACAAACTTTCAGAATCTTCCTAACTCTTATCCTCAGTGAAGTCTAATTATAACTTCTTTTGTCTTGTTTGGAATGCAAAAGGATGCTGCAACCTTTGTTTGCTTAAAGTGGGCAGGAAAGCATAGCTTCAAACAAAAGGATGAGGGGACCATAAGAAGGATGTGACTTAGTTCATTTTCTTTTTTTTGCTCCACATCTGAAAAAGCAGCCAGATACCTCAGCAGTCCATGCTGAAGGATAATTGTCACATACAATTAATTCCATCTGGTCCCATAAAGAGACAGGGAAATCACTGCTTGGCAATGCTGTGTGTCTCAAGCTTCATTAAAGTGGTGTTTCCCAAGAGTCCCCTATAACAGCATGCACAGCACTTACTCCCCTTCACACCTGACTCGTCCTAAATCATCAGTCAATGTAAACAAGAGTCACAGCAGCAAGAATCACTCACTGAGGCTGTTCATAGGATGCCAGGCTTTTCCCAACCAGGGTAGGATTTTCTACATTACCTTGGTTAGCACTGTCAACTTAACACAATCTAGAATCATCTAGAAAGAGTCTCAGTGAGGGATCATCTAGATCAAGTTGACCTGTGTTTATCTGTGGGAGAATATATTGACTCTATCAACTAACATAGGAAGATCCAGCCCAATGCAGGCAGTACCATTCCCTAGGCAGGTAATCCTAGACTATTGAAGTACAGAGAGAAGGTTGAGCATCATTAATCACGTATGAGGGTTTCTCTCTCTCTCTCTCTCTCTCTCTCTCTCTCTCTCTCTCTCTCTCTCTCTCTCTCCTTTTTTCTTTTTTCTTTTTCTTTCTTGAGACGGAGTCTCACTATATAGCTCTGGCTGGCCTAGAACTTGCTCTATAGACCAGGCTGGCCTAGAATTCAGAGAGTCTCCTGCCTCTGCTTCCCAAATTCTGGGAGTAAAAGTGTGCACCACCATGCTTGACTCTCTTTTTCTTCTTGAATGTGGATGTAACTAGCTGCTTCAAATTCCTCCTTTGTCTTCCCTACAATGATGAACTATAACCTGGCATAATAATCCAAATAAACCCTTTCTCCCCTAAATTTCTTTTTGTTGAGACATTTTATCAGAGCAACAGAAACAAAGCTAGAACACCCATCAACCCAACACATGGATCCCCCTGAACCCACAGTTCTACCCCTCACTCCACTCTCTCTGCTCTTCAAGTTCCTTGGAAGACTGAAGAGGGCCTTCAGAATTTATCTAGCCAGTGTTCCTCAGGTCCACGATGACAGAGCTATCCCAGCTGAAGAACTGAACTTCACAGGTCTGACATTGACACAACCCATGGAATTCAGTTCTCAGAGCTGAGAATAAACACAGACTCTCCAGAGGAGGCATACAGTCCTTCCTCGAACGTCAGATCCTGGAGCCCTGTAAAGACACAAGACAAAATGCCTGATAAACCCAGAGCCACTGCCTCCACAGGTTGGAAACTTGTGACTCCTAATCTGGGACACAAGACAGGCAAGTTCATAAGTAATCATTAAATATGCTGGGCATGTGATACAGGCCATGTAATCCCAACACTTCGGAGGATGAGGCAGGAGGATTGTCAGTTTGAAGCTATCCTGTAATCCCTGCACTTAGAAAGCTGAAGCAAGAGGATTGTGGGTTCAAGGCCAGCCTGAAGTACATAGCAAGATCTCTTCAAAAGCAGTTGGTAACATGACAGAGGTCTTTCCTGTCTCCATTGTGCCCCTACACGTGTGTCCTTGGCCTGGAAAGCTGTTCTTGATACCCATTCCTCCTGAAGCTTTCACCTGCCACATCGCCTCCTCAGCAAGACCACTGATGGCAGAGATAGCTGAATGACCACCCTGGGTCCCTTCTGTGTTCACAGAACCCTCAGGGTACGCACACTCCTGGCACAAAGACTCCATTTCTTAGCCTTGAGTGACCCAGTTCTACACGGAAACAGAGGTGATGAGTTGACAGCTATTCTCAGAGGGCACAGTGCAGCTGCATCCATGCCATGCAGATGAGGACCATGCCCCACCCAGGGTAGGGCAGGGCACCGTACTAGAAGAGCTTCGAAACTGTACCACTTCTTCAAGAACTGGAGACTGCTCACAGCAGCACAGCAGCAAGAACAGGACCTCCCTCTGTTCAAGCCACTGCTATTTAGGGGTCTCCGTTAGAGTCCTTGAATGTGACAGTTTCACCAATACCTCTTCTCCATCCCCTCCTCACACCTATCATTTCCCTGTGTCCTGCCCATTCCTTCCCTTAGATGACTCTAGAGATGATTATAATCTGTAACTAACTGGTAGATCCTTTGATGTAATTATTTAATAAATATATCTCCCCAACAAGATTATTATTGTCCTTGTTTTCACAAGGACAGAGCCCATGCTAGTGCCTTTTTAAAAATATATAAACAGAAGCCAGGGATGGTGGCATCCACTTGGAACCCTAGTACTTGGGAGGCTGTGGCAGGAGGATTTCTCTCTGAGTTCAAGGTCAGCCTGGGATGCATTATGGGTTCCAGACCAATTAGGGTTACAGAGTAAGACTCTGGAAAAAAAGACCCCCCCAAAACAGTAATAACTAAAGTAAATAATTATTGTAAATAAGTACAAAAGCTTTATTGAAATAGAACTCACAACTATACAATTCACTTATTTATAAAGGATAAAATTCACTGGCTTTCAATTTATTCATGAAGTTGTTTGATGATCACCATAATTAGTCTAAGAATGTTTTAATCATCCCTAAACTATATGCTAATCACATTTACTCCTGGCTTCTACTCCCTACCTCTGGGCAATCGCTAATCTACTTCCTGTCTTACATATATTGGCCTATTAAAAGCATTTTTTATGAATGAAATCAAATCACATGTAGCCTTTTATGACTTGTTTTTTCGCTTCATGTTCTCAAAGTTTATCTGTTTATCTGTGGCTTAGTGTATGTATCAGTGTTTAAGTCATTATATGGGTTTCATGGGGGAAAAAACTACTTCACTATGTGGATATACCACATTTTCTCTACCAGCAATTGATTGGCATTCCTATTGTTTCTGCTTTTCCTAAGTATTTGTTTTTTATTGGTTTTAAATTATGTGTATGTGTGGGTGTCTATGTGTGGCTATACGCACATGAATGCTGGTGCCAAAGGAGGCCAGAGGTAACGGAATCCCCTAGAGCTGGATTTACAAGTGGTTGTGAGCCACCAACATGGGTGCTGGATATCAAACTTGGGTCCTCCGCACGAACAGTAGGTGCTCTTAAACACAGAGCCATCTCTCCAGCCTACTTCTACCCCTTGACTGCTACAAGCATTTCTATGGCCACTCCCGGCTTTATACTGATACCTGCTGTCATTTCTCTTGACTCTTTACCTAAGAGAATTATTGGGTTACATTAAATCTATACTGCACCTTTCGAGACCTCTCACACTCTTTGCCGAAGTCGCTACACCATTTGATATTTCCACCAGCGGGGACTGGGGTTTCCTTTCTCCACATCCTTGTGATTGCCTGACTTTTCAATTGCAGTTTTCCCAGTAGGTGCAAAGTGATATCTCATTGTGGTTTTGATTTGCATCTCCCTGGTGGCTAACGACGTTGAGCATCTTTCCATGTATTTGCAGCATTTGTACAGCTACTCTGAGGTGAAAAAAAAAAATCTATTCATATCTTTTTTGTCATTTCTGAAAAGGGCCATTTGTCTTTTTATTATTAAATTATAAGGACTATTTATATATCCTAGATACATCATATGGATCATGTTTCCAAATTTTTTATGCTTATATAAGCTGACTTTTAACTTTGTGTGCATGTGTTCAATCCCATAATGTTATTTCCAGCTGCTAGAAGACACCTGGATCATAGAAGACACTCCAGGGATTTTCAAGAAAAGAAGGCAAGTAAATGCCATTTGGGGTCCTTGAATTCATTTTCTGCACCCTCATCCCCATGTTGTGAATTGAAATGAGGTAAATGCCCTCCATTTATGCCCAATTCGTTCTTTTCTTCAGCCTATCTGCCTTCAGAGTTTCTGTGTGAGCCAGGCTCCAGAGATGAAAGATTCTATCATCCGATCCCTGCTCTCTAGAAGCTTTCTGAGCACATGAGCGTGAGCAAGCCAAGTCTCCTGGCATGCCAAGTCTCCTGGGAAGAGAAAGAGCCAATCACACTGAAAGGCCAATCACATTGATCCAGTGCCATCTCTCCCTCCACCTCCACCCACTCATCACTCACTCACAGAGTCCCTGGTGGGTGAGGCCAGATGCGCAGGATGCAGCAAGATCAAGGCTAGCATGGCCTTCGCCCCCACCCTCATGAGATCTCCCTGAGAGCCATGCCAACCATCAAGTTCCATCATGATGAGTACCTCCAATGAAAACCTCAAGATGGTCTGAAGAGTCAGTGCTTCCAAAGAACGACATGGAAGGAGATACCCAGAGGTAAGTACACTATGGTCTGGTCCAAAACAGTCAAAAGGAAAGAAACACAATGTGTAAACCACGACAGGTTGTGGCCCACTCACTCCTAGGAGAGAGCAGGCCAAGGGAGGCTCAGGCAAACCATTCAGGCCAGCCTTGTTTAGGAACTCGGGGCTGTCCTACAGAATATGGAGAAAGTGGAGAGAGGTATGATCCAATTGCATTATTTAAATATTTCAGCTGGGCTTGATAAACAGTTGGAAGACATGAAATAATCCTAAATAGCTGTCATCTGATCATACAGTTTAACAAGGGCTCCTACAGGATCTCAAGCAGGTAGACTGAGATTTCTACTTCTTTACTCCCCTTCTCTCAACAGAAGTGAAGAGCCCACCACCGCGTGCTAGGCATCAAATACAGGGCCTCATGAGTACCTGGCAAATGCACTACCATGCCCAGCCTCACACCTCTTCTAAATTATTTTGAGACAGAATATCACTAGGTTGTCAAAGTTGGCCTTAAACTGGGAATCCTCCAGCCTCAGCCTCTGGAGTTACTAGAATTACAGGCCTATGCCACCAGGACCTGGTAATCTATAGTTCTCTTAGAATCAGTATGTCCTCCTCACTGCCCTCTAGGTGATCCTCCCTTGTCCCCAGTCATTTTCCCACCTTCTGCCCACCTGACATGCTTGCTTTTGAAGACCACTATCAAATGACATCCTTGCAAGGTCCTGTTAGTAGTCCCTGCATCACCAGTAGCAGTGAGGTGTCTGAATGGTGCATCTTTTCTTGGTCCACCCCTAACCGATTAACTTGTAACTGATCACCAGACCCTCCAGCCTCCAGGGCCCCAGTTTCAACATGCAGTCAGCCACCAAAGTCAATGTCTCCCGTTTACTAGGACATGCTCTGAGCCATGAGTCACACTGTTAAACTTCAAGAAATCGGTAGTGAGGGCCTAGGAAAACAAAAGAACAACAGAAGGTCCTTCAGTCAACACTGGTCATCTGAATTTACCAACACAACTGCTCTGTGCATCCTGAGCACTTCCCCAGCACCAAGCCCAGGAAAGCTGAAGTTGTGTTAAATCAATTATAAAAATGCTGACCTTTACTTTCAGATGGAATACCTACTAAATGTGGTGGGTATAATTTGCCTTGTGAAAAGAAATCATTTGGCCCTGGTCTATTATAACGGCAAGGCTAGTCCTTTCTATTTTAAGTACTCACTGCTTTTCTTTATGTGTGTTCTTCCCAGTACCTGGGGGGAAAAAATAAACACAAATCTGAAGGTTGTTATAAATATGACTTTGCTAACCTTCTGCCCAAAATACAAGCATGGTTCCTGCTAAATGGTTAGAAAAATGAATGGGCTTCCCATATGTGGTGCTTCTAGAAGAATCAATTCTTGGTACCAGGTATAAATTTAATAACCTTTCAAAACTAAACTAATGCTGATTTCCCATTCATTTCCCTGTGGTGTAAAGATGTATCCAAATTGTTTTAAGTACTTTCCCTTTAAAAGAAGGGAGGAGCTGGGCGGTGGTGGCGCACGCCTTTAATCCCAGCACTGGGAGGCAGAGGCAGGCAGATCTCTGTGAGTTCGAGACCTGCCTGGGCCACAAAGTGAGTTCCAGGAAAGGCACAAAGCTACACAGAGAAACCCTGTCTCAAAAAAAAATAAATAAAAATAAAAGAAGGGAGGAAAGAAGGAAGGCAGGAAGCAAGGAAGGAAGGGAAGGAAAAAAGGAAGAAAAAGGAGTTAGTTACATAACCTTTTACTTTAAAAAAATTAAATGGGGTATATAAATATCTCATTACATCTCTGCACACAGACTTAGGAGAAAAGCTGGAACAGACCAGTAAATGTTTTAAAAACACAGCCAATAAATCTTTGCCAATGAGAAAAACTGGAAGGGCATCCTCTGGTATTTCATCTTACTAACCCTTTTTGTGAAGGAAAGCCCCACAACAACCATAAGGTGGGTTCTTGCAACAAAGAGACTTTATGATATAACTCACCAAACAAATGACTCTAGCCTATGTGCCTTGTGCTGGGCCCCAGGCACCTCCAGGTTCTAGGCCCATTGGCTGGGATACAGACGACAGAGGCTGGCACAAAACATGCTCAAAGTCATGAACACTATCTAAAAAGTCCATGAGTACTATCTAAAGGCTGGGCTCTTGAGACAAAAGTGGCCACAACTTTCCTCCCTAGTCTGTCAGCCTGTCCACTTCCAAGTTTACAACTGTCTACTAGTAGAGGAGAAAGCTCTAAGCTCTACCTCTCTCTCCACCGTTGTGATGGTCTATCCGCACATGAAATGTCCCCTGTGCCTCAGGTCTAACCTTTTGTGGTTATTAAGGCTCAGTCCCCGGAACAAGTTACTTCTGTTCACTTTGCCACCTCTCAAAGGGCTTCTCTCACCCTGTGGCCTCTTCCCCAGCCTTTGATTCAGCGGAAACACTTTCATTCTGATCTTCAGATTATAGACTCTTTGTACGCACAAGAAATATCATGCTGGACTAGAGTGTAGTCTTCACTCAATCTCCCACATAACATCTGGCTTACAGGATGCACTTAATATGTAATAACAGTACTATCATAGCTAACAACCACCAAGTGCTTATGTTCCAGCCACTGGGTTGCATGGATTATCTTATATTTCACAAGAAAGCCAAGAAGTAGGCTGTCTTATCAGCATCATATTATATGTTAGGAAAGGCTTAGGAAGGTTCAGCTGCCTTCTACTACAACTGGGAGCTTAAGTCCAGAACCCACACTCACAGCTACTCTATTACTCTGGCTGAGGAATAAACTGAGCACAGCTGAAGCAATCCATGATGGGTCTGGCTGCCTCACAGCCATCAGCATCCCAGACCAGAGCTCCCATCTCCCCTTTCTAAACCACATCCCTGTTCCACCCAGCATTAGAACTTATCCCTAGGGCCAAAGGTAGAGAGACAGTCCAGACGTTGTCCTCTGTCAGATCTGCTCACACACTTGAATCATCTCAAAAGGGACTCATTCTCAATCTTAGCCACAAACACATGGCTTCACAAAAACTGCTGTTACAAAGAAGAAAAAAATTGTAAGTAACATGAATGCCGAGAAATGAGGCTTCCCTCTACATACTCCCTCCCATATGCCAATAGAATGGTGGATTTTAACAGCAAATGAACAAGGAGGTCCTCCAAACCATCAGGTTAATGAATCAAGTAAATCCTCAGGCTTCATATTCCAGATTTCTATCTCCCCCCACTGTCCTTACCATCTTGCTAACAGAGTCATTTCTGGGCCTTTCTGCTATTCCACGGAGCTGGCTTGTCACTTAAAGGCCTATTAACTAACTGGAATTTGCCATTTTGTAGTTGCAAATAAAACCCGTGCATAGTTGTGATGAGTTTGTCATGGGAGCTGATTAATTGGCAGTTGTGGAGCTCTGAAAATAAAGCTGCATTTCATTAACATAGATTTGCAATTTGGGTTGGATATTGTGATTTAAACGCATTCACTCCATTATGAAGAGAGGGGTGGATGAGAAAAGGGAAGTCTACGTGATTAGGAGTGAGCCACTATAGGGGATAATGAAAGCTATGTTACCCTGGTTTGTCCTGCCTGGTCTGCTCTGCACACCTGATGTGTTCTCGGGTATGTCAGCTCACATGGTCCTCAAGGTCAGCTCACATGGTCCTCAAGGTCATCACAGGACATAGGCAATATTACCGTTTGCCTCTTGCATGGGAGGAAATGGAGGTATGTGCTTAGTAAACTGTAGAGCCGGGGTGAAGGTTCAGACAGGCTCCCTCCAGAGCAGTGGTTCTCAACTGCGGACACTGGCAATGACTGCAAATGGTCTGACAGCCATATCAGTATGTCATAAGTCTGTGTATCTAATAGGAAGAGGCCAGGGATGCTGCTGAGCAGCCTACAAGGCATAGGACAGCCCCCCAGAGCAACAAACGGATGATGGACTTCTAAATAGTAGTGGTCTCAAACTCTACTACGAAGCCTGGTTTTTGGTACTGTGACCAAGGCTTGACTCAGAGGAAGGGACTGCTAAGAGGCCAGCCACTCACACCAAGATCACTCCTTCCTATACATTAGTCTCGGCACTCACCAGCAACGAAACTCCACACACAGGCTTCATGCTACTGCGCTTGTTAAGATCCCAAATTTTCTCTCTCAAAGCCTCTGTGAAATTGCAGGTCCCCTAGGCAAAGGTAGAAAATCTCTACTAATAAATAAAATCTCTACCAATTAAACACATTGGGGGTGGGGGAGAACTAACAAACGCATCACTAGAGTAAAAGTGAGGGTTAAGAAGCAAGTTATCTCTGTATGGGTTACAACTTAGCACCAGACAAAAATACCCTTTCAAAGCCGAAGAACACATCAAATAAAATGGTTTTAAAAATAAAGGGAAAGCTTTCCTTTCCATTGTTTCTATACAACTTTTCTATAAATCTAAAAGTATGCTAAAGTTAAAGGTTTATTTTTAGAGACAGAATGAAGAACTGGTACCTACAGGAAAGCGAACATCAGATCTGTGTCACACCACACATGAAATCAAAGTCAAAGCTGGAGAGGTGGCTCAGGGATGAGGGCCCTTATAATCATGAAGACGTGAGCTAGATACCTAGAACCCATGTTTTTGTGGTTGTGACAGGGTCTCACCATGTAGCCCTGGCTGGCCTGGAACCCAGAGATCTTTCTGCCTCTGTCTCCTGAGTCCTGGGACTAAACCAGTGGTTCTCAACCTGTGGGTTTTGACCCCTTTAGAGCTTGAACAACCTTTTCACAGGGCGGGTGTCCTGCATGTCAGATATTTACACTATAATTCATAACAGTATATATAGTCATGAAGTAGAAATGAAAATGATTTTTATGGGTGGGGGTCACCACAACATAAGGAACTGTATTAAAGGGTCATATTAGGAAGGTTGAGAACCACCGGATTAAAGACATGATGTTGCACTTATAATCTCAGTACTGGGGAGGTGGAGACAGGCAGGTCAATGTGGCTCCTTGGCCAGCCTACTTTACTTGGCAAGCTCCAGGCCAGAGAGAGGTTCTATCTCAAAAAATGGTCAAGGACTACAAAGACGACTCACCAGTTAAGAGCACCTGCTGCTTTTCTAGAGGAGCCAAGTTTGGTTGTCAGTGCCTACATGGCAGATCACAGCTGTCTGTAACTCTAGTTCCAGGGGATTCAACATCCTTTTCTGGCCTCTGTGGGCATGCACATGGTGCACAGACATACATGCAGGCAAAACACCCATACACATAAAATCATAATAAAAACTAATGACTAAAATAAAATAAGAGTTTAATCTTTAAAAAACATAGCCAACGGCTCCCGAGGAACACACATGCAAAACAGGCAAGCACATACACACACACACACACACACACACACACACACACACACAGCAAATACCTAACATGACAACAAGCCTGGAGGAGATTCCGAAGTAAATGTAAGAATAGCTCTTTATAACCATCCTTAAAGAAGGCCCTTTCAGCTAGGCACAAAGAGCATCAAGGACACGGGACAGGCTTGAGACGCCCATTGCAGCGACACGGTCTCAGGCTGGATAAGCAAAGAGGTTCGGCTCAGTAAGGAAATCATGGCAACTGTTTGCGCAGCTTTTCCTGTGGGAGAAATCTCACAGGCAAAACTTTGAATCTCAGGTTTCAGAAGTCCAAGAGAATAGCCCTTGAGGGCAGCCCCCTGATACTTCCCTCTAATTAGCTTCGAGTAGGTGGGACATCCTCTTCCCTTTTCTCTGCTGCTGGTGTCGCCATTTTTTGAAAAGAATCTCCAATGACAGGAACTGAATGTGAGCACAGAGAAATTAAGAGTCTAGTTTCTAGAACAAGAAGATTCTTTTGACTTTAGTTCCTGAGCTAATATGACTGACATTTTCTCCAGCAGTGGGAACAACTAGCAACATTGTTCATATGCCGAACACGGCTGATCCCTGAATACCAGGCTGCCCCAAAATAGTAACACTTCTTGACCCACCCAATGGCCCAAAGAAACAAGGTCGAGGTCTCCAGAGCTCATGCCCAAACCTCCGGGGAATATTACAATTTTAAGATAACAATTTTTTTTTTTTTACCATGAACTTGTGGCTTCACTTTACCAAGGAGGAGATTTAAGTAGCTGTAAGCCAAAGGATGTGGGGTTTAGCACAGTAGAGAACCTAAGAAAGTTTATACAGAGAGGTAGATAAGACTCCTTGCCATCTCTCTGATGATGTCCTCACCTGTTCAAGGACTGCTCCTTTGGAATTGATTGAACCCCAGACCCATAATCCCATTGTTAGAAAAGTTGCACCTAGATAGTCAAGACATTCACTTCAAAATAATCTTTCTTTAGATTTAAGGAACGCAGAATGCCTGGAGATCTCTATAATGTTCTCCTCAATCTTTAGTTCTAAGGGAGGTAGACTTGATTGTGTCAATTTAATGTAAAGCATGTGAATTAACTTCCTGGAAAACAGTGTGTCTGCCTAAAATAAATGCAAAAGCCAGGGAGATGGCTCAGTGGTAGAATATTTGACTAGCATCCATGAGGCCCTGGGTTCAATTCTCAATGCTAAATAATCTGTGATCGCCACTGCTTGGGAGGCTTGAGGCAGGGGATCACAACTTCAAGGCCTGCCTGAGCTATGAAGGAAGTTTTAATGCCAGCCTGGGCAACTGAGCAAGACCCTATCTCCAATAAAACATGAAAAAGGTTAAGGATATAGCTCAGTGGTAGAGTGCTTGCGTAGCATTTATGAATGTGGAAGGCTGTGAGCTCTTTCCCTAGCAATGTCCACAGGAAGAAATGCAGGAGCTAACCGTAAGAGAAAACTAGGTATAGTTTGATGTTCAGAAAAGAATAAAAGAGATATCAGGTGTGGTGGTGCATGCCTTCAATCTCTATGCTTAGGCAGCAGAAGCAGGCAAATCTTTGTAAATTCAAGGCCAGCCTGGTCTACATAGTGAAACCCTGGGAGTATGTCGGGGGTGGGGGGAGATCTGGATGAGGAAGCCTTGGTTGGTTTGCAGCTTCCCTTCCCTATAAAAGCTGTGTATGTCTCTGAGCCCCTCACTTAGAAAGAATTTGTGACAGGTCTGACTGTCTTCTCACTGAACTAGCATTTTTCTAATTTACTTTCTTTGCCTTAACACTTCATCTCGGGGTTGGGGATTTAGCTTAGTTCGGTCCTCAGCTCTGAAAAAATAAAATAAAATAAAGAACACTTCATCTTTTGACTTAACTGGCCTGTTGTAGGGTAGCATCCAGACAGTCAGTGGAACATATATTTGGTTTTCCTATAGTCTTCTTTTACAGAATCAAAAGACACCTTTCTACACAATGGATGACAAACAGTAATGAGAAAACCAACCATGGTGGCCCACATCTGCAACCCCAGAACTGGGGAGCTGAGTTGAAAAGAATACCATGAGTTCGAGACCAGCCTGGTCTATACAGTGAGCTCCAGGCCAGCCTGAACTACAGGGTAAGGCACCATCTCAAAAAAACAAATATTGGCATAGACACTATATGAAGCAGTGTGGCGCGGTAAAGTAGAGTATGAGTTGGAGTCCCTACTGCAAAATGAGGCCTTGGGTAGAGAGTTTGATCTGCCTGAGTCTCCATTTCCTTCGCAATCAAATTAGTGTGATTCATTCAAGCAACAAATATTTAATACGTGCTCATAATGTGACAATTTTACCACCACTCACAACCTTCCAAATTTCATGGACCGATTATATGAAAACACACACACACACACACACACATACACACACACACACACACATACACACACACACACACACAAATGCTTTACAAATTGTAAATCATAAACATGTACCATAAGTTATTTTTAAAATCTTCTAATTAACTGGGATTGAAGCTGAGGCCAAAATAAGAAATTTTTGCCAGATTCTAGAACAATCTGAGAGGGGGATCATTATCACAATTCAAAACGTGCCCAAAGCTGGCTCTTGGGAACCACACCCAGTAACACAAATTGCTGACCGTTAGAGAAAACAATACTGCAGTGAGCTGAGGAAAAACATTCTTGACCTCTCACAGCCTTTGAGAAAGTGGGACTGTACGGATCTAGAAATGAGGGAGACAAAGGATGCACCCATGACCAGAGCCCCAGTGGCCCCTCACCCCATCCCCTTCCAGGGCCTTCAAGCATCTCAAAGTAAGGAGCGGCTAATCTCCCACAGCCAACCATACAAGCAAATCCAGCGTGAGCAGACCTGAGTCAGACATTCAGCCTCCTTTGCTCCCTCTGAATTCTCCTACAAAGACGCTTGGTGATATCCTACCCAAGTAGTGAATAAGGACCGCAGTGAGATTAAAAATGATAATAATAATAATAATGAGATGTTGATTCTGCTCAAAAGCCCAATCCTGGGAACTTGGGGACAAAGTATCAGAAGGACTGAGACAACACCAAAGCTGAACAGAAACAGACAAATAAAACAACAGACATTGACTGGGAAGATCTCAAATGCCAAGACAACACCGTATTAAATAATCCTGAGGCCCATGGGGCTTTAAGAAAGAAAAGTTACATTGTTACCAATTAAAATATGTCTAGCTTTACAGAAAAAAGAAAAAGAAAATTAAAAAATTATTTCTACAGACGAGACTGGAGGAGATTGAGAATAGACATACAATAAAAAAAAAAGCTGCCATAACCCCCTCCCCCCTCACGCTCAGTATTTGTAATGTAATATTTTTTATAAAATCGATAACTTGCCAAACAGAAGCCACACCACCAGGATTTAAAGCACGTCACAGTGACCCATATTGCCATCCTACCCCAAAGTAACAGAAGGTTAAAGCATTTTTCTTTTAGAAGTGGACCCATGTCTTAAGCATTATCACTGGAAATATTTCTAAACCACTGACATTTTTATATTTACAGCCCATGACGAAAGCCTCACCTCCTTTAACTCTAGTGTCACTCACTACACCTTAAACATCTTGATTATATCTTTAATGTACCATTTGCTCTGCAATAATCCACCGCACAAAAGCCGGCTTCCTCGCAGACACAAGGTAAGTACACAGTAAATCAGCTTGCCATGATTATTTTCCTAACTCCTACACACCCGTGAGCTCCAATTCCAGTTTCCTTATCTTTTCCAATTCGGCCTCCCTCCCCCCTCCCCCACCCCTCCTCATGTTGCTGCCCCCTCCTGTTCATCCTGCCTACCCCCTTGCCATGGCAGCCTGGCCAGGTTTTACCACGCCAATGGACCCCCGCTGCCGCCATCCTTGGAGGGAAGAGAGATGCCAAGGGCCTTGCAGAAGAGCATCTTTCTCTTGGCTCACTGGGGCAGAGGAAGGAACTCACAGGCCAATTTGCATAGGCTTTTATTCCATTCCACACCCTGCGAGCTAACTCTCTCTGGAAAGTCCCTTCTCAATTCCCTCCTCGTGGCAGCTAGGGAGGAAGCGGCTGGGCCGGAATCGAAGGTTCCAGCCCAGCCGGCCTGTGTCAGCATCTTAGGGCAGAAGCCAGCGGCTCCCACTTGAAGCCAGCAGGGTCTAGACCCATGCAGATGCCCACAAGGACCCTCTCCCAGCCACGGGGGGAGCTGCTGACTACAGCTATAATGGCCTGCAAGTTCTAGAGAGTTCTTTGCAGGGCAGAGTATGCTCCAGCCTCCCCTGAGGAAGTGCTGGTCAGGCGTTGGGTCCCTGGCTTCCTGTCTGTACTCTCCCCAGCCTGTGGGGAAATCCCGAGAGCTTTATCGGCTGCCCAACGAGCCTGTTGGCTTTTCAAGTAGGCGTAGACTGAGTTTCGACCAAAAAAACCTCAATTTAACACTAGCCAAAATAAATAAATAAATAAATAGCATGTGTACGGGTATTTAAAAAAAAGAGAAAGAATTGGCCTCCGGGGTGGGGATCGGGAGGAAAGGTCTCTGCCTAGCTTCAGACACACAGGCCTGGATTGGCTCAACAGTGGAACATGCTTTCAACTATGAACTGGCAGCTTCAAGTGAGTGTGGACCTGGCAGGCAAGAAGGACACTCAGAAATCCGTTCCCAAGCATCCTCCTGCAGAAATGCAGGAACTCCAAAGCAGTCTGTGTCTCTGTTAATAGCCTCAGCAACCTCTAAATTTTAATGAGGTCCCATCAGACAGCAGGCGCTCTGACAAGCGTTTCACAAACATGATCTTTCCTGATTTCACAATTTTAATCTTTGGTGAGGTTAGGGGACTTGCCTAAGGTCACGTAGTCCCTCTATGGGTGCCCTTCACTGCTCATATCCTCATTAGAAAACCCTTACAAGGTCTTTGGAATGTGTAATTAAAAAAAAAAAAAAAAGTTCAAATTCTCAGTCAAGATAAATAAATAGAGCCACCCTGGGAAATTACCCACAGACAGAAAAGAGACAGTTCAACGATTCTGCTCCTGGCACAGGTGGTCATTGCTCTGAACTCTGCAGATGGTGTCCATCGCTCATCCTACTGGGATTGCAAAGCTTTCTTTAAACTTCTCTTGCAGCTAGCTTTTTGGAAAGCAAACATTTATAGAGCATCATTGTAAGTCAGACACGGAACATATATAATGCCCTATTTAATCCTCCTGACAACACACACACACACACACACACACACACACACAAAATAGTTACTATTCTTAATCCTTGGATTATAAATAAGAAAGTGGGGCTCTGAAAGATTTTTAACACTTGCTCATTGTCACATAGCTAGAAATTAGCAAAGCTGGGATTTGAAATGATGTTAGTTGTCTCCAAATCTCTGATGCTCCCCTATCTTACCTCATACTGCCTCTCAGGGAGCTCTACTCTCTGAGAAGGGACCTCCTTGGGGTAGAGACGTGGCTCCAGGCCTCTGAGGAGATTCTCAGCCGGCCTGCAGGTGCTGACTTTAGCATTTGCTGAACTCCTGTGTGGAAGAGAAGAAACATATTGGTAACCAGAACGTCAAGAAGCATGTCCTCTTAAGGTATACGTGACCTATCTGTGAAGCTTTAATAAAAGGTCAAAAGCTGTAGAATGTCAGTTAGTGACAAGCCTGTTTGAAGACATCTGAAATCATTTGGATCCATTGACTGGGGTGAGACCTGGATAGAATTATCAGGGGGAGCTACAGCCTGGCCAGTGTCTGCTGACAGTTTCATGCCCCATGTTCCAGACTGTTCACTCCCGCATTCCCAGGGCCTCCTTCTTCACACCTGGGCCTCATTCATCTTGGTTTTCTAGAAGCAGTCAGGTGTGCTCTCAGAGCCAGATGCATAACTCTTGCTGCTAGCTCTATGCACTTCCCATTGTCTGCCTTTTTGCCTTGGGAAGCACAGACTAAAACCAAGAGGCAGGTTTTTGCAGATGAAACGCGAGTTGAGCCTCTTCCCTTCGTAATTAAAATTTTAAGGTTTTTTTTTTCCTTTTGGGGGCAGGGGGGGAGGGGTGCAAGGTAAAGGCAAGCCTAAATACCGTTTGTGGAACTTATGACACATGCCAGGCAAAGCACTTCACCACCACTGCGGCACTGAATACTTACCACACGGCTATTTCTAACTCCTAGAAATATACAGAAGAAGACAGTCCCTCAGACAAATTAACAGCTTAGAGGGTGAGTCAGGAGGTGCTGGGGAAGAACTGTTGAATGAGTAGGAGGCGATCCACGTGAGAACACTCAACATCTTCCTTGGTTCAGAGCCCCAGTCTAACTAAATGCCATGCTGGGGGCTACAGGGAAGGCTCAGTGTTAGTTAAGAATTCAGCACACACCTTTAATCCCAGCACTCAGGAGGAGGCAGAGGCAGGTGTATCTCTGAGTGTGAGGCCAGCCTGGCCTACAGAGAGAGATCGAGGACAGCCAGGGCTACACAGAGAAACCTTGTCTCAAAAAAAAAAAAAAAAAAAAAAAAAAATTCATATTTCTGAATCAAAGTACAGTTTCCAAACATGTTGAACATTGGTATGCTGAACCTGACAGGGCCTGAACGCCTCCCAGTAACTCCACTCAACATCTTTTGAGCCCTGCATGGTCTTTTGTTTTGATCCCAAGCAGCACACTTTCCTCTGGATATCTCACCATCTGCTCTACCCCCAGTTCTCCATTGTATTAGACATCTGGAAACACACATATCCCACAGTCAGTATTACTACTGACCATCCTCAGTTTCACACGGCACCATGTGAACTGATACTTGCAAATATCAGGACCAGGAATAAAGCTGATAAGCAGTATAGACATCTATCAGTCTTCCTTGTGAATTTCGGAACTTTTTTTCCTCTGTGAGCCCTGAAAAGCACATCCACACAGTGCCCAGAGTCCCTAATATTGGTACCTGGATTAATGTTTAAGTCAGGGTTTTGTTCCATGTTCCAATGAAGGAGGCATAAGGACACTTGAAATGTCACGGTGTATGCGAATTTTAAACTGAAAGGACAGTCCTCAGTCATGCCCTAGGGGCCTTGGGGATGTCTCCACCCTTCTGGAGCCCTCAGACTGACTGATCTGGTACTTGGAAACTGTGAGGTAGACAGCTAGGAAAAACCACCACCAAGCGTCATGATGAGGCTTGTGTTTTCAGCCCACTCAGTAGATGATAGACTTCAGGCTCTTGAACCCAGGAAATACAAAGCTAAATATAATAGCAGCTGTTGGGGTTAAAGCTGGTACTGATCAGCTGGAGGCTCCACACAGCCTACTTAACTGTTCATCTGTGCACAGCTGTTCTCACTAAGGATTTACACACGTGTAAATGCAACAGAGAGTCGTCTGAACAGCCAGGTCTTAGACTCCAGCTGAGGAACAACTACTCTGATCCCTTCAGTGTCTCTTCCAATAAAATCAAGAACATCTACCTAGCAGAGTTGCACTGAAGATGACATTTATCTTAAAAGTCAGTGAAAGTGCCAGATGCCTGGCCCCCAGCCCACTCTGAAAAGGACAAAGCCAAAAAAAGCACCTATTATGACCTTTTTTATTTTGTTCTATTTGAGATTTTTGGTTTGTGTTTTTTTTTTTGTTTGTTTTTTTAAGATTTATTTATTTTGTATAGAGTGTTCTGCCTGCATGCCAGAAGAGAGCACCAGTTCTCATTACAGATGGTTGGGAGCCACCATGTGGTTGCTGGGAATTGAACTCAGGACCTCTGTAAGAGCAGCCAGTGCTCTTAACCACTGTGCCATCTCTCCAGCCCTGGTTTTGGTTTTTGAGATAAGCTCTCAGTAGCCCAGGCTGATGCGTGCATGCGATGCGTGTGTGTACATGCCATGTGTGTGAAGGTGCCTGCAGAATCCAGAAGAGAGAGTCAGATTCCCGGACGCTGGAGTTATAGGAAGTTGTTAGCCATCTGATATGGGTACAGGAAACTGAACTCAGATCCTCCATCAGAGCGCTGAGTCCTCTTAACCACTGAGCAAGCTCTCTAGCCCATAGATAGATAGATAGATAGATAGATAGATAGATAGATAGATAGATAGATAGATAGATAGATAGATAAAGATAGATAGATAGATAGATAAAGATAGATAGATAGATAGATAGATAGATAGATAGATAGATAGATAGATGATAGATAGATAGATAGATAGATAGATATGTAGAGATATAAAGATTTCTTTTCTTTTATGTGTCTGAGTATTTTGCCTACATGTATATATATGCACCGCATGCATGCCTGGTGCCCTTGAAGGTCAGAGGAGGGCATCAGATCCCCTGGAACTGGAATTATATGTGATCCACCATGTCGGTCCTGGGGCTAAAACCCCCTGTCTTCTGCCAGAGCAACAAATACTCTTCCCCGCTGAGCCGTTTCTCCAGCCCCACCCCTCAAATATATATTTTAAAGAAACTACTAAAAGCTTGTGGTTGTCATTTAATTTCTTCGGGGGGAGGGGGGACTTTGAAGATACCAAACACACAGAAAAGGTAAGAGTAATGATGTGTAGACAGGAAGTAGATAGAAGTGAGGAAGGCCTTTCGTAGCTTTTCTCCTCTGTTTTCTATGCTAAAAAGAATAAATAAGGGCACCTGCCACCGGCCAGAGAAGCAGGAAGGCAATCTTCAGATTTTCACTCTCTCTCCTCTCCTGCAAATCCAATCCCTCACCTCAGTAGCAGACCACCTGCTGTGCCTCTGTCTCCAGGAACAGGCAGACCTCCTACAGCCTACCTCACCACCCCATCCCTTTGTCTCAGCAGCCAGCTCCCACAGGCATTCCCTGGGAAGCTGCCGAGCCTGCCAGGGAAACAAACCAGCGATCCTCAGTTCTTCACTCTCCCTCCTCTCCTCCAAATCCAATTCCCCTGTCTCATCCTCGGCTCTGTACCAGACTACCAGCTGTGGCCTCTCCTCTCTCTCTCTCTAATAATTCAAAACTAAACAGAAAAATACTGGAGTTAACTGACGTGTCATAAACCAAATGGACCTAAAAGATATTTACGAATCATTTCACCTAAATACAATAGAATATACCTTGTTCTTGGCACCTCGTGGAACATTCTCCAAAACTGACCACATACTTAGACACAAAGACAGTCTCAACAGAAAAAAAAAAAAAAAATTAAATAACATCCTGAATCTTATCAAGCCACCACTGATTAAAGCTGTATTTCAACAATGGAAAAAAACAGAAAGCTTATAAACTCATGAAAACTGAAACACTCACTATTGAATGAAAAAAAAAAAAAATGGGTCAAAACAGAAATTAGGAAAGAAATTAAAAACTCTCTAGAATTGAGTGAAAATGAAAAGACAACATATCTGAACTTCTGGAACACAATGAAGGTGGTTCTGAGGGACAAGTTCAGAGCCCTTAATGCCTATATCTAAAAGAGAGAGAGAGAGAGAGAGAGAGAGAGAGAGAGAGAGAGAGAGAGAGAGAGAGAGAGAGATCTCAATTGGTAACTACACGGCACACCTGCAAGCTGTAGAACAGAAATAAGAAATAATGCCCAGAACGAGTCGATGGCAAGAAATAATCCAACTCGGGACTGAAATCAATAGAAAAGAAAAACATGCAAAGCATCAGTGAAACAATAAGTTCTTTGAGAAAAATCAATAAGATTGACAAACCCTTAGCCAAATTAACTAAAAGGTGGAGAGAGAAAATCTAGATTAACAAGATTAAAGACAAAAAAAGGGGGACATGCCAACAGAAACTGAGGAAATCCACAGAATCATAAGGACATGCTTTAAAAACTCATACTCCACCAAATTGGAAAATCTAAAAGAAATGGATAATTTTCTCAATCCATATCACTTACCAAAGTTAAATCGATTGGATAAGCGCTATAAATAGACCTAGTGAAATAGAAGCAGTAATTAAAATTCTACCAACCCAGGACCAAGATGGTCTTAGCACAGAATTCTTCCGGACTTTCTAAGAAGAGTTACCCCAATGCTCTTCAAATTATTCCACAAAATAGAAACAGAAGGAACATTTTCCATTTCTTTTTATAAGGCCACAGTTGCTTTGATACCTAAACTGCACAAAGAGCTAACAAAGAAAGAGAATTTACAAACCTATTTCCTTCATGAACATAGATGCAAAAGTTCTCAATAAAATACTTGAAAATACAATTCAAGAACACATCAAAAAATCATCCACTATGATTGAGTAGCCTTCATCCCAGCGATGCAGGGATGTTTCAACATATGTAAATCAATAAATGTAATCTGCCATATAAATAGACTGAAAGGCAAAAACCACGTGATCACCTCATTAGGTACAGAAATAGCCTGTGACAAAAATCCAACAGCCCTTCATAATAAAAGTCCTGGAGAGATTAGGGATACGAGGGACATAACTCAACGTTAATAAGGCAATTTACAGCAAGCTCATAGCCAACATTAACTTAAGTGAAGAAAAACTCAAGTCTTTTCCACTAAAATTAGGAACAAGGCAAGGAGGTTCACTCTTTCCATACCAATTAAATATAGTACTTGAAGTATTAACAAGAGCAATAAGACAACTGAAGGAGATCACAGGGATACAAAAAGGAAGGGAAGAAGTCAAAGTATCATTATTTGCGGATGATATGATAGTATACACAAATGACCCTAAAAATTCCACCAGGAAACTCCTAGAGCTGATAAACACTTTCAGCAAAGCAACAGCATATAAAATCAACATATAAACAACAGTAGCCCTCCTATAAACAAATGACAAACTGAGAAAGAAATCAGGGAAACAACACCTTTCACAATAGCCTAATATAAAATATCTTGGGGTAACTCTAACCAAGCAAGTGAAAGACTTGTACAATTAAAAAAAAAAAAAAAACCAAACTTTAAGACATTGAAGAAGATATCGGAAGATGGAGAGATATCCCACACTCTCGGATAGGCCAGGGACCTAGGCAAAAAACGAATACTACTGTTCTGCTAAAAGAATGTAGCAATAAAATGACTCCATGCCTTGCTCACTCATCAACAGAGAAGCCTCCTCCTATAGCAAATGGGAACAAATACAGAGATCCACAGCCAGACAATATGCAGAGTAAGAAACCTTGGAACACTAAGTCCTAAAATGGAGGTCTACATCAAATCCCTGCCCTCAGGGCTCAGGAAACCCTGTAGAAGAGGAAGCTGAAAGAATGTAAGAGCCAGAGGGGATGGAGGACACCAAGGAATCTAGGCCTTCTAGATATATCAGGGCTGATTCACATATAAACTCACAAAGGGTATAGCAGCATGCACAGGGCATGCACGGGGCCTGCATGGGTCTGCACCAGATGGGGTCCTAGAGCTAAAAAGAGAAGTGGACACAAGCCCCCAACCCTAACCCAGAAGTTGTCTCCAATGGATAGCCACTCACAAATGAAAAACTACTTTTCTTCTAGGGACTCTCACTGGGGAAACAAACCACTCTTAAGGATAGGCCCCATGTCAAGATGGCCGAGATAAAACAAACTCAATGGCATCTTTGGAGGTTCTTTGTCACATCATGTTGTCAAGGCGGCAGCGGCGGTGGCACCGGCACTGGCGGCCGCTGCTTATTATTATTATTATTATTATTATTATTATTATTATTATTATTTTTCACCTTACAGGTCCTGTGTGTATATATTATGGCTTCTGGTTTTCTGTTTTCCTGGGGTTCCTGTATGTGCAAATGTGTTTGTGTTTCCATCTATATGGTTTCTTTTGCTTTTTTCTTTGGCTCTTTTTCTTGTTTAGTTGTTTTATCCTATTCCAATCCATTTGTTTTTGCTTTATCTTACTGTATTTTATTTTATTATTATTTCTTAGATGTCTGTTTGCTTTCTAAGGAGAGACAAAGTGTGGCATTGGATGGGAGGGGATGTAGGAGGAGCTAGGAGGAGTAGGGGGAGGGGAGACCATAATCAGACTACATTGTATGAAAAAAACTATTTTCAATAAGAGAAAAAAATATTTCTAAAAATTAAATAAATACATCAAATGTGTGATGACTTATAGAAAGGGTAGACCCTTTTAGTTGGAGAGATAAAGGAGGAAAGAGGGAGGAGGAAATGGGGAAAGGGAAAGAGAGGAAGTCAGAAGACAGAGGCCACAACCACCAACCTGCTCCCCCTCTTCACACCTCTCTGCTCTCCTCTTCAAAGCATCAGGGTGGGCAACACTAACCAAGCTGCTGGTGAAAGACTGCAGACAGTGGACGTGGAACTCACTAGCAGCAACTATCCATAGATAAAGGGTAAGTGCAATCTAAGGGGAATTTTAAACACAACCTGCTTTGTCTTTTCCACAGACTGCCAAAGCATCAAAAGATTCTGAAACTATTCAAAGGCTTCCAGCTAAATAGAATGACACGTGGCAACATGAACACCTCATCTTCCTCCAAAACCATCTGCGGGGAGTTATCATTTTTACCTCAGAATATTAGGGAAATCGTCTTATGCACCAAACCTCTTACATGTGCCGCCTGTGTGGGGTAAACACTGTAACTTGGTGTTGTTATGGGGGACTGCACTATCGGGGGGCAAAGGAGCCAGACTGAAACCTACCTGATCTCACGATGCCTCTGCTGCTTCATGCTAAGGATTTTTAAAATAGTGGTATCTCTGCCAGGCTGCAGTGGCACACACCTTTAATCCCAGCACTCGGGAGGCAGAGGAAGATGGATCTCTGAGTTCAAGGCCAGCCTGGTCTACAGAGTGAGTTCCAGGACAACCAGGGCTACACAGAGAAACCCTGTCTCAAAAAACCAAAATGAACAAACAAAAAAGTGGTGTCTCATGAGGCTCTTCCTAGGTTTAAATTAGATGATACATATAAATTTAGTACAAAGTGTTGGCTTCCCTAGTCCCTATTCCCCTTCCCAGTACTATCCCAGATTGCCTTAATGGAGTGGCAATCTTGTTATTTTGGGTGGGATTGAACTTATTCTTACCTCCAAATCTCAGCACCAATTGGCTCAAATCTAACTTCTAAACAATGAGGATTGTTTCAAGAAAGGGCCCATGATCTTGACAAGCCGTGAAGAGAGGAACAATCAGTCCTGAGTTCTAAAGAAACATCTTCAGAAGAGACACTCCTGTCAATAAATATGGGGCCATTTGGCTGCCACGAGGGGAGGGGATCTGCTGGAGGGACCCCTGGGACAGTCGAAATAATCACATCAGTGCTAAAAGAAAGCACTCGGTGATTGTTGAAATCTCTAGATCCAGCCTCACCCAGCTCAGATCTCCTTCGGAACACCTCATTTAATATGAAGCATAAATTGGCTGTTATTTAAGCGGCTTGGTTTAGGATTTTTATCACCTGTGTATAAGAAGCTTTGCTTGATTTGTTTTTCTGAGGTGAATAATTCTTTGCATTTCCTTCTCTGCACAATGGCCATATTCAAGGCATTCTCTACATGAACAGGATTAGATATGAAGAATTGAAAGAAATGGAAAGCAAACCAGCCTTCAGCTGCTTCCTGTCCTTAACTGTTTCAACCCACCATAGTTTCCAAGGTGCCTTCTAAAACTAATAAGATATGTAGACAGTTGAGGCCTTTGGGATAAGAGAAACACGAGACTAAGTCAAATGCATGAAACTCAGAGTTCAAAATACTCACATGTGTGCATGTGTCTATGTGTATGTATAATGTGTGTGTGCATGTGTGTGTACATGTATGTGTGTTTGAGTGTGTGTGTGTGTGTGTGTGTGTGTGTGTGTGTGTGTGTGTATCCAGTAACTAGTCGGGAAAAGACCAGAAATATATCTTACAACAATATAGTTAATCATTTTGAGAAGGTTCCACTATGGATGTTTCTGGGAGTCACAATGAGCTACTAAAAGATCAAGGCACATTGATCACACAGCTTTGACTCATCCCCACATGCAGGCTGGAAACACATCGAACAGATGCCACCACACTTGCAGACCTGAAATGACCACCGCCCAAGCTACAGCCGTTCAAACCACAACTGCAGCCATTTATTAAGCACCCACTATCCACCAAGCACTGGGCAAGTACCCCAGAGCACTCATGCATGCTAAGTACTGACCCTTCACTCCTATTTATATAGGAGGAAATCGGGTCTGGCAATTTGCCCGAGGCTGAGCAGGTAACAAATGACAGTACTAAGATTAAAGCCCTCACCTAATATGTAAAAGATCCATTGGCAGTGAGACTCACATCACATGAGTAATAGTGGATGTGTTAAAGGTCATGTGGTTACAAGATTCAAAGGGCAAGGGCAATGATATTTCTGAAGTGGGAGGCGGTGTGATGTAGAAGGGGGAGGAAGCAGAAGTTTGAGCAGCTCTGCCACGATCAAGCCAAACGACCTTAGCAACGTGTCCATTCATGCTTCTGTTCAGTGAGTACTCATGAAGTGTCTCGTCTGTGCTTAGCACTCAGTCAACACAGTGAGTGAAACAAGCATGGGTCTCCTTGTGGCTCTTCCAAACCCTTGAGGATCTTAGAAAGTGGCAACCATCTCATCTAATTCCCCCTTTGACACAGGGAAGGACCCAGACCCTCCTCGAAGGGAGGGACTTGCCCAAAGTTGCACAATGAGTTGCTCAGTGGCACAGCTGGACTAAAAGTCAGTTCTCTCCTGTGTTTCTGTTTAGTTTTGTCTGGATGACCCGTCTATTGGTGAGAGCAGGGTAGTGAAGTCTCCCACTATCCATGTGTGAGGGGGCAGATGGGGATGGGAACAGGAGGGATCAGGGTAGTGGTGGAAGGAGAGAGTACTGGGAGAGACGACTGGAATTGGAGGGCACTTAGAGGATGATGTGGAGACCAAGAGCAATGGAAACTCCCTCGAGTATGTGAAGATGACCCTAGGGAAAGTTGCTAGTAATGGGGAATACTGAGGATGACCCTAGGGAAGGTTGCTAGTAATGGGGAATACAGAGTCTGAACTGGCCATCTTCTGCAACCAGGCAAGGCTTCCAGTGGTGGAACTGGGACATCAGCCCAGCCATGAAACCTTCCACCTACAATTTGTCCTGCCTGCAAGATGTGCTGGGGTAAAGGTGGCACAGAACTTGGATGGGCCACCCAATGACTGGTCCAACTTGAGGGCCACGACTGGAGAGGGAGCCCACACCTGACACTGGCTTTATGTCCAGGAGCCAGAGGCTGGATAGCCCGAAGACAGTGAAATGATTCCTAATGATAGTCTGCTATAATCACAGCTCAGTGCCTAGCCCAATCATCATCAGAGAGGCTTCATCTAGCAACTGACGGGAGCAGATGTAGAGACCCACAGCTAAACATTGGGCAGAGCTCAGGAAAGCCAGCAGAGGATGGGAGGAAGGATTCTAGGAGCCAGAGGGGTCGAGGATACCATTAGAATGCAGCCCACAGAATCAAATAAACAGGGCTCATAGGGGCTCATAGAGACTGAACCAACAATCACAGAGCCTGTATGGATCCATGCTAGGTCCTCTGCATATACATTATGGTTGTATAACTTGGTGTTCTTGTGGGTCTCCTAACAGTGAGAGTTGGGGGAGGGGGTATCTCTAACTCTTTTTCCTGAGCTTGGGATCCTTTTCCTCCTACTGAGTTCCCTTACCCAGCCTTGATATGGGTGCGGGGGAGGGCGCCTAGTCTTATTGCTACTTGTTATGCTGCGTTTGGTTGATATCCCTGGGAGGCCTGCTCTTTTCTGAAGGTAAATGAAGAAGTAGATCTGCAGATGTCAGGGAATAAGAGGAGTGGAAGGAAGGGAAACTTCCGTCAGGAGATAATATGTGAGAAAGAATTAAAAGAAAGAAAGTCAGTTCTCTATTTGTTCATTACACTGCTTCGGACACGGGAGGTTTCACAGCCTAATACAGCCCGGAGAGCTGATATAGGGATACGAAATCAGCTTTGAAGGTTCATTGTGATGAATAAATTGTCCATCCCAGCAATCAGGGTTGCACATACATGGTGACAGTAGAGACTGCTGAAGTGTGCTCCAAGTGAAAGGGACCTTAAGTGAACTTGGCACATCAATAGGATGCGTGCTTTCGCTACAGAAAACAAAAGGAGAGCCAATGTTGGATGTATTGTCTCGGCCTGGAAAATAAGGAGGGCGTTTTGGTGACCGTCAGGAGAAAGCAAGCTGCAGACTAATGACTTAATCCCACCCACCTCTTGTTCCTTGTTTTTAGAAGAAAATTTAGATGTGCTTAGATGGTGTGTCCACCCATGTTCGGCCACAAAGAGAGCTGTTAACGAGGCCTACGAAACAGCTTTTCTCAGACAGTGAGGGTGGAGATAGGAGCAAGGAGTGATCTTTTTAACATCTTTTTAAAAACAGGGTATATCACACTGTAACCCTGGCTAGCCGGGCACTCACAGAGATCCCCCTGCCTCTGATTCCTTTCTGCTTAGATTAAAGGTGTAGATTGCCAGGCCTGGTTTTTAACTTTTTCTTGATATATAGCTGATATCATCTGGCTGGAGACAAGTATACGCTTTTATTTCCTTCTTAGTTTTTTGTTTGTTTCTTTTGCAGTACTGAAGATTAAACTCGGGCCCTCTCGCACACTGTACAAGCATTGTACCACTGGGTCACACCCCTAACTCTTTTTTTTTTAAGTTTGAGACAATGTCTTGGTAAATAATTCAGGCTAGCCTCAAACTTTCAACCCTCCTGTTTCAACCTCCCAGGTAGCTGGAATCACAGGCATGTGTCACTACACCTGGCTAACACTTCAATTTTGAATAGGGAATATCTTCACACATTTCAGAGTTCAGAACACATGTAACATGGTTTGGGGTATAGCCCAGTGGTAGAGTATGCACCTGGAATGTGTAAAGCCCTGAGGTCAATATCTAGCACTGTGAAAAAAAATAAAGTTAAATAATTTTTAAATAGGAATCAAAAAAAAGTTTCTAAAGAAAACTGTATCCTACTCTCTCCAGAATAAACACTAAGGCTCCCAGCACCCAGCCATCCATTCCCTATGTACTTGGACAACTTCAAGTCTTGGATGGCAGCATGTTAGCAGTTCAGGCTGCCCGAACAGAATATTACAGGCCGGTGTTCTGCATGGTATAACACAACAAAACACTTATTTCTTGCGTCCCAAGGATAAAGTCTGATATCAGAGTAAAGGCATCTATCAGGGTTAGAGATGGTTGCTTCCTTGCTGAATTGGGGTAGTGGGGAGGGAGGGAGGGAGGGAGGAGGGAGGGGGTCAGTGTCTCATGATCTAATTACCTCCCAAAAACCCCACCCACATTCTGATACCATCACATTGGGGATTAGGTTTATAAACTCTGGATCTGGGAGAGAAGCAAAACTTCAGTCCTTAGCTCCTGCCATCACAGGCTATGTGCTCTCTCTCTCTAAAGCTGTGTTTGTTCAGCCAATTCCTTAGTGAGCATCATCTAAGCAGCTCCTACCTTTATCAAGTAAACAATACCAAAAATGACATTTTTTTTTTTCAGATGGAGTACCATGTAGCCCAGGCTGGTCTAGAACTGACTGTGTAGCCAAGGATGACCTTGACTTCGATCCTCCTGCCTCCAACTCCCAAGTGCTGAGTTTATACACATGTGCTACCACATTCCTGTTACACAACACTGGGCATTAAACCCAGGGCTTTGAACATGCCAGGCAGGTGTTATCCTAACTGAGCTATGTCTCCAGCCCCAAAATCATCTTTGGGATTGTTCTTTCAAAGGGATTCTTCTACTCAAAAACCTCTAGCGGGGTCAGGTTTTATTCAAACTAAGGGCAAAACTCCTTCCTCTCCCCATCCCAATGGAATCCTCCCCTCACTTTACCCTTCAACTCTGGGACCCCCATCTTCACTCCCAGCCCCTGCCATATCCACTGGGTAACAAAGATTCCTGGGCTGCTTCTCAGAGCTCAACTCTCAACTGGATCTGCAGTTCACTACCACATCTCCCTCAAGGACTCATGCCAGCTCTTCTTCCCAATGGCTAACCCACACTTTAAAAAGCACACACTCCAGAGTGGCTATTCCATGGCACACCATTTTATACAGTATTGATCATCTTTTGGCGTACTCTCTGAACTTCTTATTCCTTATATTAGTTTTTACCTTTCTCCCTCACCCACTAAAATAGACCCTCCCTGAAGGTCAGGATTTGTATCTGACTTGTGCACTGATGGGTCTCAAGTTCCTAGAATATAATAATTAGCACATAGTAGACGCTAAGTAAATAATGGCTGAGCATGACTGAATTCCATATGTATGTGAGTATTGTATTACATACATTGTTTTAACAATCAAAGTCAATTAAGAAGGAAAGACATCTTGCATCTGGAGAGGGAGCAGCCAAGTTACAGCTATAGCCACTGCCTTTCTTTTTTTGCGGGGAGGGGGAGTTTTCTCTGTGTAGTTTTGGTGCTTGTCCTGGATCTCACTCTGTAGACCAGGCTGGCCTCGAACTCACAGAGATCTGCCTGCCTCTGCCTCCCAAGTGCTGGGATTAAAGGTGTACGCCACCACCACCTGGCTAGCCACTGCCTTTCAAAGCAAGATCTTTGCGGGTAACCACCATGCAGACTTGTAACACACACACTTACAAGGTTCTTTTGACAGTGAGTGGTACCACCTCAGATGGCTCTTTGCTCGGTCAGTGGCTAGGATCTTTTCCAGGCATGCCAATGGGGTTCCAGAGAACATGCTTGACCAGCATCTCAGCAGTCCTTACTGGCCATCCTCAAAGCTACTAGTGTGGTCATGAGCTGTCTGAGTAACTGTCACTGCCGGCACACTTCAGGCCCCCAAGGCCCATTTACTGATGTCCTCCACAGCTCCTGTCAGAAGGTCATAAATCAGAGCTCCATCTTAAATGATGTATCCTTCCGGGGCAGCTGACACTTAACCTGCCATTGATCCGGAACAGGCCATTTGTGTCTCCACTTGAGAAATAAGAACAAAGAACTGGGGCTGCACTTCTTCATGGGCGATTGTGTAGATTTTCACCTACTCTGAAAGACACCAGCCTGAGAAGGGGTGTAGACACCTCTGGGTCTTATCACTCTGTCCAGAATCCAGTTGCAATGAGGACTGTAAACTCAGGCTTAGTCCCTCTCTGAGCATGGGTCCTGGCCACTGCTCCATGCGGTCATCATTTCTTGATGGTCCAAATAGCAGGTGCTTGCACCAGATTCCCCTAAAGTGGGGAGGGGGTACCAAAAAAGGTTATATTGGAAAGAAATAGCTGTTTGAACAAAAATGACGAATTGGTCTGTATGAGGAGATAACTGAGCACTTGGGTTTCCTCCAATTAAATATATGGTTTTTATTTCTAAGTGGAGCACCACAATCCTTCCATAGTTAAACATTCTAATACAATCCCATAAATATGGAAGCTTCTGACCTCCTCCCTCCAATTATTTGTTCAAAAAAAATTTTCCTAAAAACCTTGGCTTCCTTATTTAAAGGGGAATAATTGCTCAGATGTCCCCTCAAGAGCCCACCTTTACGTTTAAGGGACCACAGAAGTAAATAAGTGTGTGAAGGGTGTGCTTTATGAAACTGTTTTTAATACTATTCATGATAGTATAATAGTATCTGCTCACTGAATCATAAGCCCAAACGCTTTATGGAATACTAGGCTGCCCTTAAAGTAAATGTAGTAGATTGACTATGTGTTAAGTGAAGCCATCTCCAGAAGCCATTTCTATGTGGGAAAAAAAAAAGCAACATGAAAAAGTAATGTGTACAAGGCTCCCATGTGAGTTGGTCCAAAGAAATCTGTATTCACATATGCTGATTTATACATGGGATTTTTCCAGAAGGGTAAACAAGAAGCCTTTCCTGGTAGCTCCTCCAGGGATGAGGCTGGGCAGCCCGAATACAGGGAAGGAAACTTGATTTCTCTCTATGCACTATGTTGTCTTTTTATCACCCATGTACAGAACTTCTATTTGACCACACTGATGTACCATGTTGTTATCAAAATATTAGTGACAGAAGATAATGGAAGACCAATTCGAAACCATTAACTCCCTGAAGGCCAATGAGCATCTACTGTGTATATGCACTGGCCCTGTGGAGGTGCCTGAAACTGGCTCTCTTATTCAGGAGGGTACCAGAGGTGGCATCTCAAGCCCCAGAAGGAAGGAGAATAGATTCAAAGTGTCCCAAGGACCCATCACTTGCTAGATGATTGAAGGAAAACTGGATCACAAAAATATTCTAAGAGTCCCAGCCCCATTGAGGTACCATAAAAAAAAAAAACTATGAACTAAAAGAAGTTAGCAAAAGGAATCAGACATAATATATGTATATATGCATATATATGAATATTTAAGAATAAACCAGTTCCATATATGCAAAGTAATCTCAAATTATGCATAATAAAAGCCTGTGGAGAAAGGATGAGGAGGAATGGGAGGGGGAGATGGAGAGATGGGGGAGATGGAGAGATAGGGAGAGGAGCAGAGGGAGGAAAAGAAAGGGAGAGAGGGAGGGAGGGAGAGAGAGAGAACATAAACGTTGATAAAAATTTTCTAGTTGGTGAATGTAGCTAAAAAATATAAAGAAGCAGTCATTCCTGGAGCTAGAGATGTTGTTGCTCAGTGGTAAAGTATTTGTGTAGTGAGTGCAAGGTGCTGCTCCTGACCTTGACAAAGGAATAAAACAGAAGAGCACGAGGAAGAAAATGAGTGAGGAGGAAGAAGAAATGAAATTACAGAAAACAACATGTTTTTGGAAAGGTCACAAATGGGGTCCTGTGGTTGAGTGCTCAGCCCTAAGCAGAACATTTACATCACCATCTCTAGGCTCATCAAAAATTACATGAGAAGGGAAAGAAACAATGTAAGAGCCATAAGATAAGGAAAAGGGGCGGCAAAATGCTATATTCTCTGGACGTGATATCATCCTTGCAATCATGATCTCACAGCCGCCGTGGTTGCCTGCACTGGGCCTGTGTGAGACTGGAGACCTGTCAACAGGTGGAGGTGAGAGGGGTTCATCAGCCACAGGCCTCCTTGATGAACTTCTGATGGACTCTGGGAAAGGGGGAGTCATTATTTTCAGATATGTACCCACTGGTGAGCCCAAAAGGCTCTACTAAATAGTCCCATTCCCATGGTCATTCAGATGGCCTTGGTTAGACTCAGCGTGTCACAAAACAAAACTGAAAGATGTGAACGTGGGAAAGGAACATTGACAAGGGTAGAATGGAGATAAGAGAGGGTGGGGGTGATGTGCCAAGTTTTTTCTTTTGGGCCACCAACCGGCTCCCAAAACATGACATGGAGACTTCTTATTAGTTATCAATGCCAGTCTAGCTTAGGCTCGTTTCTGGCTAGCTCTTTTAACTTAAATTAACCTGTTTCTCTTTGTCTACCTTTTGTCTCGGGACTTTACGTTTCTTCCTTCTTTCTGTGTATTTTACTCTTGCTGCTTCTCATGTATGGCTGCCTGACTTCTTGCCCCAGTGTGTCCCTCTTTCCCTCCTCCTTCTTCTTTCCTCCCTTTCTGAGCCTAGATTTCTCCGCCTATTTATTCTCCTGGGCTGCCAGCCCTCCTTCCTATCCTTTCTCTGCCTAGCTATTGGCCTGTCAGCTCTTTATTAGACCAATCAGGTGCCTTAGGCAGGCAAGATGAAACAATTGCAACACATATTTACATAATTAATCACACATCCTTCCATCATTAAACAAATGCAGCATTAAACAAGTGTAACACGCCTTTATACAGTAAAAATAATGTTCTGCAGCATAAACAAATTTTGCACACCTTTGCCCAGTTAAAATAATATTCTGCAACAGGGTAAGACTAATCTGAATGCATTATGTACAAGTGTAAACTTGTCAGAGAAAAAAATTTAATTCATTTTTAAAAGGGGAAATGTGGTCTTGGGCAAGATGCATGAGAATCACCAGGGTACAGTGCTGTTCCAGTGCCTCGGCTCCACCCTAGAGAAACAGGCTCAGTCTTCAGGGCTGAAGTCTGTATATGAGTATTAAACAAGCATCTCAAGAGACTCATAAGGGCCCAGAGAAGCTAAACTTCCCCCTTTTGCAACATGGCCTCACAAGTTCAGTGCCTGTGGTAGTTTGAATGTAATTGACTCCCATAAACTCAGATATTTATTGGAGAAAGTGTGTCACTGTGAGGGTGGGCTTTGAGGTCTCCTATGTTCAAGCTACGCCCAGTGTCACAGTTCACTTCCTGTTGCCTGTGGATCAAGATGTAGAACTCTCAGCTCCTTCTCCAGCACCATATCTGCCTGCATGCTCCCATGTCCCACCATGATGGTAATGGACTAAACCTCTGAACTGTAAGCTAGCCCCAATTAAATGTTTTCCTTTATAAGAATTGCTGTAGTCATGGTGTCTCTTCACAGCAATAGAAACTCTAACTAAGACAGTGTTCTTGGTATTTCTCAGATGAACATTCTCAGCAACAAGACTCCAAACCTGAATGCCAGATACCATCTCTGCTCCTACAAATTCACTGTCTGATTTGTGGCCAAGTGTCTAATCCAACATATAGCTGGCTGACAAGCTTCACCCCTTGGTTCTCTTAAGGAAGCCACTATATCCAGGACAGAATTCACCTACAAAGGGAGGATTAGAAGGAAGTCCTGTTGCTACCTCATCTTATGTGCATCCTTAATAAAGGTCCCCACAGCAAAGACATTTTTAGAAGACACTATGCATTTTTTTTCCAAAAAAAAAATGAATATTGACCCCTGGGAACTGCAGGTAACTAAAAAGTTTTACCCATTCTTATCGGTCCTGGCAAAGCACAGAGTTTGAAACTCCATGAAACATAAAGGATGGTGTTTTCTCCCAAGGACCACTTAAATGGATACTAGTAATAGAACGAGGGTCCTCTGTAAGAGCAGAAGGAACTCTTAACCACTGAGCCATCTCTCCATCCTCTTAATATTTACTTTGCATTTGTGTATATGTCGGGGATGTTATCGATGAAGGCCAGAAGAAGGTGTAGGATACCCTGAAGCCAGAGATACAGGCAGCCGTGAGCTGCCCAACATACCTGCTAAGGACTTCTGGCAGTACAGTGTACACTCTTTTAACTGCTGAGCCGACTCTCCAGCCCTTTCCTTCTCTTCTATACAGGTAAGTCTCTCTCACTCTTACTGATCTTACTGATGCATCTTTCAGATATATCCTTTGTAAGTGAGACAAATTTGATTGTCAAACCTAAAAAAAAAACAAAAAAAAAAAAACCCTACTTGGGACTAGAGAGATGGCTCAGCAGTTAAGAGCACTGGCTGCTCTTCCAGAGGACCCAGGTTCTGTTCTCAGTGCCCACATGGCAGATCACAGGTGCCTTTAACTGCCGTTCCAGGGGACCCGACACCCTCTCCTGGTCACCTCAGGCACTGCACATGTGTCATGTACATACATACAGCAGTCCATACATACAAAGACCTATTCATATAAAATAAAGATAACTTTGTTAATGAAAGAAAGAACTCGATCTGGGATGTGTGTGTGTGAGTGTGTGTGTGTGTGTGTGTGTGTGTGTGTGTGTGTGTGTGTGATGTGATGTGAATAACTGGGCAAATGGCCTAAAGACCTAGGATTATGTGAATGATGTAACAAAGCAACTTAAGTCAGATGCTAGAGTAAAATAACCAATAATTGCCAATTTAAGTTTTAAGGCCACCACCCTCCAGCTCCATGAATTTTTTTAAGATTAAAAAAAAAAAAGGTCAGGTATGTCCTATTGCAGGTTTTATGGCTTTAAAAGAAAAACTCAAATTACATGAAGAATTTTGTAGAAGAAAGTAAAACAGAAACCAGCAAGTGTGAAAAGGTTACGGGCATAGAAGTGTATTTCTGGTAAAATGAAAATGCTTTTGAATAAAGGGGGATTATACGGTGAAATACAGTTTTACGCTACAATTAAGGAAGAGACTGTTTCAAAATGGAAACAGGAAAAAAGTAGGACAAAGCCAGGAGGTTAAAGTATGTCACAAGAAATTACAACTTAGAGATTGTGTGGCCATGACTAAATTGGCTATAATTCAAAATCATTAAAATGTCCTAAGGTCAGAATCCAATGTACTGAGGCAGAGGTGGAACCCAATTCCCTGTCTACAAAGATAAGGTTTCCTTAAAATGTTGACCTATTCTTTGTAACCGTTACCAAAAAACTGGCTTAGAGGAAAAGGATTTTACATTTTTATCAAGATAATTACGAATATTATCTGCTGGGTGTGTAGGGCTTTTAACTGCTTAGGAAACAGTCCTAATACACCAGGAGTTCTCAACCTTCCTAATGCGGCGACCCTTTAATACAGTTCCTCACGTCGTGGTGACCTCCCAACCACAAAATTATTTCATTGCTACTTCATAACTGAAATTTTGCTACTGTTATGAATCATCAGGTAAATATTTTTGGAGATAGAGGTTTGCCAAGGGCCTCGTGACCCACAGGTTGAGAACCACTGTAACAGAGTCAGGCTTGTTTTGTTTGTTTTGTTTGAACTTTATCAGAGTATCACACAACAACTAAATTTTAAGGCACTGTTTGTGCTTCAAAACTGGTTTTTCCAGCATGGTGGTCCCTGTAATCTCAGACAAGAAGATGAGTAGTTCAAGGCCATCCTCCAGTACATAGCTGTTGCTAGCCTGGAGTACATGAGGCCATGCCTCAGAAGACAGAAGCAAACCAACAGGAAAATTAGTTTAACCGACCTGAGTCTTTGTCAGCCACACTTGTAGGCCAATGCCAAAGGGGCTAAGAGGACTGTCAATGGTTTGAACCCCTACCCCTTGTTAGCCATGTGTCACTGGAAGACTGGGCCAGTTGAAAGGATCTGGAAATGTGGGTAAGTCCCACATCTTCTCGATCAGAAAAGCCATGGGTTTTTGATTAGTTTGGACTCTAACATACGTACTTTCTTTGAAGAGGAGAGTCAACACTGAGGCAAATACCCTCAGTGTCCCCAAGTGTCCCCATAGTCAGTGAGACCCTGACCCCCCTCAGCAGATAACAAAACTGGTAGAGTGTGGGGGCCCACAGAGGCTTCCTAGTGAGACCTTACTCAGGGTCAGAGAATCTGGACTTGCTTTACCCAGCAGGACTGCATGATGGGATGATTTGGCCAGGGGCGTGGTTACCAGGTGTTTGGAAGGGTCTATACTTGTCTGTACTTTGTGCTTTGATCTTGTAAGGGGGAGGTCGTCTGCCTCTCCCCTTGACATATTAGAAAAAGCCCGTTTGAATAAATCTCTGGGTGACTGGGTGCTGACCCAGAGCACTCCTGAAGCTATCCTGTGTCTCTCTCCTCATCACTATCTTTATATGTAATATTTCCTCCTTCCTCTCTCCTCACCCCAAGAACCCTTCAAAAGGTGGGAGAAGGTCAGAGCTGGACTCCAGCAGACTCCCACAGTAGAGGAAAAACTAAAGTCAATAAGGGACCTTTCCAAAAAATAAATAAATAAGGGACCTTTCCCACATCACTAAAAGCAACCCTTGAGGAGCCTCAATGGACCTTAACCAAAAAAAAATAACTTTTGCTCATTTCCTTGGTCTTAAACACCACCTGGCTTTCCAAAAAAATGTAGTGATTTGTAACAATACAAAGCAGAAAGAGCTAGTCTCTGATTTTAAAAATAGTATTCAGTCCTTACAAATCTCCTTACATGCCAGGTAGGGCAATCACAATCATCCAAGCTACAGTAAGACTGAAGGATGCTTTCCCTAACTGTTATTGATTTGTTCTTCAGCCTGATCCCTAGTCAGTGATCTCTCCATTGTGGGATTTTAACTCCCTACAAATCACCCACTGTGGGCCAAGAAGTTCACCAGAGACTATTGAGCAGCGAAGCTATATACCCAGTAGTCCTGGTCCTCTGTACACAAATTCCTTCTAATGCCCAGTGATCACTGCCCTACATCTTAAAGATGCCTTCTTTCTATGTATCCCCATAGCATCTGGGCCTCAATTCATCTTTGTCTTTAGAAGGACCACGTGCAAGGTCAGAATAGGAAACTCACATAGACGCTCCTTTGCCGGGTTTTGGAACCGTCTCCTACACTTTTTGGACAGGCTCTAGCTAGAGACCTAAATGACTTAACTTTAGATAATGGAATGTTCTTACAGTATGTGGATGATATTCTTATATCTGGCCTCCTTCCTTAAACGAAGCCTCAAACCACCTAAAGCTGTCTTTAAATTCCCTAGCTGACAGAGGGTAGGCAAAATTCCAAAGGTCCAATTATTATCCCTAAAGGTATTATATTAGAATTCATCTTAACTCCGGGGCATAAGGCTCTTTAGCTGATTGTGTCCAAACCGTGCAGGCCCTTGCAATTCTCAACACTTAGAAAATAACCCAGGGCCTTTGAAGGACTGATGGGTTACTGCCAGCTTCTGAGTTCTGGATATGGCCTTATGACTAAACTCCTATATGGATCCTTAAAGGGGAATAATGACAACAAGAATAACAAAATCCTGTGATAAATTAAAAGCTTCTTTTTTCAAAATCCCATCTTCAGGGTTATTATAACTCAGTGAGCTTTTAAATTGAATGTCAGTGAGTAGCCCTGAGAATTCTCACCAATACCTGGATCATAACCATCTGTCTGTGGAACATTTATCAAAACGACTTGACCAGAAATGACCAGGACACATTAGAGTCTAATGTACCCTGCCCCTAACCTCAGGAAAACAAAACTGTATGGCTTCAGATATCGTCACATCTACACAGGAGTTGTTACTATTGTGCTATTGTTATCAAAGCCAAATACTGTGTATATATAATCCCACCAGTGCCTTGTGTGCCTTAAATGATTTACAAAATCAAAGTCCTAACATGCCAGATGCCAGCCAGCCCTTCTTGCTAACAGCTTTTGAACTGGATCTCTGGACTTTCACAGTAGAAATGGGTTATGGCCGTTATAATCTGAGAGGTGATTCTATTTGTCCCTGGCCTTCTGTGCTTAACTCTTCTCTTAATTTTATCTCCTTTAATTTACAGTCATCCCACCCTCAAACAATGTTGCATCAGTCCAACTCCATATGTCTGGGTCTCTGGATCATTTGCTTAGGTCTGAAAGTTAGCAAGAGTAGAGACCCTAAACCCCATTCTATGGCCTATTTCAACCACAAGTGGCCAGATCAACTCAAATGATTTTAGGGTCTCAGCTCTTGAGGAGGATTGTTGCATCGCTAGTTGAAAATGAGCAGACTTGGATGTCTTTAGGGGTGAATCTGTTTCTCATAATAATCAGCAGATGTTAAAGCAGTGGTTCTCAACCTTCCTAATGCATGACCCTTTAATACAGTTCCTCATGTTGTGGTGACGCCCAACGATAACGTTATTTCATTGCTACTTCATAGCTGTAATTTCACTACTATTATGAATCATAATGTAAATATCCATGTTTTCTGTTGGTCTTAGGAGACTTCTGTGAAAGGGTCATTGATCTTCAAGAGGGGTCTCCATCCACAGGTTGAGAACCACTGATTTAAAGCCAAGAACTAAAACTATAAGACTGATTTTTGGTTATTAGCATGGGATCTGAATCATATTTCTCACCCTGGATACCATGCCCTAGAAATGACATTCAGACTGCCTAGGAGGTCAATAATGAACATATATCTATATCTGTAATATCTATACTTGTATAAGGCCTAGCAAAAGCCTTCTGCTAAAGAACATGGATTATACCATCATCTCCTCCTGTAAAAGTCATACAAATAGATTCATCAATTACATAGAAATTACATGGAGAGAAAAATATACCTCCTGAAAAGCTATGAGTTTCAGAAACTTTCAAAGGAGTATAAGGCTTTCCTGGAAATGTTTATCAATATAACAGTCTCTCTGGCTCTTATCCACTCTTAACTCTTGAACGAGCCACGTGACCTGTGATAACTCTATTTACCTTTTACATACACACACACACACACACACAAAGAAGGGGATCACTAAACAAAAAATACTGACAATATAGTATAGAGCTTTATAACATATTAAAAAGCAAAAATATGATGATAATAATGACCCAGGAGGGAAGAATGAAAGTAGACTGTAAGTTTTTTTATGCTACACAGAAAATGAAATAATTTCATTCAAAAGTACACTTAGTTAAAGAAATATACTGTAAATGCAAAGTAACCACTAAAATTTACAGCTAAGGAGACAACAAAGAGGATTTTAATGACACTCAGTTCAGGCAAGCAAGCTGGCTCAGCAGGTAAAATACTTGTCTCCAAAGCCTGATGACCTGAGTTCAATCTCTGAGACTGGCATGAAGGTAGAAAGAGAGAACCAACTCTACAAAGTTGTCCTCTGACCTCCTTACATATGCTGTGGCACAAGTATACACACACACACACACACACACACACACACACACACACAAATACAAATAAACTACTTGTCTTAGTTACGGTTTCTATTGCTCTGAAGAGACACCATGACCACAACAATTCTTTCAATGGAAAACATTTAACTGGGGCTGGCTTACAGTTTCATATGTTTAGTCCATTATGATCATGGCAGGAAGCACGACAAAATGCAGGCAGACATGGTGCTGGAGAAGGAGCTGAGGATTCTACATCCCGATCTGAAAGCAGCAGGAAGAGATTGCCACACTGGGTGTGGCTTGAGCGTCCTAGACTTAAAGCCCACCCCCAGTGACATACTTCTTCCAACGAGGCCACATCTCCTAACAGTGCCACTTCCTATGGATCTATGGGGGTCATTTTTATTTAAACCACCAAACTGCTCAAAATAAGACAAAGAGAAAGTAACCTGAACAGATGGAGAGATAGAAGAGCAGCAAGATGGATATAGTCTAACCACATCAGTGATCAAGCTATGGAAAGGTTATAAGAATAGTAGAAAAACTCAAGTATGTTTTTCATGCAGATCCACTAGCATTTAGTTTATTGTGTATTCACTTTATCACTGACCCTATATATCCATCTTTTTTCCTGAATTCATGAGAGTGTGATGCAGGCTTTCACACTTCCTTAAACAAGAACACCCTCTCACATAACCAGCCACATTACAATGTTCAGAGAGTTTTCCAATGATTCAGTTCTCTTTTCCAAAAAGCAGTCCTCTTAAGTTCAGCACTTTCCCCAAGAGTATTCTTTAAACCATGCCATAGCCATGTCAGAGGAGCAGCAGGTGGCAATTGACTTTCGGGGTCAGCTCACCAGCATGCAAGGCACTGATAGGTGGTGACTCTCAGATAGGCCAGTGTAACATGAATCTTAAATGGTCTTATTAATAAAAACAAACCCAGAGTCAGGTATTGGGGTGAACTCTGAAAGATCAGAAAAACAGAACCAGCCACAGCTAACCTCACCTCGCCATCTCCTCTGCTGATCTCGTTTCCTCAAACTGGAAGCCTCTGTGTCCTCATCCAAACTGATCTCAGCTGAAATGCTGCTCAAAAGCCTAAAAGCTTAACAGACTCTAGTTCCTGGTTCTCACACCTTATATACCTTTCTGCTTCCTGCCATCACTTCCTGGGAATAAAGGCATGTGTCATCATGCCTGGCTGTTTCCAGTGTGGCTTTGAACTCACAGAGATTCAGATGGATCTCTGCCTCCAGAATGCTAGGATTAAAGGTGTGCGTGCCACCATTTTCTGGCCTCTATGTCTATCTAGCGGCTGTTCTGTTCTCTGACCCCAGATAAGTTTATTAAGGTACACAATATATTGGAGGACACAATATCACCACAGGCCAGGCCTAAGGGCTTCTGTCACAGAATGTCTCTAGCTGCTGCTGGTCTTTACATGTTTGCCACTGTCATTTTTCTCTGGTGTCTGGCATGGTGTGAATGGGTGTGGGGGGATCCCACTGCCTTTAATATAGTGTGATTATCTCATGGAAATATCCCATTCTACTGGGCATTTTACCTGTGGTTTATTATGAAGATGATTTCCTCCTAAGCTGTACTGTTTAACTGAAGCAATGATTTTCTACAATAATAGTGTTAGTTTAAATAGGATTTTGATGATTGTGGGTCTTTAATAAATACAGTAAGGGATTATGATAGACGTTAGCTTAGTGGGAAAACTAATATAATTAAAAGCAAGAAATGGTGTTGCTCCCACCCCTGATAAAGCAGAGGATGTAGAGGATAGAAAATAAGAACAAGGAAATGTCACACAACTAGCTTCTCTTGGGAAGCCCTATAGACTGTGGCATAGACTAATGATTAAGAGAAACAGTCGAGCCGGGCGGTGGTGGCGCACGCCTTTAATCCCAGCACTCGGGAGGCAGAGCCAGGCGGATCTCTGTGAGTTCGAGGCCAGCCTGGACTACCAAGTGAGTCCCAGGAAAGGCGCAAAGCTACACAGAGAAACCCTATCTCAAAAAAAAAAAAAAAAAAAAAAGAAACAGTCGAGTCCCAGAAGCCTAGCTAGCTCAAGTGCTTTTAATATTAATGTTGAGCGATGTTTTCATGGGTTTTGGTATGCATCACAGCTGAAAAAAAAAAAGCTTTAAAAATGGCTTAAGGTTGGGTTAAGATGTTTTTGTTGATGGCTTTGAGGTTAAAAAAAAAAAACCCTTGAAAAACAATTTAAAGGCATACATTTGAAGCTGAGCAAGGGATTCATTGAGGCCAGGGAGCAGGAACAATGGTAGCCTGGGCTATTGCTGGGTGATTTATCTTTTTTTTCTAGGATGGGTTGGTAATCAAGGATGATGATTAATTTCTTGTACCCATTTCTGCCCTCAGCTTCCTGATATAAAAAAAAAGTTGATGAAAAAAAAAAAACTGTTGATGAGTGGGTATGCACCCCGAGGATTTAAAGTAGAGCTGACTGATTTTTTTCATATATAAAAGTTTAGATTTGTGATTCTTCTAAGTTTTTTTTATAAAATTACCTTTGGAGATAGATAATAAAATAATTGATCCTTTCTTTATAACCACAAAATGCAGCCTTGCCAGGAAAAAAAACTGGCTGAGAAAAATACCTTGCTTGCTTACATTTTGATATTCTGTAACAAGTTGCTTGAGTATGAATGTATGTGGGTTCTTGGGACAGCTTGTTTTTCATCTGTAATATGTAAAATGTTTCATCATGCAAGGGATATGGAAAATGCTGTTTTTTACTTGTATTCATTGTAATCATTCACTTGAAAAATAGAATGTAACCACACTGTAATTTTTATACTGCTTGAAAGATTTTGCTGGGGTATATAAGCTGTATGGGAAGAAATAAAGTTAGCTAGAAGGAAAACATCAAGAGAGCAAGAGAGACAGAAGGAAAACATCAGGGTGGAAAACAGAACAGAAAAGGACCAGAGGAGAACAAACAACAGTAAGAATAATAAAATGAAGAACTAAGCTTTGGCCCTCAGAGAAGTCCTCATGGGTCTGTTTGTCCGTCTAGTAGTTCACCTGCTCTGCATCTCCTCTTCAGTTTCTCTGACCTGAAGACTTGCCATTCATCAGCACCCTGGGTGAGAACCTGACATATTGAAGAGGGGTGTGTGTGTGTGTGTGTGTGTGTGTGTGTGTGTGTGTGTGTGTGTGTGTTTCCCTTTTTCTCCGGCCCCAGAGAATTAAGTTTTACTCCCTCAGATAGAAAAGACAATAAAGTGATTAGTTCACCAACTCCGTGGCTCCCCCTCCATCCCTGGGCTGCTGGAGGCTGGTCCATGACCACAATAAAACCACTTCTTTCCCATCCCAGGGTCCAATCCACAACAGCACCCTGGGTTTAATGGTGCCCCTTTAATGTGAAACTAACTCATTCTCAGCTTGTCTTTCTCTTTTAGGAGTGTGACACTTTTTTCAAGAGCAAGCAGAAAAAGTAGGAGGAGGGGGAAGAAGACAGAGAGGGGAGGAGGGGAGGAGGGGAGGAGGAGGGCAGGAAGGGGAGAGAGACAGGTTTAGTGGGGCACGCCTAGTCCAAGCACTTTGGAGACAGAGGCAGGAGGATCATCAGTTCCAGGCCAGCCTAGGCTACACAGAGTTCTCTACAAGTTAAGGCCGATTGGGCTCATGACTTTGTGTGGCTTGGATATAGAATGTCCCTCAATTTTGAGTTTTCTTTTTGAATAAGTTTTCATCTAAGTAAAGTTCTGACCCTCTCCTATTTAAATGGTCGCATGGCCTCTCTCTTCTCACCCTGAGTCTTGCCAGCCCACTGACTGACCCAAGCCTTCTTCTCCCGTCTCCCTTCACTCAGGCCCTCCTCTGCCCTTCTTCTCCCGTGGCCCTCCACTCTGTGCTGCAGGGAAATCCAACTCCTTCCCGTCTCGGAGACCCTGCAACTGCAGTCTCCTCTTTGCTCAGCTCCCACCCTCCAGAGCCCAGTCTTGGGGACTGAACTCATGCTGTCAGGCTTTGGGGACAAGCCATTCATTCACCTGCTGAGCTGAGGGTTATTAAAATGCTCTTTGTTGTTTCCTTGCTTGTACATTTTAGGGGTTACTTTGCATTCACAGTTTATTTCTTTAGCTATCCCAGTGTGCTTTTTAGTGAAAGTATATCATTTTATGTGTAGCATAAGAAACTTACTATTCTTCCTCAATATTCTGCCCAAAAGTAGCCCTGCTCCCCAACAAACTCACTCCTGTGGCCCCTCTGTCTACTTATAGCCTCCCAGAATAATCTTGTTTATTTGCTTGTCATTCAAACAAAAGCCCTGATGAAAATCTTGCCTGGCCTGCTCATTGTTTAGTTCCCAGCTCTTAGAATGCTGTTGGGCGTGTAGAAGACCTTTAGTGTGCACTGTTTGAAAAAAAAAAGGGGGGGAGAGCTGTTGTGACTTGAATATGAGATGTCTCCCTAGGCATGTGTTCCAGCGCTTGTCCTCCAGCTGGCCGTGGCACCTGGAAAGGGTGTGGACCCTTCAGGAGGTGGAGCCTCCATGGAGGAAGTGGGCCAGTGTGGGCCGGCCTTGAGGATGTGTAGCCTGGCCCCACTTCCTGTTCACTCTCTACTTCCTGACTGTGTGTGCAATGTTACCAGTTGATCACCCATGCCTCCCCCAAAATGATGGACTGCGTCCCCTCAAACTGTGAGCCAAGACACCCCTTCCTCCCTTACCGTGTTTCTTGTCACTGCAATGAGAAAAGTAATTAATACAGGAGCCAAGGGAGACAGAGGAGAAAGAAATGCACTCTGGATAGAAAGAAATCCTGGTGATTTCACTAATGTCTCTTGACAAGTTTCTAGAAGCTGAGTACCTTCTAAGTGCTATATACCAAGGATTTTACAGGACAGTCAGACTCTTCAGGAAGGTACTCACTGGCTTTCTCCAACCCCAGACTCTTCATCCATGATGTAGGCTGTTGTAGGAACATAACAGCAGCATTCCAGCCCCAGGAAGATGTGAGCAAGGGCAACTAAGCTTCCTAAAGGATCCCAGAAGAGGATGAGGAAGAAACAGTGCACAGCAGAGACCATCCAGGGACAGGGGGATGCCGAACAAGGGTGTAAAGGGTACAGACCAGACGTCAGTAAATACCTCAGTTACCATGCAGAGAGTCCCCTTGTACCATGCCTGGAAGGAAGGAAAGAAAGAAGGGAGGGAGGGAGGACAGGAAGGGAGGAGAATGGGAGAGAGAAAGGTGTAATAGTGTATACCTCTAATCCAAGCACTTGAGAAGCAGAGGCAGGGGGATCACCAGTTCCAGGCCAGCCTAGGCTGTATAGAGAGACATAGAAGAGAGCCTGGTTTTTCCACATGAACACACCTCCTGGATTGAGGAAATAGCAGACTTGACCCTGGAGAAGAGTTCTGCTGACTGCCAAGAACTTGTGCAGAGGTCTAGCTCCCCTACCCTTGGTTTTATGAGACACCCTACAGCTTAAAAGAATCTCCTTGGTCCTGGAGAGCTGACTGATGCACTTGTTCAGGAAATTCCCTGATGCAAGACCCTTCCTGGGAAGCAGAGAGCACCTCCCTTGATTGAAGTTAAAAATGCCATTCACTTTCCTACAGGCCTTGCAACTGGGATAGTTCAACACTTGACTCTGGGTGGTGCATGCATGTGTGCAGGGGCCCCCAGAGGATTTGTTTTAAGGTGGTAACATTTAAGGTGGTAAAGCTCCAGTCAATACTTCCTGCCTATGTTGCAGGCTGTAGCAATGGCATCTGGGCCAGACTAGCACTGTGCTCAGTCACGGCCCAACTGCTGACCCATCTAAACTAAACATTCCCGCTGCTGTCCTCTTCTGGCCTTCCTCTGCACATCTGTCATGCTCTCAGAAACTTCCTCTCCTGTGTGAGTCAGCCAGAGTCACTTTCTGTGGCCTAAGATTAAGAACTTCTATCTGGGTGGTGGTGGCGGCGGCGGCGGCGGCGGCGGCGGCGGCGGCGCCGCACGCCTTTAATCCCAGCACTTGGGAGGCAAAGGCAAGCGGATCTGTAGGCCAGCCTGGTCTACAGAGCGAGTTCCAGGACAGCCAGGACTGTTACACAGAGACACCCTGTCTCAAAAAAAAAAAAAAAAAGAAAAGAAAAGAAAAGAAAAGAAAAAATAAAAGAACTGAGTGGGCTGGGGATGCCACTCAGTTGACAGAGTGCTTGCCTAGCACGCACAACGCCCTAGCTTTCAACCCTAGCATCGTACAATCCAGGCATGGCGACACATCCTGGTAATCCCACCCCTTTAGAAGTAGAGGTAGAGGGATCTAAATTCAAGGTCAGCCTTGGGTAGATAGAAAGTTCAAGCTCAGCCTAGGCTACATGAGAACCTATCTGAAAGAAGGGAGGGAGGGGGGAAGAGAATTTATAGTATGCTTATAATCCCAGCACTCAAGAGGTGGAGACAGGAGAATTAGGAGTTCAAAGCCAGCCTCAGCTATGTAGCAAGTTCAAGGCCAGCCTTGGCTACAATAAGACCCTGTTTAAAAAAAACAAACAAAAAGAATTTACATCACTTGGGACCTTCACTTTTCTAAAGAGGTGACCTATAGCTCATCACTTGTCCAAAGGATCCAGGATCTATCTGTTACAAACACAGAGATCATTTTTTTTTTTATTTAAAAGCTACTAGAAAGGCCACTGCTTTCTTTAAAATGAAGAAAGACTAGAGGCATTCACCATTTAGCCCCAGGCCACTGCTGTGAGGAGATGAGCTGTAAGTCCAAAGCCGAAGCTTAAATAGCAGAGCACTCTTTACTTCAGGGAGCACCCACACTGTCTGCCCAAAGGATGTTTTCACTGGGAGACTTCTACCTGGTCGGGCACATGGCAGCACTGTAGCCCACTCACTCACAAGAAGCTTTGGAGCAGGAACAAACTGCCCTCTGCTTCCACCTGGCTCAGCCCACTCAAGCTAGAAGAAGCCTGCCTTTGTGTGGAGACAGACCCAAGCACCACCAGGGCAAACACACTTCATTTTCTATTTCTCCGGATCCTCCCTGCCCAGCCCCACTACCCCCAAACACATACAGAGACACCTACATGCTTGCAGTCACCTGCATGTGGGAAGCAGACAGACACTCGGGACATCTGTGAGCTAGAAAACCACAGTTGCTCAGCCAGTGCTTAAAAACAAGTTTGCAGTGTTTTTCAGGGGTTGTAGTGTGGTTGGTAGAGTGTGTGGCTAGCACACACAGCTGCCAGCTTCAGATAAACCCGTCTCAGTGACAGACCTATAATCCCAGCACTCGGGATATAGAGACGGGAGACGCAAGTCCAAGATCACCCTCAGTTACATAGCGAGTTTACAGGCCAGTCTGTGATGTGCAAAACCCTATCTAAAAAAAATCAATAAGTATTGGGGCTGGTGAGACAGATCAGCTGGTGAAGGGGCTGGCTGCCAAACCTGACGACTTGAGCTTGACTGCTGGGAGCCACATAGCAGGAGAGAACCAACTCCTTCAAGCTGTCCTCTGGCTGACAGGCTGTGGCATACACATAAACACACAATAAATAAAAATAAGTAAAACATATAAATAAACCCATCCTAAAACCCACACAGACACATTTGTCCCTCACACTACCACCAAAGCCATGAGTGTGATCATCTCTTACATTCTTGCCATGGTTTTGCCAGGCAGTGGTGGCGCACGCCTTTAATCCCAGCACTCGGGAGGCAGAGCCAGGCGGATCTCTGTGAGTTCGAGGCCAGCCTAGGCTACCAAGTGAGTTCCAGGAAAGGCGCAAAGCTACACAGAGAAACCCTGTCTCGAAAAACAAAAAAAAAAAAAAAATCTTGCCATGGTTTAATCTCAAACACCTGTCTTGAGCCAGGCCCCCCTTTTTTGGGGGGAAGGGGTGCTTATGGAACTCACTCCATCTTGCCCAATTAAAACTATAAAGAACTGGGCTACCAAATAATTTCCCCGAGGACTACCAGGACTTTCCAGTTTTGTTCTTCAAAACAAAATATTGGGAATTATCATAATAGCAGGAATAATGCTATCGAACAGGCCAGGCCATGTAAGTGGCTGGCCTGCATACTGATGATTTAGTCTCCACAGTGAACACAACCAGATCCTGGACCTTCCACATAGGAAAACAGTGGCCAGTATACTCAGTCGCTTGAGCAAGCCACAATACTAGTAGTAGTAGTACGTGTTTAGCTCCTCCAGCTTTCTTAGATGTGAAATTTCACCCAGGAGATAGGGGTACCAGCTAGAGTGTTTGAGTTTTCCCCAGACTGTCAAAGCTCCTAAGTCACCAAGAGGATGTCATCTCTTTCCATGAGAACCAGGACCTCAAAGCATCCTAAACTATTAAATCCAAGAGTTCAGAGATCTACTCCAACATCTTTATTTTTGAGGTGAGGTAAAGAGACCCAGAGAGGGCATGTGCACAGAAAAGAACCTACACCCCAAATCCAGGGAGCCATTTCCCTCCTTGATAAATGGGTGTAATGCACAGGACATGGGAAATGGTTTGAGGTCTCCCCAAAGCTTTAACTAGTGTCAATTGACACAGTGGGAAAACCTGTTCCTGCTGCACTTCTCTTCATCCTGCTGGCTGCTGTGAGGACAGCCGGGCTCCATGCTGACATGTCTTTAATGCAGATGAATCTTTCCCCAGACAGAGCTTTATCAAGAAAGAGACCAGGGTCAGCAAGAATCCAATGACACTGTTTCTCTCTCTCTCTCTCTCTCTCTCTCTCTCTCTCTCTCTCTCTCTCTCTCTCTCTCTCTAATTATGTCAAGGGGTGCAAATTTTATGTCTATGCATCATTTATACATTAAAAGTTTCCATTTAAACCTATTTAGTATTAGGCTAAACAAAAGTTGAGTCTATGTAAATAAAATTACGGGGTTGGGGATTTAGCTCAGTGGTAGAGCGCTTGCCTAGCAAGCACAAGGCCCTGGGTTCGGTCCTCAGCTCCAAAAAAAAAAAAAAAAAAAGAAAATTACTAAGTGAATGTTGATCACTGGCTATCATGCCTTTAAAAGAAAACTATTTCCATGCTAGTAAAATGTGTTAGTTCATCATCACCTTGCAACAAATGACTTAGAAACAAAATCAAAACCGTCAAGCACATGACTGAACTCATGGTGGGTACCATGTGACTAGAAATCTATCACACTAACTTGGAGATCATCTCTATGCTCTGTGACTTCCTCTCTTCACTTCCCTCTTCACTCCCTCGCCACACTCAGGGGACCTCCAAGTCCTCTCTAACATAGGTCCCTGGTCACCTACAGAAAAAGGATCAGTAACGATCACTTTGCAGGGGTGGAAGGGAGTATATCGCCCCCTGGTGGAAGATTTGGGAATTGGCGCCCTACTGTACCTTTGGTTCTGGCAGCAAGCCTGACTGATATTTTTTTAGGATAGGAGTTGGCTGACCGCATCCACCGCATGGGTTTACAAGGACGTGCCACCAAGCGCAGCTAGAGTGAAAGGGGGATTCAAAGTCAGGTCCTCACACTCTACTGGCTGAGCCCTCGCCATCCGAGGATTCTCACATTGGGCAGCTCCCAGCACCAGAGCGGATTCTGAGAACCCCAGCCAACAACCTGAACACATAGCAGTTCCAGGAGGACAGAAGTGAGATGTAGAAAATAATTGGCTATACCTCAGTCGTCAGCCCGGAGCGCAGTTACAACTTAGTTAATTGGCTGCAGGGCCTCAGTGATTGAATTCCAAAATTGGTTTGGTCTGGTCTGTTCGGCTCAGAACAAATGGCCAGTCCAAATTTTACTTAGCACAAAATATTTGTTACAGAAAGCACTGTGTCTGATGAGCCTGGGAACCACTCTTGCAGAACAAAACACAAGACCTAGCCTGGACTTTTTTTTTTTTTTTACAGCCACGGGGACAAGGCCCTGGGGAGACCCGCTCAGAATATCAACTGTCCTCTCAAGATAGATGTTGCCGAGATTATTTAACCAACTAGACCCTGACCATCTAGCTGTTAAGATACACGTCCAGCACATGGGATGCACATGAAATGCCCGTGGCACGGATCCGGTGAGAGTCAAATGTTCTATAAAGGCTGGGCGGTGGCAGCTATGATCGTCCCCAGTTTTACTTAAAGACATTCCGGTAAGCATGGCTGGCTTTAAAAATGAGATGGCCTGGGTGTGGTGACACAGGTCTGTCATTATAGTACTTGGCAGCAGAAGGCAAGAAGATCAAGGAGTTCAAGGCAAGGCTCAGCTACACGGCAAGTGTAAGCTCAGCCTGGGCGATATAAGCCCCTGTGTCAAAAGAGGATTTTTTTTTTCAAGCAAAACAGGCGACAGCCATCAAGCTAAGAGTGTCCTACAGACACGAGATTCACCCACCGCCCATCGCAGCAGAGACTGTATGCGGACAGGAAAGCAAGTGCGCATCAAACAAAGGGAGTGCGCCCCCTAGTGGCACGATTACACCATCCCAGGAAGACAGATTCCAGAGGCGGAGCGGAGGAAGACTTGGCAGTTGTTCTCAAATAAAAAGGCAAATCGTAAATCCATTTCAAAGTTAGAACGTAAATCCCAGGCAGGTTTGGAACCCAACCCAAAGGTACAGACTGCAAATCTGAACGTCTCTGCTCTGCTGAGTGACAGGACCCTTGGGAGCAGGGGCCGTGACTTATGCCATTGTACAGCCTTCACAGCACAGGGTTGCCCACAGAGCAGAACCCCGTCTTATTTTACTTGATAAAATAATTTGCATTTTTAAAATGATCAGTGTCCAGCGCTATCGTTTGTTGCTCTGGGTAACTAAATAAGGAAAGCAACATAGTCTACAGATCAGGAAATTAAGTCTCAGAGAAGGTAAGTAACTGACCTAAAATGACAATGTCAGCGGTTGAACTCAAGCACATGAACCCCAGAGCCTATAAACTCATACCCCTGCACTAGCAATTCTCAAATGGGCTGGTCTCAAGACTCTGTTACACTCTTTAAAACCATCAAAGATCGGGCCTGTGGGATGGCTCAGTCGGTAAGGTGCTAACCTTGCAAGCACAAAGACCTGGGTTCGATCCTAAATTAGATAGAGAGGCAGCAAGGGCTCGTGAGATGGCTGAGGGGGTAGAGGCACTTACCACCATGCCTGGTGATGTGAGTTTGATCCTTGGTATCTATGAGTTGGAAGGAGACAGCCAGCTTCCTGTAGGAGTTTCCTCTGATCTCCCCACGTGAAATAATGGCATGTATAACACACACACACACACACACACACACACACACACACTAAATAGATAAATGCAATTATTTTTAAAGCCAAGCATGATAGTGTGTGCTTTTCATGCCGGCATTGTAGAAGCAGGCAGCAAGCTCTCTGGGCTACTGGTCAGCCACTCTAATGACTTGATCAGGTCCAGGCTAGTAAAATAGCCCGTCTCTGCCAGGTGGTGATGGAGCACGCCTCTAATCCTAGCACTTTGGAGGCAGAGGCAGGTGGATCTCTGTGAGTTTGAGGCCACGTGGTCTACAGGGCAAGATCCAGGACAGCCAGGACTACACAAAGACACTTTGTCTCAAAAAAACAAAAAGAAAAGTGTACGGCTCCCGAAGTCAGAGATTGTCCTCTGCCTGCCCCACCTCACCACACACACACACACACACACACACACACACACACACACTCACACTCACACACACGTGCATACAAGTGCACATGCACCTGCACAAAGATGAACATATATACACAAAAATTACTACACACAGAGGGTTACTAAAGGTCACAAAACGATTTTATTTATAAGGCTTCTATCAATATTTATAGTGATCAAAATTAAATCTGGGGAAATCTTATGCTTACTAGCTGACTTAGACATGACTATAATGAGCTGTTGACATCAACACAACATGGCCTATGAAAAAATAACCTTTCTCTCCAAACAAAAAGAAGCGCGTGAGAAAGCGGGCGTGGCTTCACGTTTGCGGGTCTCTTCAGTCCCCGACTCCTCATCAATGACAGCTGGGTTCCTGGAGCTGCCTCTGCAGTCTGTCATCTCACACTTGACGTCCCTTCTGGAAAATCCCACTGCGCTCCTCTGGACGAATGACAGAGAGAAAGGCGTCTGTGACTCCTTACGCTATTATCAGAGCAGACTCACCCTCATGTATTCCTGCAGAAGTCTTGAGCACCCCTGGGGTTCTCTAGACAACCACTGGGAATTGCTGCTCTAAAGGGCAAATGGACAAAGGGCTCTGCTCTTCTGTAGCCATGTGTCCAGGGAGTTCCTTGGGCCTACGGTGTTCTCATTTACTTCCTAAACTCTGCCCGTGCTCTCCCTGTCCCCATTCTTCTGCTTTCCCTGGCAATTTTGTGTATTCTGAGCAGTGCTCTCTTCCCCGAGGCTCTGCATGCAGCCACCAGTGAGATAATAAACCTCAAGGGAGAATCCTTCAAGGAATGAGGATGGCCTCTGGCTTAATCCTAGACAACCCTCGCCTTCTTACCAAAATGATAAGCTGTTGGTTCCTATTATTCTGTTTCTAGGAAGAGAACTTGTAACAAATTTTCACACAATCTCGTGTAGACTAAGAAGTTTGGTATCAAAAGTGACACATCTATGCATGTTAAATTAAAATATGTAGCTGGATGTAGCTAGCACCAGGAGGCTGAGGCAGGAGGATCTTGAGTTCAAGACCAGCCCCACATGCATAGGGAGACTTTGTCTCAAAGTTGTGTGTGTGTGTGTGTGTGTGTGTGTGTGTCTGTGTGTGTGTCTGTGTGTGTGTCTGTGTGCGTCTGTGTGGGTATGTGCCTGTGTGATATGTGTGTGTGGTGGTGGTGGTGGTGGTGGTGGTGGTGGTGTGTGTGTGTGTGTGTGTCCTTAACAGCAGTGTGCTGGTTAGTATTTTGTTAACTTGACACAAGACAAAGTCATCTGGGAAGAGGGAACTTCCAGGAAAATGCCTCCATCAGATTGGCCTGTATGCAAGTCTGTGGAACTTCTTGATTCATGATTGATGTGGAAAAGCCCACACTGTGCGTGGTGCAACCCCTAGGCAGGTGGTCCTCAGTTGTACAAGAAAACAGGCTAGGGCTGGGGCTGGGATTGGGGAGAAGGCTCAGCTGTCAAAGGCTAGACTAACACCAAAAACGAGAAAACAAGCTGAGCGTACCATTGAGCAAGTCAGTAAGCAGCATTCTTCCCTGGCCTCTGCTTCAGTTCCTGCCTCCAGGTTCCAGCCCTGCTTGAGTTCCTACCCTGACTTCCCTCAGTGATGGACTGTTATCACAATGTGTAAATAAACTCTTTCCTCCCCAGGTTGGTTTGGGTCATAGTCTTTATCACAGCAACAGGAAGCAGACTCTAATAAGCAGCTTCCTTCAGGACATATCTCATACCCAGATTGCCAGGTTGTCCTCTGGATGCCATGTCTTCTTTACTCACCAACCTTCACCTCTCCACCAGCATCAGTGAAGAGAATCTCTGCTCCACCCACAACAGAGGCAAATGGTATCTTCCTGGGGCCTCACTGTGGACCAGACTACACTCCCTGCATGTGCCCTAAAATTTCAGGTCATTAGGCAGTAACATTATTCTCCCCCCCCCCAACCTTCTGCCTCCCCCCATGTACATGTTGGTCCATTCTGGTACAGCTGCTCTATCTGCAATTTGAGAAAAGAGGCCTCGAAAGGAGTCAACCCTACCCACATCTGGGTCTTAAAGTCCTAACCTCCAGAATCGTGAGAATAACTCTCCAAGGTTTGGGCTACCCAGTCTGGTATATTTCACTACAAGAGCCAGAGTACCCTGTACAGCATCCATTAGGGCCATTATTAAACTTCAGGAGTATATCTCATAAGGTTCAACAGCCCCAGTTGGCATGCCCACATTATATGACTTTATGTCTGCTTTGCTACAATTTATTTTTAATTGTGTGACCTGGGGAGGAGGGTTTGTGCATGAGTACAGGTGCCCACAGAGGTCAGAAGATGATGTGGGATCCAGATCCCCTAGCACCGAAATTACAGGCAGCTGTGAGCTGTTCAATGTGGGTTCTGGGAACCAAACTCTACTCACTCACCTAGAAAAACAGTACACACTCCTAACTGGTGAGCCATCTCTCCTTCTATCTTGATTTCCAGTGTCTTGGCTCTTTTTCAAGCTAAGCTTTCCGCTGTCATTTCTCTCTTTATCCAACTCTTGTCAGCATCAGATGCCCCCATCCCTCTGCCTCAGCTACAAGGTGGGGCTGGAACAAGCTACTGTATGTATTGCTCTAGCTACACGCCAAGTTTTTAACCTAGGAATACAGAACAGTGTTTAATTTCATCTTTCCAGGATAATGAAGGTGCTTCCCAAGTCGGATGCCCTTACCCTTCCACCTCTGGTTAGTGTTCCAACCCCACTATGCTTCTGGTCCTAGGGTCCAGGTACAACTGTGCAGGAAGCCAGGAGCCAGCTGTAACCTGATCTCTGAGCAACATGCCAAGGGCAGGCAGCTCCCAACCCCGGCATGCATCAGGAAACAATGTTGAGGTGAGTGATGGTTCATGCCATCACCATGGAAACCCCCTCCCACTCTAAGAGTGCACACTAGAAGGCAGTCTGGTCCACTGTGTTTATGAGAAGTGGACCATCAACCCCAAGCTCCTCTTACAGGAACAAGAGGCCTCTTCATAAGGCATGAATCCTCCTGGGTCATGAGCACACAGGGCAAAGGACACAGCCTCTTGCTGCCATTGTAATCCAGTCCCACAAACTGATGGTTATCTAGTTCAGGTAAGAGACTTGGAGACTAACGAACATAAGACCCTTGGCCAGAGTTTACTCTCACTGGGCAGGAGGAGCGGGTCTGCCACCCGGTTGTTCCTATCACTTGAGCACGTGTGGCTGAGGTCCCCAAAGCCACTAAATGCAGCTTATTCAAAAGTCAGCATTAGGGCTGGCGAGAAGGCTCAGCAAGCTCTTGCTGCCAAACCTGAGTTTTATCTCGGGGGCCCCCTGGATGAAGGCAGAGAAGAGACTCTCACACGTTTTCCTCAGACCTACACACACACAATAAAAAATGTTAAGTTATCCAGGTGACTGTGGCACATGCCTTTAATCCCAGCACTCGGGAGGCAGGAGAATGTCTATGAGTTCAAGGCCAGTCTGGTCTACAAAGTGAGTTCCAGGATAGGTTCCAAAAGCTACTCAAAGAAACCAAAAAAAAAAAAAGCTAGCTTTAGGCTCTCTGAGAAGCCAGCCCTATGAGCAACAACCACAATGTGAGGAGGGACTAAAGTTAGCCAGCTTCTGGGGAATGTAGGCATTAAAAAGAAAAAAAAAAGCTGTGTCCATGGTTGGGGGGTAGGGGAGGAGTTCCTCCCTTCCTGGAGTCACACGAAGAAGTGGACAGAGATCGGAATCTTGGAGGTAGTCTCTTACCCCAGATGAACGTGGCCTATGCTGCAGGAACTGTAGACCCACCCTAGCATCACCAGCAAAGCATGGTAGAGAAGAAGGCTGCTGCAGAGCATCCTTGAACGGCAGAGAATGTGGTATCCTTTCCCATCCCATTACCACAGTACTGGGGATCATTGACAGGTGAGGATTTACCTGAACTTAAGACTGCTGCTTCCAAGGCCAGAAATGTTTCAGTGTGGGACACCTGCTACCGTAGCCCCCGCTTGGAGCTTAAAGATCCTGAAGTGGTAGGAGTCTTCCCTGGTTCTCTGAGGTGCTCAGAGTACTGAAAGGACCTCAGGGTTGTGCATGAAAGGGCAGGTTAAAAGGGGGCCCCTTGTGGTGGTTGATTTTTGTCAACGTGATTAGATGAAGAAACGCCTAAGGCATTGGTGAGGACTATTGGAGTGTAACGGAGGGAGTTTCCAGAGATTAATTTGGAGAGACCACCCACTCTAGAATCTAGGAGGCTCCATCCTATTGACTGGGGTCCTGGATTGACTAAAAATGGGGAGAGGGGAAAGCAAGCTATAGGCACTGACAGTTTTTTCTCTGGTTCCTGATCCAGAGATGTCACCGCCACCATAGTCAGGAGCCACTCCAGTCATCGTGCCTTCCCTAGTATTAGACTATAAAACTGAAATGTGGTACCAAGACATGGAGTCATGGCCGTAATAAACCTGTCAACATGGTCTTAATAGACTTTGGGGGATGCGTTCATTTCCTGAACAAAACAGGAAGAGTTTAGAGATGCAGGCTGAGGAAACCCTAGCTTCCTTAAGCACAGCTTAATGGATCATTCTGGTAGGAGTTGAGACTAGAATGCTCCTAGGAAGATGGACACTGAGGTCTGCTCCCTCGGTTATGGGGAACAAGAATTTTTAGTGGAAACTGAAGGCCTCTTGTGTTATATTTGGCAAAGAATGCAGCTTCATTCCAATCATTTTCTGAAAAAGTTGAGTGGGGCTGAACTCAAGTGGACTAATTTAACTGGTGGGTAAAATCAGGACAGCACAATATTCACACTGTGACAATGGTTACTAGCTCGCTTGCTTTACCCATCCTTACAGTGAGAGCGGAAAGTACAGAAAGATGAGAAATGTGCCATTTCACAAGGAGTGGAGTTGGAACCCAGTTAAAGCTGAGGACAGGACAGAGGTGATGCAGACATGACTGCAATCTAGAGATCACTACCACCAAGGAGGAGCCTCAGACTTTACACTCCAATATGAAATGTGTCTTGTTGGGGGATATTCAATCCCACTGTGAACCCCAAGTTTGCATTTGCATTAAATAAAATTAACCTTGGGTCAGGAGGCTGTTAGTAACTAGTTGACAGGAAGTAACCATAGAGTATCAGAGGGCATCTGGAAGAGATAGAGGGATGCACCAGAAGTAGTAGGGAGGGATTTGGAGTGGCTTTTTTTGTTTGGTGGAGCGGAAGGACGCTCTCTTTGAGAGACACCAGCAAGGACAGAGGGTCAGCTAGCTACTACTCAGCCTCTCTGAGCTAGCAGGTTTCACTCCAGCCTTTGAATCTCAAGTCTTATTTATAAAAGAACGAGAGAATTTTAGTTAAACTACCTTTAGCAGCAGCGGCAGAGCCAATGCCTGTGGGAACAGAAATCCCGCCAGGCTGCGGCCTGAGCAGCCAGGGCACTGCCAGAGAAGCAGGCCGTAACTTCAGAGTCGCAATTGCTAGCTGAAATAGCAGTAGATTAAGGCACAGCCACTGTGCCACAGATAAAACAACAGTGTCTCGAGGGCATGACCCCATCCATCCAGAGCTCCACAGAATGACAAAATCCACTTTGAGGGAGAATGCCTGAAAAGGAAAAGCCTTCTAGGTACCCTGCTGAACAATGGCTGTCTAGGAGTGTCTTCCCAGCTGTGGAGCACACCAGAGGACTTCACTTTTCCCTGCCCTAAAGAAGCACCTTTCTCCAGGCTTCCGTCACTCTTCATTCCCACAGGTATCTTATACCATATCCTTAAATGGCATGTGCAGATGTGAGGCTCCTCCCTCCTCAGGACTAATGTAAATAAACTTTCTCTTTTGCAAAACTTGTCACACTTCAGAGACTGGCACACTGTGCCAACAGACAAAACATATTCCCTTCAAAAACAAAGGTGCCAGCTAAATATTATAGACTTAGATGTTAAATGCATTAATGCTTATCAAATACTTATGTCCACTAATGGATAAACAACCAATTCCTATTGGAGGGGAGTGATGTTCTCAGAAGAGTTAGAGCCTTTCAGATTCTGGTTACTGAATACTAAAGGCATTAGAACTAAATAGAACTGGTGATAAAGAATGTGTAACAATAAATACTTAATGAGCTAGAAGTGACTCTTCTAATTAAGAGATCTAATAACTGTCACTAGTCAATAGCCACAAAAAGGCAATAGTGAAGGTTATACTTTCAAATGAAAACAGTGGTACCTTCTAATGCCAAGAAATACCAATGAGTTAGTAAGAATTCACGTCACCCATACACATACACGCACAAATGCTTTATTAATACAATATACATAAACTATAAAGGAGTAAGTTTAAATATCTGCATCGTAACAAACAGGCGGCAGTTCGACATCCAGGGTGGAAAGAATGCTGGAAGGAGATTGCAACGGATCTGGAGGGAAAGGAATTTCTCATTAGAGTTCTGCAGATCCTGTAGCCGTTATCCATAACAAACACTAGCTGCTACTTCCATCCTAGATTCATTTACCTAACGACTCTCATACAACATGCAGATGTCTTAAACGTGGCGGTGGTCTCAGAACTGACCGTCAAGAAGTAGGTCTTGCCAGGCGGTGGTGGCGCACGCCTTTAATCCCAGCACTCGGGAGGCAGAGGCAGGTGGATCTCTTTGAGTTCGAGGCCAGCCTGGTCTACAGAGTGCGAGATCCAGGAAAGGCGCAAAGCTACACAGAGAAACCCTGTCTCGAAAAACCAAAAAAATAAAACTAAATAAATAAATAAGAAGTAGGTCTTAAAAGTATGTGAACCCACTTGTTCTTTCAAGCATCAGGAAAGTCTAAGTCCTAAAATAGGACTGACCACCCACGTCATCAGAGCACATGGTCTGATGATGTCTTCTGACCGCCAGTTCCAGCTAAGACCTTAAGCTTTGGGACAGTAAGGTCTACGCTGCAGCACAGGTGTCCTGGTCCTGGTAGCCATGGATGGAACCTGGATTGCTCAACCCATCATGGTTACCACAGATGTCAACTCATCGCCTAAGAAGCTGTATGTTAAATTTCATCTTCTGCTATAACTAAAGGCTGACCAGATTCCAGAATTACTTCATTTGTGATTAAAACATTAATGGCTGAGGAAAGTTCTTCTTACTCTGAAATTCTGCCCTAGTAGTCCCAAGGACAGAAGCTGCACACAGGCTCACATGTACAACTCTGTCCCCACGGCAATCAAGTGTCATGTAACAAGTTGCTCACAGCTTTTCGAGGACACTGCTCACTTACTAGATTCCCATGGTAGAAAGGGTGTCTTCAGAGGCGAAGGGGGGTCCAGGTGCAGCAGCTTCTCAAGCCCGCTCTCCTCATTCAGGATCATGAGAGGCACTCCATTCAAGGGGAGATGTGCAATCTGGTGCTCCTCAGGCAGGTCAAAACTCTCAAAATCTGTCACAAAGGAAAGCAAGCATCAGGGCCATGCTCCTTCAGCCCAGTCAAGGTAACAGCAGTGAAGTACATTAAGTCAAAATATTCTTCACCGCTACTCGTAATTCAAAAAATAGAGCCAATTTAATAATAGCCAGTTAAATAATTAAATTACTGTCTTAAGGTAAATATTACTTTTACCATACTCAGCAAAAAGTGTAATTGTGCCAGGCGGTGGTGGCACACGCCTCTAGTCCCAGCACTCGGGAGACAGAGCCAAGCAGATCTCTGTGAGTTCAAGGACAGCCTGGTCTACAGAGTGAGATCCAGTACAGGCACCACAACTACACAGAGAAACCTTGTCTCGAAAAAAACAAACAAAAAGTATAATTGTAACAGCTCTTGAAGTCTCTTTAATAAACTGTGTGTTTCAAGTATGGCGGGTAGCACAAGACTATAATCCCAGCACTTGGAAGGCTGACGCAGGAGCATCACCATGAGTTTGAAGTCACCCTGAGCTACAAAGCAAGGTCCCATTCCCTGTCAGAGATTCAGTAATAACCTGAGAACTGCACACCAGAAGAAAATATGCCCGCAGTGAGGTCACAGAAAAGGGATTCGCAATGATCTGAGTTGTAAGTCAAGCCAGGATTTTTTCCTGGAAGACACTTTTCATCTGAAAAGAGAGTGTATTTGTCTAATAACCTCTCAAGGAATGAGGGAAGTCTATCACACTTCAAGGAAAATTTTGTCACCAATGACAGAACTCAGAAACATAAAAAGTTTAGAACTGTGGAACACTCACCTGCAATAGTTAGCATGACGTTAATTTGAAATTTTCTCTTGCATTACTTTAGACTTGCCCTTTTCTTTTTGTTTGAGACGGAGTCTCTCTACACAGCCCTGGCTGGCCTCGAACTCAGATCAGTCTGCTTCTGTCTGGGACTAAAGAAAGCTATCCTTGACCCTTTCTAATGACATCAGAGGTGATATCAAACAATACACTTATTTGAGACAGGTCTGTTTATGTATCCCTGGCTATCCTGGAACTCGCTGTGTAGACCAGGCTGGCCCTGAACTTACACAATGATGACCTTGAGCTTCTGATTTCCCCCAACATCTTTGCTCCCATTCTCCCTCTGACCGTAGGTGATACCCTGGCAAGTGACTCCACCTGAACAAGTCTGTAACCCAGGTCCAGACAGTTTCAGAGTCTGCGCTACACATCACAGTCACAGGGCATTACAGTGAGAATCTCCAGCTGAGAGCGTTTCCGCCATACCAAAGACCTTACCTAGAGGATTGAAGGGGAAGAACTTCTCTATTTCTGGGTAAGTGTCATCAGAAGCAGGAACAGAGCCCTGTGTCTTAGCAACCTTCTCGGAGATAGGGACAGAGCCTTGTGTCTTAGCAACCTTCTCAGTGATCTAGAAAAACCCAAGAGAAAAAGCACCCGTTAGAAGTCTTGCCACCTACATGGTAACATGAGGTTGGAGGGCCTCTTCAAATGATGAGGCCACACTTTACAATTTGTCAATTCCATGTGACAGTTCTTGGTTTTCATGATTCAGTCAGAAGATAAGGAGAGAACTGACTCCTAGCAGTTCTCCGACGTCGACATACATGCCATCCCATGTGCAGACCCTGCCCTCCACATACACTCAAACACACAAGCTAAGGGGCTGGAGAGAGGACTCAGTGGTTAAGAGTACTTGCTCCTCTTACAGAGGACCCAAGTTCCATTCCCAGCACCCACAGGGCGGTCACAGCTGTCTGTAACTCCAGTTCGACGGATGATGTCCCTTTAAAGTCCTCCTCAGGCACATGGTACACTTACATACTACACAGGCAAACAACCATACACAAAACTAAGACTATTGTTTTTCAAGTTAAGCCAGAAATTTTAGCACCTATCCACATGTATTTCCAAGAACACTGAGCAGGGTTAATTTGAGGCTAATTAGCTCGGCTGTTCAAACCCAACAGTAGAGAAGATAGGCTTGAGGCACCCCAGAATAGTAGCTAATCCTGGGAGTCATTTTTACCTTATAAAAGTATGATTGTTCCGTCACTGTTACCTGAATGATTTGCTTGGCTAATATTAACAAGTTTGTTTTCCTTAAATATATGGGATTAAGGAGGAGGAAAACATAAAAACATCTGAAGAATAATACCAGGGAGGCAATCAATAGCAGTAGGCCAAAACAGAAGCCTGGGCGCTCTGGATCTTACCTCATCTATGCGTCGGCCAGAACTGGGGGGGTGGAGGGGGCTAGCTCAGGCTGGCCTTCAACCAGCCCACCCTCCAGCTTCAGCTTCCCCAAGCGTGAGGGTTGCAGGTGTCTATCAGACCCAGCTAAGTACTTCACACATCTGCTAAGTGGCATCTAACCAGCTGCTTCCGGGTACTAGTTAAGGACAGCTGAGGCAAAACCAGCACTAGCTACTTCTAAGAGTTACAATCTCAAGATACTGAGCAACCTGAAGTAGTGCAGCATACCTCTCCTCTGCTCATTTGTTTATGGACCTCGAGCCATCTCCTACATGGAAGAAAGCCAAGTACGAAGTCCTTTTTTAGGCATCAAAAGTGCCACAGTGGGGCTTGAGATGGCTCAGTGATTAAGAGCACTTGTGGTGGTATTGTGTTCCCCAAAATAGTGTGCACCCTAATAAACTTATCTGGGGTCAGAGACAGAACAGCCAGTAGATAGATACAAAGGCTAGAAAATGATGGCACTCACACCTTTAATCCTAGCATTCCAGAGGTAGAAATCCCTCTGGATCTCTGTGAGTTCAAGGCCACATTGGAAACAGCCAGGCATGGTGACACACGCCTTTAATCCCAAGAAGTGAGCCTTTAATCCCAGGGAGTGATGGCAAAAACAGAAAGATATAGAAGGCGTGAAGACCAGAAACTAGAAACATTTGGCTGGTTAAGCTTTCAGGCTTCTAGCAGCAGTTCAGCTGAGATTCATTCTGGATGAGGACTCAGAGGCTTCCAGTCTGAGGAAACAGGATCAGCTGAGGAATTGGCAAGGTGAGGTAGCTGTGGCTTGTCCTGCTTCTCTGATCTTCCAGCATTCACCCCAATAACTGGCCTCAGGTCTGAGTTTATTAATAAGACTCTTTAAGATTCCTGCTACAAGCACTTGCTGCTGCTTTTCCAAAGAAGCTGGATTCGGTTCCTAGTACCTATCTAAGTCAGCTCACAACTGCCTACAGCTCCAGTTCCAAAGGACCCAGCGCCCTCTCTTCTGCCCTCCTAGGGTGCCCCCACACATGCAGAATTCATGTACATTGAAGCCCACACGAATGAAAATAATCAACTTTTTTTTTTTTTTAAGTGCAAAGTACATCATCTTCATATCATTTACTCACCTTTTTCACCGTCAAAGTTGGCTGTTTTTGTTTGAGGGGTCTATTAGTCTTCACTGGCTTTTCTGTAGCTCTGTTGACCGTTCCCAAAGCCTTTCTGCTGGCTTTAGGCAGGGCTGGAGCATTGAACACTTTGCCACCTTGTGGCTTTGAAACCTGCAACTTCCCATCTAAGGCCTTGACTGTTGAAAAAAAAAAAAGTATAATCATAAGAATATCAAGGGCTCAGTGGGTAAAGCTGCCAAAGCTAACCACCTGAGTTCAGCCCCCAGACCCCACATAGTGTAAGGGGAACCGACTCTCACAGGTTGTCCTCTGACCTCCACAGGCACACCACGGAACGTGTGTGCCCCCATGCATACACAAACAAAGGTAACGTATACGGTGTTCTTAAAGATTAGACCAAATAAACACCTCATCAACTTGACCCAATTCTCACCCACAAATCCATACTGCTTTTTTTGGGCAATGTTTTAGCACACTGTTAAATAACCTCTTTAAGACAATAGGCTGACAGCTGGGTGTGGTGGAGCACACTTTTGATGCCAGCACTCAGGAGACAAGAGGAAGGTGGATCTCAGGTGAGTTCGAGGCCAGCCTGGTCTACAAATCAAGTTCCAAGACAGCCACAACTGTTACAGAGAAACCCTGTCTCAAAAAACAAAAAACATAGCCAGGCAGTGGTAGCGCACGCCTTTAATCCCAGCACTTGGGAGGCAGAGGCAGGTGGATCTCTGTGAGTTCGGGGCCAGCCTGGGCTACCAAGTGAGTTCCGGGAAAGGCGCAAAGCTACACAGGGAAACCATGTCTCGAAAAACCAAAAAAGAAAGAAAAAACAAACAAAAAACATGAAGCCAGGCACTGGCATGTGCCTTTAATTCTAGCACTTGGGGAGGCAGCAGAGGCAAGTGGATCTCTGAGTTCAATGCCAGCCTGATCTATATAGCAAGTTCCAGACCAGTTAAAGCAGCACAGGGAGGCTCTGCTTCAAAAAATAGAGCCAGTGGACTTAGCTTAATAGGTAGAATGCTTGCCTAGCATTTGAGAAGCCCCGAGTTCCATCCCCAGCATTGCACAAACCAGGCACTGCGGCCCACACCTGTAATCACTGCACTGGGAAGGGGGGGGGGGGGGGGGCAGAAGGCTCAGAAGTTCAAGATCATCTAGGTAACGTAGGGAATTAAAGGCCAGTCTGAACTACATGACACCTTTTCTAAAATTAAAACGATAATAAGCATGAAAATGTATCAAGCCTGACTCTAATCAACCACAAAGGACACTAAGGCTAGGGGTTCCACTCGTAACCCACCCGCCACTCCTGTATATTTGAAGACAGACCAAGGCTTACCACCAGACCCCAGCTTCAGCCCATCCTTAGATGCCAAACGGCTGCCTGGTTCTTCGTTATCCTTGTCAACAAAGATCAGAGTAGCCATCCTGGATTACTCTAGAGGAGAGAACTACACATCAGATACTGGCATTGGGGAAGGCAGGAAGAGCTAAGTGGCAACCGAGACCGAAATTTGAGGGTACATGTGCACCAAAAAATAATAATAATAATAGAATTAAGATGGAGAAGCCAACAGGCTTCATCCAGATCTGAAATCTTCAAGCCAGGGTCAGAAATACCAAACTCCTACAAGAAAGGCAGTTGAAGCTGGCACCCAACAAAACTATGCCCAGGCTGTAATCTGAGTTATAGGGGGGAGGAGGAGGAGGGGGAGGAGGAGGAGGAGGAGGAGGAGGAGGAGGAGGAGGAGGAGGAGGAGGAGGAGGAGGAGGAGGAGGAGGAGGAGGAGGAGGAAGGAGGTTCAGAAGTTCAAGGTTGGTCTCGCGTACACAACAAGTTCGAGATCAGCCTGGCTGCTTGAGACCCTAAGAGGGAGGCAGGGAAGAAGGAAAAGGAAAAACAGCGTCGTCGCGGGTCGAGCCCGCCAACAGCACCCAGGGATGCGGGACCGAGTGAGGCTCAGATCCCGACCCTGCTTCGGCCTCCGGTCAGCCCCCCGCCACCCCAAGCTCACCCGCAACATCCTAACCGCTAAACTCACCCAAGACTGCTCCACCAACGACCCCGCACACCGCGGTTTAAAACACAACTCGCGCCTCAATTGGTCCATCCGAGAGGAGGCGGGGCCTGGAGTCTGAGAACCAATGAGAGCAGCCGAAGTTTTCAGCCACCGCCCCCGTCCCGCGCCTCTCTCCCAGGAATTAAAAAACTAGGATCCTACATTGTCCAAAACTCCTGATAGGCTTTCTGTTATCCACAGCGTGGACCTTCGAGGAGGCACAGGACAGTAACAAAATCGTCGTTTCCTTAAACTTTAAAGTATTTTTTTTTTTTTGTAACAGAGTTTCATGTGACCCAGGCTGTCCTTGAACTAGCTATGTAGTGGATGGTGGATGATGACCTTGAACTCCTGATCCTGTTTCCTGTCTCCTAACAGCTGGGATTACTGACTATGCCACCATTCCAGGCTTACTTTTATGTTTTTGGCTTTTTTGAGATATGCCGCTCAGGTTTGCCTGGAACCCACTAGCCCAGGGATACTGGGATCAGAGTAGCCAGAGTGGATCCTCCAAGGGACAGGCATACATGTTGTATTTTAAAACGGCGGGAAGGAGTCACACCATACAATAGGGTCCATGTAGGAAGTTTATTAAGAGAGGAGAGAAAAGGGGCAGAGAAGGGCGCAGGGATCCGTCCCTGGGGACGAGGAAGGAGAAGAGAAAGGTGGGCAAAAGCCCGTCTTTTATAAGGAAACGAATACAGACAGGAGGTGCTCTTAGTGGCTGCAGCTGAGGTATTTCCTGTCAGGACCCTAAGGGCAGGCCAGTACATACGCCTAAATGCTAATACACATTAGATATTAGCATTTGGGAAAGGCTAAAAAGGGTAAGTAACCGTAGAGACCAAGCTTCATCCAGGACACATGTGCACTAGAGAAGCCAAGAGGTTTATTCAGATGTAAAATCTTAAAGTCAAAGTCAGAGGCACTCAACTACTGAGAAGATGGTTTGAGTCAGCACCCATCAAAACAGTCACCGAGACTGGAGAGATGGCTCAGCAGTTAAGAGCATTTGCTGCTCTTGCAGAGGACCCTGCTTGCCCTGGAACTCACTATGTAGACCAGAGATCTGCCTGTCTGTGCCTCCTGAGTAGTAGTGATTTCTGCTGATTTTTAAGTATTGTGGAAATTCGGCAGGTTTGAAGACAAATGGAAATCGTTTGAGAACCTAGCCCTTCTCGTTGAAATAAGCATTATTAATATCATTGGAGACTTTCCCTACTCCCTTTTTTCCTATGAATGTTTGATTACATTTAATTAGTAGAAAAGTTCCTTAGTCTGCTTGATGGGCCCATTCCAATGTCAGCAGTGTTGTATATTCCTAAGAACATTCTAAAGTTCCATGATAGTGGGATATACGTCCTAGGATTTTCACCCATTCTTTGCTGCTGGGTACTCAGATTCTTTTTAAAATGGTAGTGAGAGCCTGCAAAGTCCTCCGCCCTACAGAGAGCCGCAAGAGACAATTGATGTGTGAGTGGTGGGTGTTAGTTATTTAGCAGCACTCTTACCCTCCGAGGAAATGTCACAAAACACGACAGACTCCACTAACAAGAGTTTTATTAAGATGAGAGAAAAGGACAGACAAGTGCTCAGGCCTCACCGGTCCACACAGCTGACCTGGACTGTTCTGCCGCAGGGATTCAGTGACAGTCCACACCTATTTGGTCAGGCTCTGGCCCCTGACCTGTTTTCTCTGTCTCTCCCTGGCTCTAAACTAATACAGTATGTAGATGATATTTTACTGTGTAGCCCGTCCTTACAGGTTAGCCAAACTAACACCTCTGCTCTCCTAAATTTCTTATCCAGCCAGGGTTAGAGGGTATCTCCTTCTAAAGTTCAGCTGTCAAGTCCCCAGGTCACCTATTTGGGTCTATCCATTACTCCAACTCACAAGGCTATTACTGTAGACAGGAAGCGTCTAATCCAGTCTCTTACAGTCCCTTCTACTAAACAGGAGATTCTGTCTTTCCTAGGAATAGCTGGCTTTGTACGGTCCTGGGTTCCATCTTTTTCTCTCCTTGCTCGCCCCTTATACGAGGCAGCTCAGGGCTAGTCACATGAGCCCCTCCTCCATCCTGTCACTAAACCTTTCCAAAAGCTCCGACAGGCCCTTCTTCAGGCCCCAGCGCTCCATCTCCCAGACTTAACCCGTCCCTTCTCCCTCTATGTAGCAGAGAAGGAGGGATTTGCCCTGGGAACTCTAGGGCATCAGCTGGGACCCTCCTTTGCACCTGTAGCCTATCTGTCAAAGAAGCTAGACCTTACCAGTCAGGGCTGGGCACCTTGCATCCGTGCCTTAGCAGCTGCAGAGCTCCTTATTCGGGAATCAAAGAAGCTAAGTTTTGGGTCATCCATTACTGTTTTCTCTCACCATAATCTGTCCCATATCTTAACTTATAAAGGCCTACAAACTTTACCTCCTTCCCGGGTTCTTTCTCTCCAGGTGGCATTACTAGAGGATGCCACACTTACTTTCCGGACTTGTCCACCTCTTAGTATTTCAAGACTCCTTCCTCAACCTAACGCTGACTATTCTCCTTCTCATTCCTGCACTGAAACTTTAGAAGAGCTGCTACCTCACCCTTCACACATACAGGAGGGCACATTGCCTCAGGCTACTTATACCTGGTACACAGATGGCAGCTCCTTCTTATATGAAGGGACCCATAAAGCAGGTTATGCCATAGTGTCAGATACTGAGACAGTAGAGGCACAGGCATTACCCACACACACCACTAACCAGCAGGCTGAGCTGATAGCTCTCACCCATGCCTTCCAATTGGCACAGGGACAATCTCTAAATGTTTACACAGACTCCAAATATGCTTTTCATATCCTCCTGTCCCACACTGCTATTTGGAGGGAGCGTGGTCTTCTCACAGCAAAAGGGGGATCAATATCTAACTCAGGCCAAATAATGGCCATGCTGGAGGCTTCCCACCTCCCCAAGGCTTTAGGAATTGTCCACTGCCGGTCTCATCAGACCGATAGCTCCATCATCTCTAGGAGAAACAACCAGACTGACCAGGCAGCCAGAACAGCGGCCCTCCAGGGCCAAGTCTCACCTCACCCACCACAGGGAATTCATACAGTACAGCCTACACCCTCACAGGGAACTCCAGACACTAGACAAATTCTTTCCTATCTACAGCAACTCTTTCATCCTAATAATCTTGCTCTGTCTCAATTCGTAAAAGCTCACCTGCAGCCCACCTCTGAGGACTTACAGTTCTTAAGAACTATTACTGCCTCTTGTGAGATCTGCCAAAAAACAGATCCCAATACTGAGTACAGGAGTCAGCCTTTTCCCACCCACCAGGCTACAGGTTCCCTTCCAGGGACTGACTGGCAGCTCGATTTTATCCATATGCCCACTGTCAGGAAAGTTAAATATCTCCTCGTGATGGTAGACTCATTTTCAAATTCAGTGGAGGCATATCCGGTTTCTAATAAGCGGGCTCAGACAGTTGCAGACCTCCTTCTCCGAGAAATATTCCTCGGTTTGGGGTTCCTGCTTCTCTTCAGTCTGACAATGGCCCAGAGTTCACCTCTCAGATTTCTCAGACACTAGCTAAGGCTCTTAACATTCCTTGGCATTTTCATATCCCATACCATCCTCAGTCCTCAGGAAAGGTGGAGCGTACCAACCGGTCTTTAAAAACTATTCTTACTAAGATGTCACAGGAACTTCATCTCGACTGGGTAAGATTACTGCCTCTAGCTCTTCTCAGGCTCAGGGCTCTTCCTAAAAAGCCTCTTTCAATTTCTCCATTTGAACTAATGTATGGAAGGCCAGTTCTAACACCAGGTCTTTTATCCAACCCATCAACTGTTCCAGATAGCCTGTTAACTCCCCTTTTATGTCACCTAAGGTCTGTCCTATGGAGCTACGCAGACTGTTCATTACCTCAGCCATGTGACAATAATTGTCCACCTCCAATACACATCAGGGATCAGGTTCTTCTCTTCCCAGATTTTTTAAAACTTTCTTATAAAAAGCATTGCAAAAAAAAATACACTGAAATGAACACGATCCAAAGACTATACAATTCAGTGACCCTTCAAGGTAATTCTTGTGACTCCTACAGCTGCTAAACTCGAGGGCTTTCCTCACTGGGTCTACCTGTCTCATCTAAAACCTTTTTTTGTTTTTTTTGTTTTTTTTTTTGTTTTGTTTTGTTTTTCAAGACAGGGTTTCTCTGTGTAGCTTTGTGCCTTTCCTGGATCTCGCTCTGTAGACCAGGCTGGCCTCCAACTCACAAAGATCTGCCTGCCTCTGCCTCCCAACTGTTGGGATTAAAGGCGTGCGCCACCACCGCCCGGCCCAGGAATTACTTTTAATTGGGGGTTGGGGGGACAAATCTGAGTAAGTCATAGACTCAGCTGACCTCTGATCTTCTGTCATCAACTGCCATGAATAATCAAAATTCCTTTTACATTCCTAACTTCAGGCACTTCAAGTTCTTTTAAAAAGATCTCTAACTTCGGGCTCTTTGACTGAGGTGGGGATGTTATGTATATTCATCTATATTTGAAAAGGAATTCCTGTGGAGGAAGTGTAAATAATTGTAAGACAGCAAAAAGAAAAATTTCCAGGGAATGGCTCAGTAGTCAAGACAGCTTGCTGTTCTTACAGAGGACCGGGATTGATTGGGTACTCAGCATCTTCATGGTGGCTCACGATGTGTACACATATATATATATTTCCAGTTCCAGAGGATATGATGCTGATGATGTGCAAACTCAGGCAAACTCATACATCTAAATTAAAACAATAATTTTTAAAAAAGAAAAAAGTTCCACCAAAATCACTTTTTTCCAGTAGTTTGTTTGCTATTTTCTGTTTTATAAGGGACTATTTAAGTTTGTTTGTTTAAGACAGGGTCATATTATGTCACTGGCCAGGAACTCAAAGATCTGCCTATCTCTGCTGGGATTAAAGGCGTGCGCCATTACGCCTACCTTTTTGGGTTTCTTCAGTAAACAGTTTTGCTAAAATTCTACTGTTCTAGAAGGAACAAAGGTTCCCTGCACGGGGCAGAAAGATGCATTACCAACATCTCCCTGCAGGGTGCACTACGAACTACTTGTTTGGACCGCGGTCTTCTTTGAAAAAAAAAAAAAAAAAAAGCCTTAGCCAAGCACTTGGAAATGCGCATGTGCCGTCCTTCCGGAAGTTATTGCTGGGCTGCCGGAAGAAGGCAGGGAACCCGGAAGTAAACATTACCGGATCGCTTCGTTCGTGGCGGATGGTTTTGGCGTGGTCTGTGCCGGGACTGGGTAAGGTAGGGTTCCCAGACTGAGCGGACGAACTGGGGACCTCGGGGAGCGGGCATTCCCTGCAGGGACTCCTCCCGGTGACCGCGGACCCGGAGGAAGACAGACTACCGCCCGGGACGCAGGCGCCACCCTCGCGTCCAGCCGAGGACAGAGGGCCGAGTCCTGGCCACAGTGGGGCGGACTTCCTGAGCGGCCCTTACCCAGGCTGACCCCTCTGACCCCAGACGAATGCCTCTGAGCTTCGGTTTTCTCGTTAATGGGGATGATCTAATTTGGGGGAGGTGATGTGAGGGTCAAATTAGAATGTCTATCTTGCATTCAGTGAGTGGGAGTTGTCACTGTTCCCGACCTGTAGGCCCCTCCGCAGAACAGTGTAATCGAATGACAACAATACTTCAGTCTGTCTTAATCTTGAATGTGGCAGGCCTGCATTCCAATGTCCTGTGGTGTGTAACATGATTTAAAGGACCGACAATAAAGTCAGGTTTGGGTTTGAGATCTGTCTCTCTCGCTGATGTGTTGTTGGCTGGAGTTGTTAACTTCCCCAGACTTGTTTCCTCGCTGTAGAATAGGGTTGCTGTTGAAGATTAGGTGACGGTATATATGGTAAAGAAATGGTAATTGTTAAAACGAAGACGATTAAATCTACAAGTGTCCTCTTTTGCCTCCCAGTATACTTAGGCTACCACTGATTTCTAACACTTCTATTTTTATTTTTTAAATCTATTTTAATTATGTGTATAAGTAGGAGGGTGGGTATGTGCCCTTATAAGTAAGTACATGTGCAGTCTTCTTGGATCCCATGGAGCTGGAGTTACAAACAGTTATGATCCATCTTATGTAGGTGCTGAGAACTGAATTATGGTCCTCTACAGGAGCAGTAGATGCTCTTAGCTCCTGCGCCATCTCTCTTGCCCCTTGCAAAAACTTCTACAGAAGACCAGGCATGGTAGTGGCACATACCTATAAATCCAGTACTTGGGAGATAGAGGCAGGAGGATCAGAAGTTTATCCTCTGCTACATAGTGAGTTCAGGGACAGCCTAGGCTGTGAGATATCCTATCTCAGAACAAACAAACAAACAAATCTATGTATATTTTCAGTGGGTCAAACACAGAAGAGAACACTTTGAGCAGCATCATTGACTTCTGGTCATTAAGCACTTAGTATTGGTAAAGAGTAGTGTAAATATCTATTGACCACAGGCTAAGAAAGGCTAAGAAAACCGGGGAGTGGGGAGAGTTGAGGGCGAGTCAATCAGTTAGTTGTGAGGCTAGAAACCAGGTACTAGACCTTGGCTGATGTTGTCGGGGTTGGCTTTTAGAGTAGGAGTGACAGTATCCATTGGCTCGTCGATGTCTACTGTGGTAGCTGCTAGTTGCTAGTGACTGTTGAGAATGGAAATGTGACTGGTCCAAATAAGTTTAAAACCCATAACAGCTTTTAAAACTAAGTTGATTTTTTTGTTTCTTTCTTTTTTTATATTTTTTTAGTTTTTTTGAATTTGAAATTACCCTGAGTTGAGGAATATTTAGTTAAGAAATTTGCCAGGTGGTGGTGGTTCATACCTTTAATCAATCCCAGCACTGGGAAGGCAGAGGCAGGCAGATCTCTGTGAGTCTGAGGCCAGCCTGATCTACAGAATGAGTTCTAGGACAGCTGGGGCTACACAGAGAAACCCTGACTCAATAAACAAAAAAGGAAAAAAGAGAGAAAGAAATTTCTATGAAAGTTGATTTATTTCCTTTTGTACACATTTGTGGCAGAGTCTTGCTATGTAGACCAGGCTGGCCTTGCAGATACGATCCTCCTGGGTTATAGGCATTTACCACCGTTGGCCCTTTTTATTTCTTTAATATTGTTACTCAGAACCAAAGAACTGCCTATATTGTTGGCATTTAGTTTTCTCTGGGACCATACTGCTTTAGAGAGGTTTTGAGCTTGAGCAATGGGGCGTGTGATCAGATTTGTATTTTGAAAAATTAAACTGTAGTATGAAAAAAATTAATTGGGCCAAATTAGAAGAGACAGGTAAGCCTCAAAAAAATTACAACATGTACTAAAGTGGTAGCATTCAATATGAAAGGAATAGGTAAATAGCAGTGATATCCAGAAAGTAAAAATAATTGTTAGTAAGCTGAAATAGAAGAGCTGTCAATGAAATGAGCCTGGATTTCACAGGGGAGGCCAGGAGTTTTAGGCATGTTGAGCTTCTAGGTAGAGATGCCATAAACCATAGGTTACGTGGATTTGAAGATCAAATGAAAATTCTGTAGCAGAGAAATAATGTGGAACCCCAGCAGTGGGCTACTGTTCCTCCTGAATCCTTGGAAACTGGTATTGTTTAGAGTGATGAGTGAGGCTCTGCGATACCATAAGGAATCAGTCTCTGAATAAATGTGTAAGATAGATGAGCCTACAAAGGAGTCTAGAACAGGAGAAGGAATGCAGGAGTAACCAGTAACACGTTCTAGAAGCCATGGAATTAGAATCTACGACAAAAGGAGCAGAGCTGAAAATGTCCAGTGGGTGTGGTGATATGTTGTGTATCAAATAAAGCTTGCCTGAGGATCAGAGGACAGAGCCAGCCACTGCATTAAACATAGAGGTCAGGCAGTGGTGGCGCACACCTTTAATCCTAGCTCTCGGGAGGCAGAGATCCATCTAGATCTCTGTGAGTTCAAAGCCACCCTAGACTACATGAGATTGTATTGTTAGGAGTTTTTTACTCTTTTTCTCTTTTGGGGAGCCCACCACCCAGCTACCAAATAAACACACACAGAGGTTTGTTCTTACTTAAGAATGCCCGGCCTTAGCTTGGCTTAGCTTCTTGCCAGCTTTTCTTATCTTAGCCTCTGGGCTTTTCTTTTTCTCTTCTGTAAATCTTAAAATCTTACTCTTACTCTATTGCTGGCTGTGTAGCTGGCTCCTTCCACTCTCCCTTTCCAAATGTCTCCCTCTATATATTCTCTCTGCCTGCCAGCCCCGCCTATCCTTTCTCCTGCCTCGCTGTTGGCCAGTTCTTTATTAGACCGTCAGGTGTTTTACACAGGCTCAGTAACACAGCTTCACAGAGTTAAACAAATGCAACATAAACAAAAGTAACACACCTTAAAATATTCTACAAGATTGATTCAGTCTAGGAAAGAAACAGGGCCGGGCAGGGAGTCACACACCTTTAATCCCAGCACTTGAGATCTCCTGCCTTTGCTGCCAGTATTTGGGAAGCACACACACCTTTAATCCCAGCTCTAGGAAGGAAGTGATATGGCTGGGTGGAGAAAGGCATATAAGGCGTGAGAAGACAGGAACTAGAGCTTTTTCAGACTTTCAGTCAGAGGATTCGTGGAGATAGGATCTCGCTTTCCATTCAGCCTGAGGATTTGGTAGTGGTGAGAAGTTTCTCTAGTGGCTTGTCCTTTGTCTCTCTGATGTCTCAGCATTTACCCCAATGTCTGGCTCTAGGTTTTTTATTAAAAGACCATTTAGTAATTCATGCAGCAAGTGGGTATTTAGCACATTGATTAGTATTAATTTAGTTAATGTAGTGGTAGGTTTCATTGGCATGGTTAGGAACAGAAGCTAAGTCAGAGGGACTGGGGGTAAGGAGTGCAGAAGTATAGAAATAGAGACCCGTGAATATAGGTGGCGTGTGTGTGTGTGTGTGTGTGTGTGTGTGTGTGTGTGTGTGTGTGTTGCTAGGCATCTCTGAATATGGACCCATCTATATTTCTTTCTGACAAGGTCTTATGTACTATAACTATAGGTTGTTGTTGAACTCCCTGTAAAGCTAAGGATGACCTTGAACTTCTGATCCTGTATTAACCTCCAGATTGCTGGATCACAGGTGTGTACCACCACACCTGGTTTTTGCAGAACTGGGGAATCCAACTTCCCTGCATGCTAGGCAAACACTATCAACTGAGGCTTCATCACCAGCCCCTAAACATTGGTAATTGTTAAGGCATTGGGCCTTCATTGGAAACAGTGATGGGCTCTGTAATTTTTTTACTGGTAGAAAATTTTTTTACAGGAGGGCTAATTTAGGAATATCTGTATTAAAGTCTTTGAAATTTGAAATTTTATATACATGGCTTTCTCCATTTGTAAATTGGAATTTTGAGAGAACTGGTGCTGAGAATATATAGACTTTTTTTTTTTTTTTTTTTTTTTTTTTTTGGGATACAGGTTCTCACTATGTAGCCTTGGCTAGCCGTGGATGGGTCCAGTACATAGACCAGATTAGCCTCCAGTCCCCAGAGATCCACATACCTCTGCTTTCCAAGTACTGGGATTGAAGTTGTATATTACAGTGCCCAGTTTGTAGAGCCTTTTGAGGAAGAAAAAGAAACCCTTAGAACTAGTGAGATAGTTCAGCAGGTAAAGGCATCTGCTGCCAACCCTGATGACCTGAGTTTCATCCTTGGGACCCACATGATGATTGGAGAGAACCTACTCCTACAAATTGACCTCTTACCTCTCCATACATGCCATGGCATACTCAATCCCTGCCCCACCCCTCCACACACATATACCCACACAATAAATAAAATGTAACTTAAGAATGTAAAGAGCCGGGCGGTTGTGGCGCACGCCTTTAATCCCAGCACTCGGGAGGCAGAGCCAGGCGGATCTCTGTGAGTTCGAGGCCAGCCTGGGCTACCAAGTTAGTTCCAGGAAAGGCGCAAAGCTACACAGAGAAACCCTGTCTCGAAAAAAAACAAAAAAACAACAACAACAAAAAAAAAAAGAATGTAAAGAAACCCTCCTTTACAGGCACTATGGAAAGAATAAGAACTTATGAGACTAGACACTGCTATTTAGTTTGTGCAAGGACCCAGTTTTGATCACAACACCACAAAAAGTTTGAAAAGTAAGAGAGAGGAAAAAAGTGAAGGAGCGAGAATCCCTGATAAAACTCACAGTGTGTATCATTAGGACATGGTTTAGTAGTCTTAGTGAACGTATTCCTGAAGGCCTCCTTTACTGTAAAAAATCCCTTCCCTTTTCAGAGGAAGCCAGTTCATCATGTCGGCGGCAGCTGTAGATACGGTTAATGCCATCCCCCTGTCGGGGTCAAAAGAGATGAGTTTGGAGGAGCCAAAGAAGATGACCAGAGAAGACTGGAGAAAAAAGAAGGAGCTAGAAGAACAGAGAAAACTGGGCAATGCCCCTGCAGAAGTTGACGAAGAGGGGAAGTGAGTTGTTTCTTGCATGATCTGTTCCAATCCATACCCACGTCATCAGGCTCTCATCCTTTGCTTTGGTAGGAAACTGTCCTTTACTAGTTACAGATTTGTATTCCTCTCTCTTGTTTTCTCAAACCCATATCTACATGGTTTAGTAGTCAAATAATACTGGGGAGCTTATAATGAATAGCAATTACCCTTTTTACCCTTTTCACTCTGGTAGTACTAGAGCAGCTACTTTTCTATCTTCTTATTTTGAGTTCTCCCCATCTCTGAATAGTAATGCCTATGTGATTATTTGAATCAGTTGGCCATGGACACGAGTGACTAGTTCAACTTCTAGCTCTGGTAGGGAGCTCTCTCATCCCTCCTATCTTCCCTCTGTCTCCGTGTATCATTAGTCTATCAGGTGTATCATTAGTCTCAGCGTCTTGGTTAGGATGTTCCTCACTGTAATATAAATTGTCTTTACTTTCAGTTCTTCTGTTAGTGGAGAGAGCAACCATCTTCCCTCCCCTTCCCACGCCGGGATTTCTGTTCTTGGCTTCTGTGCCCACTGCCTTCGTGATTGAAATGTCATTTCCAAACTTTCTGCTTTATAACTTTACTTACATTTTATTACAGAGATATCAACCCTCATATTCCTCAGTACATTTCTTCGGTTCCATGGTACATTGATCCATCAAAGAGACCCACTTTAAAGCATCAGAGACCACAGCCAGAGAAACAGAAGCAATTCAGTTCCTCTGGGGAATGGTACAAGAGAGGTGTAAAGGAGGTATGTGGCAACCTGTGTGTCCCTTTGTGGGTGGAGATTTTGTGTGAAGAACTTAAGAATCTTTAGTGTGATGTTGTTTAAAATGGGAAGGAATTATGAACCCTGGTTTGAGATTCACAGTGTGTACATTAGTTACAGTCTCTTCTTACATGAATTGAAATCCTTAAACTTGGTCATCTCGGAACATGAAGCCCTACCTGGTTTTCTTTTTAACAAATAAAATCATTCAGTAGACATGATAGTGAGAGCCAAAGTTATTTCTAAATGACTGATAAATAAGATGTCTGTTTTGTTTGTCTCTGTCCTTTAATAGAATTCTATAACTACCAAATACCGAAAGGGGGCATGTGAAAATTGTGGGGCCATGACACACAAGAAGAAAGATTGCTTCGAGGTAAGCTCAGCCCTGAGCCTGTTAGGAAACTGTCAGCAAGGCTTTTGTTTTCTCCTTGTCAGAGAACTTGTGTTTTCCTAAAATTATTTTAGAAAAATAAAAACTAGTTTGCATGAAATTAGTCCAGCATCATCAAAGTTTCCTGCCCAAAGACTGCCTGAAAATTAAAAATTGAGACTAAAAACCTCACAGTATGTGCACGCCCACTCTGTAAAAGTTGCATGAAATCTTCCTCTGTACTGCAAGTTCTTAGGAAAGATCTGCTGTCTTTCAGAGGCCACGGCGGGTTGGAGCTAAATTCACAGGCACTAACATCGCTCCGGATGAGCACATCCAGCCTCAGCTGATGTTTGACTATGACGGGAAGAGAGACCGGTGGAACGGCTACAATCCAGAAGAGCACATGAAAATCGTTGAGGAGTACGCCAAAGTTGACCTGGTGAGCCAGTCCCCTGTTTTCCTGCTTTTCTAGAGAAGATCCATTCTGCTGTGTGTCTAACCTGACAGTGCTTTCTGAGTCCTGGCACTGTGAAGATATGTTGTTTTTTATAGCAGCTTGTCTAATTCAGTGGTGAAAACAGTGTGGTGCTCTGCTTAGCAGCGGTTTCTCTCTCTTTTCCCTTGACAGAGTCTCTCTATATGGTTCTTGCTGTCCTGAAACTTGCTATGTATACCAGGCTGGCCTTGAACTCCTGCCTCTGTCTCCCAGATTCTGGGATTAAAGGCCAGTGCCACCATGCTTGGCTGGCAGCCATTTCTTGTATCTTTTGTTCTTTCGTCCCAGTGTGACCAAAGGTGCTAGACATGTAAGAACAGGCTGACATTCAGATCTTCTTCTATTTATTTATTTTTTTATTTGAGGCAAAGTCTTACTATGTAGCGCTGGCTTACCTGGATCTGACTTTGCAGATTAGGCTAGCCTAAAACTTAACAGAGATCTGCCTATCTCTGTCTCCGGATTAAAAATATCCTGTGCCGGGATTAAAGGTGTGCAGACTACAGCTTGTGTCTAAGACTGCATTGTGGTACTCTCATATACCATGTAAGAATAGGTAACCTGCTGGACAGTGGTGGTGCATGCCTTTAATCCCAGCACTCGGGAGGCAGAGGCAGGCAGATCTCTGTGCGTTCGAGGCCAGCCTGGGCTACAGAGTGAGTTCCAGGAAAGGCTCCAAAGCTACACAGACTAGGTAACCTATTTCAGAAAACTGGATTTTAATCTAACATCAGTTTTTTTGGTTTGTTGTTGTTGTTTAAACAGTGATTCTACCTTCTTATCCAAATTCCTTCAAAACAGTAGTCTATTCTGTTTTTTTTTTTTCTTAAGAAATTGCAGATTCCCTATCTCGAAAAACCAAAAACAAAAACAAAAAAAAAAAGAAAGAAATTGCAGATTATATTTAAAGTTATGAGTTTTGTTTGGGGGTCAGCTTCTGTCTTGTTTTGTTTTCAGTTTTAAGGGTTACATGTAACCCTGGCTGATCTTGAACTCCCTATAACTCTATAGCTATGTAGTCAAGGATGGTTCTGAGCTTCTACCTCCATTATGCAGGATTATGGACATGTGCCACCATGCCTGGCAAGATCATGCAGTTTCACATAAAGCTCTGGATTTCATGTTTTCTTGAGCATTGAAATATATAGTAGTAACCTGAACCTGCCCGAGAACGGTCCGTCACCAGGAGGCAGCAGCATCTACCGTTGTCAGGACTCACTCTCTGCAGTTTACCATTGCTGCCACCTGGCTCTGCTTACATCAGGGCTTGTTTCTGCAAGGGTCTAACGCCCGCTCGCTCTTTCTTCTCTTCTTTTCTCTTGAGCAGGATCTCCTCTAGCCACGCTTGGCGCTCTAATGCCCATTTCTGAAAGCACTAAAATCACTCACTTTCAATGTTGTAAGTAAATTTTAAATGTCTCTATTCTTTTAGGCAAAACGAACATTGAAAGCTCAGAAACTGCAAGAAGAGTTAGCCTCCGGAAAATTAGTGGAACAAGCCGTAAGTAAAGATACAAGTATTCAGACTCTTTAAAGCAGTAGTTCTCAACTTGTGGGTCATGACCCCTTTGGTGTTTGAATGACCTTTTCATGGGGGTTGCTTCAGAAAACATCAGAAAACACGGAGGTTTATATTATAATTCATAACAGTAGCCAAATTACAGTTATGAAATAGAAGCAAAAATATTTGTATGCTTGGGGGTCACAACAACATGAGGAACTGTATTAAAGGGCTGCAGCGTTAGGAAAGTTGAGAACCACTGCTTTAAAACAATGAAATGACTCGTAGAATAAGACTACGTCTCCAGCCGGGCGGTGGTGGCGCACGCCTTTAATCCCAGCACTCGGGAGGCAGAGCCAGGCGGATCTCTGTGAGTTCGAGGCCAGCCTGGACTACCAAGTGAGTCCCAGGAAAGGCGCAAAGCTACACAGAGAAACCCTGTCTCAAAAAAAACCAAAAAAAAAAAAAAAAAAAAAAAGACTACGTCTCCAATAAGGGAGGAACTGAACTTTCTGTCTCCATCTCCTGAGCACTGGAGTTGCAGGGATGCACTGCATATACTGTGCCTTCACTTTTAAATAGCATTTGTTAGGACCACATTAACAATACTAGCTATCATGTATCTTAGTGATATATTGTAGTCAGAAGTTTTCCTGTGTCCTACCCAGCCCCACTGTTGGGACAAATCTCTCCCACCCATGTCCCTCAGCCACTTGGTCCCAAGTTAACACACAGAGGCTTATATTACTTACAAACTATATGGCCTATGGGTCAGGCTTTGTGCTAGCTAGCTCTTATAACTTAACCTATTTCTATTAATCTATATGTTGCAATATGGCCACAGGGTTACCGGTCTGTAGGCATCTTATTGCTCCTTGGGCAGTGGGCTGGCATCTCCCCCAACTCCACCCTTCTTCATCTCCTCTTCAGTTCAAATGTACTGCCTAACCTTATCCTGCCCTGCCATAGGCCAATGCAGCTTTATTTATCAACCAGTCAGAGTAACACATATTCACAGCATACAGAAAGACATACCACAGCAATATATGAAAAAAAAAGAAGAAGAAGAAGAAGAAGACAATCATAGAAAAAGACCCATAATACCAGGTTCCTTTTTTTCTGACTTGTTGCATATGTGCTGTGGTGGGGTTTAAACCCAGGTTACAAACATCCTGTCTTAGGGTTTTTATTGCTGTGAAGAGACACCATGACCACGGCAACTCTTATAAAGAAAACATTAATTGGGGTGGCTTGGTTACAGTTTCAAAGGTTCAGTCCATTATCATCATGACAGGGAGCATGGTGGTATACAGGCAGAAGTCGTGCTGGCCCCCTTGTTCAATCACATCTTCACCAGCTTTCTGTCCTTCACTACCTAAGCTTGGCTGTCCTGAAACTGGATCTCTAGACCATGCTGGCCTCAAACTCAGAGATCCGCCAGCCTCTGCCTTCCCAGTGCTGTGATTAAAGGTGTGCCCCACCACACCTAGCTCTTAAGCTTTTCTTTAGTTTCTTTCCACAAGTTGGAAACTTAGTTGGGTGACTCTTGCCCTGAGGTCACTGCTCCCTTTATTCCATTTCTTAATCCATGTATCTCCTTGAACACAGGTCTTTAGCGCCATTCCACTTTCTGGCTCTTTTTCTCTTCAAAATTTACTTTTTATAATTTAACCTGCTCAGCTTGCTTCTTTTCATTCTAAATCTTCATTAGCATTACCACTAATATCCACATGACAGTCTATACTAGGCTGAAAACTCTTCACTTTAGCCTCAGACAGACTCTCCAGACAAGGGCAAAAGCAGCCACTTTCTTCACCAAAATATCACAAGAATGATCTCTAGGCAGCATACTAAAATTCTTCTCCTCCGAAACCTCTTGAGTGAGCCCCCAACAGTTCAAATAACTCTTAGCACCTCTGTTTTCCATGCTCCTACTGTTAAGGCCCGTTAAGGAGTGCTCAAAGCATTCCACTGCTTTCATAACCCAGAGTACCAAAGTCCAGATTCCTCCAAACATACACATGGTCAGGCTTATCACAGGGATACCCTAGTCCCTGGTACCAACTTCTGTCTTAGTTAGGGTTTTTATTGCTGTGAAGAAACAGCATGACCATGGCAACTCTTATAAAGGAAACATTTAATTGGGGGTGGATTGCTTATGGTTTTAGAGGTTCAGTTCATTATCATCTTGGCAGCATGCAGGCAGACATGGTACTGGAGAGGTAGCTGAGAGTCCTACCATACATCCTGACAGCATTTTCTATTTGGACTTGATCTTAAAAAACTAGTGAAGTTTGGGGCCAGTGAGATGACTCAATGGGAAGAGGCAGTTGCTATGCAAGCTTGGCAACTTGGATTTGAGCCCCAGAACCCATATAAAGATAGGAGAAGAAAACTAACTTCACAGAGTTGTCCTCTGACTTCCACGTATACACAATGGCGTGTGCTGACTCAGTACTGCATAAATAAAAAGAAAACTAGTCAGGTTTAATGAACATGATGCATCTAATGATTAAACAAATGGAAATGAGTGTTTATTGGGTCCTTTGATCATCTTAAACTTCCTGTTACTTTGTATGACGATAATCCTATAGCAAGAGGCTGGAGAGGTAGCTTAGTGGTTAAGAGCAATTGTTGCTCTGCAGAGCACTTGAGTTCAGTTCCCACCATCCCCATTTCCAACTGCCTGTGAACCCAGCTCCAAGCAATCCAGTGTTCTCTTCTGACCCCCAAGGGAACGCACACACATCTGCATATGCACACACACAGACATGTACACATGAAAGACATCCTATATCAATAAAATGTTTTCTGGTTTTGTAGACACTAATACAATTAAGTGTTCACAATTGCACACTTGTGTCAGAATATATATGTTCAGTACAAGTGAGGAGTATGAGAGCTTATTGAAATGATCCAACCAACCAACCTTCCTGCCCTCCCTCCCTCCCTCCCTCCCTTCCTCCCTCCCTCCCTCCCTCCTTCCCTCCTTCCCTCCTTCCCTCCTTCCTTCCCTCCCTCCTTTACTTCAGTGCTAAGGATCAGACCCAGGGCCTGGTGCTGTACCCCTCATCTATACCCATTTATATTATATGTTTTTAAAGTGCTAAGTAATCAGTAAATTAAGTGAAAAAGAATTACAAATGGTTTTCCTTCTTTCCTGATGCAGAATTCTCCAAAACATCAGTGGGGAGAAGAGGAACCCAATTCTCAGATGGTAATACATGCTTGTCTTTTCTGGCTGCTTTCTCTTTTTCGATTCAGTGGCTTGTGGTAATTGTAGTCATAATAACAGCTCTGAATTACACAGATAAGCCTTTGTTTAAAGGAAAAGGAAATCAAGAACTCAGTGCTGTGACTTTTTGCTTAGTTTTCTCACTCCTCACTCTTCCTTTCAGGAAAAGGATCATAACAGTGAGGATGAAGATGAAGATAAATACGCGGATGACATTGACATGCCCGGGCAGAATTTCGACTCTAAGAGACGCATTACTGTTCGGAATCTCAGGATTCGCGAAGATATTGCAAAAGTAAGTCTTGTCAGCCCGACCTACAGCTTTGACAGATGATGTTTCCACACCTTCCTCTGCTTGTGCAGTGTCTGTACAGTTTGATTGGCCTGATTAGAGTCACTCCAAAGGACAGCATGTTCTTTTTCCATACTAGAAACATACATGGATGTTGGGTTTATCAGAACCCACTCCTCTGCCCTGCTGAACCCTTTCTTGCTATAAATAAATGCTAATTCAGTCTTTAAATATTTTTTCTTCTAGTATTTGAGAAACTTAGATCCAAATTCTGCCTATTATGATCCAAAAACTAGAGCAATGAGAGAGAATCCTTATGCTAATGCTGGAAAGAATCCAGATGAGTAAGTATCCAGTTAAATTTACGGACTTCAGAGTTGGGGTAGGGGAGTTAATGCTTTCTAATTTGATTTTGTGAATGGATTTTTCCTAATGGGGAACAATTTCTGAGACAGCTTTTTAAATGTTTGCTTACAGAGTGAGTTACGCTGGAGATAACTTTGTTAGATACACAGGAGATACCATTTCAATGGCTCAAACACAGTGTAAGTATTAGTTCTATACCAAGGCTTTTTATGTGAGCTTTAGGGACAAGAACCAGAGCGGTGGCTAGAGGTGCCTGCCATCAAGCCTTTCTGTCCCCAGTGTCTACATGGTGGATGGGGAGAACCAAGGTATCCTCTTACCTGACATGCGTTCTATGGCATGAGTGATCACATACATTTGCACGCCCAGATAAATAAATGTAAGAAACAAAATTGGGGGTCATAAAACAAGCATGATGGCATATGTCTATGACCCTATTACTTAGGAGACTGAGACAGGAGGATTGTCACATGTTTGAGAGAACTCTCTAAGAAAAAGCCTGCAGACAAAAAAGAAAAGAGGGAGGGGTGATGGGGAGGCACTGTTAGCAGTTACTTAAAGCTTGCTTTAAAACAAAATGCAGCAACTCATTGAGATGCTTTGAATTACTCTAGTGTTTGCTTGGGAAGCCTATGACAAGGGATCTGAAGTGCATCTCCAGGCCGATCCTACAAAACTAGAGCTGCTGTATAAGTCCTTCAAAGTCAAAAAAGAAGACTTCAAGGAGCAGCAGAAAGAAAGCATCTTGGAAAAGGTACCGCAAAAAAAACGACTTTACTTTCTGCACAAGAAGCATTAAACTTGGTACACAGTAGGGAGAGTCCCTTCTAACCCGTGAGGCATAGTCCTGTCCTTCCGCCGATTGAGTTGGTAGAGACTTTTGCAGTAGTCATGCCCCGCCCTCCAAGATGTACTTAAGATAAATGTCCATTATTTCTCACACTTCTTTGTGTCACCTGGGTCCCTGATACAGGACTGCTCAAGACCGCATCTCATGGTCTGGTCTTCTCACATCCTGGCTCAGATTTCTAAAATACTTTCTTAGGGTTCTGGGGAATAGTTACAAAGTGTGTGCCCCAGTGTACAAAGCACACCTTTGCTTTCACCACATTTGCTAGCTTCCCGTTGGTGGAAGAAGGTAACACAGTCACATCCAGATTCCAGGGATGGAGAAATTGGCTCCATCTCCTGATGAGAGAACCAGTAAAGTCATGAGACAAAGGATATCAGACATGCACCTAAAGAAAGAGGAACTTACAGCCGTCTTGAAACCAATGTCAGTTACCAGTTAACTAACAATGGGAGCATCTTATTTAAATGGGAAGAATTACTGATGCTTTTTCACTGTTTCATCAGGAAAGCTAGTTTAAAAATGTTCATTTATTCTCTTTGAAAATGAGCCCTTTCATAAAGATTTGATATAAAAGCTTTGTTATACAATGGATTTAATAATGCCCGTTGTCCTTTTAGTATGGTGGTCAAGAACACTTGGATGCTCCTCCAGCTGAGCTGCTGCTGGCCCAGACAGAAGACTATGTGGAGTACTCCAGGCATGGAACAGTCATTAAAGGCCAGGAGCGGGCTGTCGCCTGCTCCAAGTATGAGGAAGATGTGAAGATCCATAACCACACGGTCAGTGCTCAGCTCTCTACTGTTTCTCACACAATATCCTGGCTGCCGACCATTGCTTTCTCTTTGTTGTTGTTGTTGTTGTTGGCATTTTAGCTTTGCTTTATGAGGTTTTTCTAAATGAAAAATGAAAAATATTACTGTATTCACCTGCATGCTTACCTAAAATCAAAACACTTTTGTCTGGTGTCGATGTATACTTTGTCTAGGTTTGAATGTACACTAGTATGTAGATAAACACATATATTGTATATACTAATTTTGGGTAGAAATATTTGGAAATCGCAGATAGTATATTTCACTTATAAACACTATCATATATCTCTTAAAAACAAGTTTAGACTGTCCTGCTACCCTATTGTATCTCAGAAACTGACATTAACTCTTTAATTCATTTGGCTTTACTCGTGTGTGTGGTGTGTGTGTGTGTGTGTGTGTGTGTGTGTGTGTGTGTGTGTGTAGCGTGCTCACACATACATACCCACATGTACAGAGGTTAAGTTAGTGGAGTTGGTTTTCTCCTACTTTTATGTGAGTTCCAGGGATCCACTCAGGCCCACCAGCCTATGTGCTGGACATGTTACCCTCTGAGCCATCTCACTGGCCCCTTCCTTCCTTTTTAAAAATCTATTCACAAGAAATACTTTGAAAACTGTATTTTTGGTCAAGTCCAATCAAGTCTGTATTGATTATTTGTTGGTGGTTTTCTCTCCCCCACCCCCAAGAGACAGAGTTTCTATGTGAAACAGTCCTGGCTGTCCTGGATCTCACTCTGTAGACCAGGCTGGCCTCGAACTCAGATCTGCCTGTCTCTGAGTGCTGGGATTCAAGACTTGCGCCACTACCACCCAGGTAAAGTCCCTAATTTCAGGCTCCTTTTCAAATACTCTCTTGTATCTCTCTCTGCAGCACATCTGGGGATCTTACTGGAAAGAAGGCCGGTGGGGATATAAATGTTGTCACTCATTTTTCAAGTATTCCTATTGCACTGGAGAAGCTGGGAAGGAGAGTGTTGTAAGTAATTATTCTCTAGTTTTTGTTGGTTAGTTAGTTTGTTTGTTTGTTGTTTTTCTGGAGGAGATTGGTAAGGGGGTGAGATAGGGTTTCAAGTAGGCTTAGCTAACAGTGAATTCACTCTGGCCAAGGGTGACCTTGGACTTGTGATTGTACTGCCGCCACCTCTCAGATGCTGAGGTTACAGGCTGTGCTCAGGCCTGGCTTTAGGAGACGCTGGAGACGGACTAAGGGCTTTGCAGGCTAAGCAAGGACTCTGGCAACCAAGCTCCATCCCAGCCCTTGTCCTCTAGTTCTTAAAGGTGTAAGACAGCCAAACCCTGCAGGAAACATATCTTCAAATTCTACCCTGTTCTTCAAATGATTCGTAACTGTAGTCTTCAACTCAGAGTCTATTTCTTTTCCCACAGAATTCGGAGGAGTGTATTCTAAATGATGCAACTGGAGAAGATTCTGTGAAGAAACCTCAGACCCTCATGGAGGTCAGTCTGGAATCCTCCATTCTGAATTGTTAAGTCCTGGGCGGGGATGGTCAAACTTGTACCAGAGCTCTGTGTTCATGGGGTGTTTCAATTCTCTCTGTCAGCTGCATCAGGAAAAACTAAAAGAAGAGAAGAAGAAGAAAAAGAAGAAGAAGAAACACCGGAAGAGCAGTTCCGACAGCGATGACGAGGACAGAAAGCACGAGAAACTGAAAAAGGTACTTTGTGACGTCTGGGAAGTAAAAGTGACAGACAGCAGGAGTCATCATCTGTGGGGCTTCAGGGCATTATCATCCTCTGTGTGTGTGTGTGTGTGTGTGTGTGTGTGTGTGTGTGTGTGTGTGTGTGTACATACACCTATACCTATGCAGAGGTCAGACAACTGGCCGGAGCTGGTTCTCCCTTCCCTCATGTGAATTCTCGAGATTGAACTTGAGTCATCAGTCTTAGCAGCAATTGCCTTTACCCACTGAACCATCTTGCCATCCCTCAACTGAATTTCTTTAACTGATTAAAAAATGTCATCAGACATTTTATGCTCTATGGAAATTATCAAATGAGCCAATAGTAACTAGGAATCGTTTCACAGTGCAGGAGCTGACTCCTGTGTTCTTTCAGACAGGGTGGGGTTTGATATAACACTTCATATTCCACGGGGTCTTTCATTGTAGGCAGTTTTCTCCTGTCCTACAGCTGCTCTCAATCACTCAGAGGCTTAATGATTACAAATGCTCGGCCAATAGCTCAGGCTAACTATATAACTATAATAACTAGCTAACTCTTACATTTAAATTAACTCATATTTCTTATCTATGTTGCCACATGGCTCATGGCTTGCTACCTCATTTTCTACATGTCCTGCTTCCTTGATGGCTGGCTGGCATCTCCTCTTACTCTGCCCTTCCTCATCCCATCATTCTCAGTTTGGCTTTCCCACCTAACTTTATCCTGTTCAGCTATTGGCCAGTCAGCTTGTTTATTAAACCAATCATAGCAACATATAGTGATACAGTGTACAGAAGGATTATTGTTCTTTTGAACAAAAGTCATGTGATAGAGATTTGAGAAACTTATTTTTCACCTCTCACCACAGGCACTGAATGCAGAGGAGGCCCGCCTTCTTCATGTCAAGGAGATCATGCAGATTGATGAGCGGAAGCGGCCTTACAACAGCATCTATGAAAGCCGGGAGCCCACTGAAGAGGAAATGGAGGCCTACAGAATGAAACGACAGAGGCCAGATGACCCCATGGCCTCTTTCCTGGGACAGTAGTAACTAGTTGGGATCGAGTCCATACACAGCATGTTCATTCCAGCTCCTGCTGACTATAGATAGGAAACCTCGTCTCTCTTTGTTGCAGCCTGGCATTAATAAAGCTTTCAGAAGTCTGAAATCATTCTCTACAGTAAAGAAACAAAGCAAGCCAGAAAGAGCATACAGTTGTGGGTTAAGGTTAAAATCATCCATTCTAATTAGATTTGGAAGAGACTTTGGCTGTCTTCCCCTCAAGAGCGTCTTGCAGAGCCTGGCACCTAAGAGTGATAAAGGCAAGGGGATCAAGAGTTCAAGGTCAGCCGAGTGTGGTGGTACACACCTGTAATCCTAGCACTCAGGAGATTGTGCAAGAGCCACCCTTAGCTACATAGCTAGCTTGAGACCACCCTGCATTGCATGAGGCTTTGTCTCAAAATAAAAGACAAAGCCTCATGTGACTGTCCTAGGCTACAAAGCAAGTTGGTCTCAAATTTAAGAAAAAAAGAAGCCATCTGTTCCATAGTTTGCTCTCTGTGTGCTGTCTTCTGGTCTCTTGTATATAGCAGCACCATGTTGGAGGCACGTCCTCGCTCTTACAGCCAAAGCTCCAGTTCTTAAGTTACCAGCAATTCCAGTAGTGACATCACTAATAACTCAGTAATTGCAGTTCTTTTATAGGATTCAGTTTTGCCTTCTAAGATTTTGTTGGTTTTAAAAAACAAATATTCTATCTCCATCTGCATCACCAGAAGGAATTCTGCAAAGCATGTAAATATCTGTGTCCCCGTAATCTGAATAATAAATCTATTTTTCACTTGGTTGTTAAATTTTGGGGTTTCGTGCATTTCCTTGTACCTTACATCTAAAATGCTTAGCTTTTGAATGGTCAGCATTGACTGCTTCAGACTTACTTTGCTGAACATGAATTTTTAGACCTAGAACTCCCTTCTTTTATGATAGGAGATGTGGTTTTTACTACTCTGTGTCATTCAATTCTGGTCTTCATAACAGTTACAGAAGATCAGACATCTAGTTACCTAGTCTGCATACCCAGCAGGTGTGACTTGATAAAATTTGAAGAGCAGAAAAACTTGAAGCTGAAGGTTCTTCAAAGCCATGTTAATACTTACCTGGCAGGGGAGATACCATGATCACGAAGGTGGTTTTCCCAGGGCGAGGCTTATTCATTGCACTCCGGATGTGCTGACCCCTGCGATTTCCCCAAATGCGGGAAACTCGACTGCATAATTTGTGGTAGTGGGGGACTGCGTTCGCGCTCTCCCCTGAAAAAAAAAAAAAAAAAAAAAAAAAAAGCCATGTTAAAGAGCTTCCTGGCACATTCATAGCTGATACACTGTGATCTTCAGCCTTCCTAGCTGATGATACTGCTATGATCCTCGGCCTGCCCTGCCTGACAACATGGCAAGGACAATGCGGACACTGTTCGATTGTGAGAACGTGATCTGAGTCCACTGACTCAAATGCCTTCCAAACTGACTTTAGGAGACTCCGAAGTCAGCATCTCAGACATGGCAGAGGAAAAGCAACTGAATCAGATTATCAAATACCTGGCTGTCCATGGTGTCAGTCCTCAGACAGAGACTGAAACCACAATGCAGCCTTGGGGAATTCACTCAGTCCGAGAAGGGCTTCCTTTCAATCCCCAGGATGTGAGTTTGAGCTCCAGGGCCCACATAAAAGAGAGAGAAAGCAGTCCAGCCAGATACAGTGGTGGTGCTTGTAATCCCAGCCCCAGAGAGGCAGACAGACAGATGGCCAGCCAGCCCAGCCAAATCTGCAAGTACCAGGCCAGTGAGCAGCATCCGAGGAACAGGTTGTGTGACCTCTACACACATACCATGATCGTGTATCCACAGAAGTACACAAAACTATAATGCAAATAGATCTCTGATCATAAAGGCCAAAATTGTGTTCTATCCCTACCTCAGCATTGGTGGTTTAACATAATTGGTCCTTGGTGTCTGTTTTGTGTATTGTCTTTGTTAATAAAGATGAGAAACCTGGGTTGACTTCTTTTGAGTTTGTACAAGAAAAATTCAGCCTCCTTATCCAACTTAATGTTTTGGAGGAGGAGAGCAAGGAGAGGAGGTGAGCTACTTGCTATTCAGCCTCTGAAGAGCAGAATTCTGCTTTAACCTTGGAATCCTGAGTTCTTTAGAGGGAGAGGGATTTAGCTAGTTCTCCCTTCTTAGCTTTGCGAGAGTTGGAGCTGGAGAGAACAGATTTCCCTCTGGCTAGAGCCCTTGCAGCCTAACCGATCGATCGATGCTGCTAGTGGCGGAGTTGCGGTTGCTGATTCAGACAGCTGTGGCTTACAAGGCAGCAACCACCAAAAAAGGACAACAGTGGGGTGGGGACTGGGCCCAGCAGTTAGGTCAGAGTGTTCAGTGCGTGGAACCTGGCGGCTAGAGGTCTGGGGGGGAGGGGAGCCTGGCTACTCCTGTGGCTCGAGGGGGTTACAGAGCAAACCTCAGTTTTGTAGGCGGTGTCCTGGTGACAAGTGCCTGAGGATTCAACAGACAATGACCACGATATGAGGTACCTCTCTTTCACATGGGCAACAAATTTCGAATTTTCTCCTAGCAAAAAGGAGGCGCCATCAGTACACATGGAGACACGTGTCAGGTGTCAGGTCGTGTTTCAGAAAGAAATCTCTGAAGAGACGGGACACATTGGCTCCTTTCCCAGATAACCGCAAATGCCACAGAACAGGAACTCCTGTGGCTTCTCTCCCTTTTATATGTACCACATAAATGCTATCAGCTGGCTGCAGCCAGCCATGTCAGTTACCTTAGCAAGCTGAATGCCCACCTTCAGAAAACTGGCTCTGAGACCATCTAGAACTTACTGTAAGATGTCCTGGCTCATTTAATCAATTCTACAATATATAAATTTTAATATATTCTTAATACCATTGGTTCTGGTGTTTGTCACAGCAATAGAAAAGTCAATAACATAGTAATCAAAGACATTGCAGCCAGTAAAGTACCCTGTTCTTTGGCTGTTGGTTCAGTGGCACAAGGAAGCCAGCATTAGTTATAACAGAGCTCACTCACTTAGCAGAACTGCAAATGACAATAATTAACAGATTTTTAGTTTATCATAGGAAAAGGAAACAGGACATTGGCAGCATTGAAATAAAGACATCCATCATAGCCAATGGCTGCCCTGCAGAGGACAGTTGTGAACTCTGATTGCCATCCCTGATCAAGGCTTGCAGTTCGCAGAATAGTGGCCTCTCAAAGGAGTCTACTTCCTGCTGCCAGAACCTTGTGGATACATCACTGCATGATGGAGAGACTTCTCATTGGTCCACTGCCTTCACAGAGACGGAGCAGGAACGCCAATCGATGTGGAAGCAAATGTAAAGATTGGGAACTTGGGGAGAGATATACTCAACCACCTCTGAGGAAAATGGAAGGTGCCATAAGCCACAGCATGCAGACATGCTCCAGAAATTGCAAACAGCAGGAACACAGACTCTCTACTGAACTTCCAGAATGATCTTCCCTGCTGACACCTTGACTTCAGCCTGTGAAACTAAACTTGGACTTTTGAGCCCCCTAGAATGGTAATGTAATAAATACGTGTGATTTTATGGTGTTAATTTTGTAACAAAAAGTCACAGCAGCAATTAGGAAACCAATTCAGGGTCACGGGGCCAAGCTGTCTCCTACCAGGCACCACCAATAAGAGCACAGAACAACCAGGAACTGCAAATGGAGCCTCCATCAGGTGTTTCCTACACTCTGCTGATCATGTGAGCATTTTCTTACCTAGGTTTCCTTTATAACATATTCCAAAATGACTTCTCATGACCACAGATGAGCTCTGGGGTGCATTCACTTAGAGTACAGCTGTCTTTGCATCTCCCCAGATTCACATTCTGAGATCCTAAGCTAATTCTTTACTTACTCTGTAAGGTCTATTTCATACCTATTTGCGAGTCCATGACTACTCATCAGACCTTTTAATACTTGCCCTTAACCGCTGCAGCATACATCGTAATTCTGGTTATTAGTAATTCTGGGGCCATGATGTTGGTCAGAATAAACTGTAGACCAGGCCAAAGTTTCTTCCTTCCAGTCAGCTGCTTGCAAGGAACCCTTCCCCATTTTCAGACAAAGTTATAAATTGAAAGAAGAAAAAGGGGATGGGGAGGAGAAAGAGAAGGAGGAGAAGAGGGAGGGGAAGGGAGAGGAGGAGGAGGAGGAGGAGGAGGAGGAGGAGGAGGAGGAGGAGGAGGAGGAGGAGGAGAAAAGGAAAGAGGAGGAGGCGGCGGCAGCTGCCACCTTGTGGGTGTAGTGTGTCAGAAGAACTGAACTGTTATTATACTACCCAGGTAAATCTTGTGCGTCCCACATCTTCATCCCTGTCTCCTCTCTTCCATGTCCACTAATCCAATTTATGACCCATTGGGTCAAGTAGCATCCAGTCCCGTGGTAAAGGGCTTGGTCTCCACAAGATTTAGCAGCAGACCATGAGCTATTTCTCAGAGTGTGGATTTTCTCAAAAGCCTTGGAGGCTTCAATTCTTCTGTTGACATTTGCCACAGGCTCCATGCAGAATCTCTATTTGTTCATTTACGGGTCGTTTGGACCTGCTGAGTCTGAAGCTCCAGATGGATGAACAGCTAGCACTGAAACCAGGCTTGCTTCAAAACCTTTTATGCTCTGGTCTCTAGATCATGGATTACTTGGTAAATGGGTTGGCTAAATATCACTCCAAAGTGCCAAAGGCTATCAAGCATTGTGTTTCACCACCATGGTAGGGAATGAGAAATAGTAGCTTGCCTTTTGCCGTGAGATGTGTTCTAGAGTGTTGGAACAGCAGACATTTCAACGAGTTTGGTTCTCTGATTCACACACGTTTTACTAAAACATGGAGGCTACTTGCTACTACCTTAGATCCAATCTGCATAGTGATATTAATGAAATGGACTAGCATGATGTTCAATAGAATGACATAATGCTCAGGTTCAAGGTCAGACAGGACTACATTGCAAGACTCTGTCTTTTTAATTGGTTTTTCTTTTGACTTTTTTTTTTTTTAAAGAACATGTTTTACTTTTACCCTGTAACTCACACATGTGGCACACTTTGCAACCATCCCAGGTCCCAAGCTCAGCTTCTCTGTCCCCATGGCAGGGAAGTTATAAATCATTAAAGAGACAAGTATGCGCACATATGTACTTTACTGTGGGCAAATGCATCTGCCAGGTGTGAGTTGAGTAGACCTGACATGCAGTGCTCTCTTCTGAGTGTTACTCAAGGGCACAGAACTCCTCCAGATGCAAACAGCTGCAGCAGAGTCTCTTCCCAGCTGCTAGCTCGATTCACATATACAGTTCACTCCCATCTCACTTCCTGGGGTCGCTGCTTTTCCTTCCCAGCCACAGGGCAGGGGTGGAGACTTGACTTTCCCTTTCCTCTCCCATGATTACATTGGCAGAAACGTGGCAAGTCTTCTCCATACCTGCGCCTCAAAGCTGGATTCTGCAAAGCAGTTTGTGGTACTCCTTCAAACAATGTGTCTGTTTTGTTTTGTGACCCTGGTCTCACTCTGCCACCCCCTATGTAACCCAGGCTTGCCCCAAACCCTTAGCAGTCCTCCTACCTCAGCCTCACAGGTGCTGAAGTTACAGGCGTGAACTAGTAATGCCCAGCTTTTTGGTTTCTGAGCCGTGCATTTGAGAAGCCATCTCAAGGGCCTTTGCTTGCTTGCTTTTTATTTCCTCCCTCCTTCCCTCCCTCCCTCCCTCCCTCACTCCATCCCTCTCTCCCTCCCTCCCTCCATCCCTCCCTCCCTCCCTCGTCCTCCTCCTCCTCCTCCTTCTCTCTCTTATTCTCTCTCTCTCTCTCTCTCTCTCTCTCTCTCTCTCTCTCTCTCTCTCTCTCTCTCTCTTTCTTTCATCAGACTCTAAAAATGAAATTTCTCAAGCCACAGCCCTGCGAGTTACATTTGGAATCTGGTTGGAGCTTTTCTGGCCACTTCCTGTTGAAGAAATGCACGAGGTGTCTATTTTGGTCTAATTTTGTTTCTGTCAGAGCCCCAGCCCTCTTAGGCTTCAGTTTTCCTGAAAACCATTCTGCTATAGAGACTCCGTCTGTCTCTTTCCCTTCCCCTGGGAACTACTCTATCCATGCGCTAAGAGAGGAACTTGTGCCCAGGATCAAGGGGTGAGGTCACCTCAGCTCCCACTCACTAATGCAACCTGGGAAGGACCCGTCACTATGCCCTGCTCCTTTCTACTGTACGATGGAAGAACAAACCTCCATTTTCACTATTTCCCAAATAAAGTGTGTCATTGTGGGGCATTCCCTGTTAATTTCGGAAGTCTCTTCCACACCAACCGATGCAGCCCATCCACAACAGCAAAGGAAGATTCTGCAAGAACTGCCTCACAGTACTTTATTTTTACTTTATCAGAAAGCAGGGTACTGAATTAGTAAAACACTCACATGGCTTTCAAACGCACGTCACTCCAAAACATACAGTGGAAAATAAATGTGCCTCTCTCCAGTTTTCCAGTTACTCTCTCTGGGGAATAAGGTTCACTTCATGAGTAATATTTTTTTTTAAACAGCATTTCAGTTGGTAGCCCAGACTGCACTCAAACTCACAATCCTGCTGTTTCAACCTCCTGAGCACTGAAGCAAAGGTATGCTCCACCACACTTGGATGGAATCTTTTGTGTTCCTCTCTGGGGTTTGTGTTTGTGAACTTTTGTTTGTATAAAAGTGTGCAATGATTTATTTAACTTGCTCCCTAATTGTTTAAAGTTTTTTTTCTTAGTTCAAACGGGTCAAAACACATACAGCGTACTTCCCGAACAAATTCCTGGAAACAGAATTGCTATGTCCAAAACAACACTGGAATAAAATTTATATGTAGTATAAAACCACATACTTTCTTTTGGGCTGACTGACTGTCTTGTTTCATCCTGAATGGCATAAGTAGCTAGTGTCTGCTTCAACTTTGTAGCCTTTTTAAACTTGATTTTTTCCATCAAAGGACATTATAACCATGAGCACAATTTCCCAAGCCGACCAACTCAGAAGTCCATAGAATGGCAACATGCCCATCCTACGAACAGCTGTCTCCCCAACCCTACTTCATTACTGACACCCCATCTAGAATGACCTCATTCTGGGGAACTTCACCATCACTGAGCCCTGTATTGAAGATAAACATCTGAGTCCTTGGGCCTTGGCCACCAGCTTTTGGAGTGACTCAGTGATGATTTGTAGACACCTTGGTGCCAAGAGAGAAGTAAGAGAAGCGTTGAAAAGGGCAGAGAGAGTGATCCATATTTTAGCTATGGGTATAAGTCAAAAGATCTTGGTCTTCATTTTGGCTCCACAATTGTCAAGCCATCAACAGTCTCTGGGCCTCCTGGCGTTGTGCATGGAACGGGGACCTTGGCCTAAATTCTTTCACAGGACCTTTCCTCCTTAGTGAGTCTAAAGACTCCGATACAGCCTGGACCAGGGACTGCTTGTCTACCCAAGGTAAGCAAGACGTACTCAAATCAGTGCACGATTCTAGCCAATGGGTGGAGCAACTGAGAAAGGCTTTAGACAGTGATGTTTCAGGTGAGCAGACTGGAGGCTGGCTCACACTGTTAGCTGATGTCTATGGTGTGTTGCTCCCCCTACAATGTGTCAAGCTTAAAGCATTGTTAGAGTTCAGAAGAGAAGCACAGAGACGTTGTGGGGACCCAAGCTCTCATCAGTCAATAATTCACCAGTTAATAATTCAAAGGAAGCCTTTTGTTCATTCCATCCTGTGTTGAAGGAACTTCCTACAAGAGGAAAGACTTGAGCTAGGCATGGGAGGGTACCGTGGTGGGTCTCCTTCTAGAGTAACTGATGGGAGCTCATTGAAGCTAGTTTAAAAAGAGGAAGAATAAGAGGATGGGACTTTTATCACAACTATTACAGGTATCAGAACAAAGGCTTTAATAAAGTAGCCACAGGACTCTGTACCTTCCAGTTCTTCTGATGTGGGGATGTCACTGTCTCTTGTCACAAGCAGGTTCTTTCCAAGTGGCAGGAAGCTGTGGCTCAAGACAGACTAGGGCTATGCCTCTGAAGTTAATACTTCAGAGGAAAATCGGTACCCTTTCATGGAGACCACATGGGAGGGTGAATTGGCTCATGTGGATTCTGCCTACCATCTAGGCATGTCCAATCTGAGACCCACTGACCTCCACACACGCGCAAACACACATAAATAAATAAATGTAATTTACCTTTAAAATTTGTTGAATAAACATGGAACCCACTGACATATCTTTATGTCACTACTTATTGTATACTACATAACATATATTGCTCTCATATAATATATTATATTATTATTTTATTAGTGTAACATTTATTATCATTGCAAATTATAAATTTATCAATTTATCATTCATGAGTCTCTGCATAGCTTCCTCAATGCCTTGTGGGTGAGCGTCACAGCTACTGGAAGGAAGACAGGTGCAGGTGAGATCATTATTATTCTTCCCACTTCTCGGGAGGTGAAATACAACTGATTCAGTTCACTGACTCGTCCAGGGTGGTGGGACCAGAACTGGACTTTGAAGGTGTGCGTGTCTGCGTTAAAACTCTAACTGTGAACTTCGCATCTCATGACAGCTGTTAGCCAGATGCTCCTACTGCATCTAGCAGCTGGAAGAAGCGAGCAGAGGAAGCAATGGACAGAAGCTAATGACGGGTACCCCTGGGTTTTCTTCTTGTTTTATCTTCTTGTTGTCTAAACGGAATCTCGCTACCTGTGTTGGGGGCTGAGACCATCCAGTGGGGCCCATCTCTCTCTCTCTCTGCATGATTTGAGGTAGATCTGCCAGTCAAGGGATGAGGAAAGAGTCATTCGTTGTCTGCAGAGGAGAGAGATGAGGGCTAGGACACAGAGTCACCTGTTCCCATGTGTGTGGACACTAACATCCAGTGAACACACAGAAGAGAAGGCACTGGACCCTCACCAATGCCGCCCAACACAGATACCTAGCCACTATCGGACACACCCAGTATATAATGCACTCTCCAGTTACATACTAAGCTCAGCCTTCACCATGTACACTTCACATGTGCATACTGGGGTCTGATGCGTGTTTGGGTGCATGACCTATGCACACACACACACACACACACACACACACACACACACTATTCGACATATACGTATAACTTGTAATCACTCTCCAGTACATGAACATTCAGTGTACATGGGAATGTTCTCTACTGACAGTCTCGGATCCACGGAGGGGTAGATGCCCGTGTGTACACACGGATGGTTCTGTAGATACTGGCAAACACACCAATAACCATGGCTCCTGTACTAAACCTCTGCTCTGACAGCCTCTACACACAGACATGCATCGACACACCCAAGTTGTCCCTGCCGCTGGAAGTCTTTCTGAAATCCGAATGGGAAAGAGCGCCAGCTGCTGGCCAGCGCACGTGACCGGGAAGGAAGGCGCTCCCGCCCATGACGGGATGGGAAAACTATGCCTGGGGCCCGCATCTCCCGGAGCAGCAGGCAGGACCCAGCACCGCCAGAGCTGGACCGTGGCGCGGGGTAGAGAGGGTGAGTGTCGTGCCCCGCAGGGCCGAGAGTGGGGCGAACTTGGAGGAACCCTGGATGTTGCAGGCGTGAAATGAGGTAGCAGAGAGCTCGCCCCGGGATGGGGATGGGCAGCTTCTGCCTCTCCCTCTCTGTCTTGGGCATTATAGCCCGAATTCAAACATTTCTAAAGAGCGTGTCATGTGCCAGGCTCTGACTGGTGGCTCACGGGTTAAGAAGGAAAAGAACTTTGTGGTTTACTGAGCACCTATTTGGTGCCAAGCCCTCGGGCCCAAAACTTGTGCGCTTTCGTTTCCATGACGATGAGTTATCGCTGTCTTCAAAGGAGAAACTGACTCAGTCACTTTAAGGACAGGCTCAGGGCTGCACAGATGGCAGAGGCACTTAACCCTTTGTGTCCGAGCTGATACCTGGATTAGGTTAGCATTGATTGGGCCCATTATCTCATTTGCTCTGGACATCCTTTAAATACATTAAAATGAGGGGAAGGGGTGGACTGAACTCAGGAAGATACAGTAAATGACGGTCAGAAAATGACATCAAGTTCTTCACAGTTCTCTTCACTCCCCTCCTTCCCAAACCTTGTCTGTTTAGTTTGAGACAGGGCCTCCTGCAGCCCAGTCTAGCCTCAAATTCACTAGTAGCTGAGGATGATCTTTGACTCCTGATCCTCCTGCTTCTGCCTGCTGGGTGCTGGGGTTGCAGGTATGTGCCACCATATCAGATTTATTCGGCCCTGGGGATCAAGCCCAAGGCTTTGTGCACTCTCTGCAAGCACTCCACCTGCAGAGTCGCATCCCCAGCTCCCAGGCCTCATTTTTATCTATCTTTTGTTCACATTCTCTATTCTCGATGCTCTCTGACCCACTGCAGGACTTTCACACGCAACCAAACTGTTACAGTGGCCGCTAGTGGCCTCCCAGCCCAGTCTCTCCTGTAACACAGGAAGGCCTCTCTGCATCCCGGTGTGGTGCTCCTCTGCTCTGTGACCATAAAAAAAACTGTTTGGTTTGCGACCTCTCAAGAGGTCCTTCCCTTAAACGACCATCTGCCAGAGATTGTCTACAGTAGACCAGCAGCACTAGTAAGGACAATGGCATTTAGCATTATGGTTTTATTTCTGCTCTCCCGTCTGCATGGACCTTCTTTGTTGTTATCGGGTTGCTACTTGCTTTCCACCACCAACTAACTCAGCTCCTCCACACATCTCTCTAGATATCACCCTGCCCTTCTTTCTCATTCAACTAGTATACCACATCCAAATGTGTGACGTCTTCTCAGATCCCAGCAGGGGCATCAGACTTGTTCCAGTAATGTATCAGTTGTTTGGGTGAATTTGAATTCTTTACACAAGTTCAAAGTTGTCTTTGAAGCTATTCTGCCACCATGAAGTCGTCAGCAAGTTACCCCCAAGAAAATCTGTGTGTGCGATTCCGTAGTTGATCTTGGGATGTAAAACCATAAGCAATACAAATGTGTGGTGCTGTTTTGATGAAAACGTAGAGTTTGTTCTTTCAAAAATGTTCAGTTGCACCGAGGTGTCTTCAATAAAGGAAACCGTTGGTTTTTTAAAGTAAAAAAAGAAAGAAAGAAAGAAAGAAAGAAAGAAAGAAAGAAAGAAAGAAAGGAGAAAGAAAGAAAGAAAGAAAGAAAGAAAGAAAGAAAGAAAGAAAATTTGTGTGTGTGTGTGTGTGTGTGTGTGTGTGTGTGTGTGTGTGTGTGTGTTTACATGCACTTGAGTAATGTAGAGGTCAGAGGACAATCTCAGGTGTTGTTCCTTAGGAGCTGTCCATCCTTACCCACCCCGAGTCAGGGTCTCACACAGGCTTGGAGTTCACCAAATAGGCTAGGCTGGCTGGCCAGGGAGTCTCAGAGATCTGCCTGTCTCTGCTTCTCCAGGGATGAAATTACAAGCACATTCCACCATGCTGGGCATCTCTTTCGTCTTGAGAATATTGTCTCAAGTGGCCAGGAAGCCACTTTTTTTCTCTGCATTCCTTCCTGTCTGGTCCTGACCCTTCTGACTGAGCATCTTTTCTATAATCTGGTACTGATGCTTCCTGCTCCCCGGTGTTCCCTAAGGGGTATCGGACTGATGCACATACTTCCCCACCTTTTTCCTGCCAGTCAGAGCCCTGAAAACCACATTTATCTCCAGGAGAGGAACCCTGCACAAATTGAATTGCTCAGTTAATCCCCTTCTATTCTAGGTCCAGTTTTGGAAGCAATTCTATGCCAAGCTTTATCTAAAGCCAGTGGTCCTCCTCCAGATGTGTCCTCTTCCGTAACTGGCTTATTTCCCTGCACACATGCTCAGTCATGCAGATATCACTAGCCTGTTAGGGTCTCTCCTGCTAGCAGAGGGGCTAAGATGGGAAACCAAGACCTCTGGGCCTGGCATCGGCAGGCCTGATTCCCCAGATATGCTTGACATGGGAAAATGGTTTTCCATTTTTCTGAGCTGTGTTTTGTCTTCTGCAAAGTGGAGATGCCAAAACCGGGCTCTCAGGACTGTGAAGAGAAGTACAGGGTCTGCGGGATGCCAAGTCCCCCAGAAAATCGAGCGATTTCCCCTCTCTTTCTCGCTCTCTGCATGTCCACGTGTCTGAGTGTGGGCATACCCAGGCGACAGCGTGCATGCAGAGGGCACAGGACAATCTCAGGGGTCGGCCCCGCCTTCCACCTTGTTAGAGGCTCGGTCTCATGTTTGCTTCTGGCTGTCCTGGGAATGTCCAAGGAGTCCTGTGTCTCCACCTCCTGTCTTACCATAGGAGCACCAGGATTGCAGGCTCACACTACTGTCTCAAGGCTTTATGTGAGTTCTAGGGATGTGGACTCAGGCTTCCACACAGCACAGAAAGTGCTCTACTCACGGAGTCATCGCCCCAGCCCTAGAAATTTTTATTTGAACATGAAAATTACCTTAAAATTAGAAAGTACAGTGTAATGCCGACTCTGGTGGCACATACCTGTAATCCCTACACTTGGGAGACAGAGGCGAGTTTGGGGATTTTTCCTAAGATACATGAGACACTGTCAAAAAAATAAATAAATAAAAGTAGAGATATGCAGGCTGGGCATGTTGGCACACACCCACAATCCCAAAACTTGGGTAGCAAATGCAGGAGGATTACTGACAAGCTCCAGGCCAGCTGACTCTATCTACATAGTCACTTCAGGCTAGCCTGGGCTTCACAAGGAGACCCTGTCTCAAAAAAAAAAAAAAATGTAGTACAATCTGAGGTCCACGTGAGGGCAAATGATTAGCAAACAGCAAGCTCATAGCTTTTTGTATGTATCTGTGTGGTGTCTGTGCATGTGTGTATGGTGTGTGTTCACATGTATGTTAATGTGTATGCATCAGAAGCCAGAAGTGAACGTCAGGTGTCTACCTCTATGGTGTCCCACCTCCAGCCAGGCTTCAGGGACCCACCTGTCCCCAAACCTCCAGCACTGAGGGAGCAAGTGCACATCACCACACCTGGCTTTTATGTGGATGCTGGGGATCTAGCCTCGGGTCTTCATGCTTGTGCAGCAATGCACTTTACCCCCAGAGCCATCTCCCCAGCCTCCAGCCGATGACTCTCGCCGAGATGGAATTTCCTCGGTGACCAAGTTATTTCCCACTGCTTTTCGGCCTCATCAGCTTACATGTTGTCATCTTAAAGAAACTGATCACTAGGTTTGCCGCTGACAACCTCCTTTAGAGTACAGCGTGTCTGGAGAGTAAGGTCTAGAGGATTGTGCTTGAATGTAGGTATGTGTACCATTTGTATGCTATGCCAAGGGAGGCCAGAAGAGGGAGTCGGAGCCCTGAAATGCTAACTACGGAGGGCTGCCATGTGGGTGTTGCCAACCTGAGTTCAATTCCCCAAACCCTCATGGTAGAAGGAAAGAACATACTCCTGGGAGTTGTCCACTAACCTCCACATGGACTCTGTGATATACTTTGGTATGTGCAAACACACACACACACATATACACAAACATACAATCAATCAATCAGTATACATTAATAAATAATACTAAAATTTGAGTCACAAATGTGAAAAACCTCACAGGGTTTCAAAAATTAGTGTTAAGTATTGTGAAATATGGGACTGGAGAGATAGCTCAGCAGTTAAGAGGACTGACTGCTGTCCCAGAGGATTCAGGTTCAATACCCAGCACACAGTGGTTCACATTGTCTATACTCCAGTTCTGATGTATCTGTATCCCTCTTCTGGCCTCCACAAGCACCAGACACACACATGGTGCAAACACATACATGCAAGCGAAACACCCATACACATAAAATAAATTTAAAATACATTTTAAAAATATGTTTCAAAGATTGTAAAGTGTCTCACTAATGATTTCTTTGTAGATTACATGTTCAAATGACATGATACATTGACCTAAATAACATTGACATTAATTCCACCTGCTTCTTTTTACCTTTTTCATGTGACCATGAGATCATTTTAAATGGCATATATGACTTGTGTCCTTTTCCTATTGGACAACGCTGTCCAGTTATTCCCCCCTTCAATACAGGTCTGCCATGCCAAGGCTGACTGACCCTTTGGAGACATGGAGACAGAAGAACAAACACCCTCAGATCTCTTCCCCTACTCCCCACATCCCACTCAGCAACTGCATCCTTCTCCTTGGCCCTCCAGGTGGTACAACAGCCACAGGCAAGGGGGAGCTTGCTGGCTTCCATGTCAATTACCAGAGCCTGGCTCCGCCCCCCCTACCCCCCACCCCACCCCCACCCCTGTAGCCGCCTGTTCAGATGAGGCTCAGATCTGAAGCAGCCTGGGCCAGAGGGCTGCCCTACACTGCCCACCATGTTGAATGTTATGTTTGTTGATTTTGAAGGTCCTGAAGTATATATAGGTGAAAATAGAATCCTTCAATATTAATCTCAGGACTGACTTCCTGTGTGCCGTCAGAAATGCTTGCCGAGACAAGCGCAGCCAGATCCTAGCTCCTGAGACCTCTCATTAGGTCATAATTTATCTTTAGACCTCTGTTCCTAGGCAGAGCCAAGAATGGGGAGGGAGAAAAAAGGGGGGGGGAGAATTAAAATATTTCTCAGCAAGAAGACCCCATGCTTTTCAACTCTCTGTCTTCACTTTGAAATCCTTTGTCTCTCTCTTCTGGGCAGTGCAGTGTTTCCCAGTGGGCCCCAAACTTGAGATCCCAGAAAAGCGGGTGTCCTGAGAGATCCGTAGGAGCTGCAGCCAGCCCCTCTCTTCCAGGCCACCTCAGCACTTCGAGAAACTGGGAGAGGACTGCTTCTAATTTGCTTCCTGGAATTGGGGAAGGCAGGGTGTTTTCCATTAGAGAATGAATTCTCACTGCCATCAAAGCAGATTTTTCAGCAGTCTTCAGCCATCTGCAAGCAAGCTCTCTTTAACCCCAGCCACCCGCCCGTCCCTTCTAAAGCCACACACAGGAGAATTGCCCTGTTGGAGCCGATCCGGAGGTCCTCTTCCGCTGAGAATGAGGCCAGGCATCACTCCGGGGTCTCCTGGTGGCGGTGGGGCAGTGAGCCTCAACTGAACTGCAGTTTTAGAACACGGGTCTCTACATTCTCAGTAGCTAAGTGTGGCTCTGTCAACCACAGATGCATCAGAATCATGTTGGTATTTGATGGATTAGGAGTGACCATTGCATCCAAAGCCACTTAATTCACATTGAACATACACTGTATATGGCACTGTACTAGGCTCCAGTGTTACAGAGAGGGACAGGCAGGGCTCCCACTTCCCCAGATCTCCCAGTAGGAAGAGACAGAGGTGAATCATGACCACAACTGGGTGATGTGAGTTGAAAGGCACGCAGGACAGGGCAGCCCAAGAGCATCGTGGGTCAGATACCTTACTTAGACTGTGGGCAGGGCTCCCCAAGGAGATGAGACTAGACCTGAGGCTTCCAGGATGAGGCGGGCAGCTGAGAGAACTTCTGGGGATCAGGTTAGGAATGGAGGGGGGCGGGTAGTCAACTGCAATGTTTAGAGTGTCCAAGGCTCCACGTTTAGAAGTGTAATCTCATTCTTGACACAGACTCTGTAGGTTAAAAAATGGCATTGTGTCCATGAAATAGTTAAGAAAACACGTGACTGGTTTTCCCAGGGCTCTTTACCACCGAGGAAAGAACTGTTTAGTTTAGTTGAGATCTTCAGATCGTCAAGCGGAGACTGGTCAGCACCTGGACCTCACAGCCACACTCAGAGGCCCAGACAAGCATTCCTGGCATTTGCAACCTACAGACCACATTCCAGAAAAATACAGGCAAGGCCAGTGTCCCCACCTCTGCCCCTTCTCATGTCACAGTCTTGGCAGAAGGACCCCAGGATGACTGTGGCTTATAATAAGCTTTGGTTTTACTCAATCACTGGGCAAGCCTCAATGAAACATCTCACTATTAGGATAAGAATTTATACTGTATCAAGCTGATAATAGAAAAATAAATTAATTAATAAAAAAAACTGAAGAAAAAAAAATGAGCCAGAGGCTGTGTCCTGGGAAGTATGGAGGGAGAAGGCTCTTGCCCTACTGTGGGCTGCAGGCTGGAGCCATGGGCTCCCAGGGCTTTCCTGGAACATGTGTATTCATAAATCACTAGCTACTTTCCTGAGAAGCCAGAAGCCCAGGACTGAACAGATTAAAACCAGACTTCAGAACACATCCAAGTTTAACACCTCATGAATCCATTTCTGGGATTTAACTATCGTTATTTTTCCCTTTAGCAAGAAGACTCTATGAAGCCTTTCTTCCCATCCCATACCCAGAAAGAACAATTTAGATGACAGTGTTTAAAAAGGTAAGGGGGCGGTGATGGTTAATTTCTTTCTTTTTTCTGACCAATTGAACCTCTCTTTGTGGAACTTTTGCTGTATGTGTAGTATTCTGCAAGCTCAGCCCCAGAGACAGGGACAGAAAGACAGACCTTTGTCTGAGCAATCCGAAGGACAGTTTCTGTCTGGACCAGACACGAAAAAAATGGGTGGAAGAGAGAAAAATTGCTTGAATTAGTGGTTTCCATGTCCTCTGGCTCTTAGATCCCTTTTTCTCTCCCCACAGACTCTCTGAGTCTCCAACATGTATTAAGTAGCTATTATTTTTAAGGTGTGTGTGTGTGTGTGTGTGTGTGTGTGTGTGTGTGTGTGTACACCTCATATATGAGGGTACTCTCAGATGCCAGATGAGGATGTCAGATCCCCTGCAATTACAGATGATTGTGAGCTGCCCAGTATAGATGCTGGGAATTGAACCCATGTCCTTTGGAAGATCAGAAGGCACTCTTAACCACTGCGCCATCTCTCCAGCCCCAAAGTAGCTAGTTCTTAAATATCTGAATATGCTTGAAAGTTTGTAAACAGGTGGCCAGCTGCGGTCCTGTGCTGATGGGATTTGGGAATGGCAGGGGTGATAAAGCCAACACCGACAAGTGGTTGCCAAAGCAAGGGAAGAAGCGAAGAGCCAGGACTGAACTGGGAGCTGTCTCAAGGAGGGGGTCAGGGAATGCCTGCAAGAAAGACCGAAAGTTGAGCCCGGGGACAAGGTACTAAGTTAGGAGCAGAGGGGCTGGACCCTGTCTCGGGCCAACAAGCAAAGGAAGGGAGGGGCAGAGGCTGGGGTGAGGCTGAGGCCCGGTCATTTAGGGCCTCGTGGAGTCTGTTAGGGGTCCCTGTGTTTGCGGCCTGCAGCCAAAAGCTACTGGACCAGCTTGAAGAATGAGGTGTCTGCTGCACGGTTTTCAACTCTGGCTGCGGCATATGGAAAAGGCTGGAAGTCGTGGCGTATGCACAGGAATGGAGGGTGTTGAAAGTCCACGTGAGGAATGAATAACGGGATGAGGGGGGCTTTGCAAACCCCAACCCTAACGTCTTGGCTAGGATCCTAGCTAGACCCCACACCATGAACACTCAAGAGGGGTTTGCGGTGGGAGTCAGGGCCCTGAATGATCCTTTCCATTGAAGCAGACACTTTTCAAAGAAAAGGGGATATTTTGTTGTTTTGTTCTCTCTCTCTCTCTCTCTCTCTCTCTCTCTCTCTCTCTCTCTCTCTCTCTCTCCTTCTCTCCCCCGCCCCGTGTGTGTGTGTGTGTGTGTGTGTGTGTGTGTGTGTGTGTGTGTAATTTTATTTTATGTATATTGGTATTCTACCTGCATGATATGTTTGTGTGAGGGTATAGGATCCCCTGGAAATGGAGTTACAGACAGTTGTGAGCTGCCATGTGGGTGCTGGAAATTGAACCCGGGTCCTCTAGAAGAATAGCCAGTGCTCTTAACCACTGAGCAAACTCTCCAGCCCCCTTTTTTGTGTGCCTTTGAAACAAGTTTCCATGTAGCCAAAGCTGGCCTTGAACTTGCTATGTAGCTAAGGATAACTTTGAACTCCTGATCCTTCTGCCTCCACCTGAGCGCTGTGATTACAGGTGTGCACCACCACACCCCAGAGGACAAGAGGTTTTCCTCAAGCATCTGATTACCAAAGTATCCTGAGAAAGCAGAAATATCACTTAGCCGTTTTCAGGGTCATGTGGTATGCATGTGTATAAAGCTGTAAAATAGAACACAACATATCAAAGAATGCTATGTGTGGCTTTGGCATGTGCTTCAAGGTCTCTTCTATAATCTGGGATGCTAGGAAAAACATCTCAGCAATGCTGACAGCATGGGAAGCATTTTTATATCAGGGCAGCCAATGCCAAGTTCAAACAGAACTTCTGCCACTAACTAGTTGTGTAAACACGAGCAAATTGCCTCTCTAGGAGGAAGTTACGGAAGGGAGAAAGGCAGTGTGGGGTGAGCGTGGTCACTAGCAATAGTTGGCCACCGGTAAAGCCTACTCCCTGGGTATGACAGTGGGCAAACAACTTCACCGCTTAGAGCCTTGGTTTCTTCCTTTGAAAACTAGGGTGACTTTTGCCTTTGTCGGGCATATTGTACCTTTCCGATAACGCAATGCAGGTAAAGAGCTTCATGCAGACCCTAGAACATTGCGGGTGCTTAATAATGCCAGTTTGTCTCTGCCTCAGTATCATCTGTAACTGAAGGAGTTGGAGTTGACACCCTCCCCAGGTTGGTTCTATGTTTATGTAAAAGGCTGTGGGAGAGTTAATCCATCTAGATGATCAGAGGCTTGCTATCTTCTAAGCATGCTGCTCCCATCCCGTTTTCTCATCAGGGCCATCATGTGGGTGGTGGTGTGAGTGTGGAGCTCACGGGGGAGCAGAGCTATTTGGAGTCTTGTTTTTCTTGGAGGTGCCTAGGAAGCAAGGAAACTCTCCTCTCCCTTGAGCTCTGGAAGCAAATCTAGTCCTCTGCCTTTCTTTCCAAAGCTATTCCTGGCTCCAGCTGCAGGAATGTCTCTGGGGCTGTAGGAACCTTCAGGCTCCAGTTCTAGAAAAAAAAATAAAACTAAAACATCTCCCTGTGTGTCCCAGAGCAGCCCGCCCCTTAGGCTCTGGGGCCTGCCCAGGCAGCTGTCACTGAGAGGCCATTGACCCCTCTCTGTCAGAGAACATTAGACAGGAAAGAGCAAGTGCCCCCCCCCCCAGGCCCTGTGGATGTACTTTGGGGCAGAATAGAGAACACTGTGATAGATATGTCCCTGTGCCCACTCCGGTCTGTTTCTTTGCTGTGACTTTAGCTGTTCTTGGAGTTCCCATCTACTTGTAAAAGTCACTCCGCCTCCCTCCCTTCTCCCTTCCTCCACCTTCCCTCCCTTCTCCCACCCTCCCTCCCTTTCTCACTAATCTGAAATGTTTATAGGTCACAAATTTCCAGATCATTTTAAAACTGCTTGGAAAATTAATTTCCATTCTGTAAGACTTCCAGGTCTGTTTCGGCTCCTAAATAACAGGGCTGGGGAATGTTGCTCAATGGCCGAGCACTTGTCTAGAACACATGAGGCCCAGGGTTCAATCCCTAACTCAGGGGAAAAAAATCCAAATTACACCAGCCCATTTTTCACAACTCTCATCTCGTTTAGCAGGAGGAGGAAAGAGAAAAAAGGGACCTAAGGTGTGCCATTTTTCCAGAAGCATCTGTCACTGGTGTGATACTAACACACACGATTTATTATGCTAAGCAAGCCTGGTATAAGAAGTACAATCAACTAGGCAGTAGTGGTCATGCCTTTAATCCCAGCACTTGGGAGGCAGAGGCAGGCAGATCTCTGTGAGTTCAAGGCCAGCCTGGGCTACAGAGTGAGTTCCAGGAAAAGGCGCAAAGCTACACAGAGAAACCCTGTCTCAAAAAAACAAAAAACAAAACAAAACAAAAGAAGTACAATCAAGTATGGTCACCAATGTTTGAGTCCCTCTGTCCCTTTATAAACAAACCCCAGTCAGTGAGGGGAGCTCGGGCTAGCCTGAGAAACTTAGTGAGACCTTGTCTCAGAAGAAAACGTAAGAAGGGAGCTGGAGGTGCAGCCTAGTGGTAGAGCACTTATCCGGTATGGGTGAAGCCATGGGTTCACTCTCTAGTACTGAAAAAAGATCTCCGGACCTTGTTCCAAGGGGAACATCCAAAGACAGCCCAAAAGCCTTTGCAGTTATCAGCATCAAGACCAAAGCAGGGTGGGAAGCAAAGGGGGTAGGGGAGGGGCTGGGGGGCAGGTAGTAGGTTCTTTCTGCGTTTCAGCTGCTTGGATGAATGACAGCCTAATGGTTAATGGCTTGCTCTCAAGACCCTGCAAAGTGTATCTGAGCACAGGATTCAACCTTAAGATACACAGACACTGCTGGTTGGTGGTGGTACACACCTTTAATCCCAGCACTTGGGAGGCAGAAGCAGGCGGATCTCTGAGTTCAAGGCCAGCCTGGTTGGTCTACAAATCAAATTCCAGGACAACCAGGGCTACACAGAGAAACTCTGTCTTGGAAAAAAAATATATATATATATATGATGATACTGTCTAGATTAGTGTTCCTTAACCTTCCGAATGCTACAACCCATTAATACAGTTGCTCATGTTATGGTGATGCCCAACCATAAAAATATTTCCATTGCTACTTCATAACTGTAATTTTGCTACTGTTATGAATTGTAATATAAATATCTATGTTTTTCTAAGGTCTTAGGCAACCCCTGTGAAAAGGCTGTTCAACCCACCACCACCCCCACTGGGGTTACGACCCCCAGGTTGAGAACCGCTTGTCTAGATGCATGTTTGTGATGCAGGGAAGAGAGACAGACAGAATTGCAATTGCACCCATGCCTCCTTCTCCTGAGGCCTTTGGACTGACCAGTAGCGTGTCAGAACCACGTCCACCCTCGTCTGCCATGGCTCTTTTGTCGCCCGCAGGTGACCACCATGATCTCCTGGGTGCTCTTGGCCTGTGCCCTGCCGTGTGCTGCTGACCCGCTGCTTGGCGCCTTTGCTCGGAGGGACTTCCAGAAAGGTGGCCCTCAACTCGTCTGCAGTCTGCCTGGTCCCCAAGGCCCCCCTGGCCCCCCAGGAGCACCAGGATCCTCAGGAATGGTGGGAAGAATGGGTTTTCCTGGTAAAGATGGCCAAGATGGCCAGGACGGAGACCGGGGGGACACTGGAGAAGAAGGTAAGAGACCTATACCTGCCCTCTTGTCCACCCAGAGTTGACAACGTCTGTCGTGAGGGATGATTCAGAGCTCCTAAAACTAATACCCATCGATACCTCTTCATTACCAAATGGAAGAGAACAGACGGAGACTCTCAGTCCCGTGTTCCTGCCTCTGCGGAGGATTTCAATTGCTAAGTGGGAGGGTGAGCAAGCCTGTGAGCTGTTATTCCAAGTGTCTGGTTTGTAGGTGACAGCAGCCAAACTAACAGGCCTGAATAAGAAGATTACTTGACTCATGACTGCGAAGACTAAAAGCTGAGCTTTAGGAATGGCTTGACCCAGAGTTTGAACTCTTTGTATCGGGGCTTGTCTTCTTCCTGTGTGTTGATTTCATGCCCCCAGAAGCTGGATGTTCCGAAATAGCACCTGATGCATTCAGGTCTCCCTTTCTATGGCTTCATCTATACCCATTTTTCACCTTTTTTAAGGGAGATGTGGTACCATTTGCCTAGGTTGGATCCTATGCCACCCCTGGATGCTTTTGAGTGGGGAGTGAAAGTACTTGGTCATTGTAATTGACAGCTCCATGGGGACCCACCCAGAGCAGTGATCCGTAGGGGATCAGAGTGACACATTTTCACAGTAGACAGTAGGGGATCAGGTAGGCAAGAGACAGATTGGATACCCTCTTCAGGTTCCTTCCACTTTGATATTCCTTCTAGCTATGACTTTTCCCCTCTGCTCTTTATCAGCATCCTCAAATGTACATCTGAAACATAGGGAAATTATAGCAGTTTCTTTCTCAGTGCTAGCAAGTAAACCCCAGATCTTGTGCAGGTTAAGTGTATGCTCCACCCTGCCAGCCCCACGATAACTTTTACTTACATGGTGTTTTAACACTGACAAGACATTTTGAGTAAGTCATTCATCAGATCATCAATACTGTCCCATCCTGTAAAGCAAATGTACTTGTTATTCCACGTTTCAAATGAGGAGACGAAGAGTCAGGGTAGCAAGGTTGAGATGAGCATGTCATAGCTGCTAGCGCTTAAACTCTGGGGACAACCCTGAATACTAATTTTGATGAGTGTCTTAACCTCCCCTAATGGCAGTGTCCCCATATCTACAACAGTGGTGCCAACAGTACCTACCTCACCAGAGCGGGAGGTAAGAACTGTATGAAGCTCTAGTCTTGAAGTCCTTGTTACAGTGTTACTCACCCCAACCTGATTGCTGAACTTAGATTCCAAACCCAAGGTGTTTCCTATCACACAAAACCAACTCCTCCAAGTGCACCTCTTCCTAGGAGAAGACCTCAACATTAATGGAAATGCTTGGACCCAAGGAGGTCCTGCAGGGTGCCAGGCACTGGATGGCATCATCCTGTATCCTTTGACCCCATGGCATATTAGGGTCAAGCAGGGCCAGCCAGAGCCTTCCTGGAGATGTGCCTGTGGGTTCTGTGGGAGATGGTTTCTGTCAACCTCTCTCCATCAGGAGCAAAGAGAGAGCAGGCTGGGGACTCTTTAGGTGATCTCTCCTGCCAGAGGTCAAGCGACCGAAAAAGAAGGCAGTGTTGAGAGGTAGAGAGGGAGCAGCCAGATGTGTGTAACCCGATCAAATCCAGGTCACCTTCGGACCGCAGCAGGACAACGTCTAGCCACGCCGCACTGCTGTGGATATTGCTCTGTATAAATAAAATGCCGATTGGCCAGTAGCCAGGCAGGAAGTATAGGCAGGAGAAGCAGAGAAGAAAATTCTGGGAACAGGAAGGCTGAGTCAGGAGTCGCTGCCAGCCGCCATGAGTACAAACATGTAAGACACTGGTAAGCCATGAGCCATGTGGCAAGGTCTATATTTATAGAAATGGGTTAATTTAAGATAGAAGAACTAGATAACAAGAAGCCTGCCACAGCCATACAGTTTGTAAGCAATATAAGTCTCTGTGTGTTTACTCGGTTGGGTCTGAGCGGCTGCGGGACTGGTGGATGAGAGAGATTTGTCCTGACCATGGGCCAGGCGGGACTGGAGAAAACTTCAGCTACACCCCACAACTGACAAACACAAACCCATCTCTAGAAAGGTCTCAGGAAGGAAAGTTGATGTTTCCTGAAGCCTTTCAGAAGGTAATGAAGGAGGCGGATCACACAGCCCGAGTTGGAAGTTCCTGCCAGCTTCCTTAACCGCATCCCTGGGAAAGAATGCCTAGCCAAAGTGGTCGTCTCCGTTCTTCCTGTTCCCTCAGCCCCATCTCCTAGCTTTTGTTCATCTTAGTTTTTAAAATTTCACTATTTATATGTGCCTATGTATGTGTGAGTGCTCATGTATATGCATGAGCGCTTGTGCGTGTGTGTGTGTGTGTGTGTGTGTGTGTGTGTGTGTGTGTGTATGTTCCTATGCATGTGAGTGCCCATGGAGGCCAGATGAGGACACTGAGGTACTTGGAACTAGAGTTACAGGTGTTGATGGACTTTTCTTTGGGCTGCCGGCTCACAAAAAAATGAGACTTTTTTGTTTTGTTTTGTTTTTCGAGACAGGGTTTCTCTGTGTAGCTTTGCGCCTTTCCTGGAACTCACTTGGTAGCCCAGGCTGGCCTCGAACTCACAGAGATCCGCCTGGCTCTGCCTCCCGAGTGCTGGGATTAAAGGCGTGCGCCACCACCGCCCAGCCGAGACTTATTTTTAATTCACAGAGACTTATTAATTATGAAAGCTCAGCCTTAGCTTAGGCTTGTTACTAACGAGTTCTTATAACTTAAATTAACCTGTATCTTTTAATCCACATTCTTTTTTTTTTTTTTTTGGTTTTTCAAGACAGAGTTTCTCTGTGTAGCTTTGCGCCTTTCCTGGAACTCGCTTTGGAGACCAGGCTGGCCTTGAACTCACAGAGATCGCCTGCCTCTGCCTCCCAAGTGCTGGGTTTAAAGGCGTGCGCCGCCGCCGCCGCCGCCGCCGCCGCCGCCGCCGCCGCCGCCGCCGCCGCCGCCGCCGCCACCACCACCACCACCACCACCACCACCACCTGGCTTAATCCACATTCTTTTACATGGCTCAGTTACCTTTATTCTGTACTGCTCTTCCTGCTTCCTCTCCATTGGCTGGCAACTCCACCTTCTTCCCAGCACTCTCTCTGCTCCAAAAGTCCTGTCTTGCTATTGGTCATTCAGTTTTTGTTGATGGTTTTTTTTTTCTTTTCTTTCTTTTCTTTCTCTCTTTTTTTTTTGTTTGTTTTTGGTTTTTCGAGACAGGGTTTCTCTGTGTAGTTTTTGTGCCTGTCCTGGATCTCGATGTAGCCCAGGCTGGCCTCAAACTCACAGAGATCCGCCTGGCTCTGCCTCCTGAGTGCTGAGATTAAAGGTGTGTGCCACACTGGGCTGGCCATTCATTTTTTTTTTATTAAACCAATCAGAGTGACACATTTTCACAGTGTACAAAAAGATCATTCCACAACAGACAGGTGGTTGCGAGCTGCCCAATGTGGGTGCTGAGACCCAAACTCTGGTCCTCTGCAAGTGCTCTTGACGGCTAAACCATCTCCCCAGCCCTTAATTTCCACTGTTATCAAGGTCTTGACTAGTTTTATTTGCATTTTCTCTCCATTTGTCATTTATCTTCTTTTGGTGTTAAGCGTGTGCTCTACCACTGACCCACATGTCCTGCCCTCAATTCATTTATTAATTGTACATGTAAACGGCTTTGTATATTAGTTGTATAAGTAAATGCACCTTGTATTTTTAGATACCTAGAGAAAAGTCGGGAAGGGTGCACACCTGGATGATGTACACTTGTGTCTAGAAAGCAAGAGGGAGATGAGAAGTGTTTAAGGAGGACTCCTCATGTATCGTGCCATTTGAATTTATCACCATGACACTGTATCTGTGTCCCACTCATACCATTTAAAAATGGTTCCTGGCAGGAGAGATGTTTCCATGCTTGAGAACACTGGTTGCTCTTCCTGAGAATCCGAGTTTGGTTCTCAGAACCCATGTGGCGGCTAACATCCATCTGTAACTCCAGTTCCAGGAGATCCGATGCCTTTTTCTAGCCTTAGGCACCACATAGGCTCCAGGCACACAGGTGGTACACAGACCTACATGCAAGCAAAGCATTCATAAACATAAAATAAACATTTTGAAAAATGGCTCCTGAAAATTAGATATTCAATCAGAAAATGCTATTTGGAAATCTATTTCCCAATTAATTAAAGTAATAAAAGTTTAAATATATGACAGTAAACTCAGAACTAAAAATATAGTGTGTTTTAGGGTCCTCTAGGGGAACATATATTACTGTCTTAGTCACTGTTCTATTGCTGTGAAGAGGCACCATGACCAAATGTGCTGGCTAGTTTTATGTCAACTTGACACAAGCTAAAGTCATCTGAGAGGAGGAAACCTCAATTCAGAAAATTCCTCCGTAAGATAGGGTTGTAAGGAAGTCTGTAAGGCATTTTCTTAATTAGTGATTGATGGGGGAGGGCCCAGCCCACTGTGGGTGGTGCCATCCCTGGGCTGGTGGTCCTGGGTCTATAAGAAAGCAGGCTGAGCAAGCCATGTGGATGGAGCAAGCCAGTCAGCAGGACTCCTCCACGGCCTGTGCATCAGCTCCTGCCTCCAGGGTCCTGCCCTGTTTGAGTTCCTCTTCCTTCAGTGCTGTGGAAGTATAAGCCAAATAACCCCTTTTCTCCCCAAGTTACTTTGTCATGCTGTTTCATTGCAGCAATAGAAAGCTTAACTAAGATACCAAGGTAACTCTTCTTAAAAAAAAAAAAAAAAAAAAAAAAAAAAAAAGCATTTAATTGGGGGTGTTCCAGTTTCGGAGAGTTAGTCCATTATCATCACAGCAGGGAGCATGGGCAGGAGGTGTGGTGCTGGAGAAGCAGTCAACAGCTCTACATTCGGATCCACAAACAGAGAGAGAGCCACTGGGGCTGGAGTGGGCTTTTGAAACCTCAAAGCCGTCCCTAGTAACACTGCTCCTCCCACAAGGCCACATCTTCTAACCCTTCCCTGACAGCTCATCACCTGGAGACTAAGCATGAAAATATATGAGCCTAGGGGGGCCATTCTCGTTCAAACCACCACATTGCCCTCTCTGGCTCCCATAGGCTTAGAGCCATATCATAATGCAGAATGAATTCAGCCCAACTTGAAAAGTCCCTATAGTCTATCAGTTTTAAGACTGTTTAAAAGTCCAGAGTCTGCTGTGAGACTCCAGGCCATCTCTTAACTGTAACTCCCTGTAAAATCAAAATCAAAAGCACACTACATATTTCCAACATGCAGTGGCACACGGAATATACATTCCCATGCCAAAGTGAAGGAAGGGGAGCACAGTGAGGAAATACTGGACCAAAGCAAGAACAGAACCCAGCATGGCAAACTCCAAATTTTTCATCTCCATGTCTGATGTCAAAGTGTTCTCCAACGCCTTCCAACTTTGTTGACTGCAGCCATTAAAAACAGGATTTTTTGATAGGCTTACATGATACGGGCTGGACAGTCATGACCATATGCATGACGGAAAGGCTGATAACTCAGTAGCTGCTCAGTCCACGAGGCTGCATACCTCAGCAGTCCCAGTCTGCAATGAAGGCCTGGAGGATTCCTGGAGGGCCGCAAGTCCTCAGTCCACACTGGACGGCTAGAGGGGCTGGTAATGTCAGCAAAGGGTGGCTGCAGCAATAGGAACAGGGTGGATGCTCTCACCAGCTGAGAATAAAAGCAGACAGACAGAAGAAGCAGCAACCTCTCCCTCACATCTCTTTCTGTCTGGGACACAGCCAGGAGGTGCTGTCCACTCGAGGACAGTGTCCTCCTCATTCACTTTACTCCTTCCCTCGCAGACCTGCCCGGTGGCATGTCTCGTAACTGATTCAGATCCAATCGGGTTGACAACCAAGATTAGCATCACACAGTGAAATGCCTACATACTACATAGAAGAAACAAAGTACCTTGTCAGGAGGAAAAAACTAAAAAGTCTCCCCCACCCCCACTTCAGTATATGTGACCATCGTTGCCCTGTGTCCGGCGATGCTCAGATGTTCATTAGCGCCAGCCCCTCTCAGAACCAAGGCCTTTGATGGGCGTTTGACATGCCTTCTACAACCCTGCCACTCTGCCAGTGCACAGCTGTGTTAAGATAGAACCCCAACCCCCTTCCATACCTGTTTTGCTTAAAATGGGTTGAAGAGCCAGGCCTGATGGCTCTACTGGAATCCCAGCATGTGAGAGGTAGGAGAAGAGTCAGCAGAATAAGGCCAGCCTTGGCTTTGCAGCATGTTCACACCAGCCACAGGCCATGTGAGACCATCTCAAATGCAATACATAAAATTTTGTGTTCAAGAGTCTATAAGTACAAATGTTTCCTATGGAATCACGGGCCCAAAATATGCTGTTTGTAAGGAAAATGTGTATTTTATGAAATATCAGTCTTAAAAACCAAGAGGTGTTCTCTGAGTAAATATTTGGGGATGTTCTGCAGGGTTTATCAGCTGACGTTTAACATTTAGACGGTGTTTGCCAGGCACTGTCCTGTGCACTGAGAGAACCCAGGCACTGCTGGCACTGTTGTTCTCTTGTCACCTGGAAGTTTCTGGCACCCACTGCTGTTTCGGCTCCGTGGACTTCACAGTGGTCTTTACGTAGCATGTAAATCCACCTCCTTCTTCTTGTTTTCCTGAAACAGTCTCATGTAGCCCAGGCTGGCCTCAAACTCACTATGTAAGATGATCTCGAACTCCTGATTCCCTCCTCCCTCTCACACTCACACACTGTGCTAGGAACACAGGAGTACACCACCACGTCTAGTTTTATGCAGCATTGAGGATTGAACCCCGTGAGTTCACACATGCTAGGCAAGCACTCTACCACCTGAGCTACAACCCCAGCCCAAAATCAGTCTGCTGCCCTGATTCCCAGGGCTTCTGAAAGGCGTCGCAATCCTGGTTTTCCTGAAGAGACCAGGAGAAGCACCTCTGGTCAAGCCTTCGGCGTTTGTCCCCTCCTGTGTGCCCCAAAGCCCTCTCACTCTCCCCAGCCACGGGCCCTGCCCAGGTTTTACAGGTCCCTTATAAAACCAGCTGTTCTGTCTTCCAGGTCCACCTGGCCGGACAGGTAACCGTGGAAAGCAAGGACCAAAGGGCAAAGCTGGGGCCATTGGGCGGGCTGGCCCTCGAGGACCCAAGGGGGTCAGCGGTACCCCAGGGAAGCATGGCACACCAGGCAAGAAGGGACCTAAAGGCAAGAAAGGGGAACCTGGGCTGCCAGGCCCCTGCAGCTGCGGTAGTAGCCGGGCCAAGTCGGCCTTTTCGGTGGCGGTGACCAAGAGCTATCCACGGGAACGACTGCCCATCAAGTTTGACAAGATTCTGATGAATGAGGGTGGCCACTACAATGCATCCAGTGGCAAGTTCGTCTGCAGCGTGCCGGGGATCTACTACTTCACCTATGACATAACGTTGGCCAACAAACACCTGGCCATCGGCCTGGTACACAACGGCCAGTACCGTATTCGGACTTTCGATGCCAACACCGGCAACCACGACGTGGCCTCGGGCTCCACCATCCTAGCTCTCAAAGAGGGTGACGAAGTCTGGCTGCAGATCTTCTACTCAGAGCAGAATGGACTCTTCTACGACCCTTACTGGACCGACAGCCTCTTCACAGGCTTCCTCATCTATGCTGACCAAGGAGACCCCAATGAGGTATAGACACGCTGGAGATGAGTTTCTGGAGATGGGTGCTGATGGAGGAAGACCTCTGGACTGGGGCTGGGGTCTGGCAGTCTTGGGAGTTTCTCTCCCCAGGCTGGCCTCCTCTGTTGCTGCTTTAAAAAAAGAAAACATTAAATCCAAGCTTTTGTTTCATTATTTATCTGTTTGCTCACTAATTATCTGTCGAGTAACAGGCACTGGGCTCTGTGAGTTACATACACCAATGGTCAAGACAGAGTTCCTATCCTCATGGGAAATACAGTTCGCAAATAAACAGAAAACAATATAATTATTCTACCACATGGAAACAGGCTTAGGGAGGTAGCTGAAATATTTATCTTTTTTTTTTTTTTAAATTTGGAGCTGAGGACCAAACCCAGGGCCTTGCACTTGCTAGACAAGCACTCTACCACTGAGCTAAATCCCCAGCCCCGAAATATTTATCTTAATTTAGAGTTCATCACTTAGGTCTACTTATACACAGGCATACTTTTTTTTTTTTTTTTTTTTTTTTTTTTTGGTTTTTTGAGACAGGGTTTCTCTGTGTAGGTTTGCGCCTTTTGATGCCTGTCCTGGAACTTGCTTTGTAGACCAGGCTGGCCTCAAACACACAGAGATCTGCCTGCCTCTGCCTCCCGAGTGCAGGCATACTTTTTAAGTGGAAAGCTTACAGATTTCGACTTACATACATACCCTGTCCTGTCGCACAGCTCAGGAACAAACCGGTACCCATTCCCACCCCTGTCTGCTACAGCTCTCTGGGACTCCTTCAAGCCAGAGCAGATGCTCCTCCGCTTGCTTACATTAGGATTATGTCTGAAACACAGTGAGTTTAAAATATTGTTCAGTTAAAGATACATTCAACAGAGCACGTCAGGGTCTAGCCACACAGCACGTGTTAGAGCAATTGTTACCCCTGATGGGTTGCCCACTGCCAATGCCCTGCATTGCGACAGCCACTGTCCTATACATCCTGATAATAATTTTTTTTTGAGACAGTCTCACATTCAGCCTAAACTGGCTTTGAACTCAATGCAATCCTCCTGCCTCAGCCGGAGGGAAAAGATCAAAACTCCAGGTAGTTTCTACTGAATGTGTATTAGTTTTTGCACCATCATAAAATCAAAACTTCATCGGTCAAAGCATTGTAAGTTAGAAACCATGTGTGCACGGAAAAGCTGGGCACTGAAGCAGGACACAGGGCAATGGGAAAACTTGAAGGGATTGTTCCCAAGCAAACGACCTACCTGCAGGTACAAATGCCCTCTCTGCTCAGGCAAGAGCTGGGCACACTTGAGGCCAGAAGAATTGGGATGTTGGGAGGATGAGACTCTTGAGACTAGGAGATCACACAGACCCTCACAGGCATAGCCAAGCTCCTTCCACTTAAGAAAACAGATTTACCGTGAGTATAGTAGCTTATACCTGTAATTCCAGCATTCACTCGGCTGAGGCAGGAGGATTGCATTGAGTTCAAAGCCAGTTTAGGCTGAATGTGAGACTGTCTCAAAAAAAAATTATTATCAGGATGCAGATGGAGTGTAGCATTAAAATGGGGGCAATTTCCCCCCGAAACAGGGTTTCTTTGTGTAGCCATGGCTGTCCTGGAACTTGCTCTGTAAACCAGGCTGGCCTCAAACCACAGAGATCTGCCTACCTCTGCCTCCTGAGTGCCAGGATTAAAGGCATATGCCACCACTGCCCAGTGGGGATAACCTTGAACCTTCTCAGAACGTGAGTACTGTCCTTCAAGAACCTGGGCATTTTAATTGTCCCACTGCTCAGTCAGTGATGTGGAGCAGGATATCCCTGCATGCCTGCTGACAGGAATGAATAGCACTGAGGTAAGTCTACCCTGGTCCAACTGTTGTCAGTGTGCAGGGCCTCCATGCAAGAGGCTGGTGTAGGCCCCAGGATCAATTGCTGGAGCTTCCTGATAGAGCCTCAACTCTCAAGCAGTTGGCTCTCACTGCCCCCTGGTGGATACTCATGGAAAAGCAAGTACCCCTGGGTTGGTCCTGGGGAGTGTTAAGTTAATAAAAGTTAATAAAACAGAATTTACTTAATTGTCCTCACTGAGTCACAAATGGTATGTGAATAGGAACGGTCTAGAAACCGGGCAGGACTCTGTGGCCCATACAGATCAACATGTGGTCAAGGATCCTGTCCAGGGCCCTCATAGATGGGTCAGCCTCTGAGATGGAGCGGCACCCCCATTTGTAAACAGGTTTTTTTCCTTTCCTTTCTTTAAAAAATTGTTTTACCAGACATGATGGTGAGCACCTTTAATCTTAGAACTCAGGAGGCAGAAGCAGGTGGATCTCCATGAATCTAAGGACAGCCGCTGAGCTAACATAACAAATTCCAAGCCTGCTAGGGCTACACAGTGAGACCCTAATCCTTCATCCTAACCCTGGCTGCTTCTTGAGGGACTGGTGAACCAGGGACTGACTTTGGGTCTTCCCATTATGTAGGCACTAAAGAAGAAGCAGAACAGTGCATCTTTGTGCCATAAAAATGGTCTTTGGTCCAAAGGTCTTCTCTCATTCAGTACACTCTTTGACGGGCAGCTACCCCTCTGGAGAAGCTTGGAGGACCCCAACTCTGATCAGGACATTGCAGGGAGCTTCCAGCCCAGATGGACAGACAGACAGATGTTGGGTTTCTCCTGATGAATGCATGTTGTACTCCATGTACTAGGCCTCTTCCTGTGCAGGATTATGATCAAGATTATGACAGGAGAGAATGAGACATCTATCTCACACACAAAGTTTAAATGAAAAAAAAAGCTCAATACTCAATACCGAAAATATTTTAATACAGAATGTTAATAAATCAAAAACAAAGAGAAAAATTCAAAGTTTCAGTAAAGATACGATCTGACAGGGCTGGGATTCTGGTGAGGTAAAGGAGGGGGGAGGAAGAAAGGGAGGGGGACAGAGAGAGAGAGTTCTACACGTACAGACTGCATCGAAGCTGCATTGAAGCTTTAACATCCCACCCACCCCCACCCCACCCTCCACCCCCACCATAATAGGAAGAAACCGCCTCCTTGCTGCATGTGATCCTTACTTGGGTCACTAGAGGGCGCACACCTACCACACAACCTCCAACAAGCCGCAGGCAACTGGAAGAACCAGCAGGCCTCTGCAGCAGGCAGTTTCTCAGATTCAGAGCCCCAGACAAAAGCCAAGGTTCTAGGGTGGTCATGATCTTGTGCTGGAAAAAGAAAAAAAGGAAAAAGAGTAAAACTAGTCCCACCTATATAAAATTAGTCCCACCTATTCCTAACATTTGCACTCCGGGCAGAGTTTGGGGCACCCTGCGTGTGGCAGAGACAGCCTGAGACAGTGCAAGAACACCTACCTGCTATTGCAAAGCAAGAATGAGATCCAATCCTGAGTGTCTTTGAGTCCCTCATGTGGTTTGGGCCATGTTATTAATATTTGTGGATTCAGCAAAATGAAGGGTTGGTCCAGACGATCTCAGATGTAATTTGGGCAACAAATCTTAATTTCTATCCCCAAAGCAGAGTCAGAAAAGGAGCCTAAAGGAGCCTAAGATTCCTAACTGGAGGAAGCTGCTGGCACATTGAATCTTCACACCTGGGCCTCTGCTTCACTGAAGACTCGTGTGTGTGTGTGTGTGTGTGTGTGTGTGTGTGTGTGTGTACACTCACGCGCACAGAGAGGCCAGCGAAGGATGTCAGGTGTTCTGTTCTATCATTTTCCATCTTACTCCCTTGAGTCAGAGTCTCTCACTGATCTTGGATCCAGGCTGGCGGCTAGCGAGCCCCAGCAATCCTCCTGTCTCTGTCCCAATAGCGCTGGGGTAACAGACTTGTGCTCAAACATGCCAGGCTTGTATGTGGGCTTTGGGGATTTTCATTTAGGTCCTTGTGTTGTTTGCTTGTTTGTTAACTTTTTATTTATTCTTTGTGGCTTTTGCATCATGCGTCTCTATCCCATTCATCTCCCCATCCTTTTGTATCAGGCCTCTGCCCTTGCAACCTCCCCTCAAAAAATAAAATGAAATAAAATTTAAGAGAAAATGAAAAAGAAAGGAAAGAAAAAAATCTCATTGTGGAAGCTGTAGTGTGACACAGTGAGTCACACAGCATACTCTTTAGCCCATATACCTTTACTTGCAAGTGTTCATTGCAATGAGTCATCGGTCTGGTTTGAGGCCTCTGGCTTCTGCTACACTCTAGGCCCTCACCAGGACTCCTCTTGGATATCCTGTTGTTGCCCTGTGTTGTGGAGATCCTGCAGCTTTGGATCTGCCGGTCAGGCCCCTTCACATGCACATCATAGATGGGGTGGATGTTGGACTGGGCCAACTTAGAGCCATGGATCTGGGCCTGGGTGGTAGCAGGGTGGGTCAGCCTGCCAGCTCTCCCCCATCCTCATCACCAGGGTGAGCTCTCCAGCATTGTCCCAGCTAGTTCACCTCATGCAGCAAGGAGCAGGAGGCAGAGCTGGTTCTCCTGCTTTCTCACCCTCGGGGCTAGCTCACCCACACTTACACCACCAAGACCAGCACTACTGTGTTGCCCAGATGAAGTGCAGGGGCCACTCTCCCGAGTGTTGCAGCTGGTGAGGGCCAGGGACAGCTAGCTCTCTCTCATGACCTCAGGGCCAGCTCTCCCACCTGCCATAGGCAGTGAGGTGGGGGGGGGGTATCTTTCCCTTGCCCATACCACCCCATGACAGATGAGTGGCAGGACCAGCTCCTTCACGCTCACATTCTCAGGGCTGGCTCACCCACGTCCCTGTCAACAGGGTCAGCTCTATTGTGCTGCCCAGCAGAGTACAGGGTCCGATTTCCCAAGAGCTGCCGCTAGTAAGGAGGAGGGTCAGCTCTCTTGCGGGCTTCAGGTGTGCAGGGGTGAGGCAGGGGGAGGGCGTCTTTCCTTCACCCTTGCCACCACATGGCCGGTGCAGGGCGGGGCCAAGCTCTCCCACTCCCATACCCTCAAGGCCAGTTCACCCTCGCCCTTGAGAGCAGGGTCAGCTCTATTGTGCTGCCCAGGAGAGGGGTAGGACTCACTCTCCCTAGCGCTACAGCCAGTGAGGGCCGAGACCCACTCTGTGCAGCCCGATCCTCTCAGCCTTCGGTGGGAACAGGAGCCAGTGCAGACCACAGCTGTGGCAGGGTCACCAGCCCACACATGGGACTGGGCTGCATCACCATGGCCCCAAGTGGCAAGCAGGCCACCCACCTCTTCAGATCTGCCTCTCTCCACAGAACATGATCCATTCTGTCTCTCTCCCATACCCCACCATATAGCTGTTCACCATAATAGTGCCTGACTGCCTGGAGCCACAAGACACCAGGTAGGCCCATGTTTTCTCCTCATCACCTGTAACAGGCCGCAGATCCTTGTGCTTTTTTTGGCCAGTGTTCTTACACCCTGAACCATCTTACTATCCCTCACTGAAGATATCGGTTATAACAAATCACTGCTAAGTTCTACGTAATGGGTGTTTGGTTGTTGTTGTTTAATATCTCTAGTTCTCAAATAATGACATGGAGACTTCTTATTAAGTGTGAAAGTTTGGCCTTAGCTTAGGCTTCTTCCCAAATAGCTCTTAAAACTTAAATTAACTTGTTTATATCAATCTATGTTCTGCCATGTGGCTTGCTACCTCTCCTCAGTACCATACATCCAAATTCCTCCACATCTGGCTGGCGAATCCCCCACCTCAGATTCTTTCCCATTTATATTGTAGCTCAGGAAACTATTGGGATAATCTTTTTGTACACGGTGTAAAGATGTGCCTCTGTTTTACATCACCTGCCTACGGCACCTTCTGATTAGCCGGTCAGCTCTTTATTAAGCCAATCAGAAGCCATATTGCACCACAACCTACCCAGGCTTTCAGAGCAGTCTGCTGAGGGTGGATTGCCTCTCTGGGACCCTCTGATTCCATAGTCAGGGTCACAGAGCCAGCTCCCCGCCCACAGGCTCTGAGGGCAGGAGACCCCAAGTTGGTGTGGCTCCCTTACTCTTCGGTAGCTACTTCCCCTCCCTGCAGTAGTGATAAAAGCCTAAGAAGAACTTTCCAGAAAGGGCCACGGATGGCTCTAGGCAAATGCCTTTTTTTCTTCCTATTTAAGACAGTCTTCATCTACTCTGTAACTTTTCTCACATTAGCATTAATTTAAAAACAAAGTCATCACTGACGCCTTCCTAACCCCAGCAGGCCCCTTGTGTCTGCCTCACGTGGAATTTTCCAGCCCAGGCTGACAACCCTCCAACATGGTTTCCTAATGTGAAACATTCAGGCTATGAGCATATCTATACACGGGGGTCTCAGTGGCCAAAGGCTATCCAAGACATTCACCTGAGATGGGGGGGTCATCTTCCCAGCTGATCCACCATCCCTCAGCAAAGCTGTATGTGCAAATGTGCAAATTTCACAACGCCCTACACTATCGAGGGCTGAGTGCTGTTCAGCCTGAACCTGGCTGAGGACTCAGGAAAAACCTGCCTGTCACAAGAATGAGATAAAAACAAGAGTCCCGTGGACTCCCCTGCCACCTCCTCCTTGGTGACCTTGGGGTAGAAGGCCACCTTTGCTTTGAGGAGCTCTGGAGAATAACCCCTAAACAGCTGCTAGCCTTTACCAAATTTGAATAGTCAATAAATCATTAATTGCAACTCTGCCAAGCTTCACGTTAGGCATTGGGGACCCTGTGGTCAGAGTAGGGTCTAACACAGGTGACAGACATTGGCTAAATGTCCACACAGATAAAAGCAAAATGTCCACTGTGACACGAAGCCACAAGAATGAATGGCAAGATGAGGACTAGTCTGACAAGGTCGACCTTTACTGGTAGACTCCCAACAGAGCCGAAGGGAGAGTGGGAGGTAGGCGGGGGAGCCAGGTAGAAAAGGCAGCATGTGTTGGGGGAATAGGGGTGTTGACATGCAAAAGCCCCGTGGGAGGAGAGCACAGCAGGTGGGAAGAATCAAAGACATCCTCCCTCTCTCTCTCTCTCTCTCTCTCTCTCTCTCTCTCTCTCTCCTTCTCTCTCTCTCTCATGAAGCAAGATGAGAAAGAGAGGCAGCTGAGCCCAGACCTCAAAGGCCAGGATGAAAAATGAAAGGCCCCTTGACCCTGAGAATAGCAGAAAACCATGGAATGATCTGAAGTGGGCAAGTGGCATATACCAACATGGCTTTGGAGGTCACTCCGGCAGCTATAAGAACAGTTCAGTCTAACCCGAGGAAGGGCTGTCTCCTGAAGTACTGGGCCTAGAAAAAGCCGTAACAATCAAAGCTGGTACTTACTGGAGTTCTCGGTAGGGTTACCTTATCCTTCAAATTCATAGGCCTATTGTCCATACAAGTTTGAAGGTGTAAACAAAATAAAAAGAGATATTATAATGCTTGAACAGATTATTGACACATGACAGATTTTTTCCAAAATAAATAATCTTGTGTAACTGAATGTAAGCGTGTCGGCTAAAGATCATACCAGTTCACATATATTCAGAATTCCTTTGGTGTGAGTTTTTTCAGATCCTCAAAGTCCACTGTTATACTCAAAGGTTTGAAGAGACCAATTACACACTAAAAGTTTTACAGTTATAGAGTTGCTTTGTGTTGTGACTAGGCCTTACCACACTGATTACATTCATAGGGTTTCTCTCCAGTATGTGGTCTTTTATGTGCTTGAAGATGCCTGGGCTGAAGCACAGCCATTATTAAACATCACCTTTGTCTTTGTTCTGGGTTTGTTGGTTTGTTTGTTGTTTGCTCAGGCCTAGAGATGAACTCAAGGCCTCTCACATGTTACCAAAACTACTCCACCACTGAGTCACACCCCAGCTCTGGGCTGTCTTTTCAAAACTGCTTCCATAGAGTTTATCTCCAGAAAGGGCAGACTTCCTCATTATCCGGAATAATAAAAATAGGGGTGGCAGATGGCTTGGTGGGGAGGACCAGAGTTTGGATCTAAAGCAGCCACATAAAAGCCAGGTAGGCATGGCAACTGTCTGTAATCCCAGCACTCTGAGAATCAGAGACAGGGATCCCTGAGCAAGCTGGCTCTGTGGTACCCAGACCCAGTGAGCTCTGGGGTCAGAGGCCTAGCTTTAATAAAATCAAGTAGACAGTGATCAAGGAAGACACCCCATTATCAACCTCTGGACTCCACATACACATGTGTGCATGCACACACACACACACACACACACACACACACACACACACACACACACTTTTATATACTTCTGTAGAACTATTAAGTAGGTAACTTATAGGACTGCAGAGTTGGTGAATCTTCCAGACTTCCAGAGGACCTGACTTCAATTCCCAGCGCTCACATCAGGAAGTTCACATCTGCCTGTAACACCAGCTCTAGAGGATCCAATGCCCTCTTCCAACTTTAGGAATACCCGCATACACATATATAAAAATAAGTCTTTAAAAAAATGTAGCTTCGCCGGGTGGTAGTTGACGGGAGCCATAAGCCTAAGCGACCCTTGACACACACGCTGCCATATTTGGGCTTCTCTCCTCTTTCCTCAGATCTAGGCCTTGCATAAGTCTCCATAGCACCAGAACCTCTTCCCACAGATACCAGAACCTCTTCTCAGATATCAGGTGAATGAGCTGCAGTTAAGCAATTAGGCAATTAGACAAGGGTAGATAGATAACCTTCAGAGAAACATTTCCTGCTGGCCGAACAGCCCATAATTAAGTCCCTTCCTGCTTGCAACCCCCATAATTAAGTCCCTTCCTGCTTGCAACCCCCTTTGTCTACCTATATATGCCTTGAGAGAAAAATAAAGTTTTGGAGCTTGTTCAGACATCCTGTCTTGCTCTCATTCTTTGTGTCTCTTGTCCCTCTCATTCGCCCGCCCTCCCTTTAGGTCCCCGTTGAAGACTCCCACTGGCCGGGGCAGGTAGTGGTGCATGCCTTTAATCCCAACACTCGGGAGGCAGAGGCAGGTGGATCTCTATGAGTTCAAGGCTAGCCTGGTCTAAAGAGAGAGATCCAGGACAGGCACCAAAACTACACAGAGAAACCCTGTCTCGAAAAATACAAAAAAAAAAAAAAAAAAGTAGCTTCTTAAGAAAGATGCAGGTCCTGAGCTCTGGCCTCTCCTCTGCATCCTTTCACTGTCTGTGCAGATGTCAACATTGAATGTATGCACGTCTTCCCCCACACTCTACTCAGTGACATCATACCGGTGACTTGAAATCCACTTATGGCAGTTGCCTTTACCCTTGCAGTTATATTTATAGAGTAGAAGTGTGCCCCTCTCCCCCCGAAAAGTGGATTACTACTTACCATTTCATCTCTGTCTAACCATGAATCCCTCCAGGGCTTCCAATGCCTTGGAAGAGTTTGTCAAAATGCAAGTTCCAAATTAGACATACATAAGCAGAAAAAAAATTTCAGCCTACCTTCACACCTCGTTCAAAATGGCCTCAGAGTGGATCACAGCTGTTATATAAACCACTGAGCTAGAAACAGTAGAATAACTTGAAGACCTGGCTAAGCAAAGAGCTCTTAGCCTTGACACCAAAGCATAGCCAATTTAAGGAAAATTGGCAAATTGGACCTTGTTTTAGTTAGGGTTTCTATTGCTATGAAGAGACATCATGATCATGACAACTCTTATAAAGGAAAACATTTAATTGGGGTGGCTTACATTATTAGAGGTTTAGTTCATTAGCATCATGGTGCAACATGGCGTCATGCAGGCAGATATGGTGCTGGAGAAGGAGCTGAGAGTCCTACATCTTGACCCTTGGGCAACAGGAAGTAGTCTGAGACACTGGGCATTGCTTGAACATATACAAGACCTCAAAGCCCACCCACACAGTGACACACTTCCTCCAGCAAGGCCACACTTCCTAATAGTGCCACTCCCTATGACCTTATGGGAGCCAATTACATTCAAACTGCCACAGACTTCACCAAAAATCATAAAAAAATTTACTTTGTGAATGACCCTTAAAAGGAGAAGAAGCAGCATTGGAGTGTGATTCACTGGTTAAGCACCTGCCTAGCATGTGCCAGGCCCTGTGACCAGTGCCCAATACCATACATGCTTACACAGAAGGGGAGGGGGAAATCTCATCCTGTAAAGGACTCCTTCAAAGGGAGGGAAACTACTTTCAAACCATATCTAGGACAAAGGACTAATATAGGCAATGTCTAAACCATCAAATCCAGTAGTGAGAAAGCAAACATAGACCCAATGAGACTATCAACAAAAGATATGAAGAGACATGTCACTGGATGTCTTAGTCACTGTTCTTTTTGTGAAGAGACACCATGACCAAGGCAATTCTTATAAAAGGAAGCATTTAACTGGGGGCTTACTTACAGTTTTAGAGCGTGAGTCCATGACCATCACAGTGGGAAGCAGAAAGCCATGGAACTGAAGCAGTAGCTAAGAGCTTCACATAATCCAGAGAGAGAGAGACAGAGACACAGAGAGAGACAGAGAGACTGAGCCTGGCATGGGCTTTTGAAACCTCAAAGCCCATCCCAAGTGACACACCTCCTCCAATAAGGACACACCTCCTAATCCTTCCAAACAGTCCATCATCTGGAGACTAAGCATACAAATATCTGAGCCTATGTGAGCTGTTCTCATTCAAACCATGACACTGAAGAATGTATGTGAAGTACCACAAAAATACACATAAAAGATGTTCAGGATCCTACATAGAAGAAGGGTGAAGCACATTACCACATACCCATGGAAATATTTTTTTAAAGTGTTGGAGAGATGCCTCAGCAGTTGAGAGCACTTGCTCTTCTTGCAGAGGACCTGGGTTCAGTTCCCAGCACTCCAGTTCCAGGGCTTCTGGCACCCATGTCTGACCTCCATGAGCACCAGGAACACAGAGTTCACAAGCATATATGTAGGCAGAAGATGCATACACAGACTTTTTTTATGGCAATAAGAGCTGGTTAGATAACTGAATAGGTTAAAGGTGCCTTCTGTCAAGCCTGATGACCTGAGTTTGATCCTGGGAGCCTCCCTGGGGAAAAGAGAGAACAGATTTGGGCTGGCAAGGATGCAGAAAAACTGTATCATCCCTATGCTGCTGGTGGAGATGCAAAAATGCCACATCCTCTGGTAAACAGTTCAGTTTCTGGAGAAAGAAACATAACTACCCATCAACCAACAACTGTATACCTGAGCTCCCCTCCCCCCCCAAGACAGGGTTCCTCTGTGTAACTGCCCTGGCTGCCCTGTAGACCAGGCTGGCCTTGAACTCACAGAGATCCACCTGCCTCTGCCTCCCAAGTGCTGGGATTAAAGGTGTGTACCACCATGCCCAGCTCACACTTGAACTTTTATCTTGGAGAAAAGAGTGCGTTCACACCAGCAACTATCAGTAGCAGCTTTGTTCCTGGTCTCAGTTGCTCTGAAGTGGAAACAGCCCAGATATCCTTCAGTAGGTGGGTGAGCAGTTCAACAAGCTTGGATGCTATTCAGTAAAAGCTATTCAGCAGTTAAAAAAAAAAAAAAAAACCAGACAGACAATCAATACATAGAGCTGCCAGATAAAGAACTATACAAAATACACCCATCATTGGGGCCAGTGAGATGGCTCAGTGGGTGAAGGAGCTTGCCACCAAGCCTGATGACCTGAGTTCAATCCCCAAAGCCCACATGGAAGAGAGAACTGTTGTCCTCTGTCCTCCAAAAGTGCATTATGTGGCATGAGCATACACACACACACACACACACACACACACATAAACAAACAAAAAAAAACAAGTATTTATTTATTTATTCCCTTTGACCCAAAGACCAACTAAAGGAAGAAAAATATTAAATGCATAAGTAATAGCTATTGAAGTAAATACTTGGTGCCCATAAATACCTGGGTCTGTTCTGGATGATACAGGGAAACATTCTTCTTCCTGGAGCTATGTTCTACTAAAGAGATGACCAAGTAAATGGTAAAATGGCTTGGCAGATGCTACAGGAGGAAACTAGGGGCGGGGCAGGGAGCCAATTGGGGGGCTGGTCAGGGGTGTTACTGTGGAGGTGGCATTTTAATGATAGGATGAGAACATGTGAGGGACATGTGTAAATAAGGCTGCTGACGGTGACAGTTCTCCAGGCATAGGGAACACCAAATGCCAGCGCCTGTCACAGTAGCATGCCTGAGCTGAAGGAAAAGCAACTGTGGCCAGAGGAGCCCATCAGAGAGATCTCAGGGAGCAGATCATGGAGGGAGCGTGGGCCATGCATCCAACACTCACCTTGGGAATGGTTTGACCAGTGGTTTTTTAAATAAATGACTTGGCATAAGCAGGAAACAAATGACAGCTCCAGACCTCCCTGCAGAGATGCCAATTAGAGGGACCAGAGTATGACTGTGCACTGAAGTGGGATTCATAAGGATTAAGGAAAAAGCAAGTGTGTAGGAAACAGCTCAATGGACAGGCATTCCCCTGAACCTGGTTGCCACAAATTACAGATAAGAGGTAATCCCACAGGACAGGCTGGTGACGTCTCTCTTCCTCCTTTATCGGCCGTACTCTGATAAGGTGACATGGGAATCTTAACAGCCCGGGGCCTGGGAAGTGGGACACCCTGAGCCTGAAGCTCTGCTCTCTTCTTTCCCTCACCCCAGGGTCAGACACTCTCCCAAATGCTCTTCAAACATCATCGCATTTTACAGTTACTGTGTATGTGTGGCAGGGTGTCTTGGAGCCCAGGTCGGCTTCAAACTCACTGTGTAGTAACCTCACCTTGAACTTCTGATCTCCCAGTGCCTGCCTCCTAAGTGCAGGGATTACAGGCCTTCATCACCATGCCCGGTCTTAAGTGATGCTGAGAATCAAACCCAGAGCTTTGTGCATGGCAGGCAAGCACTCTACCCACTGAGTTCCATCACCAGCCTTCAGACAGCATCTCATGTAAATAAATCCAACCCTTACAGCAGTTGTATGATCTAGGTCCTAGCTATTTGGTTCCATTAAGTCAATTCCATGTATAAGAGATACCTTCAATTTTAGGATTTTTTTCCATTAAAAGGCAACCTCTTCAAATAGATTAATTTTCACACACATTCTTATGAGAAGAAATGTCAAAAACGAATGATAGAACTGAGGAAATTTAGAGTGACCACATCTGCTTTACAAATAATGAAATCCAGGCTCCTGTGATTAGAAGCAATGGTGAGGGGTAGGGAACTTGGCATACTGCTCTTGCCCAGGGCCTGGGTTTGCTTCCAAGCACCCCCATCAGGCAGCTCACAGATACCTATAACCTCCAGCTCCAGGGGACCCCACACTCTCTTCTGCCCTTCAGGGGTATGTGCATTTACATGCACATATCACCCCCACAAGAGACATGCATATATGCTTGATTTAGTATAAAAATAAATCTTTAGAAATCTCATCCATGGCTGGGTGGTGGTGGCACATGCCTTTAATCCCAGCAGTCAGGAGGCAGAGACAGGAGGATCTCTGTGAGTTTGCGGCCAGCCTGGTCTACAAAGTGAGTTCCAGGACAGACTCCAAAAGCTACAGAGAAACCCTGTCTCAAGAAACATAAATAAATAAATAAATAAATAAATAAATAAATAAATAAATAAATAAATCTTTAATAAAGAAGAAGCAATGAGGAAAAGTCTTGGACCCATAACCATTTCTCCTGGCAGTTTCCTCCATTTAGTGACTTACAGCTCCACCCATCCAGAGCAGAAATGTGTCAATCAGTCTCTCCACCACGAAGGGGTTACTTCAATCCTGTATCAGTGGGACCTGGGACTGGCAGGTGGAAGCTTCTCCCTTCTGACTCCTTGCTTTACAGTCCTGCTCCTGAATTTTGATGCTGAGTGCCACTCTGTAGAACCGATGTGATCTTGACACTCTACACTTCTACACTTTCACATCTCTGTTAGCACAAACAAAGACAGAACATTTTCAGGCAAATCTTTGAATAATCCTGAAGCATGAGGAAAATGGGCCATGGCCTTGGGTGTCTGGAACACAATGATAAAGTCCCTCTATTTGGTCGTGTATTTCCAATTAGTCAGCCACAGCTTGGGACTTGGCAGCTACGGGTCACAGATGAGAAAGCACCTCAAGTATCTGCATGAATGCGTGACTGAAGCCAAGTGAGGGAAGATTTGCAAAATGAGGTGCACATTTCACAGAAAACCACAGTATTATTAGGCTGTAGTATTTCGAAGAGGTATCTTTATGTACTGAAATCAAAGAACATGTTAGTGGTAAATTCTTAAGTGGAAAAACAATAATGACTTTTCGTGGTGGTGGTGCTGGTGGTGGTGGTGATGCTGGTGGTGGTGGTGATGCTGGTGGTGGTGGTGCTGGTGGTGGTGCTGGTGGTGGTGGTGATGCTGGTGGTGGTGAAGTCCAAATTATGTTTTAGTTATTTTCACCTAAAGTACGTAAATATGTCTTGAATATTTTCCTTGTCTTAGATTTTATGGATTCATCTTCAAAGCCACATCTCCATCTTAGAGACCGGAGTGTCGTTACAGGTGGTAGGCCGGAGTGAAGTACTGAAGGTAATTGGGTCGGCATATTTGGGGCCTTAAGGGTACTCCACCTAGACTTAGGATGGATGCTCGTGGTTATAACAGCTCGTGTTTCTTGAACCTTTATAATGTGCCAGGCCCTGCAGTAAATGTTTGCTATGTGTTACCTGACTTAATGTCCCCATTCCCTGCTGCGGTTTTCTGATCCTACGTTAGTGAGCATCCCTTTACAACCACAGCTTCAATGTCCTTGCCCCTCTCCCCCGTCATTCATTCTCAGAAAATATAAGTCTGGCTAAACCTAACCTCCCCTTTTCTCCAAATCACACACTCCCAACAATATGGAAAGAGAACACACAACTGTTTTGATGAGTCTCACCTTAAATTCAAAACAGCCTCATACTGTGGGACATGTAGTGGGTAGCTGTTCTGTCTATGACCTTGAAGCACGGCCTCTAGAGAGGCAGCAGGTAACTGCTCCACCCTTAAGCCCTGGGATGCACATAGGCATCACAAGTGCTCTCTCTCTCTCTCTCTCTCTCTCTCTCTCTCTCTCTCTCTCTCTCTCTCTCTCCTCTCTCCCTCTCCCTCTCCCTCTCCCTCCTCTCTCCCTCTCCCTCTCCCTCTCCTTCTCCCTCCCTCTCACTCTCCCTCCCTCTCTCCCTCTCCCTCTCTCTCTCCCTCTCCCTCTCCCTCCCTCTCTCCCTCTCCCTCTCCCTCTCCTTCTCTCTCCCGTCATGGTTTTTGGAAGTTGAGACAGACCAGGTGGAAGAACAGCGTGGACCATAGCTCGGCTTTCCAGGACCCTGAGATAAATCTTCCGTGCTATACTGAGTTTTATTCCTAATAAATTTCTTGCCCTTTAAATAGACTCCGTGGATTTATCACATTAGGTACACATTTAGGAGACTGAAGTGGAAGGACCACCCTTACAAAGGAAGTTCAAGGACAGCTGTGGAGCTGGAAAGATGGGTCAGTGGTTAAGAGCACTGGCTACTCTTCCTGAAGAACTAGGTTCAATTTCCAGGACCCACATGGCTCCCCACGCTCATCCACAACACCAGGTTCTGGGGACCCAGGGAAGAGCCCAGACCACCCAATGCCAGCTTTTCACCCTGTGTGTCTGTCCGAATCTGCCTTTTCTTCAGACTCTCTCACCAACCCTAGTCAGATCCAAGTCCCTGGAATTGTGCATGGATGTGACAACCTGTTTTTATAAAAAAGAAAGAAAAAGATAAAGAGTGATCGAGAAAGACAACTGATATCAACCTCTGGCCTTCACACACACACACACACACACACACACACACACACACACACACACGAGTCTACAAATCTCAAATGGCACAAAACGTACCCTGGCGATCCTGCTAGCTCCCTTTAGGCCCCAATTCATTTTGGCTAGTTCAGAATCTGAGTGCTAGAGGCGGCAAAAGACATCAGAGAGGCTGCAAGCACCAGGTCATGAAGGCCCTGCTAAGATGTTACTTTCCTCGGGCTGGGAGACACGATAACCACTGGAAAGTTCTGGGTAGAACAGAAATGCAGTCTGGCTTAGATTATAGGCTGGAAAGGACCAGGGCAAAAGAAGCGATAGAGGAGGTCATTGTCATCATCCAAACAAAAGACAGTGTTGGCTAAAACCAGGTGGTCATAAGCAGGGAGGGAAAAAATGATCTGATTGGGACTGAGACTTTGAAAAATTTATATATTAGCTCCAGTTGCTGTGTGTGCGTGGATTCCTCGGGGTTTTCTATATATAGGCAAAGATTTAAAAACAGTGCTGACAGTTTTACAGCAATTTGACCGTAATTAATGACCCTGAACTATACATTTAAGCGCGTGCTGAGATAGAATAATATCATCTATCCCAGGCTGGCCTAGAACGGGTTATGTACCTAATGATGACCTTGAACCCCTGATCCTCCTGCCTTTACCTCTCAGATGCTGGCAACACAGAGCCTGGCACCATTCCAACTTAGTTTTCTTATCTTGAAAATGTGATGCTCTTAACAATATGGTAGTTGCAAGGACTGAATAACTGGCCATATGTAACACACATGGGCATTATTGGAGAAGATAATGGTGGGACTTGGCTGGGAATCCTGGATCATCAGTGCATATTTTGTACTGGAGAGGTCTTTAAAGTGCCTAAAATGATTTAAATTGAACACATTAACAAGTACCATGTAATGCCTGGTAAATACATATGTTGTATAATGTTCTGATAATGTTAAATTGTCTATATCCTCCAAGATTATCGTTCCTTTACTGAGAAGCTTCAGAACCAGTCAGTTTGGTGGTTCATGCCTGCAATTTTAACACTGTCAGAAGGATCACTGGGGGTTTAAGGCCAACCTGGGCTGCATAGTGAGTCCTGACCAGGTCAGTAAAATTTACTTAGCAAGACCCTGTCTCAAAGAAACACAGGAAGGAAAGAAAGGAGGGAGGGAGGGGGGAAAGCTAAGCCATCCCAAGCCAGGCACACATCTGTAATAGGATCAGGAATTCAAGGCCATCCTCGGCTACAGAGTGAATTTGAGGACAGCCTTGACTACTTGAGACCCTATCTCAGAAAACAACTTCTAAAATGTTTTTATGAAATGTTTAGCATAGGATTGTCATCTACAGTTACCCTGCTGTGCAATGGTGCTCCACAGCTTCCTGCTCCTGCTTTACTGTACTTCAGTGGCCATTGTTCAACCTTTTCCCATCCCCCCACACATACCCCACTCACCTCTGACAGCTGCCTTTCTGCTCAAGTGCTATAAAATGAATGGTTACCTTCTCTGAGTGAGTGAGTGAGTGAGTGAGTGAGTGAGAGCTTGCAGCATCCATCTCTCTGTCAGTGACAGTTCTAAAGCCGTGTCCTCCTCAGACACTGCCTGACAAGAGCTAAGCAGCCTGGGGTTAGGGATGGGTGATGGAGACAGTTGTAGATGTAACCAACCGTCTTATTAAATAAGAAACACAGAACCAATGCAAAGAAGAAAGCCAAGAGGTCAGAGCTAAGAGCTAAAACCTTACCCTCCCTCCTGCAGTGGTCCTACCTCTCCAAAAGAGAGCTACTTCCTGTGTTAAAGTCTTTATATAGACTTTCTGTTCTGCCTTCTCATTGGTTGTAAACCCAACCACATGACTGCCTCGTCACTGCCTGTCTATATAGACCTCCAGGTCTTCTATGGTTGGTATTGAGATTAAAGGCGTGTGTATCCAATGCTGGCTGTATCCCTGAACACACAGAGACTTACCTAGCTCTGCCTACCAAGTGCTGGGATTAAAGGTGTCGTGCACCACCACTGCCTGGCTTTCCTATGGCTTGCTAATAGCTCTGACCCCTGGGCAACTTTATTTATTAACAAACAAATAACGTTTTAGTACAAATAAAATATCACCATAGAGAGTCCCTTGGTCACCAAGGTGGTTGGTAAGCATGACAACATCTGAATCTCACAGTGTGGGTGACTTGCACAGTCTCGGGAGAAGGATGGGTGTCCCCAAACCCACAACAAGGCTGGAAACGCCTGGGCAGAGATGGGAGTCTATCTCACCAGCACACAGATCTCCATCTCTCCGTCAGATGCTGAACCGGTCCAGAGGGTTCCATCATGAACCCGGGGATGTACATGGGACCTCAGTTCCTATAAGGCATTGGATCTCACTGTGGTAGGCCTGCCTATGCTGACTTCCATGCTCTGTTTCCCCATTGGTAACACCCTAATCTACACTCTACAGCCTCATGTTGCTGAGGGAGGAGTAATGGCTTTGTCAGTGACCTGAGCCTAAAATGGTTCCAAAGGCTCAATGTGGTTATTGACCGAGCAGAAGTCCCATGGCTTTGCCCAGAAGTCGGTTTCCCCATGGTGAGCCTGGTACTGGCTTCCAAGATGGGAGTCCTGAGCATAACTCCCTCTCCATCCTCCAAGCTGTAGGTGTCTCCTACCATGCTGCTAGGACCCCCCAATGTGTCTTTTCCTTTTGTTTGGCTAACAGTAGACAGCATGCTCTCTCACCTGATTGCCTTCACTTTGGGGAAGTCAATTTGCTGTATGGGAAGCAGGTCTGACTTGATATGTCTGTGGAGCAGGCTCGCTGGAGGATCTTACTGTCTTTCTCTGACCCCAGTACATCCTTAACAAAAGGAAATGTAGAGTGCATGGCCACGGGTGTACCAGCTGGAGTCATAGGTGAGTCACCCATCACTTGTCGGAGGAACTGTCACTCACAGAGGGACGGATACTGCATACTGCAAGTGCCCATTCACCCAGAGAAGGTAAGAGTTCATTTTATAGATGTTGAGAAGAATAGCAGCTGCTTGGAGACACTCCCCTCATTCTTCTCTGTTCTCACATATAAAAAGGAAGCATTCAGTGTTTGCCCGGAGAGGAGACAGGATGAAACAGTCACCTAAGAGAAAGGAAGAGGGAATGAACTAGAACAATGGTCTCGCTTCGAATTCACACATCAGACTCACCCAGAGGGCCTAACAAAGCCGAGTGGCAGACTCAGGAGGGCCAAGCTGGGGCCTGGGAATGTTGATCACTTAGAAATTCCCAAGTGGTACCCGTGTTACTGGTCCAGGGACCACATTTAAGAGCCGTTGAACAAGAATACAGGAGGCTTGCCCAGCTTAGTGGAAGGTTTACAGTCGGCGAATACATCTCAGGGTGGTGAGTTCACCGGAAGGCTATCACTGCGACTATGTGGCTCTCCAGCCAGGCTCGGCTGCTTATTGGCTGATGTGTTACAAGTAGACTGTTCAACCTGAACTGAAGGAACTCCAGCTGACAGCATGTTACCTCAAGCCACCAAAGAGGCAAGGGCACGAAAAGTGGTCACTTATGGCAGGGGTGGGGGGTGGGGGGGTGTTGACTGAGTCACCTTGGAGTTGAATCTGGAAGAAGTGAAGAAAGGTGGTGAGACCGAGAGATGGGGAAAGATCCAGGGCTTCAAGGCTGCTCGGTGTCTAGGGCTTAGAAGTGAGCTGGGGAAATGGGGGGGGGGGGGAAATGGAGCCCAGGGAGTGATTCAAAGTTGAGATTTGGGGGTGAGGTGATTCCAGAGCAAGAAATGATGGAAGGCGGGTGACCGCAGGGAAGGGCAGAGTTCTTTAAGACACCAAGAATCAAAGCAGGGGCCGTGCTGCCTGGTGACAGACAGCAAGCCAGATGTCACACTCTTCATGGAATCTCGGGTGAGCGGTGACTGTCACGGAGAAAAAGGGTAAGAGGTGTACCCCGACAGCATGACATTCACAGCCGGAAGATTTTACAGGAACAACGACAGAGAAAGAAGGGGACCAAGGAGGAACCCACCCCACATCCAAGCCCACGGTGCCGAGGTAACCGGGGCTAGCATCCCGACCGAGGCAGCTGCCGGAGAAGCAAATCTTCTCCGAGGCAGGAGCACTCCGGGTCCGTCTGTGGTTCGCCACTGGTCCCTAAATTAAACACCTGGGAAACATAGAGCACATAATTGGTCTGGCAAGGAGCCCAGGCTTTGGGCTGTTTTTAACTCCCCCTCAGGAAATTTTGCATGTTCAGCCTGGGGAAAGAGCCAAGAAGCTGAAAGTAGGCTCTGAGAGGATTGGCCCAGCCGCGTTGCAGGCGACAGAGTCAGAAGAAGGCAGAGCAAACCTTGAGAATTTGAGTCTGAATGAACAAGGTAGGTGTGGGAGGGCGGAGCTCCTCATGGTCACAAGGCCGCCGTGGGGAGAGGTCTCACCCTGATGCCACAGAGGTGGTGTAAAGGCTGGAGACAGGGTGGTCCTCCTAACAGCAGTGTCTATATTAAAGGAAAAAGCGTCAACCACGTGAGCCTCCCAAGATCTGACTGGCTGTTATTAGTGGCTCATCCATTGGATGACATCATGTCTACAAAACAGAGGGATGCTCCACGAGCGAAGCTAACAGGCAAGTTTTGTTGGCAGAATGGCTGAAGAAATACAAAACAGAAAATAGAAACTGCGGTGGTTTGAATGGGCTGCCTCCCCTCCCCCTAAGTCTCTGGCACTTGAATGCTTGGTCCCAGTTGGTGACTGTTTGGGGAGGATTAGGAGGCGTGGCCTTGCCAGAAGAAGTGTGTCACTTGGAGCAGCTTGATGGTTTCAAAAGACTCAACATAATGAGTCTGCTCTCTCTCTGCCTTGTGCTTGTGGTCCGAGGTGTGAGCTCTCAGCTGCTCTGGTCACCTGCTGCCTGCTGTCTGTGTTCCACCGTCATGGACTCTAACTCTCTGGAACCGTAAGACCAGAATAAACTCTTTTATAAGTTGCCGCAGTCATGTTTCGTTTGTTTTTGTTTTCACACCACCACACTCTTCTACATGGCCCCATTTAAAGGGCCCTTCAGTGTGCTCCACAGTTGTGCAAGGGTCAGGAAACCTCTAGTGTGAGGTGCTCCATAGTAAGCAGACTTTCCACACCATCCAGTTCCTCTCTCAGCGTCTCATCTCTGACACCATAGTAGGGAAGCAGCATATAAAGAGATGATTACAGATCTGTCCTAGTAAAACTATTTATAAAGAAAGGGCCACATCAAATGTGGCTGTGGGCTATAGTTTTCTCGCCTTTAATAACCGACGACACAGCAGACTTCATGATACAGGACTCAGAGCCCAGCGACTAGAGATGCTGAGGCAGGAGGAGCACCAATTCAAGGCCTACCTAGGCAACTTAGTAAGACCCCATTTCAATATTTTTTAAAAAGTAAAAAGAGGGGGCTGGAGAGATGGCTCAGAGGTTAAGAGCACTGGCTCCTCTTCCAGAGGTCCTGAGTTCAATTCCCAGCAACCACATGGTGGCTCACAGCCATCCGTAATGAGATCTAGTGCCCTCTTCTGGCCTGCATGTGTACATGCAGGTGGAACACTGTATACATAATAAATAAATAAATCTTAAAAAAAAAAAAAAGTAAAAAGAGAGCTGGGGCTATAGGTCTAGAGTATTTATTTATCAGGCATGTTCAGCCATGTGGCTTTTAATCCCAGCACTCAGGAGGCAGAGGCAAGCAGATCTCTGTGAGTTCGAGGCCAGCCTGGTCTACAGATTGAGTTCTAGCATAGCCAGGACAACACAGAGAACTGCCCGCCCTCGCAAAAAAGAACTTTGGTTCAATGCCTAGAACCCCAAAAAGAACATATGATAATCTTCTGATCTCTCAAGAGAAAGTGGAAATAAATACATTTAAGTAATTTCTCCCAAATAAGATATAAATACCAATAACTGTAATGTCCATGACATGTGAGAAACAATGCAGCTCAAAAGAGAAAAAAAAATGCCTCTGAACCAGGAAGCATTTCTAAAGACTTTCCAGAAAAGACAGCCCTATCTGAGGTTTAGAAGGAAAGCAAGGTTTCTCCTGTGACAGTGTGTGGGAACATTCCCAGCAAAGGCAACCAATGGTCTGAACCACAGCATCCCTGTGCGTAAGGCACAATGGGGGAGAAGGTGGGAACAGCAGGAGGAGGACCAAGAGGGTACCAAATGGGTTAGACGGTTAGACGTTGCAATAGAGACCCTGAGCAGTGGGTTCAGAACTACTCTTTAGGAAGACTGGAGCTAGCAGAGACAATTCAAGACGGTGGCATGGAGCAGTCAAAATGAAGAGGCCACGAAAGAGACCGTTGTCACAGTTTCTGTCAATAAGCCCCAGCTCCGCAGGGTTCTAGCTCTAAACTAGAATCACAGAATGCCAGAGCAGAGAGGAAGCTCAGAGGCCAAGCCAGCTCCCTCCCCGGTGACAGATGGGAGAGATGCAGCTAAGGAGATGTCAGATGCTAGGCCACACAGCAAGCAAGAACAGAGGCAAGCCTGGTGCCTGTGTTCCCACGAGCACGCGAGCCACCGTGCTTTGGAGACATACACTCTCACAAAAGAAAAGCAGAGGTTCGGCTACATGTATCCCAAAGCAACCCAAAATAAAATTTGAAGACAGCAGGAAAAACACATGCAAGAAATTCAGTAAAACAAAACTTAATGATTTTAATATATAACTATTTTTTTTTCCTTATCAAGACTCTAGTATGCCAACACAAAGATGGAGAAAAGACAGTTTTTAGGGGCTGGAGAGTGGGCTCAGTGTTTAAAAGCACTTGTTACTCTTGCAGAGGACCAGGGTTCAATTCCCAGTACCCACATGGTAGTTCAGAGCCATCCGGGTAACTCCAGTTCCAGGGGGATTCAATGCTCTCTTGTGGCCTGTAGCATGAATTTTAAATGGTCTTATTAATAAAATCAAACCTGAGGCCAATTATTGGGGAGAATGCTAGAAGATCAGAGAAGCAGAACAAGCCACAGCTACCTCACCTCGCCACTTCCTCAGCTGGTCCTGTTTCCTCAGACTGGAACCCTCTCAGTCCTCATCCAAACACATATCAGCTGAACTGCTGCTCAAAAGCCTGAAAGCTTAACCAGCCTGGTTTGCACGCATTATATACCTTTCTGCTTTCTGCCATTACTTCCTAGGAGTGAAGGCTCTTGTTACCATGCCTGGCTATTTCCAGTGTGGCCTTGAACTCACAGAGATCCAGATGGATCTCTGCCTCCCAAGTGATAGGATTAAAGGCATGTGTGCCACCATTTTCTGGCCTCTATATCTAGTGGCTGTTCTGTTCTCTGACCCCAAATAAGTTTATTAGGGTGCACAATATTTTTGGGAACACAATACCACCACAGTGGCCTCTGAGAGCACCAAGCATGTATGTAGTATACATACATACATACATGCAGGCGAAATACTCCAACATAGAATAAAATGAATAAGTATAATTTTAAAAATTTAAAGGTCAGCTTCTAAAAGAAGAAATAAAAGTGACAGGCACTCATACACTTTTTTAAATTGTTTTTTAATTTTTATTTCTGTTCATGTGTGTATATGCATGTGCTTGTGTCTGTGTGTGTAATTGTGGGTGTAAGTTCCCACAGAGACCAGAAGAGGGTGTTGGGTCCCCTGGAGTTGGAGTGACAGGCAATTATGAGCTGTCCAATATGGGGTCTGGGAACAAACTCGAGTCCTCTGCAAGAGCAATATGTGTTTTTCACATTCTTAATCGTTCAGCCATTTTTGCAGCTCTAGATACTCATATTTTTAAAACTCTACTTTTGCTGGAAACCAAAGAAATATGAACAAAAATGGTGTGTTTAATTTCAAAACCAATCTGAGGGAAAATTGAAAAACATACATTTTATATTTATTTATTTCATATATAAAATATATATTTCACATATATTTCTATATTCCATATAGTCATATATTTCACATATTTTTATATTTCACATAGTTATATATATTTCATATATTCACATTATATTTCAAATGACAACTTAGACTTGGTGAAGGTCCTTTTCTAACATGGTGTTTGATGGAATGTGTTTTGGTACAGCTTTTTTTTTTTTTTTTTTTTTGGTTTTTTTTTTTTTTTTTTTTTTCGAGACAGTGTTTCTCTGGAACTCACTCTGTAGACCAGGCTGGCCTTGAACTCACAGAGATCCACCTGCCTCTGCCTCCCAAGTGCTGGGATTAAAGGAGTGCACCACCACCACCACCACCACCACCACCACCACCACCACAACCGCCCGACTTGGTACAGGTTTTTTTTTTTAGGTCAATTTATGATCTGTCTCAGAAGTCACAAAACTGTTAAGAACTTTATGTAAAGTCAGGATTTTCCAAAGACTTAGATCCAATACAGCATTGAATGAACGAATGATTGATTAGAATGAATGAGTTGGCTCAACCGTTTATGGATGCTGACAGGTTCCAGGTAGATGGTATAGTTCCACAAGTACTAGGGCTAAAAATAGGACAGCCCATGGTGGAGTTCTGTTCTGAGTGCTAGAGACTCCAGAAGAGACAAATAATAATAAGTTTTGCTTAGACTCAGAGAACAGGAGAAAGCGATGTCTCAACTCAAAGGCACCTAGGCAGAAAAGATTCTTTCCAATCCAGCCTTTCTGTTCTATTTTAGACATTAAATTGGCTGAGTAAAAGGAGATTGTGGGGGCTGGAGAGATGGCTCAGGGGTTAAGAGCACTGGCTGCTCTTCCAGCCCTGAGTTCAATTCCCAGCAACCACATGGTGGCTCATAACCATCTACGATGAGATCTGATGTCCTCTTCTGACCTGCAGGCATACATGCGTGCAGAACACTGTATACATAATAAATAAATAAATATTTTTTTTAAAAGGAGATTGTGTTCTTCAGTCTACTAAGCCCAAGGTTACTTTCTGCCAGAAAGACTCCTAGCCACATGCAGAATAATGTTTGATTAACTATGTAGGCATCCCAATGCATGATCAAGCTGACACACAAAATCAACCATCATATCTTTGATCACAGCAATTTTCACTTCTAGAAATGTGTCCTCAAGAGTTCCCAGCCAAACTGGGATATAGAATGAGACTGTCACAGGAAGAAAGGAAGAAAGGAAGGAAGGAGGAAGGAAGGAAGGAAGGAAGGAGGAAGGAAGGAAGGAAGGAAGAAAAGAAGGAAGGAAGGAAAAAGAACAGGCAGCTAGCTTTAGGATACATTTGACAAAACCTGAAACATGTGGCTTTAACTATTTTAAATTTTATAGATGTGGTTTTTGCTGCATGTCTGTATGTGCACCTCATGCATGCAGTACCCTCAAAGGCCAGAAGAGAGCATCGGATCCCTTGAAACAAGTTACAAATGGTTGTGAACCATCAGGTGGGTGCTGGGTACCAAACGTGGGTCCTCTAGAAAAGCAGCCAGTACTCTTAACTGCTGAGCCAAATCAGCAGCCTAAAGCCGTTATGTTTTCAGGATTTTCATTTCAGTGTTTATAATACAGAGAGAAAAGACAGGATCTGCATAAGAGTATCTGATAGATCTAAGTTAAATTCTAAAATATTTAACAATTAAAATACTGGCTGGGCAATGGTAGTACATGCCTTTAATCCCAGCACTTGGGAGGCATAGGCAGGCAGATCTCTGTCAGTTCAAGGGCAGCCTGGTCTACACAGAGAAACCCTGTATCAAAAAACCAAACAAACAAAAAAGCAAACAAACAAAAAAATCCAATCTGATTAAATACACTGCTGGACTGGGCTATAACTTGGTGGTATCATACTTGTCTATCATGTATAATAACAAACAAACAAATAGTTGTTTGTTTGTTTGTTTTTAAGATTTATTTATTGTGTATACAGTGTTCTGCCTGAATGCCAGAAGAGGGCATCAGATCTCATTATAGATGGGTGTGAGCCACCATGTGGTTGCTGGGAATTGAACTTAAGACCTTTGGAAGAACAGCCAGTGTCTTAACCTCTGAGCTATCTCACCAGTCCCAACAATTAGTTTTTATGTTAAAACATTATGAAGCCATTAAAATATTTTTCAATCCCTGGGTCCCACATGGTGGAAGCAAAGACTCAATCCCTGGAAATTGTCCCTCAACCTCCACACATGAATGTTCATGTATACTCACACATGCATGCTCACCAAATGAATAAAAATTTAATAAAAAAAAATTTAAACGTTTTTAGCCAGGCAGTGGTGGCACACATCTTTAATCCCAGCAGAGGCAGGTGAATTCAAACTGGGATATAGATACAAATTCTCTGTGAATTCATAGGCCAGTCTGGTCTACAAAGCAAGTTCTAGGACAGCCAGGGCTACACAAAGAAACCGTGTCTCAAAAAAAAAAAAAAAAATTTCTTGAAAGTTTTTTTTTAAGGTGTCATAAACTTTCTCATGAGGTAATTTGAGGCTCAAGAGCAGAAGGATAGTAAACTATGTATACATCTGATAACAATTGAATGATTCTATAATAATTTTGACTCATATTTATTTGATAACTGTAATGGCTATTCTTGGTCGTCATCTTGACTATATCTGGAATGAACTACAACTCAGAAGTGGAAGGCACACCTGTGGTTCGGATCTTGAGGCTGGAAGACACATGCCTTCAATCCAGATCTTGAGGCTGGAAGGCACACCTTTAATCTGGACCACACCCTGTGCTGGAAGCCTATGTAAGGACATGGAAGAAAGAAGGGTTCAGTTCATTCATTCTCTCCTGCTTGCCCTCACCTTGTCAGCACGTCCATTCCTCCACTGGAGCCGACTGCCTCAGGATTCCAGCATATACAGAAGACCAGCTGAGACACCAGCCTCATGGGATTGGGCAACTACGAGATTTTTGGACTTTCCATTCACAGCTAGCCATTGTTGAACTGCAACCTGTAAATCATTCCAATAAATTATATATATATATGTATATATATACATATATATATGTATATATATTATATAAGAGATTATATAAGAGAGAGAGATTCGTTCCATAAGTTCTGTGACTCTAGTGAACCCTAACACAGTAACCCACTACATGACGGGTACTATCATCATCTGTACTTCATATAACCCAGTAAGGAAGGTACTGGTTATCGTTGCGGTTTGCAAATGTGGAATCTGGATTCAACAAACTTCTCAGCAATCATTGATGGGACGGAACGGAAGCCAGAAGTGACATCTGAGGCGGTCCTCCTCAGAGCTTTAGCTCTCCCCGCTGAGCTGGTGGAAATCGAGCGCGGTGGTGCAGGCTCGAAGGATGCAGGAGGAAAGGCCACACATCGAAACGTCCTGACAGATGAGGCTAATTTAACTTCACTCTTTAAGTACTTAGCACTAAAACCTGGAGCCGTTCCAACTCCCTTCTTTCCCTCACGCCCCGCATCTGGTCCACCTGATGATCCTACCAGCCCATGTTTTCAATTCGACTCAAAGCCGGTTCACTGTCCATAACTTTCCTTTGGAGGGAGAACCCGTTGTACCCTGGCTGGTCTGGGCCTCTCCATCCTCCCCCTGCCTCTGCCTCCTGGGTGCTGGGATTTACAGCCACAACACCCAACTATGTTTTAAAAGAATAGATCGACTGGCACCTTCCTCCGCTATGGCCTCAGCCTCCTCTGCTAAGTGGCCACGCCCACCTCTTCAGCTCCTTTCCCTTCTGCTCTCTACACACCTGGAATCTTTGGCTTCCTAGTGGCCCAAGGGAAATAACGCCCTGAGGCTGGCGGTCAGAGTCTCCCCAGCTTGAAGGAGACTTGTCTGGTCACTTTTTACTGTCCAGTCTCAGCCTTCTTCCTGTCCATTGTCTGTCTGTCAGGGGAGGGACGCTTGGAAGGCTCCCTTGGGGTCTTTGAAGTTAATGGCTCCTTTTATTTCCTCCTGTTGCAGCCGTGAAGTTCTCAGCATCTTGTTCCACTACGTCCCCCACACAGAAGCCTAGTTGGGTTGGCCGGCTCCTATCATACGCACCCTGTCCAGGGCTCCCCGGCTGGGGCTGAGACTGTGTGTGGCCCACATGGAGTTAAAAAGAAAAACAATATTTTATAATCAGGGGATATAGATACTACCCAGGTGCCACAGGGATTTTTACACAGAACTTGCTTCCGGTTCTGAAGAGCAATGCCACAAGAATTTTTTTTAGTAATAAAATGTTATTATTTGTCACTTTTTAATTTTTTTATTTAAAAAAATGTAAAATATATTTGTTAATAAGTGGGAGAGAATGTACCATTTGTGGAGTGCCTTGTTATTTTGATCAAAGACAAAAACAACAGTAGTCTGTGGTGGATGTACTCCTGTTTCCTTTCACGGCTGTAGAGATCCTTTAAGGAAGGTTTTTTTCCTTTTACTAATTTAATCAAGAAGGTTCACAGGGCAGATGTGGCTTACCCAAGGTGACATATGTTTCCCAGTCTCACTGGGAAAATGGGGACAGTAATTTTGTACAAGGTGGTTCCTTTAGCCTCCGCCCCCACTGGTCTGCTAACCGTGTGACCATTGTTTATTAACTTGGGAAACTTGTATTGGCATCTCCTTTACTATAGGCATGTGCTTTGTGCCAGCAATGCCAATGTGAAAGATACACATGCCTTCGAGTGAGCAGAGGAGACAGAAATGGATGGGGAGAAGCAGAGGGAGGGGGCGGAGCGCTGTTTGAAAACTAGGGACAACCTCATATGCGGCATGGTACCTAGTATATGCTAGGCACTCCACAACGGTACACCTTCTCATATTTATTGACACACATGAAGAATTACCATAGCAATCAAATAATTCTTAAACAAGCAAAGGGAACATTTTGCTCAAATGATTTCCCCCACAAGGGTAATGGAAAGTTCAGGTGAAACGCAGGGCAGTATGGAACGTCTTCAGAAGGAAATATAAATGGATCTCCTCCAAGGATAAAATTCAGGGGGGAACAATGTGGGAACCTGAGTGCATAATTGATGGAAAGCCATGCAAAGTGAAAATATGGGGCCTTTGCTCAAAAAGCAGGAAAAGTTACAGAAATCTGGGCTTTCTTTTCCTTTCATTCTGTCTCCCTCGAATTGACTAGATGTTTTTTTAGCAATCCTTTTTTTAAATGTTATTTATTTATCTTATGTGTATGAATACTTGGTCTGGCTGTATGACTGTAAACCACCTGCATGCCTGGTGCCCTTGGAGGCCAGAAAAGAATGCCGGATCCCCTGAGACTGGAGTTATAGACAGTTGTGAGCCACCATATAGGTACTGGGGATTAATCCTAGGTCCTCTGAAAGAGTAGCCAGTGCTCTTAACCGATGAGCCATCTCTCCAGCCCAATCTGAAGGATCATTTTTAAAATATGTGCTTATAAGGAAAATTTTGACCTATGAGTGTGAATTTTTATCATTCATTCTTATATTAAAGTTCTCATTTTAAATGCAAATATAGGGCTAGAGATCTCAGCAGACAGATGTTTGCTGCCAAGCCTTATGACTTAAGTCCAATCTCCAGGACCCACATGGTAGAAAGAGAGAATGAACTCATGCATGCCACCCCATAAAATAAGTAGATGCAATTTTTTAAAAAAAAAATTAATTGCAAACACACCTTTAACTTACACTCAGAATCGCTGAACTGCACAGCCTCCTGTTTGGTAGTGGTTCATGCATGAATATGTTAATTCTTACAGGGGTAGAAATACTACACAACACCACAGCGCTTTTGCTTGACTTCTTGATACATGAAATCCCTATCAACCCTCCCTGCCTCCAGCTTACAGAGGAGTTAAGCAGAGCTGAAAGAGAAGGAGATATGGGTGGTCCCATTGTCCTCTTTCCCCGTAAGAGAGCATATGACATGGTTTCTTTCTTTCTTTCTTTCTTTTCTTTTTCTTTTTTGTTGTGTTTTGTTTTGTTTTGTTTTTCGACACAGGGTTTCTCCATGTAGTTTTGGTGCCTGTCCTGGATCTCACTCTGTAGACCAGGCTGGCCTCAAACTCACAGAGATCCACCTGGCTCTGCCTCCTGAGTGCAGGGATTAAAGGCGTGCGCCACTGCTGCCCAGCATGACAGTGTTTCTTAAAATGCTGTTTCCTCTGGAGATAAACCATGTCCTCCAAACAATGTGCTGAAGTGACTTTATCTTGGGAACAGGGTCATCGTAGACGTCATTGGTTAAAATGAGGCGGGCCTGGGGACTGGGAAGATGATCCCATGGTTAAAGCAAAGACAGAGCATTCCTCAGAGTAATCCCACAAGCGAGAATAGCCGTGTCCGGAGCTCTGAGTTTGATTGAGAGCCACTGCCTCAATGAATAAGACAGAAAATGATCAATGATGATTTTTTTTAAAAGATTTATTTATTTATTATGTACACAGAAGAGGGTGCCAGATCTCATTACAGATGGTTGTGAGCCACCATGTGGGTGCTGGGAATTGAACTCAGGACCTCTGGAAGAGCAGTCGGTGCTCTTAACCTCTGAGCCATCTCTCCAGCCCCAATGATGATTCTTAACATAAGTTTCAGGCCTCCATATGCACATGTGCCTAGTGCACATGTACCCCACAACGTGCCCCCCCACACACACACATGTTCAAACATGCACACATACACACATGAAAATGGAGAAAGAAAAGAAAACAAGTCCATCCTGGAGTAGGGTGCTCCACAGTGCAATATGATTGGTGTAGACCTTTGGAAGTCCATGTGAGGGCAGGAAGAAGACCATGAGGACGGAGCAGAGGACAGAACAGTGGAAAAGGAAAAAAAGGTTCTTCTTCAGTGTCTTCGGTGGCAGCGTGACCCTGCTGCCAACTGACCAGACTTGGGGCACTCAGGACGGAAAGAACCCTTCCTGTGACGTTAGGCCACCTCGTGAGGTGCTCTGTCACAGAGACCCTAGAATGCAAAACGCTCTCTTTCTGCGCTCAAAGCAAGTTCTGGTTCAAATGGAATGCATGGCCTCTGCAGGTTACCATTGCTCCCAGCTCATGCTTGACTGTAGATTTAGCCCACCTGCCTCTAACTCCTCTGGAGTCTCATGCATCATAGATTTGGAGGAATTCTGTGCTCCCAAGGCATATGGGATGTAACATCCCATTGGGCTACAGGAACAGAAGACATTTTTTGCACGTATTTGCTGGCTTTATCCATACATTCAACTTTTCTGGAAGATGTCATTACAGAAGACAGAATCAAAGACAAACTCTTAATGTCAACAGACTGGGGGTGTAGTCCAGTGGCAGAGCATGTGCCTAGCACGCTAGCATGAGTCTGGTCTTAGATTTGATCCCAAGAATTGCCAAATAAAAGCTTAAATGTATTATATAGATGATAACTTAAAAGAGTAATGTGGAGGGGCTGGAGAGATGGCTCAGGGGTTAAGAGCACTGGCTGCTCTACCAGAGGACCCGGGTTCAATTCCCAGCACCCACATGGCAGCTTACAACTGTCTGTAACTCCAGTTCCAGGGCATCTGACACCCTCACACTAATGGACATAAAATTAAAAAAAAAAATTAAATTACTTAAAAAAAAAAAGAAGAATGTGGAGCCGGGTAGTGTGGCACATGCCTTTAATCACAGCTCTTGGGAGGTGGAGGCAGGCGAATCTCTGTGAGTTCAAGGGCAGTGTGGCCTGTCTACAAAGCAAGTTCCAAGAATAGGGCTGTAAACAGAGAAATCCTGTCTTGAAAAACAAAAAACAAAGCAAACAAAGAAGCGAGGGGTGGGGGTAATGTGGACCAGCTTTGCAAACATCTTAGAGTTTGTGAAGTAAAATACTAGCTTTTTATGATTCCTGTTTGATTGTTGAGCTTAATTTGCAGAATTATTATCTAGGCCAGGATCGTTACAGGATTTGGCAAATACTCTTGGTTCCTTGGAACACATGGCTAGAAACAGTTTGAAAAGGTTGCTTAGTTTTGGTTAAAGACCAAAGTGGTAATAAGGCAGGTATCTTCCTTCGGCCCCTACTAATACAGCCAGGCTTCACACTTTGGGTTCTAACTAAAACAGTATGAACTCTTCAGACCTGGAGGAAACATTACTCAAAGTGTATACTTCACTTTCCCCCGAGAAGCTATATTGGAGGAATTGAGTCACTCCACTACTGGCCCAGGATATTCTCTACAGTGTGGCCAATGCAGCAAAGAGCTATGAACACTCGTGGTGTCCAGCAAAAGAAAACGCCCATCATGATGGATCCACACTGTGAGACACTAGGGTACCATGCAGCTCTAGAGCCATGGCCATGAAAGAACAGGGGCAGAAGGATGTGAACAGCATGCTCCATTGGTGTAAAGGGAGAAATAAGAAATAAGCTCTACGTTGGTAAACATAGGTTGGTCTGCGTGTGTGTGTGTGTGTGTGTGTGTGTGTGTGTGTGTGTGTGTGGTGTTTGGAGAATAGAGGAAGGTAAGATAAGGTCTTGTTACATATCCCAAGCTGGCCTTTACTTGCTAATGGGCTCAAGCTGTTCTCAAACTTATAGCAATCCTCCTGCCTCAATCTGATGACCAATGAGATTACAAGAGTTTATAATGTGGAGGGGCCCCAAAACAGCTTGACCACACAGATGCCATGACAGGTTTAGAGGCCCAGACACAGCTTCTGTGACAGGATTACTGGCAGGCAACATCCAGACCCAGGAAAAGCCATAAGCTGATCCCATCCAGGGAGGGCCTACATCTAAGGGGAAGTACCGGACATCCCCAATATTCCAACCATTAGATAAGGTGGCCAGATGTCCCTGAGTCTAGCACACACCTATTTCTGTTTTATAGATACCCCTAGACAAATGTCAGCCAATCAGTGTCCTGAACCCTGGAAATCCCCTCACCCCAACCTCTGCTGTGATAAAAACTCTACCCCACCTGAGCTCAGGGCTCTCTGCTCTCACCATTGCGTCAGACAGACAGAGGAACCAAGCCCTGGCGCTTGAAAATAAAGCCTCTTTGCTTTTACATACGGGATTTGGTCTCCATGGTGGTCTTTGGGGGTCCCCGAAATCTGAGCACAACATACCCATGCCCATATCACCAGTCACTTCTGAGGGGAAAAAAAAGCAGGCTCTAGCCCAGGCTGGCCTTGAACTCACTATGTAGCTGAACTTCTGATACTCCTGTCTCTGCCTCCTGAGTGCTGGGATTACAAGAGTGTGCCACCACAACCGGTTAGTGTGGTTCCAGTGATTGAACTCGGGGTTTTGTGCATGCACAAACACACACAATTTTGTGCAGGTACCCAAAAAGAAGGCAGCATCAGAGGGGTATTGGGTCCCCTGGAGCTGGAGTTACAGGGAGCTGTGAGCTGCCTCTCATGTGCTCTGAGAACTGAACTCCAGTCTTCTGCAAGGGCAGCAAGTACTCCTAACCACCAAGCCATCTCTCTTGCGTTCGATCCCCACAAGTCACTTTTGAAGGAGACAAGCTAACGGCTATCCTTAGCAATAGAATGGGGCCTGGGACCAGGGCGAGCTTGTATCACATGAAAGGGGCAGATGGAGGAAGGAGAGGGCAAGTTTATTGCAGAGTTAACAGTCAATAATAACATGGTGGAAATACTAGACTCATTTGCCTCTAAGTAAGATTGTAATGGGCAGAGATTTTCTTTTTCTCACTTTATACATAGGAAATTGGAAGGTAGCTAGAATGTCTTTACTTCAAACCTTTGATTCCTTAACAGTCAGCTTTTGAGGTGGAGGGTGGAGAAGTGGCCATTGCTCTATAATAAGCACTTAATAAAAGTTTAGTTTTTTGAATGATCCAAACCTTTTGGCCTGACTGGGAGAAGTAACTCCAGCTACATTGTTTCCCAGCGGCCAGCACAGGAAATCGCCTCTGCTGAGGGCACCTGTGGCCAGTGACCAACCTCTAAAAGCATGCGTTTATTGGTGCAATGTGTTTTTACTCTTCAGAGATAGTGGGAAAATGAGGATACACAAAAGAGGGCCGGGAGACTGTGTTTAGACTCCTCTTAAAGCAGCCCCTAGAGAAAAGCCCAAAGTGTGTCTTTCTCCTTCCGTTATCAGCGTCCTTGATAAACTCATAGCTGATGTTTAGGAAAGGGAGACAATAAACTAATGAAGAATCAAGGCCTTTCTTCTTTCCATATACCCAGAATAGGGGGATTACTGAAAACGAAATAATATGATTTCAAAAAAAAGTGAGCAAAACACAAACAACACTGTAAACTGTTGTTCAGGGGAGCCCCTGGCCCGAAAATGTAGCACATAGGTATTGAAAATAACATTCACCTCTTTTTTGTAGTTATGAAAGCAGTATGTGTTTCTTGTGGGAGATTTAGAAAACACAGATATACTGGCAGGGGGTAAATTAAAGATTTCCAGGACTGAAGATGAAGAGGTAGAGAGTGCCTGCTTAGGATGTGCAAATCCCTAGGTTCAATAGCTAGCCCAGCTCCTTCCCATCCCCCTCCCCCTAATTATCACTCTGGTTATAGTCAATACTTCTATGGATATTTTCCAATTTCTTTTGTGTGTGAATAAATATGTACGAAAGTAGTAAAGCCATATTCTATCCTCCTGATTACTACATATTTTGTGTATATTACCCTACCCTGACTCATTACATAGTCATTCTTTAAAAAAAATACCTTTATAAGCAGGTCATTCTTAGCTAGTTTTTTGTTCAAACACTTTACCACTGTGTGTGTGTGTGTGTGTGTGTGTGTGTGTGTGTGTGTGTGTGTTGGGAGGGGGAGAGTGTTTTATTTTTTGAGATAAGGTCTCACTCTGTAGTCTTGGCTGGCCTAGAACTCACTATGTACACCAGCCTGGCCTCACACTCACAGAGGTGGAATAGTTGGATCAAATGATGCTTGTAAACTTTTCAATCTATGTTGTTTTTCAGAAAGACGGCATCTGCATTCCCAAGAACACTGTGTATTTACCAACCTTAGGAGTCTTGTGCTAAAAAATAAACCCTTGACAGTAGGGGAGGGTAATGATTGAGAACTAAGTATAATGACACATAGGTGAGAAATGCCATTCCTTTTTATGCTAACCTAAAAACAAGAAACACAAAAACAACCTTGATAAAGATATGCTCCAGTTTTTAAAACTTGTGTTTGTTAGTGACTGTGGGCATGCATATTGTCCTTGTGAATTTTTTTTCTTTGCTGGCACACCTATTCATGAACTCCATCCATTTCTACATGGAGGTGTTAGGGTTTTTACACATTGGTCTAAAGATATGCATACATTCATGAACATATATCACATTCATTTAATCTCGAGTATTTTTTATTTTTATGAGGGCTCATAAATGCTAAAACTTTTTTCAGTGCAAGCTTTTTTTTTTTTTTTAATCTCATATATTCTGGACAGGTTTTGAACTTCTGTGTAACCTAGGCTGGCCTTGAACTCCTAGTTCTTAAACTGCAGTCTTCTGAGTGCTAAGATTGCAGGCATGCACCACTATGGTAAGCTTTCAAAACTCAATTATATTTTTAACCAGTAAATTTTTACTTGTAGCTGGGCAGTGGTAGCAAACGCCTTTGATCCTAGCACTCAGGGGGCTGAGGCAGGCGGATCTCTGAGCTCTGGGCTAACCTGGTCTACAGAGTGAGTTCCAGGACCGCCAGGGCTACACAGAGAAACCCTGTCTCGAAAAAGAAAAAAGATTTTAAAAAAAGTTTTCTTACTTGTAGAAAACTAGGCAGAAACTAAAGTCTTTCTCGTAGTAATTATTTATTGACTGTTCCCATTCTAATGGGCCTGGTGGTTATCCTCTTTCGTGCGTTTTCTCATTTAATCATAATGTATCCTCAGCAGGTTATTGCAATTTGTATCCCCCGCCCCCATTACCTGAAGCCCAGCTCTAAGTGGTTGCGGAACTGGGCAAAAAACACCCAGGTAGGTGGTGGATTTGATTCCAAATTAGTGGAATAACCAAAGGGGGTCACAAAAATCAGCACAGCGGGATGCTATGCCATTATACGGCTGACTCCAGAAAATACCGTTCTGAAAACAAGTGTATTAAAAGGGCTTCTATCCCGCAACCCGCCATAAGGGCTGTTTCCTTGCCATGCTCGGCATGGATGCATGCTTAAGAGCACAATAAAATACTCACTGAGCCCCCTTTATAAGGAGGAACTCGTGCGTAACCAAGGGTGGCTTTTCTGGGGCTCCTGTGGGAATTGTTTGGAAATCTACCTCCCTATCGCAGGACAGGCTGAAAAGAAAGAAAGACAGGTGGAAGCGCCGGCAGGTTGGCAGGAGCAGCGCATGCGGAAGTCAGAACTTTCTGGGGGCGTCCCGGCCGCTGGTTCCACGCGCGGCGTGCGCAGGTGGCGCCTTTCCCCCCCGCCCCGGGATCAAGCCGGCGGGGTGATTGGGGACCCTCCCCTCCTTGAGTCTCGGGGAAGGTGAAGCCTAGCTTTCCTCCTGGGCGAGGGAGGAGGGTGGGCAGGAAGCTCAGCCCAGCGCCGGGGAAAGAAAGACTGCCATTCCCAGCCCCCCGCCCCGCGGGGCGCGGGGCGCCGGCGGCGCATGCGCGAGGCCCGGCCCCCAATTCCCCGAGCGAAGGAGGGAGGCCCCCGGCGGCCCGAACTGCGAGCCGCGGCGGGACCGAGCGCACGCAGGGGCGCGCCGGTGGCCGTGCTGGACGGGCTGCGGAGGCGCCGGTCGCGAGCACGCGAGGTCAAGGGCCGGACGGCCGCCGGAGGGCACAGCGCTCCCGGTGCGGGGAGGGACCCGCCACCCGCGGCCCCCCACGCGGGGACAGCGATGCGTGAGTCTCGCCCCGGCTCGAGGGCAGGATGTGCGAGCAGGACAAAGGCTGGGCGGCGGGGGAGGAGTTGGGGACTCAGAGCTGGTGACCCAGTCAGCCCCGGGCGAGCTACTGCGGCCAGCAACTTCGCAACTTTTGCAGAAGGGGACATTGGAAATTCTGCAAGTTGTTGCACACAGTTCTAGATCGCCCCAGGTTGGGCGGGCGGAGAGAGGGGAGGGTACACTGCTCTCTTTACAGGACAGCAGGCGACCACCGGTTCCGCAGAGCAGGGCGGGGGGGGGGGGGGGCGGGGGGGCTCCCGTCCGGGACGGGGACAGGGACGGACTAGGATAAGGGTGACCGAAGGCGGGGTGGGGAAAGTGTCTCCGGCTGCTGAAGCTCCCTGTGTCCTCGTAGGGTGCGCCCAGAGGTCCCGGTAGCCTCGGATCTGCGGCGGTGATGGATGAGCCGTGGTGGGAAGGGCGCGTCGCCTCGGACGTCCACTGCACCCTACGCGAAAAGGTCAGTCCATCCCAGCCCTTGTCACTCGCAAGGACTGGGTATTTAGAATTACTTTCGCTCTCGTGTACGTGTTTTCAAGATGCCCCGCGTGGGAACTCGGAACTCTTGGTGCCTATTTGTGCGCCGGCCCTTTTACCTTCATGGGGGAGTGTGATCTTCCTCCAGGGAGAGGACCTGGAGATCCAAGAACTTGAAGTCGGTTTTTCAAGAGAGCAGAGTTCCAGGCAACTAAATGGAGAATAGTTATCTTATCCCATTGGATTTACCTCCGGAGATTACTTTAAATGATACAAGAATGGACTTAAGAAAAATATTGTGTACTCATTTCAGTGTGTATTATGTGTTCAAAGACACATAATAATACACCAGGTCTGCATGCCATACATGATGCTGATTTTTCCTTTTATTGTAATAATGATGTAGCAATGGCTTTTAAGATAAAATTATTAGGCTGATGCCTAGCTCAGTGGTAAAGCAGATGCCTAAATAAATTTATATAAAAGTAGTAAAGTTAGAAATATTAGGTAGTTGATGAGAATGCATTGTTAAAGTAGGAACTGATTGGGATTTAAAAGCCAGGCCTGAAGGAAGCGGGAGGATCCCACAAGTTCAAGGCCAGTGGAGTCATCATGGTGAATTCCAGGAAGGACTGGGGGCTACCTAGTGACACCTTGTCACAAAACAAGAGAAAGAAAAGAAACACTAACTGGAAGAGGTTGCAAGCTAGAAAGCCAAGGGAGAGAACAGAAATTCCCCTGCCGGTTGGCTTTCTGTGGTAGAAGGTAGGGATGCCTGAAACATGATCCTGGCTCTTCTCCCCTCCCCAGGCTGCTGGTGGCCACTGGGAGGCTGGAAAAGCCCAGTGGACTGGAGGCTTCTCTGTGTTTCTTCCCTCTTATACCAGGGCTGGGAAGAGTCGTTTGGACACTTGCTGTGCCTATGGAAGTGGAGCTACTGTAACAAAGTACTGGAAGCTGGAGGACATCCTGCAGCAACAATGTATTTATTCTCTGATGTTGGAAGGGTCCAGAGATGACCTTTCCAACTTGCTTTTGAGACAGGGTCTTGGCGTGCAGCACGCTCAGACTAGCTGTCTACCTACTGTATGGTCCAAGCCGTTCTCAAATTCCTGGCCCTGTTGCCTCAGCATTCTGAGTGCTCTTAGCTTCCTCACAGTGTCTGCCTCGGTGTCATCTCATATGGTCTGCCTGAGGGTCTGTGTCCGTTTTCTCATAGGAGCCCACCCTAACCCGGTAGGACACAACTGTCCTTCAACTGGTACCTCTGACAGGATATGACTTTCAAGTAAGTTCACATTCTCAGGTCCCAGGTGGACATGAATTTAGGGGAGAGGTGTTCTCAACTGGTTTGTCAGCCCAATGTAGGACAGAAGTTGTCTTATTGGGGCATGTGGCTCCCTGTGGAATCGAGTCCCCCTTCCAGCACATGTGTACTGAGCTTCTGTGGCAGTCGTTGAAAGAGTCCTCGGATTCTTGGGGGAGGGGGGACGACTTATCAGATAGTCAGTGTCTTCCAGTCACAGGAATACTTTATTTTTTCTCTTTTTCTCTACCTGTTGATATCTCTCTCTCTCTCTCTCTCTCTCTCTCTCTCTCTCTCTCTCTCTCTGTCTCTCTTTCTCTCTCTGTCTCTCTCTCTGTCTCTCTTTCTCTCTCTGTCTCTCTCTCTGTGTGTGTCTCTCTCTCTCTCTCTCTCTCTGTCTCTCTCTCTGTCTCTCTCTCTGTCTCTCTCTCTGTCTCTCTCTCTCTCTCTCTCTCTCTCTCTCTCTCTCTCTCTCTCATAGCTTTCCCATGTTACTTTGCTCTTTCCAGAATAGAATGTTCCAGTCGGGGGATGTGGAGACAAAATTGAGTCCTAATAGTTCTTTTCAAAAGCAAGTCATGGTACTGCACACCTTTAACTAAGCATTCCGAGGTTGGAGGTCAGAAGTCAAGGCCAGAAAGCAGAGTCAGAGGAGGTAGGTTCTTAGTCCTTTTCTAGGAGTATTGGCTGAATGAATGCAGGTAGTGAGGGCCACTGGGGAACTTGCCTTCCTGATTGAACATGCCTCAAGTGGTTTCTGCACATAGTTTAGGACCGGATGGGAAGAGAAAGCTGTGTGGAAACAATGTAACTCAGAGTTCAGTTGCCTGAGACATTCCAGGCTTGAAACTGACCTTAGGGTCAAATCTCATTACTTACAATGTCCCACTTCCTCCAAACCCTGCTGACTGTATTCTTGCTGTATTTCTTCTCTCTCTTCAAAGATGTTTAAGAGTGTTTGGCTTGATGCAAGTTTTGAGTGAAAATTGCATGGTAAAGGGACTGGTACCTCGGCTGGTCTACTGTCTTTGAGGAACAAGGGCTGGCCCATTATCTTTCCCAGACAGGGTGATTTTGTTTTTAAATTACACATCAACTCTAATAATGTGTTCTTAATACTGTAGAACACCTTTTCAAGTGCCTGGCACACACTGGACACTCACCCTTGGTTGAATGTTGCCAGACAAGCACAAAGCATGTTTGCATACAGGCTGTGCAATTGTTCTGGTGCAACTGCTACCAGCCATCCTCTCCTGATGGCTGCAGAGGGCACAGCTGCCGCCTCGGGAACAGTGGGAGCCCCACGCCATCAGATGGGAGAGTCTGGTGTAGCGTCATGCAGTAATGTGGAAAATTTAACACCGTGGAAATAAGTCTTGGTTTTGTATGCAAGTTGGTAACGGTGGCATCTCTTGAGCTGGCTCTTTACCTTCTCTCGGCCCAGATGCTCTGGTTCATTCTTTCCCCCATACCCAGAATTCCATTGTGTCACTTTCTTCCTTCAAGACCTGCTGCTCTTCAAATAAAATTCCCAGAGGAGCCAGGCGGTGGTGGTGGCGCACGCCTTTAATCCCAGCACTCGGGAGGCAGAGCCAGGCGGATCTCTGTGAGTTCGAGGCCAGCCTGGGCTACCAAGTGAGTTCCAGGAAAGGCGCAAAGCTACACAGAGAAACCCTGTCTCGAAAAACCAAAAAAAATAAAATAAAATAAAATTCCCAGAGGACTGGGGAGATGGTTCAGTGATGAAGAGCACTGGTGGCTCTTAGGGAAGACGCAGGTTCAATTCCCAGCCCCCACGTGACTGCTCACAACAAACTGTAACTCCAGTCCTAGGCCATCCAACGCCCTCTCTTCTGGTCTCTGTGGGCACTTGTGTGCACATGGTGCGTAGGTATCCATGCAGGCAAAATGTCCGTACACATTATGAATAAATACAGTATTCAAACAACATTCCCAGTCCACACTATTACCTGGACTTCCTGACAGAGCACTCTCTTATCTTGTCTCTGTGTCCCTCCCTTGGAGTCACACTGACTTCCTCTCCGTCCCTTGAACGTGTCAAGTTTCTTCGTGCCTCGGGGCCTTTGTACTGGCTATTCATTTGTAGTCTGTGTTTCTCAGCCATTCTCATAGTATCCTCCCACTAATTTATTATCCCCCCCACGCCACGGTTAGATCGCCCTGTTTTATTCTCTTTATAGAATTTACTAGTATCTGAAATTGTCCACTTTTAGTTTGCTGTCTTTCCCCTGATTCCAAACATATATGCTTCACAAGAGTCCACCTAAGTCTGTCTCATGCAGTTCTGCGGCCTCCGTGTCTAGAATGGAGCCTTTCCTATATGTTTAAAGTGAGGAAAATGAATCATTCATTAAACTGGGGAGAAATATTTTATAGGAATTTAAAGGTCGAGGGAGACAATCTAAGAATATGAGCTATGTGGAAAGTGTGTGGCTGGTCTCCTTTCCCCCTTAGGATTGTTTTGTGGGAGCCCAGTGAACTCCTTCATATAATATGTGCTCAGCTAAGGCTTAGGTTTGTGGAGAGTCTCCTGGGGTCCCTAAATGTGACAGTGATCCCTGTAAGAAAGGAATCTTAGAGGTCTGGAGAGATGGCTCAGTGGATAAAATACTTGCCATGCAAGTGTGAGGACCAGAGTTCGAATCCCCAGCATGCACATAGAATCCAGGCAGGCATGGTAGCCACTTGTAATTCCAGAACTCAGGAGGCAGAGAGAAGATACGCTAAGGGCAACCAGGCTAGCTAGACTAGCCAGAATTGGGGAGTTCCAGGTTCAGCAAGAGACCTTGCCTCAATAAATAAAGGGTGAATGGAGAAGACATTGAGTGCTAACTTCAGGCCTCTACACACATGTGCACACACATGCACGCACACACGCACACAAACATGCATGCTTACCACACATATTTCAGGTTTGTTTTTTTAAGGCATCTTAGCAGTTTGTGGTGGCACAGAACCATAACACCAACACTCGAGAGGTGAAGGCAGGAAGATTGGGAGTTCAAGGCCAGCCTCAGCTACATAGCAAGTTGGAGGTCAACCTGAACTCCATGAGAACTTACCTTACCCTTTCTCCCAGAAAAAGGTGTTTGTCATCTCATGAGACCAGTGCACAGTGGTGGGTAAGACTCAGAAGTGAAAGTGACATGGTAGTTTGCTAACAGCCCTGTGTCTAGGGAGAGCAGGACCCAGGAATGAGATGGTTCATCCAAAGACCTTCCACCCAGCCTAGACAGGATTCAGGACTGGATTGGGGGCAGGGTGCCTTTCTACCAAATGTCTCTGGAGAAATGTCTCCTACTTCTCCCTTTCCAGGCCACCTCTGTCCCACACCAAGTCCTTAAGTTTCACCTGTGGTCCTTCTTCTCGGTCCTGAAGCTTCCATGGAAGACCCCTTTAATCCTAAAACACACTGCCCCTTAGCTTCACCCCTTCCGACCTGTCTGCTGTGGGTTGAACACTAGCTGTAACTCCTACAGGAAAATTTGTCCCTCACCTGTGCGCTGAACCTGAGAGAGGAGCAGATCATGACCACCCGGGAGGCGTGGAGGATGGTGGTAGTGATGGTTTTTATGGTGCATACCCCTTTGAGTATCAGATTAAAACCTAGAGCTCTTTTTTTGTCCCCCTAAAAAATGTGCCCTCCTAAGTTTAAAGTTAATACAGTCTTCAGTCTTCTACCTAATAGGTTCACGGAAGTTTGGGATGCACACAGAAGTGGGGCACAGACGGCACCTACCTTGAGGCTCACCTTGCTCACCCCCACTGTGTCTCAGCCTCTCTAATCTTGCATTTACTTTTCTATGATCTTTGCTGTCCATACAGGAGCTATTCAAACGTGGCTGTGAGCAGCCTGTGGGCATGAGATATGCCTCATCATGGTGCAGAGGGACCTCAGGGGCCACTGCCTCACCTAATACACACAGCATGCCGAGGGTCTAGAAAAAGGAACCCGAGGACTTCACTCAGACTTGTTGAACAGCTGTGCAGTAGTGTTTTTCTATTCCTAGTCTTTGGCATGGTGGGGGCTCCTGGTTCAGCTGGAGCTGACCGTAGTGCTGGCTAAAGCGTCATACACCGGACCATGGGGAAGGCACCTTCTCAGCTCCGGAGACACCTGGGTACTGTCCTCTCAGATAATGCTGGGTGGGGTCGTAAGAAAACAATTAGCCACAGAAGCAGGTGTCCTGGCCTGGACCAAAGTACACTGTAGTGATCTTGGAGAAATGACTACAGATTGAGCTCAGATAATAGGAGTAATTTCTCCCAGACCTTAGCCGGGGGAACCATTTTCCTTCCTGAATTTTATCCCCCAAAGAGCAGCAAGTATAGACAAAGCTTGCTCTCATCTCCTCTGGATTTTTGTCCAGGTTGTAGCCCTTACTCTCCAACTAGGAGGAGCGGGGTATTAAGCCAGCAAAGAAAATGTTTAAGGACCCTCCCTCATGCCTGTGATTTCATGCTGGCTTTAGAGGTTTTCGGGATGGAGTCCTTCCTCCTAAACCCACAATGTGACACCCCCCCACACACACACATTGACATGACATAGTGGATCTAGGTTTCTGGGTTCTAAGGAGCCTACAGCCTAGACACTTTTCCACCAGGTGCTCCCTGTCTTCTGGAGTGGAAGTCATGGGGTACCTTAGGGTCTTCTCGTGCTGCCCTAGACTGAGTGAGATCTGTTCAGCGCCGTATTATCGGACACATTTCTCCTACTTCCCGAAACTGCTTCATTGCACACTGAGAAGACCTTGCCCTTGTGAGACTGTTTCTGTTTGCTGTGATTCTGTTTGCATTGCTGGGGATCAGACCCAGGGCCTGTGATTGCCGGGCAGGTATTCGCCCACTAAGCTGTGTCCCCAGCTTTGCAAAACCATGTCTTGAACCGGTGGATTAGTAAAGGACCTTTTTAGTAGTTTGTGATTGCATTTATTACAGTTATCTTCCAGCACAGCGACGACAAAGGTTTTGTTCAATGGTGAAACTATTACAGCTGCTCTACTTACTATACATTTTACACCTTGCTAGCATCTGTCCACGTAGTATCTTGTTTATCCGCCATTTTGGTTCCAGTGCTGGGATTCTGCCCATTTTACAGATGGGGACCTGTAAGGCACAGAATGAATAACTATCTTAAAGTCACTTTTGAAAAAATGTTTTAGCAAGGAGTGGGAACATAAGCTGGGCCGGAAGGGGATTTAAGTTCTGTTGTCCAAGACACTGTAGTCTGTTTCATTATGCCATGGTCTCAAGGAACTGTGCTTTTCCTAAACCACCCTCCGATGCCAGCAGCTGAAGGTGCTGGCTTCACTCCGGGCGTTCGGAAGCGCTGTTGTCAAGCACACCCTCTTTGGTGGATCCTGGCCATGCTTGGGGCCTCACCTGAGTAAGATACTCTTGCCTTGAAGAAACATGGCCTCTGCCACCGCCTGCCCTTGGGTAGACACAGTGGGCTCTTGTCACCTGTCTTAAATTCCTTTTATTTCTTCACACTCGGCCTGAGTCTCTGTCTCCTAAAAGAAAAATGTGACCCAAGTCCATGTTCAAAAGTCTGACTAGGAGCCAGGCCTAGTGGTGCCGGCCTTCAATTCCACTACTCAGGAAGCTGAGGCAGGGGGATTGAAAGTTCAAGGCCTGCCTAGAGCAAGTTTAAGGCCAGCCCAAGACAGCTTACTGACATCCTGTCTCAAAAGTTAAGTTTAAAAAGGGCAGAGGACAGCTGGGTGTGGTGGCTCATGTCTGTGATCCCAGCACTCAAAAGGCGGAGTCAGGAAGACTGTCGTGAGTTTAAGGACAGTCTGCCTTACATAGAGAGCTCCAGGCCATCCTGGGCTACAGAGGAATGCCTTGCCTCAAAAACACAAAATAAATAAATGAATGAACAAGTAAGTAAGTAATGATATAAAGGTAAGAAATTCAGCTCAGCCAAAGAGTTCTTGCCTAGTATTCCTGAGACCCTAAATTAAATCCCTGAAAGAACAAAATAAACTGGCCAGTAAACAAAACAGCCCAGCTTGGCTATTATTGTCCGTTTGGCTTTTCCACTCCCTTTCCTCTTTTGAGTTCTGAACCCCTTTGTACACAGGGGGCCGTTTTCCATACGTCTGAGACACACCCAGTGCTCCAGTGAGAAGATGTCCTGGCCACTGCTGACGGTGGCATCTGTCTAGTGTTGGTCTCAACCAGCCCTAGCCCGCCGTAGCAGCAGGGCTGTCTCATGCCTGTGGCCTTCAGTGTCGCTCTAAGCGGCTGTCTTGGCGGCCCCTTCCTGGAAGTGAAAGTAACTAAGACTATAGTACCGAGAGTTTCCTGCTGTCTGAGCTGCAGAGCTGACTTGAGCTGCCCAGGATGGGGATACGGATGGGATGGAAGACTGACCAAAGAGGATGGAAAGCTGCTGGGGGCTAAGTGGCATTCCAGATGGCATTCAGCTGTACAGCTGTGCAGCCCCTGAGCCCAGTGCATCACATCTGTTTTTTCAGTGTGTGTGTGTGTGTGTGTGTGTGTGTGTGTGTGTGTGTGTGGTACTGGTAATTGAACTGAGGACCTCATATGTCCTAGGCAAGTGCTCTACCACGGAGCTACATCCCCAGCCCTCTTTTTCTTTTTTCACTTTTTGATTTGAGGCAAGGTCTTCCTCAGTTGCCCAGGCTAGCCTGAATTTTGATCCCCTTGCCCCAGCCTTCCATATAGCTGGAATGACCAGCCTGTACCATGAGGCTCGACTCCTTGTAAGTGTCTCATAAGAGGATAGGATAAAATGTGTGTTCATGTGAGACCTCAGGCCTTAGGGTACCAAAGTGTGAACACAGCACCCAGGGGAGACTTGGTCTGGATGCTTCTTGTCTTGAGGAAGCTCAACTCTTTTGAGTTCTGGACCACACACTGTCCCTGCGAGAAGACAAGGATGTGTGCTTTTAGTGACCCTCCAGCCTCAGAAGCATGTGACACAAAGACTGGGCTGGCATCCTGGTTGCTGGGGAAGCCTGTACTCACTAGCTAAAGGAAGGCAGAGCTTGGAAGGCTGGAGCTGGCCCTGAGCCTGTGCCCTTGACTTGCTCTTTGTCTTCTAAAGTCATGTATCATCCCCTTGGGCAAAGGAAATGCAGCCAGAGATTTTCCCGAATGTGAGCACCTAGCAGAATGAGGTGATACTGAGGTTTACACACACAACACACACACACACACAACACACACACACACATACACACACACACACACACACTCAGAGAGAGAGAGAGAGAAAGAGAGACAGACAGACAGACAGACAATATGAATTTGTCTGTTTAGAAATTTTCAAAACTAAACACAAGAGGAGTTGGAGAGATGGCTCAGTGGTTAAGAGCCCTGGCTGCTCTGATCTTCCAAAGGACCCAGATTCAATTCCCAAAACCCACATAGCAGCTGACAACCATCTGTAACTCCAGTTCCAGGGGATCTAACGCCCTCTTCTGGTCTCCTTGGGTACTGCACTCACTTGGCACACAAACATACACACAGGCAAAACATCCGTACACATTTAAGAAAAAAGATCGAGGCTAGTTATGAACCTGTGATCCTCCTGCTGTAGCTTATAAGTTCTGAAATTAACATGCCACCATGTCTAGCCTGTGTCTTTAGGAATTTACCAACATCGTGCACAGTGCTTAACTTTATAGTTGTACCATGATTTCTTTGCTGTAGGATTAAGTTCCAATGCTCACTTGCTTTTGTCAAGTTCAAGTGTGACTGACATGCTGACATATAGTAGGATGCACAGGTATGAAGTGTGCACACAGTTCACAGTGTATTGTGAGTTTTCAAGGATGTGTATAAACATGTAACTAGCATGATCAGAACAGATGTCACCTGAACCTAGGAAGCTCCCTATTCCTCTCAGTCACCCACTCCTGCTCCCAACCCCAGATCATCCATAACCTACTTCTTCTTCCTGCAGCTTAGGATTAGTCTTTTCTATGATTTCCTGTGCGTGTAAATGGAGTCACATATGCCCTCTTCTCTGCCTTTCAGCATAACACGATGCTTTTGTGATTCTTCTGTGACATTTTGCCTTTCGGGGGTCTGTTATAACAGTTTGAGCAGCCATTCTTCCCTTGATTATCTGTTGGGTTATTTCAAGTGAATCATTTAATTGCCTATTGCACTGTGGTGAAGAGCCTTATCTGCCTGCCTGTCTAGGGATAAATTCCTAAAATGAAGTTGTGCATGACAAGATAGAATTGTAAGAACCTTGCCTGTCACCAGTCAAATTCTCAAGAGGGTACAGCAATGTATGCTATTGATGGTGATGAAGCTTGCTTACCACTAACGTTGCTAGCCCAGGTAGAATCCCTGTAAAAAAAAAAAAAATTAGTGCCCTTGGATCAGCTAAAAGTGATGTCTCATTGGCTGTGTGTAAAAATGACCAGGGCCCCAGAGTGAGAATGCCCCCAAACACAAAGGCATGGGAAGGGCACTCTCTTAGGCCTCTGTAGTAAGGAATGGGCCTAGGACCCTGTGAGGGGCTGGGTAGGGGCTGTCGGGAGCCTTTGCTGGAAAACTCTTGCCCCCTCTTAACCCTGGCACTGCAATGTACTGCGGGTGGCAGCCACTCGGTAATTGGATGCGTTGGAAGCAGAGTTTCAATTATCCCGAGGCTCGGGGTCTCATGCAGGTCGCTGGAGCAGATGGTGCCAGAGTCTGGAGTCATTAGAGTAGACCTCATAGATAGCCTTATCTTTTCTATTGTTGACAATTTGTGATAAAGTCACAAGAAAAAAAAAATCCAATCAATTCTGAGCACCTCTGACTCTGAAGCCTAACCATTATGATTTTTGTTTGTGGGTTTGTTTCCCCTTGGTTTTTTTTTAACCCATTAAATTTTTTTTAGACAAATTTATTTTGCATTCCCCTCCTCGGTCTGTCTCTCTCTGCCTGCCTCCCCCAGATTCTCACGTGTGTGTGTGTGTGTGTGTGTGTGTGTGTGTGTGTGTGTGGTGGGAGGGGTGTTATCTAAGCCAGTCACTTCGTACTTTTTTGGGTGTGTGTGACAGTCTGTCACTTTACAACCTTGGCTGGCCTGGAACTCTTTATGCAGAGCAGGCTGGCCTTGAACTCACAGAGATGCACTGGCCTCTGTCTCCTGAATGTCAGGATTAAAGCGTGTACCACTATGCTTTGCTCACTTGAGACATCAGACCAAGTTTCTTGAGCTCACCTGTTCCCTACACTGACGGCCAGGAAGCCCCCAGGGATCCACCTGCCCCACCTCCCTTCTTGTGGTTAGCTCCTGAGGGCGAGGACTACACCTCATTGTCCTGAGCAGGGCGTGCTGTTGCACAGGGGTCCTTGTCAGTGTATGCTCATCACAGACGCCTTATGCAACCAAGGACTGTGCATCACAGCCCACATTGCCTCCTTGAACTTCCCCATTGCCACAGTCTGGAGGGGCATGCAGCCTAGGTACTAGTAATTCTGTCATACTGGTAGAAAAGCAGCCTCAAGACTTTGAATACGTACTTCAGGCCCCTAGTAAGTAGGAAAGTTAGATGTGTGAAACCTTGCCACCCACTGTCCCTGGAGTGCACCTTAGCCAAGACACAGCTTTGTTGTTGTTGTCTCTGTGTAGCCCTGACTGAGCTAGACCTCACTCTGTAGACCAGGCTGGCCTCGAACTCACAGAGATCCACCCTGCCTCCTGAGTGCTGGGTTTAAAGGCTTGTGCCACCACACCTGTCTCAAGACTTACCTTTTTTTTTTTTTTTTATATTCTGGCCTCAGTTTCCCCTCCTTTCTCTTCCTCCCAGTCCCTTCCTCCCTCCCCCCTCTGTTCCCACCTCCCAGTCCACTCCTCCTCGGTTTCTGTTCAGAAAAGGACAGGCTTCCTATGGATGTTCACAAAACATGGCATATCAAGTTGCAGTAAGGCTAAGCACCTCCCCCATGTACTAAGAGATGGGCAGAATTTTACAACTGTAGGGTAGCGATTGGGGGTGGCACAGCATGGACCCCCCCTCACACAGATGACACCGGGGCCATCCCTGAGCTGGGCGTGAAGGTGGGTGGTGTCCAAAGCGTTTGACTTGGTGCTGACATCGGGCTCCTTTCCCACTAACTTTGGTTTAGACAGAGCTGCAAACGAAGACTCGATTTCATGAACATTTTAACCCTTCTGCCTTCTCATGCTCTTCTCTGTGTGCATTTCCTGAACCCAGCCACCGAGAGAATTCTCCATCACCCTGAGCACTCCAGGCTTCAGTTCTCATAGTCTGTGTATTTATAGACAGAGTCGCTGCGTAGCCCAGGCTCACCTCAAACTTGCCATCCTCCTGCCTTGGCCTTCCGAAATTCGAATCTTGTAAAATTTTGCCCATCTCTTGTGGTTACTTTAAAACCCAACCATAAAGTAGTTTCTGGGAGACACCTGACCGAGGTGGGGGACCACCCAGGAGATAACATTTCTCAGGGAGGAGATTCTAATCAGGAGGGAAGAAGTCAATGCATCCACATTAGGCTTTGCTGCCCCTGAGTTGGGGGAAGCAATCTTCGGATATCTGTTTGGATTGTCTTCACTTTAACAGCAATCAGTATGGCCGACTGCAGAGCCTCTTCATCTACAGCGTTTGATGAGCTCTGTATATAACTCACTATTCCTGATGCTCTGCCAGGGGAAACCATATCCCCAAATCTGCCCTGCCTGAGAACCTTAGCATACATAAGGACATTATAAAACCACTTACAGCCATATGCTAAGGCTCACACGAGTCTGCAGTGACGGTATACCTTTAACATGTGCTTACTGTGTGCACACAAGCTGACATCTGTAGGTAGTAGCCACCATTTAATGAGTGCTCAGCTGTCTGCTAAGAGCTAGATTTCCATTCTGTTGCTAAGCCCTCTCCAGTGCCCTGGGATCTTACAGATAGGACGGGCTAAGTTAGAGAATTGAATAACTTACTAAGACCACAAAGCTGGTAGTTTGGGAAGTTCAATATGGCTCCGCACACACACACACTGTCCCTGTACAATAGGCGAGAGGGTTTGCCTGGGGAGTAATGAAAAGCTATAGAGAATGTGTTTTGAAAGATGAGGGCAGGTAGAGACAGATATGGAAGAGTTGCTCTAGCATGGCCCAGGGCAGCATGTGCCAGTCACACAAAGCATGATCCCCATGAGGACTATCTTGGTGATTTAGAGGAAGATGGGGATGGACCAAGAGAGTTTTGGGGATGCTGATCTCCCTAGAAGTTTACACCTTATCCCCAAAGCACGTGGAGAGCTGTGAGGAGAATGTGAGACAGGCGTGCTGGCTCATGGTTATTGGGCCCCCGGTTCTCAGGGGGTTTGTAGTCATCCAAGGCAGTGGCGTGTAAACCAGTGCAGGAAGTGTGTATGCCCTTAGGTTTAGGCATTAGGTCACAGAAGCGAAAGGCTGCTTGTTGCTCCCTGGTTGGAATAAAGGGGATCCATAGCTGGGGATGCCCAGCATTTTCCCAGCAAACATTGTTCTTGGAGAGTCCCAAAAGGAAACCCTGTCTAGTAATGTTGAAAGACAAGCTGCCTGCTAAAGGAAGTCGCTGGTGTTTACTGGATGCCTACAGGGCACCTGCCCTAGACTGCCGAACGAATGCCTAGTACACATATTTTCATCTGGTTATGGAAGTGACTTCGGAGAGGCAAAGAATGGAACCAGTTGTTTGAATGCTTGCGCAGCGTGCACAAAACCCTGGATTTTATCCTCAGCATCACATAAAACAGCATGGTGGCACATACCTATAATTCCAGTTCTCAGGAAGTGGAGGCAGGAGGATCAGAAGTTCAAAGTCATCTCTGGACACATAGCAAATTGGAAGACAGCCTAGGATAGATGAGGACCGTGTCTGAAGAAGGGGAGGGAGAGGGGGAGGAGGAAGAATAATTGCTCAAACATTCCTAGCAGCCCTTTTATGTGGTACTTTTTATTTCCCCCTCAGCTGACTGCACACGAAGCCTTGGGAGCCTCTGTGATTTGAATGTAGAAACTTTTACCCTTTTTGAACTGGCTTGCAGAGTACAGCCAAGTGCTGGTGCAGTTTCCTGAACTCTCGATTCCCTGAGTCGGGAGCTGGAGAGATGAATGTCATTCGTAGGCTGCTGCATCAAAGAAGTGGCTGGGGGATTTCACACAGCAGAAATGTAATCTCCTGGTGCTGAGGTACAAGTCTGAATCATGGCGTCAGCGCTCCGAGGGGTCCGTTCCTGCCTCTCCCGGCTTCCGGTGCTTGATGGCAGTCTGTGGTACTCCTTGACTTCTAGTTGAGTCTTTCCAGTCCCTGCTCTGTCTTAACAGGGTTTTCACTGTGTCTCTCTTTACCTTGTCTTCTTTCTGTCTGTCTGTTTTGTGTTTTAAAAAAGTTTTTTTTTTTTTTTTTTTAAGATTATTTTATCTGCCAACCATGGTAGTGCACGCCTTTAATCCCGGCACTAAGGAGGCAGAGGCGGACAGATCTCTGTGAGTTCAGAACAGCCTGGTCTACAGAGGGAGTTCCAGGACAGCCAGGGTTGTTAAACAGAGAAACCCTGTCTGAAAGACACCAAACAAATGAAAAATTTGTTTTATCTTGTTTGTGAGTGTTTTACCTGCATGTATGTCTGTATACCACTTGTGTGCCTGGGGCCCTTGGAGGTCGGAAGATGGCATTGGATCCCTTGGAACTCAACGTATGGATAATTGTGAGCCACCGTATGGGTTCTGGGAACTGAGCCCTGATCCTATGCAGGAACAAGTGCTCTTAACTACTGAGCCCTTGCTCTAGTCCCTATTTCTTTTCTCTAGAGGAACTGTCCTAACCCACTATGACCCCATTTTAACTCAAGTTCGCCTGGGAGGATTCTGTGTCCCAGTAAGGTTACATTCTGAAGTCCTAGGCCGACATGAATTTAAAGGAGACCCCGCTGACCCTTGCATAGGGAGGAGTCGCTATTTGTAAGCCAGCCTTTAGGAGATCCTGATGCATGTGGTCAACTCACTGTCATTTGAGAGCAGGGGAGAATAGTCCCAACTCGGAAGTAATGGTGGGAGTTCATTTCCTATCCATCCACAGTGGGCTTCACTAAGGTGCCTAGGAGAAGCCATAAAAGGAATCTGAAGATGAGTGACAGGAGCTAGGAGTATCAGTGAGGTGCTTCAGGGCCCTCAGGGGAATATCAGTGCTGACTGGCGTCACAGAGGGATGGTTTAGCACGTGCAGACCTTGGTTCACTCCCCAGCAGACGGGGGGGGGGGCGGGGGGGGGGCGGGGGGGGCACGACAGAGAAGGGGGTGAGGCTGGCTGTTAAAGGGAGGGGAGAGGGAGGGAGGTCGAGAGGAAGAGAAAGAGTAGGAGGTGGTGGAGGAGGGACCCAGAGAAGAGAGCTAGCTGTAAGACTGGATCAATTAGAAAGCCAGCAGTGAAGCAGGGTCACATTGGTCTGACCCCAGATAAGAGGGTGTAGGAGGATGAGGAGTCTCTTCCATCCAGGAGGTATGAGGGATGTGCTCATATCAGGAAGCTGGCTGACTTGAAGACCTTGGGGGTGTGATGAAGGAGACCCTAAATGTTATCTGTGGGGTTGTTTGGAGAGGGGACTCAGGGGTCTGAGTGGGATGGCAGACCAGTGAGGGGCGAACAGGCATGTGTGACGTGTGGTCGCTGTCCTGGCTGTAGCTGGGCCTGGTACTGAGTGTTGCTTAGAGGGCCAGCAACTGTGGCTCTCAGGAATGAGGAGATATGGGGAACTGACCCATCTGCCATTTGCTGAGGAGTCCAGGGGGCCAGTGACGGGTGTCACAGGCGTGACTTCTCACCCTGCTGGAAGGAAGTCGGGCCCAACTTCCGCAGAAGGGGATGTTACCAGCATTGTTGGCTTTTGGAGAATGTTGAAACTGTCTGTCTCCTCAGGCAGGAGAAGCAATAGGCTGAGGGGAGGAGGGGAGGCTGGGGCCTCACTCAGAGGCCTTTGAAAAGCCCCTCCCCCTCCCCCTCCCCCTCCCCCTTCTTGCGTTTTCTTTTGAGATTTGCAAGTCTCCACTTCCTGTCGGTCACTAGTTGCACATGGTATTTCCTCACCTCTTGCTTTATGATAAACACATAGGCTTCCAAATGTTGTGTTTAAATCTGTCTGTATGAATGTCCAGTAGAACTCTGTATTTATCAGAAGACGATGCAAAATTGTTTATCATACTGAGAAATTTCAAACACACATGAAATCCCGGGAGAGGTGTAGAAGCTTGGGGAGCTGGATTTCAGTGAGCAACAAGAAAGGTGCTGTCCTTCCTTGCCTTAAGGCGGCATGTCTCATAGTCTAGCAATCTGAAACACACAGGGCTTCCGTGGGGGAGGCAAGTCAGTGTTTACAGAGGACTGGAAGCCACCAGGACTGTGAGGTATAAAGTGTTATGTATGAGAAAGGGTACAGCTGTGTGTTTAATCCTGATGCTAGTCCTTGTACCTTTGGTAGGCACTGAACCCTTGGCTGCCTGGGACTTCCTTATACCAGATGTCAAAGACATCTCTCGGTCTGCTAGTATCATGGCCACGGGGAAATTCGTACCCAGGCAGTTTAGCAGGTGGAAGCTGCAGTTCTTAATCTCAGCCAGCTTTTCATAAATCTCTGGGTTTAAAGGACTCATCAGATTATAAAGCACTGCGCCAGGGATTTTCGCCAGAGTCCCGCCTTGAGGACGCTCTGGAGTTTCCCTTTCCCACACGCGGCTTATCAGTAAAGCTCTGTTTCAGTCCAGGCTTTCTGGAATGTTGTCACTCTGCCCCTCCAAAAAAAGAGGTGGTGGTATGCTGTGGCAAAATAAATTTAATGTACAGTTCCCCCAAATTATATAAAGATTCTTCACCATACTAATGTTTCAGGAACTGTGTTGATAGGTACTTTAGGAGTGAGCAGTGTGGTGTGCGTTGTTTCCCAAACTGGCCTATGGAACCCTTTTCTTTAGGAAGCATGTCACAAGACTGATTGCCTTCAGGGAACACACATTGGGAAACATTGCCTTTGATGGGTCTGGTAGGTAAATAATGTATCGTTCTTTTTTTTTTCCTCCGGAGCTGAGGACCGAACCCAGGGCCTTGCACTTGCTAGGCAAGCGTTCTACCACTGAGCTAAATCCCCAACCCCTGTATCGTTCTTTTTAAAGTTTAAAAAAAAAAGAAATTTCTCTAATATTAATAAATTCTTCATAAACTTTATTAAAACTAAAAACATCACAAGATATATCTAGGTACATAAAAATAATGGGTTGGTTTCATTATGATATTTTCATGCATGTCAGTCATTGTACTTTGCTCATACTTATAATTCTTCTTGAGGCTCACAAGGCTCTGTGAAAGCACCTGTCCTATCTATACTTAAGCAAGAAAAATGCTTCCTCTTTCTCTGGACTCCAGTTCACCCAATTTCTCAGACTTCCCCGCTGGTCTTCATGCGTGTTACAGTTGCCCACTGAGATGAGCGCTGAGATTGCCCTCACCTATGTAGTTCTACCAGTGTGTGCCGTTCTCAAAAATAGGAGCTTCGGGCAGTTGTCGAGCGTCTCTTTTGTATCACGTATTGGGGTCACAAGCTGAATGACGTGAGCCTCGTCCCCACCCCCATGCTGCTAACAGTCTGTGTGGGAGGGGCAGTGAGAGTGAGTGAGTGAGCCCATGGACATGAGTGGATAAAAAGTCGGAGATGCTTAGGGAGTGACTGACAGACACTTGACAGGGAAATGACGTGTAAGCCGCTGCCTGAAGGAAAGAATGCAGACCAGGATACCAGGGGTGAAAATTGGGGGTGTCGCTTCCACCCCAATAGAGGAAGCTAGTGGTAACTTGTTGGACTTCAGAGTGCCCTGACCTTCAGATGCCAAGGTTTCAGGGGGTCATCGCCCTCCGTGGCTGAGCAGCTCCAAGGCTGGCTCTGGCTCCCGTCTTGTGCCCCCGCACTTGGGGCTGGCCCTGCACCCTAGTGCTGTCAGCCCTTCTAAGTCCAACACAGACATGGAAGAGTTTGCTACTCTACCAGGGTCGGTGCCACTGAGCAGGAGGGATGGCGGAGGGGATGGGGCACATATCTGCGATCTTTGCAGACCTGGCCAGGCATCCCCACTGCCTGTATATGTAGCTCAGTGTGGGGACTTTGTGCAGGTTATGATTGATGTATCCTTGTTTCCCTGAACTCTCCCTCCAGGGTAACGCTCTTTCTACTGGAGGACTCCCAGGTTGGTTCTCCAACGGTGGTTTCTTTAAATATATATTGCATTTATTTTTCACTTGCTTTGTGTATGCACTCGTGTGTGTGTGTGTGTGTGTGTGTGTGTGTGTGTGTGTGTGTGTGTTTGTGTGTGTGTGTGTGTGTGTGCACAGATGTGTGCATCCTGTGTGGAAGTCAGAGGACAACTTACTGGGCTTGGTTCTCATCTTTCACAATGTGGGTCCCGAGGATCATCAGGCATGGTGGCAAGCACCTTTTCCTTCTGAGCTGGCTGTCTCCCTGGCCCCAGGAGCCGTGGTTCTAAAGAAATCAAACCTGACCTGGCATCACCACTTCCGCTTCCCCCTGAATGGCTGGCTCTTCCTGTCTCAGAAGTGCTGCCCCTGTGTCACAGAAAGGGGGAGTCCCTCTGTGGGCTGTGACACCCCCGCATTGGTTACCAAGAGAAGGATGCAGGATAGCTAAGAGTGCCTGAGGGAAAAGGAGAGCATAAAAGGCCAAAGACATTCCATTCATTTATTCACACATGCCTTCACTAATTCAATAGGAATTCATTCGGTCCTTACTGTGTTGTTTAGAAATACCTGTCGGTTGTGAGATCTTTGCAGACCTGGCCAGGCATCCCTACTGGGATGCGGTCATATGGGACAGAAGTTTGGGAAGGTCTCTCTAAAGAACACTGGGACAACAGAGGGCCAAAGGAAGAGGAACAGCAGCCCACATTTCTAAAATCAGGGCTCACAGTACATTGCCACAAAATGCTATGCAGCCATTGAAAATTGCTCTGAGGGGGAAGCAGGAAGCTGTGTGTGATCCTATGTTCTGAAAGTTGTCTAAAGAAAACTCTAGAGAATCCATTGTCTTTTATTCTGAATCCCTCTGAATCATAAAGGAGCTGGTGGTGGTCCCACACCTTTAATCCCAGAGGCAAGTGGATCTCTTGAGTTCCAGGACAGCCAGGACTACACAGAGAAACCCTGTGTGTGTGGTGGTGGGCACAGGGGTGGGAAGAAGTCATAAAAGATCATTTGGGTATTTTAGTGAAAAGCTGGAGAGATGAGTCAGTGGTTAGGAATATTTGATGCACTTGCAAAGGACCCAGGTTTAATACCCAGCAGTCACATCGGGTGGCTTACAACTGCCTCTAACTCCAGTTCCAGGGTGTCTGATGCCCTCTTCTGGCCTCTAAGGACACTGCACAGACATGATGCACATAAACTCATGGAGGCACACACCCACATACGCAAAAAGACAAATAAATCTTAAAATTCATCAGTGAACACAAAACTTAACAAAAATTACTCAGTAGTAGGCAACTACTGAGGAAGACATTGGCATGCTGTATGCATTTTAGGGGGGTGCGATTGTGTGGCAGCTTCACAATTGAAGAGCTGATTAAGGGGGAGGGGAGAACATTTGAGTTGGGCCTCAAAACAGTAGTGACCTAGCCCTGTCCATACCTCTCCTTTTCTTCTAGCTACAAATCCAGTAATTGAATTATAAAATTACATATTGTTTTTTTTTATTCAGACAGTGTTGAAAAGCTTGAAAACAAAAACCATTCACTATTTCATTACCTGCCCAGATAACCACTGTAAACATTTTGGTGTGTATCTTAATAAAAATATATATATATATATATATATATATATATATATATATAGTCAATTATTAAAAAACAAACAAAAACTGGCTATGATAACAAAAGCAGGTTTTTGTAAGGTACATTTCCCTGAGTTCTGGTGACCGTGGCCATCTGTCCCTGGCCTCCATCTGCTCATCTCTACATGCACCTGGGACAGAAGGCTTCCTGCCTGGCTCAGGTGATAAGGGGCCAACATCTGGGGAGTGGGGATCGTCTGGGAGTGCCTTCCATCCATCTGTCCCTGTTGTCACACACACACACACCCCTCCTGCAACCTTGCTGCTGGCTATACCGGTGCCGCCGAGAGGAAGGTCACCCTGCCTGGCTTCATTCCTGCAGCCCACCCTGCCAAGCTGGTTGTTGATGCCTGCCAAGCGCCTGCCTGATCTTGAGAGAGCTTTGCAAGCCGCCCTGGGCATGCTGCTCCTTTGTCCCTGAAATCCAGGCCACTCGCCAGCAAGGCCTGCTTCCTGTACTCAAGCTGCTACAGCCTGAGAAGGCTTAGGTCAGGAGCGCTTGGGGAATGAAGAATGCAGGTCCTGAGGGCAAAGCCGCGGAATGAGTGCCTCTCCCCTGCTAATTGGGTTAGCAACACAATCAGCTGGACTTTCAAACTCAACAGGGCGAGCCCGCTGCTGCTGCAAGCCCTCCACCGCTGTTCCTACTCCGAAGTAGCAGCGCCCTTCTCTGGGGGAACAGGAAGAAACTCAGGCTCAGCATGACTAATTCCATTTGGTTTGGGGGCCCTGCAGAGCAAGCTAATAGACAGCTGTCCTTTTCTCCAGAGGCTCCCTTGGCCCCAGCTGTCCACACACCCCAAGGTAGAAAACTTTGTTCTACGCAAAGCGAGTTCCTTTGAGAGTACTCTAGCCTTCCACTAGGCTCCAGGCCTCAGATAAACCCCACTTATCTGGAGTTTGATTACTCAGCTCCAAGGAAGGGCCATTCTCCATTCTCACTTGGATCGCTGGTGTGTGCCAAATACGTTAAATTTATAGCAACATGACCCCGTATTTCTCAGACAAGGTCTCTGAAAGTCGGAATTCTGTACCCAAGGTTAGTAAATAGTAGAACTCAGCTTCCCGGCCAGAGCTGCTTCCACACATCTTTTGGCGTGAGGAAGGACGACCATTCTCTTCCTCTCAACATACGTTTTCAGCACCTGCTTGTGCGTCAGCCATTGAATTGGGCGTGGGGCAAACTGTATATATAGCACCTGGCCTTGGCTGTCTGGAATCTGCTGTTGAGTGGGAAGACACGTAAATAAGCAGAATTTGAGCTATGAAGAACAAACATTGGGAATGTAGGTCAGTGGGTAATGGGCTTGCCTAGCATACCAGATCCCTAGCATCACATCAACCACTTGTGGTTGTACATGCTCGTGATCTGTCATCCCAGCACTTGGAAGGTGGAAGCAGGAAGATCAGAAGTTCAAGATTACCTCTGGCCACATAGTAGTGAGTTAAGGCCAGTGTGAGCTACATAAAACCACCGCTCCAAAGGGGGGGCGGGGGGGGGGCCCGGGAATAAGCTGCATGTGAGGAGAGAAAGAAAGGAGAACCCTCACTTGGAACAATAGAAGTCAGGGGGTCTTCTCAGGAAATGACATTTAAGTTTTTGAGGGTCAGGATGAAGTAGGAAAAACATCTCCAAGAGCTAGCTGTGGCTGCCAGGGTCTTGTCAGCTGGTGCCTAATCTTTTCTAGAAAGCCTTCCTTTTCCCTGCTCCTTGGCATGCACTGTGTACCTTTCTTTGAGTTTCCTCTTCCAGAAGCTGCTCAAGGCAAAAGAGCCTTTTCCCAGGAACCTGTATGAGGACAGATAGGGTGCTCCATGGAGCTCTCTTTTCTCACTTGACAGGAGTTGGGGGGCGGGGGTAGATGAAGAAGGCGCTGAACTTCACTTCCTTGAGCTCCAAGGGAGAGAAGCCGGGAACTTTTCTATGTGATTGTGTTTTGTGGCTGATGAGGGTAGCATGGCCCCGGGCAAAGGTCATTTGGCAAAGGCTAATATGGCAGCTGCAGCTTGCCAGACACCCATGGCCTGAATTTAGAGCCCGGTGCTTAGAGGGAATCCCCAGGCGGCCTGCCTGCAGGGTTGTGGGGTCTGCTGGAGGTCGGGAGGGGTGCTGGGGAAGCTGCAACCCTACACAACGGCTGTGACTGCCTACCTTGAGCCCAGTACTGGGCTGGTGCAGAGATCTTATGGAAGACGCCTCAGACCAGGTAGATTTCGCAGATCATATCCTACCCACCTTCCCAGTCTGCTTTATCTAGGGTTTTCAAGACAGGGTTTCTCTGTGTAACCTTGGCTGTCCTGGAACTCGCTCTATAGACCAGGCTGGCCCCAAACTCAGAGATCTGCCTGCCTCTGCCTCCTGAGTGCTGGGATGAAAGTTGTGTGCCACCACCGCTCACCTGGCCTGCCTGGGTCATTTATTTATTTATTTATTTATTTATTTATTTATTTATTTATTTATTATTCATTCATTCATTTATTCATTTATTTATGTATTCGTTTATTTATTTATAGGCAGGGTTTCTTTGTGTAGTTTTGGTGCCTGTCCTGGATCTCGCTCTGTAGACCAGGCTGGCCTTGAACTCACAGAGATCCACCTGGCTCTGCCTCCCGAGTGCTGGGATTAAAGGCGTGGGCCACCACCGATCGCCCGGCCTGCCTGGCTCTTTTAACCACTAGATGTTACCTCTGCTTTACAGATACTGTGCAGCTTGAGCAACCTTCCCATGCTGCATCTTCTGAGGCAAATTCTTAGACTTTTTTCAAGACTTGTCTCTCTAGCCGGGTGGTGCACACATTGGTCATTCCAGCGCTCAGGAGGCAGAGTGGGGTTGGGGAGCGAACATTCCAGACCAGACCAATCTACATAGTGAGTTCCAGATTAGCAAAACCAAAGAAAAACTTCTCTGTTTTGTTTTCTGATGTCCTGATATCCCCTGACATCTACTGGACTCCAGGCTGTACCTTGAGTATGTTTTCCTTCCTCCATTCCTCAACAGTTAGTTATTGGGCATCCAGCTGTTGTATTTACACCAAGGTGCTGGGGTTTGGAATCTGCCCTAAAGGAGTTAGAACTCCTGGAGTAGCACATGAATGCACCGAACAATGTAGACAAAAAGCATGCAACATCGGCAGGCCATTTCCTTAATTTAAGTTGGGAATAAAATGTCTTCATGACTTCAAAAATAAAATGTTGATCTGCTCATGGTGGCTCACACTTGTAATCCCAGAAGGTAGTAGGCTAAGGCGGAGTTTGAAGTCAGCCTGGGCCAATTTAGCAAGTTTGAGGCCAGCTTGTTCTACATTGTAAGAGACTGCCTCAAAACATAAAAATAAAGCCATGCATAGTGACTCAGACCTGTAATTCCTGCACCCGGGAGGTGGATAAGGTAGGAGATCAAGGTCATCCTGGGCTGCGCAGTGAATTTGAAGCCGTCTTGGGCTACCCAAGACCTTGTCTCAAAAAACAAACAAGCCATTTTCTGGGTAGCACAGAGCCATCGGAATTAGGAACTCAAAGCAGCTGCCAGTGCCTGCGCTGGGTCTGCACAAGAGTGGGCTTGTCAGTCACGCACGATGGAGGAGAGGTTCAGAGAGCCTTATCCCTTTCTCCCGAATTTGCTACTGTTGCTAAAATCCCTTCCTGGTGGAAGAAGTTGGTCTATCCCTTCCCCTGAGGTCTCAGCTAGAGTCCGTCCTGGGGGAACCAAATGAGTTTGTCTTCCTTACAGAGGATAGGAGTTGCTTAAAGGGGTGTGAGTGCTCCTCCCTGCTCCCAAAAAAGCCACACCTGGGAAGCCTTGACCCAGCAAAGGTAAGAGCTTCCTTCACCAAGACTCCCCAGGCCTGTATATTCTAGCCCCTCCCAGAAGCCATGTGCAGTTAAGGCAGGGGTGTATGCAAGAGTGGTAGAGAATGGCTAGATACTCAGGTGAGGGGCTTGTGACCAGAAGTGGCTATAAACAGTCACCACAACCAGCTGGGATAATCCTTTGCAAGAGGATACAGCTAAAGGCTCCAAGATAGTGGACCCTTGGCTTCTGATGCATTGGAGAAGGGGGAAAGTCATTGCGCTCAGTTGTGTACCCACTGGTGACCCCGGCAGGCTCTTAGGGAGAGTTCCAATCTAGTGCTCACACAGATGGCCCTGGTTAAACTAAATGAGACACACACACAGAGCAATATACAATGTTACACACAGGAAAATGTCAGAATGAAACCCATTATTTTGAAAGTCTTCTGGCCTCTGGTTCTCTTGCTAGTTCAGCAAAGCCTTGGGATTAAGGGATTTTTTTTTTTTTTTTTTAAAACTAGGTTTCTTCCCACATGAACTAAGAGACAGGAAGAAATGTATCCAGGCTCTGTGCACTTTCTAGGAGCAAAGCTCTAGAGCTGTAGAGAGAGCTGATGCTGACCTCTTGACCTCTGAGGACAAGCCAGAAGAGAAGAGAGGTTTGGGAGATCTGAACCCAAGCTTCTGCCGGACCGGACCGGCCTCCCTCCCTGTAGGGAGTATGGTTGTCATGCAGGGGCAGCTTTCACGGTGCTTTTCATTTCTCTTAGGTCTGTTCCAAGGACTGGGGTTGTTGGCTCCTGTGGTGACTGGGTGTAATAAGAGGATCTGCCATGTGCTTCCCACAGGAGGTGTCCTATGGGACTTCCCCAGTACCCGTAATCAAGAGTTCCGATTTGCCCACTTCCTCACCAACACTTGTTTATTTTAAACTTGTGCTTTTTGGCGTTGGTTTTTTTTTGTTCATTTATTTGTTTGTTTGATTTTGTTGTTGTTGTTGTTGTTTTTGTTTTTGTTTTGGAGACTGGGTTTCTCTGTGTAGCTTTGGAGCCTTTCCTGGAACTCACTCTGTAGCCCAGGGTGGCCTCGAACTCACAGAAATCCACCTGGCTCTGCCTCCAGAGTGCTGGGATTAAAGGCGTGCACCACCACCGCCCGGCTCATTGTTTTTTAAGTAACACTCGTCTCCAAGGAGTGTGAAGTAGTCTGTGGTTTTATTTGTATTTCCCTAGTGATTAGCAATGTTCAGCGTCTTTTCATTTGCTTACTAGCCATTTTTTTTTTTTTTTTAAATTCATTTATTTATTATGTATACAGTGTTCTGTCTGCACATATCCCTGCAGGCCAGAAGAGGGCACCAGACCTCATTACAGATGGTTGTGAGCCACCATGTGGTTGCTGGGAATTGAACTCAGGACCTTTGGAAGAACAAGCAGTGCTCTCAACCTCTGAGCCATCTCTCCAGCCCCCTGCTTACTAGCCATTTTTAATCTTCTTTAGAGAAATGCCTTTTCCATACTTTGCCTATTTTTGTTTTATTTTTAAGATTTGTTTTTATTTTGTAACTCTGTGTGTGTGTGTGTGTGTGTGTGTGTGTGTGTGTGTGTGTGTGTATGTGTGTATGCATATGTGTAAGTGCCTACAGAGGCCAGAAGAAGGTGTCAGATCCCTTGGAACTGAATTTACACGGGCGGCTGTGGACTGTGGGCTGGAATCAAACTCAGGTTCTCTGGGAAAAGAGCAGACCCTTTTAGTTGCTTAGCTGTCTCTCCAGCATGAAAGTTTAATTTTAAAATTTACCTTATATTTCTTCTTCTCTGCTGCCTCAGCTTTTGGAATCATATTTAAGAAACCATTGCTTTGTCTAAAGTCATATGCATCTACTCCATTTCCCTTTAAGAGTTTTTCAGTTTCAAATCCTACAGTTAGGTTTGAATCTGCCTTACTGAATTCGGCTATATCCCTAGAGCCTAAAATAATGCCTAGTATGTGGAAGGTTCGTGATACTTACTGAGTGAAATGAGTGAGTTCATATCTCTAGTGAATGAATGAACAGACACTCCTTTCTAGTCTTAGTCTGCAGCTGGTTGAGTAAAGAGTTAGAGAAGCATGTGCTGGGTGCAGTAGGGAGGCCTTGCCTAGTGTGTGTTTGGCTCTGGGTTTGATCCTCAGCACCATTTGAGAGGTGGGCTGACAGAGAATGAAGGTACCAGTTTGCTTAATGTTTCTAGTAAGTCCTCATGATTCCTTGTCTGCCAGTTTCCTTCCCGTTTTTTCTTCTGTTTCCCTAGTTGACAGAATGCCGATAAGATTTGTATGTGTTGGGCAGGCTTTTGGGAGCACAGTGACTGTGGTGGGACGCCTTGCTCAGGCTTGGTGCAGTGGGAAGGGGGCTTGGACCTGCCTCGGCTCAGTGTGCCGGGCTCTGCTGACTCCCCATGGGAGACCTTAATTTGGGGGATGTGGGGATGTGGGGTGGCTTGGGAGAGAGGGCTGGGAGGTGGGAGGAGGGAGGAGGGGGCATCTGTGGGTGGTATGTGGAGTAGAAAATTTCTTAATAAAGAAAAATGAAAAAAAAAAAAGATTTGTATGTGTGTGAGAGATAGAAAAGTATACATGCTACATTCAGCCACATGTGAGAGCTGAGCTAGCCCAGAATGCCACAGGTCCAGGCCAGAGGACCAACAGGGACTGTTTGGATTGTGAGCAAAACAGTCTCAGTGGTTTCAGCAACCAGATGGTGGTGATGTTCCAGATCCAGTGAGACACATTATGGACAGCCCAGCAGCTTGTGCCAGCGTCCAGCCTCCAGCATTCCTTAGTTCTGTGCCTACAGCCTTTGGGCTGTACAGGCTGATATATGACCTTTGTCTGCCTCATCCTCTCTTGGGCTTCCATCTGCCCATTCTCTTCCTCCACTTTGCTCTCCTAACACCAGAGTTTCTACCAGGAAAGGAGCACTAAAGCCAAGAGCCATGGAGATGTTTCCTAAACATATATCTAACCTACCCTGATTAAAAGGCAAATATCTTAGGTATATGAGAAAAAATTATTGTAAAAATCTTCGTTGGAGCAGGCTGTGGTGGTGCACAGCTGTAATCCCAGCCCTTGGGAGGCTGAGACAGGAGGATGACTAGTTCCAGGCCTGACTGAGCTACATAGTCCTTTATTTTTTTTGGGGGGGCGGGCAAAAGTGGGGAGCTAGAGAGATGGCTCAGCAGTTAAAAGCACTTTCAGTTCTTTCAGAGAACCCAGGTTCAGTTCCCAGCAGCTCACAAGAATCTAATCCAGGGGATCTGATGCCCTCTTCTGGCCTCCTAGAGCACCAGGAATGTATGTAGACACACACACACACACACACACACACACACACACACACACACACCCCACATATACATGTAGGCAAATACTCATACACATAAAATAAAAATAATTTTAAAAAGAAGGTTTGATGGCTTACATCTGAAATCTAGTATCTGGGAAGCTGAGACAGCAATTTGACTTCAAGACAGGCCATGTTGCATAGTACGTTCTAGCTAGCCTGAGCCGTAGAGTGAGACCCTGTCTCAAAAATGAAAACACATTCTTGATTTAATATTTCTTTCCCTGTTTTTTCTTGTGTTCAGCAGATAAATTCAGAAAACATGGTAGTGTAGAAATTACCATGAGAGAGGAGAATGTTGGTGTTCAGAGCCTGTAGTGGGAAACAGTAAGGGTGGAAACAGAAGGCAAAATGTCCACCATGAGTGGTCACGGTGGACAGGACTTGCTAGTTCCTCGAACTAGTCTTTCAAATCTATTTGTTTGTTTACTGAGGCATGTCCTTGCTATTGCCTTGGCTATCTAGAACTCACTGTGTAGAACAGACTGGCCTCAAACTTTCAGCTATCCTCCTGCCTCTGCCTCCTGGGTACTGGGATTACAGTCATGTCCAACAGCACCTTTTAGTTTAGTCATGTTTTTATTTTTTTTCCCAAACTGGGGGAAACAACCACTCACAATCCTATACACAGGGGGAGTTAGCAGAGAACCCAGAGAGGTTTCTGTGTGCTAGACATCCGGCACACATTCTCATTAAACCTCGGCTACTGAAGAAGAAAAAAGGCAGAGAAGTGACTTGGCTGCCGGATAGAATCAGAATTTGGATGTGGGTCTCTGCCTTCAACCCACCATTCTTTTGTAGCTTTAAGTATTGGCACAGTACCTTTCTTTGGAAAATGCCTGGCTTCCTCTGTCATCATGATGGGACTCATGGGCCTGTGCTTAGGGAGGGTGAATGAGAACTGACCTAGAGTTTCTAGAACAGAAGCACTACCACCTGAGGTTTGAAACAAATGAGCAGGACGTAGAGGGAATCACTGCCCACCCCTGCCAATCCACAGGCAGGCCCTGGGTCTTAGTGTCCTTGACCCTTTTCTGTTCACTTTCCTCCAGGAACTGAAGCTGCCTACCTTCCGCGCCCACTCCCCGCTCCTGAAGAGCCGTCGGTTCTTTGTAGACATTCTGACCCTGCTGAGCAAACACTGCCATCTGTGCCCCTCAGCCCGGCACCTGGCCATCTACCTGCTGGACCACTTCATGGACCAATACAATATCACCACCTCCAAGCAGCTGTATACTGTGGCTGTTTCCTGCCTCCTGCTGGCAAGTAAGTAGAAACTTACTTGTGGCCCGCTGAGTTGCTGCTAAACCACTACTTATTTCCGTACACTTCCCATGGCCTCTGTGTTCATCCTTTGCTGGATGGGAACTGTCTTAATAACTGCCAATATTTTTTGCACCTTTAATATACCAGAGAAACTAATAAGTGTAGGTGGGGTTTTCTGTCCTGCCAGCCAGCTTCCAAATACCCACACAGAGACTTATGAATTATAAATGCTCGGCCAATAGCGTAGGCTTGTTACTAACTAGCTCTTACAACTTAAATTAACCCATATTTCTTATCTACGTTCTCCCATGTGGCGGTACCTTTTTCAGCACAGCATGTTCATCGCCTGCTTCCTGTGCATCTGACTGGTGACTCTGCCCACTTCTTCCCAGCATTCTCTCAGTCTGGGTCTCCTGCTTAACCTCTTTCTGCCTAGCTCTTGGCCATTTGACTCTCTATTAAACCAATGAGAGCAAAACACCTTCACAGTACACAGAAGGATTAGTCCCACAGCAAATAAGGATATTCACAGTTGCATCTTGATGAATCTACACAGTGGCTTTAGAAGACAGTCTTGGTAACTGGTGTGATCAAGGCTCAGAGAAGCTTAGAAACTCGTTTTGGGTTGCCCAGCTAGTATATGACAGATAGTATTTGAGACTGTAGCTGCTTGATGCCAGGCCTGTGTCCTTGACCTCGTGTCTCCTGCTTCTTTCCATGAGGACTCTGAATGGGCCCTAGCACTCACTGTGTTTAGAGGTGTCTAGAGATAGAACAGCTTGATTTGGATCCATGATGTAGCCACCAGGCCTGAACACATTCCTTGTAGGGCCCACACCTTCCAAAGAGGCCTCACTGAAAACAGTCGATCTCTGGCCATCTGTCCTTCTTAGTGAGGATTACTTTGAGGATTGCTCTATCACTGTACTGTAGCTTGGGTGAGCTCCTGAGGTCTCTATGAGCTCACAGAGGTCTGCTATGCCATCTTGCTACTTAAAAACCACTCTAGGACAGACCAAGAGCCTCAGTATAATGGCCAGATCTTAGGCTCTTTCCCCTCTGGATTCATGTCTTCTTTCCTCATCACTCCCTGGATGGCAGGCACACTGGTGAAGCTCTGTCCCATCACAGACCTCTTCCTTCATTGCTTCTTGCTGCATTTGTGAACTTGGGCTACCCACCCCTATTGGAAACCTCTCCCTGTCGCATGAATCCTAAATGGCCTTATAATAAAAACCTGGAGCCAGATATCAGGGTGAAAGGTGAAAGATCAGAGAAGCAGAGCAAGCCACAGCCACCACCTCTTACCTCACCGACTCCTCAGCCTGAAAGAGCCAGAGTTCCTATCTCCTCCCACCTTATATATTCCTTTCTCTGCCCAGCCATATTACTTCCTGTTTCAACCTTTCTAGTACTGGGATTAAAGACATGCCACCACTGCCTAGCTCTGTTTCTCTTTTAGACTGGATTAATCTCATGTAGCCCACTGTGGCCTTGAACTCACAGAAATCCAGGCAGATCTCTGCCTCTGCCTCACAAGTGCTAGGATTGTAGGATTGAAGGTGTGTGCCACCACTGCCTGATCTCTATGGCTAACTCTGTGGCTGGCTCTGTCCTCTGGTCTTCAGGCAAGCTTTTTTTTTTTTTTTTTTTTTTTTTTGGTTTTTCGAGACAGGGTTTCTCTGTGTAGCTTTGCGCCTTTCCTGGAACTCACTTGGTAGCCCAGGCTGGCCTCGAACTCACGGAGATCCGCCTGTCTCTGCCTCCCGAGTGCTGGGATTAAAGGCGTGCGCCACCACCGCCCGGCCAGGCAAGCTTTATTTCCTATATTACAAACAATATATCACCACGTTTCCCCGTTTTTTGTCTAAAATAATAAAGGTTATAACTAATATAAGAAAAACTATATACAGTAAATACAATAACTACATATAATATAGTCAAGAACTACATTAGCAATGTCCAGTTCATAAACATATGACAAATTTAGAGAAAATACTCCATTCTTTATCCTGTTTTGGTGAGTCCAAAATGTTGTACCTAATTCATTTTCTATCCTAACTTGTATTACCAACCCAAAACTATCTTTTGATGTCTTTCAAACTTGTACACTTTACACCTCTTTAATGAGTTTCTTTTCTGCATTTGTTAACTAGGAAAACTATAACTATCAACTCCGTCAGAGACCCAAGAAGGAAATAATATTAACTGAGTAAGCAGGAAGTACAAGCAATTGACTTCCAAAAAATGTGAGAAATGACAGAAACAGCTGGCTGCCTGGACAGTCACCCAAGGTTCCTCTGCAATGTTGGTACATTCATCTTTGGCCTACAGGCCTAAGATATCTGACAGACTTTTCTGTGATGCAGGATATTCTGAAGGGCTGTCCTACCTTGTCTTGTCAAGGTTCTGCAGTCCTTTCTTTTGTGTCCTACTTGTTCATTTGGATAGCATACTGTTAGCAGTTGAGGCAAGGGCATTTTCTTGCCCAGTGGCTATCTTTTGCCACAAAGAAAGTAAACTCCATATGGAGTTTCTTTGATGCCCATCATCTTCTCTGAAGGAGATTGGTGCTGCCAGGAGCAGACATGTCTCATAGTCATTAAAAAAAAAAAAAAAAAAAAAAAGGGAACCTATGTTATTAAAACATCTTAAATGCTATATTCTGCAGATCTCTGAAGTGTTTGAAGATGACCTGTCTATCTAAAATATATCTCTGTTTGACCTTGAAAACATACCTAATATGACGACAGGATCTTGCTATCTAACCCTAGTGAGTCTGGAAGACCCTGTATAGATCAGGCTGCCCCCAAACTTTGCGATCCGCCCCAGTGTTGGGATTACAGGCATACGCCACAGTGCCTGGCAGGAGAGTGACTTTCAAATTTCCCAAACCCTGTCGTATTTTCCCCTAGGACCTCCGCCCTATTGTAAGTTGTCTCTAATCTGGACCAGCTAGAATTTGCAAGTTATCAGTGGGAGCTAATTTTGCTCAGAGCCCAGCCTTTTGTAGCATCTTATCATCTCAGGAAGAGATGCAGAGGCCTGTGAGACGTCTCCATCAGAGAAGGGCAACTCAGGCATCGTGTTTCAGGCACACCATGGCCTCTGGCCTGCTGCTTCTGTGATCTGTGGACTGCATCGAGGCCTGCTGGGCGCAGGAGACTTAGATTTCCTTGGGGCCCTGGAGTTCTCCCCCAGCGTCTGTCTGGGGAGCCTGGATGTTAGGCTCACACTGGAGACTCCATTGTGCTGCAGTTACCATGGTGGAGGAAGAGGGCCTTCCAGATGGAGAGGCAGACGCCGCCCCCCCTCCCCCCCTCCCCACATGTTGATGGGCCTTAGCCAGCCTGGGGAGGCCGAAATGGAGTTTTCAGAACACCTGCCATATGTTCCAGGGCTCAGGGAAAGAAAAGTTCCTGTGACAGCCTGAAATCCTATTCACCCCTCCCCTCTTTCCTGGGCTCACTGTCAGCCACAGGGGTAGGTAGGATGGGTCACCTTGCCTAGGGAAGCTTGGAGTTCTGCTGATTCAGTGTCAAATTACTCTGAGATAAGAAAACCTGGCCTCTCTGTCCCCACCTGTGAATTCAAAGGGTTTTGCTTTTTTTTTTTTTTTAAAAAAAGATAGTGTGTGTGTGTGTGTGTGTGTGTGTGTGTGTGTGTGTGTGTGTGAATACAGGTGTCCATGAAGGTTAGAGGATTGGATCTCCTTGGAACCGGTGTTGCAGGTGATTGTAAGCTACCGAATGTGGATGATGGGAACCAAACTGCTGGAGTCTTTTGCTAGAGCAAACACACCTTAACCACTGAGCCATCTTTCCAGTCCCAGGTTCTCAGGGTCTTATGTGTAGGTGTATACACGTGTGTGTGTGTGTGTGTGTGTGTGTGTGTGTGTGTGTGTGCGCGCACATGTGTGTACGTGTGCACATTTGTGCAGCTGCATATGGAGGCCAGAGCTTGACTTCAGGTGTCTTCCTCAGCTGATCTCTAGTTAATTTCTTGAGATGAGGTCTCTCACCAAACCAGGAGCTTGCCATTTGACTAGGCTGGCTGACCAGCAAGCCCCAGGTATCCGCCTGTCCCCACCTCCACGGCCCTGGTTTACAGGCACACGCAGCCACTTGTACAAGGGTGCCGGTGATCCAGCCTTGGTACTCTTTACTGGCTGAGTCATCTCCCCAACTCCAAAATCTGAGGTTTACAAAGCTGTTTCCAGATTAGGGCTTTTGCATATATGGAACTTCTCTTCCTGCCTAGGGTCCTGAGGCTCTCATAAAAGAAGTAGAACTTCAGGTGATCAGGCAGTCAACTTATGGCAAAGTGGCCCCTTAGTCTCCATGACTAATTTGTCTTCTACCTCCACACAGGATAGACTCATAATATAAATATGATACAGGGTTTGGGTAGAGTTTGGTGGTAGAGAATTTGCCTAGCATGTGCAAAGCCCTAGTGTCCACCCCCAGCAAAAAGACAAAAAAATCCAAAACAATCAACATCATGGTGACACACATCTTTAATCCCAGCACTGGGGAGGTAGAGGCAGAGGCAGGCAGATCTCTGTGAGTTCAAGGCCAACTTGATCTACAGAGTGAGTTCTAAGTCAGCCGGGGCTACATAGTGAGACCCTATCTCAATAACAAAAACAAAATACTGTAGAGTAGGGTCATCTTCCTTTTTTATCTTTCATCTTACCCATCCTCCATCCCCCAACTGTCTTTTTGGTGTTCTTGTTACTTAAAAGGATCATTTGACAACATGGAAACTTCCAAACGTCAGGTGAGTTGCTCCAGCACATCCTAATAACCATTACAGGAGGCCCATTTCATTCTGTGCTGGTCTCTTTCCATAGGCCCTCCTCAGGGTCCACCCAACCAGCATGTGTGGTCATGATGTCATATGCCTGTGATTTTAGGTTCAGAGAGGCTTTGTCACTCACCCCAAAGTCACACAGTTTGTTTTCTTAGTTTGTTTTATGCTTAAGGTAAAATTCATAACATAATATAAATTTCAGCAGTTAATAATTTTTAAAGAGTACAGTTCAGTGGTTTGTAGTGTGTCCATGCCATGTAGTGCACAGCTGCCACTCTGTCTAGCTCTAGAACAGTTTTTATCCCTTTAAAAGTAATCCCAGCCAGGTGGTGGTGGTGCACACCTTCAATCGCAGCACTCAAGAGGCAGAGGCAGGAGGATTTCTTGAGTTGGAAGCCAGCCTGGTCTACAGAGTGAGTTCCAGGACAGCCAAGGATACAGAGAAATCCTACTCAGAAAACTAAAAAATGAAAAAAGAAAAAATCTTTGTGAGCATAGCAACTTGAGCCTGAAATCACAAATATTCCAGAGGGTTAGGCAGATTCAAAGCTATCCTGGGCTTCAAGTGAGTTCAAGACCAGCCTGGGTAACTTAGTGAAACCCTGTCTCACAAAAAAGGGAAAAAGGTAAAAAGAGTGCTGAGGGTGTAGCTCAGTGATGAAGCACGTGTCCTGATAGGCGTTTGCCGTTCCTTTCCTCCCCGGCCTTGGCAGCTGCTGACCGGCCTTCTAGCTGTATGACTTGTGTGTTCTGGCTTCTCATGTAGGAAGGATCGATTGTACAATGTGAACAGTGTTTTCCGTGTCCATGGTACAGCACGTATCAGCTCTTCTGCTGACTCGCATCCATTGTGGATGACGCAGTCCCTTTATCCAACCCTCTGCTCTCAGATTATTGGGTGGTTGTCACTTTGATGCTTCTGCTGTGAACATTCAGGTGTGGGTCTCAGTTGAACCCCTTTTCCAGATCTGTGTTGTCTGTGGTGAACCCTCCAGAGACCCTGAAGTCACCTGGAGCTGACTCAAAGAGCTAGATTGAGCTGGGAGGTAGTAGCGCATGCCTTTAATCCCAGCACTCGGGAGGCAGAGAGAGGCAGGTGGATCTCTGAGTTCGAGGCCAGCCTGGTCTACAGAGTGAGTTTCAGGACAGTTAGGATTACACAGAGAAACCCTGTCTCGAAAAGCCAAAAAAGAAAAAAGGAACGGAACTGTTAAATCCTTAGCCCTGGACAGGAACCAAAGGGAGTTAGTTACTCGGGAGAGAAAACCAGAGAGGCCAGTGCCTTTGTGTCAAGATCCCTCAGCCTTCGATGTAAGGCCTAATGGTGAAGAAAAAAAAAAAAAAAAAAATGAAACAAGTTTTTATTATTAAAAAAAAAATTTTAAAAATCTACGGAGCCGGTGAGATGTCTCAGCAGGTAAACGTGCCTGTGGCTTGAGCCCAGCAACCTGAGTTTTCGAACCTCAGGCGTTAATGTAGATAAAGCACTCCACAAAGTTGTCCTCTGACCTTACACCATGGCTTGCATACTTACATATACACATCATGAACACATCTGTGTACCCGTATACAATAATATTTTTTAATTATATATACAAACTGTATATATAATTTCCCCCTGTACTCAGAGTCTATATCCACAAATTGGTTTTTATTCTTCCTGACCTAGGTGAGCATGGTGTGTCTTCCTAATTGGAGGGAAGAGAGAAACCATTCTCATTTCCTAGCAGGAAGACAAGCCATGGGTTAGCATATCCTCGTAAACCCCCAGTAAACTCGGTGCCGGGGCCCCTCACCAGTCTTCTCAGTTCTTTGCCCTTCTTTCGTCTCAATCCACGGGCTCTGTCCACACAGACCTCTGTTGCCTTCCGTGGTCACTTCCAGACCCCACACCCTCCCTGGGAAAACAGTGCTCACTGCTCAGTGGTTTCCTGTGGGCTGGAAGCCCATCCGGCCCCTAGCTGACCACTGAAAAGCCATGGAAGGTGGGGGTAGTGGGATGATGGTCCTTCTGCCTCTTAGCGTCAAGTTCTGACGGTGTGTGTGTGTGTGTGTGTGTGTGTGTGTGTGTGTGTGTGTGTGTTTGTGGAGGTCAGAAGACAGTTCATACAAGGATCAGCTTTCACTTTCCATCCTGAGCCCTAGTCCTAGGGATCAAACTCAGGTCTTCATGCTTAGCAGCAAGTGCCTTTACCCTCTGAGCCAGCTCATCAGCTCCAGACCTTAGTTTTAAACAGGTGAGACTGAGTTCTTCAATGGCCTTCATGTCAGCCCCTAACCCCTCCCCAGGAGAAGAGTGGGAAGCAGTCATGTGATCTCTGTCAGGAAAGGACCCCTGTCTGAATGGCGGTCCTTTCTTAGCCAGGGTCCCTCAGCCTAGAGTGAGTCTATCAATTGTAGCTTACCTGCACAGGGGCTCATCTCCTCATTACAGGTCTTTAAAATTAGAAATGCGGGCTGGAGAGATGGCTCAGTGGTTAAGAGCACTGACTGCTCTTCCAAAGGTTCTGAGTTCAGTTCCCAGCAACCACATGGAGGCTCACAAACATCTGTAATAATAAGATCTGGTTCCCTCTTCTGGACTGCAGGCATACATGTAGGCAGAACACTGTATACATAATCAATCATAAAAAATTAGAAATGCTTTATAATTTAGAAATGAGATCCAAAGAATAAAATAAAATCATTGTCCACCTAACTGGATGGAGGAAACCTCTAAAAGGCTTCTGTGTCTTCCTACAAATTGAGCTGGTATATTTTTGTGGAAATATTCTCTGTCTGTATTGACACACAGTCAGCCGATCCTCATTATTCGTTGATTCTGGTGCTTATGAATTTGTCTAACAACACCCCACCCCCACCCCTCCACCCCCAGTGCTGGGGAATCGCACACAAGGCCTTGTGTATGCTAGACGAACACTCTACTGCTGAGCTACACTCCCAGCCTTCATTAAAAAAAATAATAATAATAAGCAAAAATCAATGCTGTTGCCTCCACTCATGCCCATGGGCCGAGCAGGAGAAGCTGTTAACTGCCCTGTATGTGTATTCCCAGCTGAGATGGAAAGGGCCCGCGCTCTGCCTTTGTGTCATCTCTCCTGTGGTAAACAAGAATTCTTCTGGGTTCCCAGGTAGGGCTGGGTTTCCTCATGCTCGTGAGTTTTTATGGATGGCTCTGCTGTCTCAGTGCCCCCACACCTAGTCCTATCACCCTGTTTCCCATGCTCAGGAAAGCTGTGCTGTGCCTCTCCGGGAAGGTACATGTGTTTCCTTGTCAGGCGTTACTTGTGCTTTTTGCCTTGAGTTCAGTGTTAATGAGTCATCCATACAGCGTGTTCAGTGGAAACAATTCAAAGTTAGGAAAGCTATGTATTGACGGACCGATGAAATGTGGTTGTCAGAGGTTCATGGGGACCCCTCACCCCATGTCTTCCTCCTAAAGGCAGTGGCTCAGTGTCCAGGGTGACTTTATAGAATGTGACCATCACAAAGAACAAAACCCATCAGGATAAAGACACCTAACTGGGCCCTGAGAGACGGTGGCTCAGGGAGCAGGTGAAAGCACTTTGTAAAAAGCCCCATGACCTGAGTTTGGGTCCCAGGACCCACATAAGGGTGGAAGGGAAGAACTGATTTCACAAAGTTGCCTTCTGACCTCCACATGCGTGTGTGGTACATGTGCCCACACAATAATCAATTAATCAATCAATCAATCAATCAATCAGTCAATAAATAAATAAATGCATGTATGAATGCACAATAATGAATGAATGAATGAATGAATGAATGAATGAATGAATGAATGAATTGTATCTAAATGGGTTCTTACACAAAGCGCTTTCTTCAGTCTGTTGGGCATGGTCTTTGCCATTGGTTGTCTATGATCCCCCATTTTATCAGCAGCATTTATTTAATGATATCTGCATTGATGGAACTTCCAGTTGGCACCCACTTTTTCCCCTGCTCTTTATAGCCAGATGGCCACTGTCTTGTTCCCTGCATCACTGCATACTTACGTGAGTCTGTAAGAGGAAGTCCTGTCCCACAAATAGAATGTTTTGGCCATAGGGCAAGTGAGGGTACATGGTACAGTGTTTGCCTACCATGTGTGAGGCCCCAGGTTCAAACTCCAGCACTACCACACACACACACACACACACACACACACACACACACACACACACACAATGTATATGCATGTTTAAGATATTGGCAGGGGATAGTAGAGAGGTGGCCCAGTTGTTAAGACAACTTGCTGCTCTTGCAGAAGACCTGAGTTTGGTTCCCAGCGACGACCTGATCATAATTTCAATAACACTAGTTCTAGGGGACCTGATGCCTTATTCTGGCACTGCACACACATGGTATACTTACAGGCATGTAGGCAAACACTCATACCCATAAAATAAATCCTTAAAAAATATATTGGCAACTGGGCAGTGGTGGTGCACATCTTTAATCCCAGCACTTCGGAGGCAGAGGCAGGTGGATCTCTGAGTTCAAGGCCAGTTTGGTCTACAGAGTTCCAGGACAGCCAAAGCTACACAGAGAAACTCTGTCTCAAAAAAACTGAGTGTGTGTGTGTGTGTGTGTGTGTGTGTGTGTGTGTGTGTGTGTGTGTGTATGCGCGCGCAAGAGTTTGAACTGAACTAAGAGCTAGGTCTAGGGGATCCTTTTTTTTTTTTTTTTTGGTTTTTCAAGACAGGGTTTCTCTGTGTAGCTTTGCGCCTTTCCTGGATCTCGCTCTGTAGACCAGGCTGGCCTCGAACTCACAAAGGTCCGCCTGGCTCTGCCTCCTGAGGGTGATCCTTTTTTGATTGTTGTTTTGAGGAATTTTTTTTTCTATTGAATGGGCTAGCTTGGAAGTTGTTATTTAGTCCAGGCTGGCTTCAAACTCTCCATCTCCCTGCTTCATCCTCCCAATGTACCACTCCCCTCAATACATTCTCCACCTAAGCAATACATTGTCAAACCTGAGTGGTGTGTCTGCCTATCCCTGGCTCTCACCGGGGTGCCCTGGTAGCTGGCCCTCTTCGGTGCGTTTCCATTTTGCACATGTTCCTGGCTCTGTCTGTGATGTTCAGAGAAGGAAGAGAACGATACTAGTTACTTTTAAGGCTCCTTAAAGCAGAAATCAATAGTCGTGTCTCTTCAGGCAGAAACCAGTGAAGGCTGATGCCTGCCAGGCTCCTGCTTAAGGGTCTCAGGAGATTACAGGAAAAGCCTGGCTTTCTCCCAGGAAATCACCTTCACACAACCCCAGCATCCCTCTCACAGCATCTCCCCCCCTGCTTTGATCACTCTGCCGGGCTGCCGCTGCCGCTCTGGCAACAGAGCGGGAGGGGGCCGCCCTTTGGAGATCTTGCTGGAGATTTCAGAAACTTGAAAGCAGTCTTAATCCCTTGTGGTGGGCAGGGAAGAACTAAGCCTGAGGAGACTGAGCACAACAGCTCTCCGCCCCCCCCCCCTCAGCTAAGAATCTTGAGATGCCTCCAAGGCTCTCACTGATGCGGGCATTAAAAGCAAAGGGGTGATCTTTTTCCAGGTGATCTTTTTCAAGGGTTCTGGCAAGATGTCAGAGTTCTTACTAGAGTCAAACCCAAGTCCGAAAGGAAACAGACCCTGAAAATACAGGAAACGACTTACTATTTCCTCATAATTCTTGGAAAAGCAACCAGAAGGAACACCCCCTCTCCTTTGTCCTGCCACGGGGATCGTTTGCGAAAGGTTCAGCACTTTAGGGATTGGGTCACAAGGGGGTCTTCTCTCTCTCCCTTCACCGGTGTCACCCAAGGGCTGCTACAGCATCTGCAGCTCCTCTTCTCAGCGGTGACATTCGGGTGGTGGCCACACAGCCTGGAAGGGGTGGCCTCTCTGCTGAGAGCTGGGCAGAGCAGATCCCGGCACCAGCTTAAAAATGATAGCCCAGTAGGCAGGGGACATGGTGATTTTTCTATTTCCTGTTCCCATCTCTGCCGGCTGGCAGGCCTGGAGCTATTTCAGGGGAGGGATTTTGTGTGAGAGCTGCCTGTCAGACAGTTGACTGGGCCTGAAGCTCTTAAAGTGTACAAAATGCCTTAACAGGTTAAGAGCCCAGACTTGTTTGTCTGGGAACTGGGGTTCTGAGTATCTGTAGCTCCTGCCGCCCCCCCCCCAGGAGTTTTAGATTTCAACTGATTGAATATGCAGTGTTCAGTAGCTCCCACCGCACACATGTGTTACCCCACACACACACACTCCATTCTATTAGGAATGATGTGGACTCTAGAGAAGTGATACTGAATGGAAGTGATGTTCACAGCATCCCTGGATAAAGACTAGTCACCCTGAACCTGTGTACCTGTTTGATAGGGAGTGGTCCATAAAACAAACTAAGTCCCTATCTTCAAGTTGGTCATCGTCTGAAAAACTCTCCTAAAGATGCAGGCTTAGGCCTGAAATACCAACAGAGCTTGGGACACGTGCTAAGAGCAAGCCCTTCTAAGAGAACAATGTGCCCTTGCTGTTAAGGGAATAAGCAGTGTGCATTGTGAGCAGGGAGAATACAGAACACTGGAGTCAGGGGCCCCCTCTCTGCGCTATGCTACCTGAGGGCTGGTAGGAGCTAGGCTCAGCTACAGAGTCCCTCTGTGGTGAATATTTGTATCTTTTAAAATGTTTTTTTGGATTTCATTATTTTATGTGTATGGGGTTGTTTTTTTTTTTTTTTTTCTTTTTTACCTGCATGAATATCTGTGTACCATGTGTGGCTGGCTGTGTGCATGGAGGCTAAAAGAGAGCATCAGGGGGCTGGAGAGATGACTCAGTGGTTAAAAGCACTTGTTCTTAGAGAGGACCCAGGTTTGACTCCCAGCACCCACAGGGTGTCTCACAGCCATCTATAACTCTAGTTCCAGGGGATCTGACACCATCTTCTGACCTCCTTAGGCACCAGGCACACACATGGTACACATACATACATACATACATACATACATACATACATATAGACAAAACACTCATAAAATAAATAAATAAATCTTAAAAAAATATTAAGAACTAGAGTTGCAGGTAGCTGTAAGCCACCAACCATGTCAGTGCTGGGAATTGAACCCAGGTCCTCTGTAGAGGCAGCCAGTGCTCTTAGCCCCAAATATTGGCATCTTGACCACATTGTGCACCTTATTAATGCCAAGACTATCTTACGCCCATTCTCCTGTTGTTTTATTTTGATGGCTTGGGATAGAACCCAGGACGTCCAGATGCTGCATATTCAATGTATCGCTAAACCACTCCCTCCCCTATACCCCATTTTCCTATTTCCTGCTGACATCCTGAAAGACTAGCCCAGAAGGCCTTGTTTATTATACCCTGTGCTCTCCAGGAAAACCATGTTGGGGGTTTTCTAGATCCGAGCCCTGACATGGCTTTCTGGGATGCTCAAGTAAAGGTTTCATTAGCCTCAGGGGTGAGCCTTGGTCACGTAAGCTTCCCTTTCGTCAGACCCTTCCCATCACCACCTAGCTAATATGGTTGGTTGTTTTGGCCAGTATTAAAAAGCATTTCATGAAGCCGGGCAGTGGTGGCACATGCCTTTAATCCCAGCACTCCAGAGGCAGAGCCAGGCGGATCTCTGTGAGTTCGAGGCCAGCCTGGTCTACAGAGCGAGATCCAGGACAGGCACCAAAGCTACACAGAGAAACCCTGTCTCAGAAAACCAAAAAAAAAAATTCATACTCAGGGGAAATGTGCTGGCCTGGTAGTGAGATGAGAACTCATTGCTCTGTGTTTGTTCTATCAGCATAGAGTTTTAAGATTGACTTTGGGGAGCGTGCGCTGCCTTTCCCCTTTCACGTCTTAATTTTAATTACAAGCATTTTGATGTCTAGACAGGAAAAGTCTCCTCTTTGTCACCAGCACGATGGGGTTTCTGGGACTCTGCTAGGAAAATCTGACGTCTCCTGACTTGTGGGCACTTGTGAAAGCAGGTTCATGCCAGGATATTCCTGGCCTCAGCAGTCTCACATTCTGGAACCTTCTCTGGCAGTTTTATTCTGCCACTTCTGGAGTCTAGCTTCCCTTCAGGCGTGCCTTGCCTTCTGAGGAGTTAAAGATGTTTTGCCTCTGTGGGAGAGTGGTCTTTTGTTTCTTGTGGAAATTTAGAAGACAAGAAAAAAAAAATGGAAGTGTCTTATTGCTTCACTATATTGTCCTCATCATCAGAATGTGTAGGTGGTGGGTTAACCTTCTGTGAGAGATGGAATTGCTAATGTTTATTTTGTTTATGTGCTATGTGAAGTTTTTTTCTTTTTTTATACATTTTGACTCATTTAATTCCCAAAACAAACCCTGAGGAGGTAAGTGTTATATTCCCTACGTAACAGAGGTGGAAACCAAGGCTCAAGGACTAGATAACTTGTATAAAAAAGACACACCTAGGTTAGTTGGAAGGGGGACCAGGTAAATGTCTTGGAACGGCTTGGTGGGGCTTGGCCCACAGCAGCAGCCTTTGTTTTCAACCCGATGGATGACATCTGTGCTTGGCAGTACCAAGAATACCCAGGTCAGCAGACAGGTTGTGCAAGCTCCCAAGTCCTCTGCTTTCTAAGCCACAGACCCACACTGACTGCATCGGCCCTCAGGACTATCCCCGTGTCTGGAAGTGGCTCCCCTCCTAACCTCCAGCAGTGGACGGCTTGCCCCTCCTGTTCCTTCTTTCTGCTCCCAGCAGATGTTGGAACGAAGGATCCAGGACGTCTGGTGTCTGCACCTTTGGCCCGCCGCTAGAAAGCCTTGCTGTTGTTAGTAGACGCCCCATAGACACAGTCCAGAGGCAGTGCCCGCAAGTGGGAATGGACAGTAACTACTCAGCAGCTACTAAAGGAGCGTCATTCACGCTGGGACTCGGTTCTTCCACACAAAGCACTTACCCAAAACCCTGTGCCAGCTGTGCACATGACAAATGGGCTCCTGTCCTAAAATCCTCGATTTCAGTCAGTGGAATTATTTGGGTCACTTATAAAGTAGGACACAATGGAACCAGGGATTGGCTGAAGCTGCCCGGTGAAGTCATCGCTCCTATTTCTGCATCCTGAGGCAGCGACGTCCCTGCAGTGAGAAGGGAAGCCTGTGTGTGACCCAGCTGGCTAGATGCCACCACAAACCCTGAGAGGCATTTCCACAATTTCCTCTTGAAGAAAACAGCCAGTCACAGCCTCACCTTAGGCTCTTCCCCCGAACGGGACTGAGGAATTGATTCAGGCCATCGGAAATGTGCTCCTTCTCATTCCTCCACCCATCCGTCCGTCCGTAGGTCCATTCATGCATTATTTATCCAGCCTGCTGTATGCACTCACTGGAGACAGCCGTGGACAGAGTGGCTTTGCTTGTAAGAGAGATGGGGGAAGGAAGGGAGTTTTCTCTTTGTTCCTAAGGGAGGAGGCAGCCCAGCCAGACGGGTCCCAAGGCCACCTTCCTGCCAGATATGCCCAAGGCTCCAAAGCCCAAGGTCGGCTGGTAATGAAAGTTGGTTCCTCCAGGACATCCCTAACCTCAACATCTTTACAGAAGCCAGAGATATTGTACCCAGCTGCAGCAGGACCATAGGAACATTGGGGTTGGGTGCTGCCTGGTCCCCAAGCCCTGTGGCTATCACAGCTCTCTTTCTTTCCCAGAGATCACCAAATACTGATGTGAAGGGGTTCTTCTCTCTCTTTGTCCCTGGCTTTCTTTGTCCCTTTTATCAAGGTCCATCCAGAAACCTAACTGCCATTGTATCTGTAACTGAGGATGGGCCTAGTTCTGGATATAGTAAGATCTAGAAAAATGCCGTTCTAAGTGCACTAACCCAGCGTGCCTCCCTGACTCACTCTGTTATTCCCATGCCACAGAGCAGAAAGCATAGACCCAAGGGGTTGATACTCAACCCAGAGTACGTATGCCAGAAAGTGACCTGGCTGAGCCTCTGACACCTTATGGGTGTCATCGGTGCGTTTTGACCTCTGTGCTATGCATGCCACGTGGTTACGGATCTCTTCTGAGGACGATGCCATATTGTTCCGCCTGTGTCCTAGTTCCTGGAAGACGCTGGCTGTGCCTCCCTTGGGGAAGAGTAGGAAGCATCTTTCCTAACTGCCTCAGTAGCTACAAAAAGCCAAAAAGGTTGGGGTTGGTTGTGTGTGTTTTTCAGGTGGGCTGAAGGGTTTTTTCACTACAGAAAGTATCTTGGTAGTGAGTCCCCCTTTTGACTTCAGTTCTGTTGTGCATAGAATAAGCTAAAACCTGTTGACCCTAGAGGTCTTCCCCAGAAAAGCTTTGGAATTCAGTTGCTCATTAGCATAAAGGAAATGGGAGGTGAAAATATTGTGGAGCACAGAGTGGCTAGACAGGAAGAGGCAGCAGCTGGCCTCACACCCACGCCTGTGGGAAGCCTGCACCCACAGGGTTATTCCTGGAAACTGGGCTGCCTTGGGACCGTGTATATGAGGTCCATGCTTGTGGTATAGAAAATTCTAGACTTTGGAACCATTTATGAAAGAAAACCAGAGCTATCTGTTGAGTATTATCCTTAGGCCAGAAGCTATGCTCTGGTGTTTTTCATGGAGGATGTGTGCCCTGGCCTCATGGAGCAAGCAGCCAGACTTAATCCTGCTTGGATGCAGGGGTGGGGGTGGGGGATGGGGAAGCATGTTTGCCGCTGAGAACCAGGTGTCCTCCACCTCCCATAGCTCCCAGCTTGGTGGGCAGACTCTCGTCTCTTGCTCTAACCAGCTGGGAGAAATTCCATCCCTGAGGAGACATGGATCTGGGGAGAGAGTCGAACCCAGCACTACCCTCTGTCTCACTTCTCCCTTCTGGGCCTGGTAATTACCAACTGGCTGAGTGTAAGGTGCCATACCTGAGGAAGGAGGCTGGGAGTGTAGCGTCCACTCTCCTCACCAGCACCACTGTGCAGCAGGATGAGCCGAAGGTGCCTGTTGTTGGGATGATTTCTACACCCTTTTCAGAACCTGTAGGAAAGTATCTTCTGACATTAACCATCACACTCACAGTTCACCTGTGCCTAACTGACAGGTCTCTCAAAGTTGCCCGTTTGATGAAAAAAAAAAAAATCATATCATATTCTGTAACTAATACAGCAGCAGCTGCTACCACTGCTGGGCACTTCCCATGTGCCAGGGTTCCTTTGTTATGTTCCCTGGGATGTCCCTTGAGCCCACTCCCCTGCCCTGTGAGGCATCAGCTCAACTGCTCAAATTCACACAGTGATAACTGGAGCGGGGCTAGGTAACGTGAGACTGGAGGGAGAGTATCTTCCAGGATCTTCTCTCTGGTCACTGGTTCCACTGCCCTAAAGAGCTGGCTGAGTTGTTCCCCGGATGGTAACCACGTCTCTCCTCTGAGGAGGGTAGAATCTGAGAAGAAGAAAAAAAAATTGATACCTCAAAGATTTCTTGAGAGCCTGCTCTGCTTAGGCTGCCACTGCTGGGACCCTGGCCTCACCTTCCTGGCAAGGGTTACAACCTGACCATGGGCTTTCTAACCCAGGACCTCTGCAAAAGCAACAAGTGCTCTTTCCATGGGAGGCCCGGGAGGCCCCTGCCTCTGCTGCTTGGTATTTCCCACATTTACCTGGAAAGATGTCAGGATACCCACGGGCATGAGGCCAAGCCAGGATGATAGTGGAGCAGTTTTTTGTCCCTCTGACCCAGCTCCCCTCTCGCCCTCATCAACACCGTGCTGGGCGGGAGGCAACCAGCTGCTACCGTACCAGTTGCCACAGAGTGCCAACTCCTGATCCAGTTGTGGTTCTTGTTCTCAGAGGAGCGGAGGGAGAGCTGTTTTTCAGAGAGAAAAGCATCCCTGATGACAGGTGGGTCTGTTTTCAGAATCGCTGCCTTTAGAAGGAAGGACTGCCAGCCGTTGCTGTTCTAAAACCCAGTTCTTTTGAGCCAAGAAACGTTGGCCTCTGAGCCTCGGCTTAGAACCTGGATGGGCAGCAGGTATCTCGAGTGAGTCCGGTATCCTGCCAACCACAAAACAATGCTGGAGCTTAACTGGGTGCAGCCTGAACAGTTGAGAAAGGACTGTGCCGGAACCTGGGCAGCAGAGATAGGCCAATTACTGACGTTTCTTAGAACCTCGTTCTAAGTCTGTGTTTTTGTTTAATAATTTTTTTTTAGCAGGGCTGGAAAGATGGCTCCTTTTGCACACGACCTGGGTTTGTTTCCTAGCACCTGCGGGGTGACTCACAACCACCCATGACTCTTATTCCAAGGGATCCAATGCCCACTCCTGACCTCTGAGGACACCAGGCACACATGTGGTACACATATATACCTGCAGGCAAAACATTCATATGTGCAAAATAAAATTAAACTTACAAATTTTTTTCTTTCAGAGGCAATATAGATAGATAAATACCATGACTATAGAAGCTGAGTAATGTGTTCACAGTGGTTATTACAACACATTCTCTTCTTCTTCCTGTTTTTGCTTTTTTTTTTTTTTAACTTTTGTTCCTATAGCATAAATTTTCCAGAGTAGAGAGGTGAGTTATTTTTTGAACAGAGTTAACAATGTTGCTTCACTTGGCTCTGATCGAGGCTTCATTGTGGCTCAGTTGCGGGGACAAGTAAGTAGCAACAGACTAGCCAGTCGTTCGAGAAGCCCCAGTCATAGAGACAGTAAGAATGGCAGTTGGCAGGACTGAAGTGGGCAGAAATCAGGAGCTAGTGTTTCATGAGGGCAGAGTTTCAGGTTTGCAAGGTGCTGGGTTCTGGACAAGTGTGGTGGTGATTACGTGGCTGTCGAGTATGTAATATCACTGAACTGTACATTTTAAAATGGTCAGTTTCCTGTAATGTGGTTTTTAGTTTGTAACCACAGTCTTATTTTTTTCCCCCCCCAAAAGGAAAAGCTGGGGCTGAGGGGCTGACTCGGTGAGTACAGTGCTTTCAGATTGTTTTACTCCACACTGTATGGAGTAAAAGCGAGGCTCTGGAGCATGTGTCTGTGATCCCAGAGTTATGAGGATGGGAGGTAGAGACGGGGTCCTTGGAGCCTGCTGGCCAGCCACTCAGGCCTAGTGTTCAAGTTCCAGGTTCAGTGAGAAACCCTGACTCAAAAAACAAATAATGTGGGGAGTGGTAGAAGGAGACACCTGATGTCTCCTGAGCCTCTACACCCGTGTGTGTAAGCAGTCTTTTTGTGTCCAGACAGCCAGCTCTGAAATACGACATGGAGACTTATTATTAATTATGAAAGCTCGCCCTTAGCTTAGGCTTGTCCCACTAGCCCTTATAACTTAAATTAACCTATTTATATTAATCTGTGTTCTATCATGTGGCTTTTACCTCTCTCCCATTCTATGTGTACAACTCATTCCACGTCTTCATGGCTCTCTGCCTCCCCCACCCTCCACCTAGATTCCTCCTCCTCTTCCTCTCTCTCACCAGAAATCTCACCGATACCTCCTGCCTAGCTATTGGCTGTTCAGCTTTTTATTACACCAATCATAGCAATACACCTTTACTCAGTGTTCAAATGTGTGCACACATGTTGTTCAAATATCCCACAACACATGTGCACACATTTGAACACACACACACTCACATTAGAAAGGAGGAAGAATGTGAGAGGAAGAGAGATTTCCCCCACCCCCAACCCGTAAGCACAGGATTCAGAGGCTGATGCCTGAGAACTGCTAAGAGCTCAAGGCTTGGGCTATGTAGTAAGATCCTGTCTCACACCAGTCCCCACACCACCACCAGGGGAGGAGGCAGGGAAGGAAAGCCAAGCTAGCCTGAAGCAGGGTCAATAATGTCTTACCACTGTGGCCTAATGTTCAGAGTCTAGGCCAATGGAGCTGGAAAGATGGCTCCATACTTAAGAGCACTTGTTACTCTTGCAGAGGACCTGGGTTTAGTTCCCAGCACCCACACAGTGGTTCATAATAATCTATAATTCCATTTTCAGAGGATCCAGGGCTCTCTTCTGACCTATAAGGGCACCAGGCATGCTTGTGATGCACATACATACATGCAGACAAAACATTCGTACATACAAGATAAATGTCTTTAAAATGAGCCTAAGCCAACCCAAGCATGGGGGCTCACATTGGTAATCCCAACACTTGGGAGGCTGAGGCAGGAGAATTGCATGAATTTGAGGCCTGAGATATATAGTGAGTTTCAGATTAGACTAGTTTAAGAGACCCTATCTTAGAAAAAGTAAATGCTTTGGGGGGTGGGGTGTTTAGACCAATGGACTGGAATTCTGGTCACTAGCTGGCTGTTTAGTCCACCAGTGTGACCTGCCATGAATACCCCAGCTCTTTGTACACCAACCTTGGGGTTGCCACTCAGTTAGCCAGGTGTGAAAATGGACATATGCGGTACTTTGCTTACATACCTGACCTTTGGGAGCCACAGTGAGTTCCTTTATAAGTCCATGGTTGTTTTTAATCTTGGAACAGTGTCAAGAGGACTCTTGCTATTAAAATTGAGACAAAGAAAAAAATTAAAAGAAAAAGATGTATATGCACTGACAACATATATAAAATAGCCTTTTCTGCTCTGGTGTAACAATGTATCCAGGAAAGCTTCACCCATGGATGACAAGCCAGTGAGACAAAGTTGTGGAGAAAACAGGACATTTTGTCTCAAGGTATCGCCTTGGCTTCACAGGCTACTTGTGAATCTCACGGGCAAAGGGGGAACTCTTTAGAACAGAGAGAACCCGTGTCCCCACCTTAGCCGAGCAATACAAGCTGGCTTTCTGTTGCTGGGATACACCCGACTAGATCTGTAAATCCCAGTATGACTCAGCAAGGAGGATCGGGCACCTCTATGCTTCCCTGCACACTGTTCAAAATGTGTCTATCCACAAGGAAACAATCCAGCCAATCAAGAATGGGGAGCACTTTAAAATATAGCTGGACTTCATGTTCTCAAAACACTAAGATTTAAGACTGAAAGATTTTAGACTCTTGGTGTGAACCTAATTTGGCTCTGGGATCCAAAACAAAGGCGGATAGTAAATATGTTTTCAGAACGCCTGGAGCAAATCAAATGTGGACTGAACATTAAAATGTTATTGCATGCAGGTTTGTAACCCAACCCCCTCCCCACCCCTCACCCCCCCAACCCCCCGCACTCAGTGCTTGAGAGGTAGAGGCAAGAGGACCAGAGTTCAAGGACAGCCTCAACAACATAGTGAATTTGAGGCTATCCTGGGCTACATGAGACCCTGTCTCAAAAACAAAGGGGAAGTTATTGCATTAGTGGTGGTGTATTAGTGTTATTAATGTCTTGGCATTTGTATGAAAATGTCTTCAGGAGGAGATGCTTGGGTGCTGGGGCTAGTGGCATATCCCATCTATAACCTGCAATGCCTGTATTTTCTATACAACACACAGAAACAGAGTTAAGTATGGACCAACTGTCTGCAGCTGGGTGAAGGGTTAGATGTGGTCCTCATTCTCTCATTTCTATGGAGTAAAAGGCTTTGAAAATCAAAAGTGGCCGGGCGGTGGTGGCGCACGCCTTTAATCCCAGCACTCGGGAGGCAGAGCCAGGCGGATCTCTGTGAGTTCGAGGCCAGCCTGGACTACCAAGTGAGTGCCAGGAAAAGGCGCAAAGCTACACAGAGAAACCCTGTCTCGAAAAACCAAAAACCAAAAAAAAAAAAAAAAAAAAAAAAAAAAAAAAAAAAAAAGAAAATCAAAAGTGTACCAAGGAAGTTGAGGAGAGCCTGGCCTTTATCTTACTCCTACTTGGGTCCCAGCATCTCTCCGGGAGTAGCCCTGAAGACTTATAAGCAACTGTTTTCTGTGCATTTTGCTCATAAGGAGAAAGCAGCTAAGTGCAATGGTGCTTGGTGGTGGCAGCACCCGGGACAAAGGGCTAGGCCACTTAAGGCTGTGGGAGGAGGGGAGGAAATGTCTGCTGGGCACGTGCACTGCTAGGCAACTCAGAGCCATTCCTGACTGCTAAGTGTATGTATGTTGGATAACAATGTGTATATTGAAGTCATTGTGGCCAGGGAAAAGGAGCAGGGATTCTGAAGCCACTTCTGGGGATAAAGACCAAATCTCCCATCTTTTTTTTTTTTTTTTTTTTTGAGCCGTGGGGATGCTTGGGGTTCCTTTGAGGACTCAGCATGGTGAGGCACGGTGCATTCTGTGTACTGGGCGCTGGTGAAGCACTTTCCATTCTGCAAGATCATTCTCTTTCCACGTGGGGTATATTCCTAGTCATAAACAAAAGAACAGCCTGGAGGGTTTCATGCCTTTAGCGCCAGAGCAAACTCATTGAGGATGCAGGCCCAGCCCTGCCTGGCTGTCGCCTGCAGTGTGGAGAGTCCCCAAGAGGCCTCCCCACTTGTGTGGGGAGTAGAGGGAGCCCGGGAAGTGAGATCCCTTCTCCCTAAGCCATGACCCCTCCTTTGGGGGTTAATCCTCTGAGGCCTGGTAGCAAGGCTCTGAAAGGTTTGAAAAGCAGGGAGGGGCAGAGGAAACTAATCTGATTGAAGACATCAGCTGGTGCCTCCAGATAGATGGCTGGCTGCCAGCAGTGCTGCTCCAGGGTCTCGGGGCCACCCTGAGCACAGTGTACCATCCTGCCTGGGCTGAATACCATGCCATTTTATGCCTCCCCACCGCCCCCCCCAAAAAAAAAACCTCATGGGGACGAGGGTGTGACTCAGTGGTAGAGCACTTCCCTTGTATGTGGGAGGGTGCGAACTCAATGATTAGCACCAAATTGGGTGTGGGGGGTCATATCTGTTAGTATATGTTGCCAAGATTAGCTCAGTTCTGTATAAGGTTCAGGGAAAGCTGGGCAATTGGGGGGGGGGGGAGCATGTAGCTGCTTTTTTTTTTTTTTTTTTAAGATTTATTTATTTATTATGTACACAGAAGAGGGCACCAGATCTCATTACAGATGGTTGTGAGCCACCATGTGATTGCTGGGAATTGAACTCAGGACCTCTGGAAGAACAGTCAGTGCTCTTAACCTTTGAGCCATTCTCTCCAGCCCCCTATAGCTGCTTTTAAATGATTATTAAAATATATGATCTTGCCTGTTGCACTGTTGTAGTTACTGAATAGACTTGTCTTGAAAAGGGGTCGGGGCTGGAAAGATGGTTCACTGGTTAAGAGCATGTGATGTTCTTGCAGAGGACTGGTTCCCAGAACCCACAACCGTCTTTAACTGCAGCTCCAGGGGATCTGACCTTTGGATCCTGACAGCACCTGTAGTCATGTTCACATATCCACACTTAGACAGAGCCAGCCAGCCAGACCGACACACACACACACACACACACACACACACACACACACACAATTAAAATTACTAAAAAGCAGAGTATGATTGTGTACACCTTTAATCCCAGCACTCAGGAGGCAGAGGCAGGTGGATCTCTGTGAGTTCGAGGCCAGCCACAGCTATATAATAAGATCCTATCTCAACAAAACAAATAAAAAACGAAAAGACTAATAATATTCTTAAAAAGAAAAATTTTAAACTTAAAAAGTTAAATAAATATATGGTCATTGGAGAAAACCATAGGGAATATTAAACTCCCCAGAGAAAGTACAAACAGTATTTGATTCCAGTGATCAGAGAGAACCACCCATCCATTCATTTGTCTACCTACAGGAGGGCTTAGAATCTGGTGGTAGTGATTCATGTTAACATGGCCTTTCAGCTAAGCTTTGAAAGACACAGGATGAGAGAGAATTAAAGAGCACTCCACAGGGGAGGGTCGTTGGTCCACGGACTGCATCCTGCTGATGAGGAGGAAGGCCTGGATATGAGGCTGCAGACACCAGTAGGTCCCAGATCGCAGCTGTAGAAGAAGCTCCTCCCACTTGGACAGTTTGCCCTTGCCCTTACCTCTGCCAGCTCTCCGTGGGGGTGCATGCTCCACAGGCAGCACCATTGCAGCCACACACTGCACTCTAGGAGGAGATTGCCCTTGACCAGAGTAGTCTCTGCTTCCTCCCTGTGGTATATCCACTTCCCCGCTCTGCTTCTGAATTCACGTCCATCCATCTTTCCCCTCTTTGAGGGTTGTTGCTGGCTCCCTAATGAGACAGATCCTGGGCTGCCCAGAGTTTCATTTCGCTTTGCAGTGGCATCCTTGCATTTGGAATGGGTGTGTCTGCAGAGCAGCCTCGGGTGGGTGGGTACTTCTTACCTTTCTGGGGAGATGGAAAAGCTGGTGACAAATTGGGTCAGGGAGTCAATTGCCACAGCCACGAGCAGGTACACAAAGGTACTTGTGCCCTTCCCAACACATTTGCTCAGCAGCTCCTCCGCACCCTGTAAGGCTATTCAGAGATCACAGGTGACCAGGCCAAGGCTGACTCTCAAGGGACTCAGTTGGGGAAGGCTTACTGGAGGCAGTAACTTGGAAGGAAGGTGAAGGACACCAAGCTTGGCTGAGCGAAGAGAGGGGATGAAGACGGGTATTTCAGGCTATAGAGCTGTGCAGACAAGGCCAGGAGACACAGTGCTTTTGAAGAACTGCCAGTGGTGGGGTCCACTGCCAGATGTGGAGTGGTACCCCCAGAAAGGAGTGCTGAGTCTGGAGGTTTCCAGCCTGCAGAGCCTCACAAAGTGGGCCTGCCATGTCTCCCAGGAGCTTCTGGTCTTAACCCTCAGTGCAGGAGAAGCCCCTCTGTTTCTGGCTATTGAGTTATAACCCAAGGCCTAAAGCCTGCACTTTTAACCATCTCTCAGAACCCCCTGGTATATAGTCAGGCTCCCGTTGTCCACAGCAGCACCTCCCAATGATTCCTTTGGGGCTTTCTTCCTTTCCCTCTTTCCTACCCCAATTTGCTGCTCTTTTCTGAACTCATCTTCCAAGCAAGCTGTGTCCTAGGCAACCCAAACTAAAACTACATATGGTCAGAATATGAGTCCCATAGAGGACAGTGGAGAGAGGCGGACAGGCTCTTCTGCACATAGAAGGATGGGGTCAGACTTGAGGCCGTTATGACTCTGCCTGAATTGGTGAGGGCCGGACAGGGAATGTGGGACCCTCGCCCCTAGAACCTCAATGCTGCCCGTGGCTGCTCTCCAGCACCTTCGAGGTTCTTGGCACCTATCTGAGCATTAGTGTGCATTTTCTCGTGGGCTCAAACAAAAGCCTTACTGGGGACACAGAGAGACTGAGACACCTCATCCTGATCACACAGCAGGAAGTGATGGCGTGGAGATTCGCGATCCAATTGTGTCCTTTTGTTCCTAGGCAGTTCCTCCTGCCTGTTGCTTTCTGTCACTTTTGCCAATGCCATCCAGATATCCCAGGGGAGAAATTACTATCCCGGTTCAGTTTCCTCTAGTAAATTCTGCTTCTGCCTCACTGTAGGTAAGTTTGAGGACAGAGAAGACCGTGTGCCCAAATTGGAGCAGATAAACAGTACGAGGATCCTGAGCAGCCAAAACTTTTCCCTCACCAAGAAGGAGCTGCTGGCCACAGAACTTCTGCTCCTGGAGGCTTTCAGCTGGGACCTCTGCCTGCCCACACCTGCCCACTTTCTGGACTACTACCTCTTGGCCTCCATCAGCCAGAAGGACCACCACTGCCACACCTGGCCCACCACCTGCCTCCGAAAGACCAAAGAGTGCCTGAAGGAGTATGCCCACTACTTCCTGGAAGTTACCCTGCAAGGTGAGGGCACAGAGGCAGTGGGGGGAGGGGGAGCCCAGGGGCTGGGATGCAGTGGCTCAAGAGGGGTGTCAATCAGAGAGGGTCTTCTTTCATGCCCGGAGTCCCCACACCCATATCACTCCCCCTTTGCAAAGAAATGCAAGGATATACCCAGAGTTGCAGAATAATACATACATAAAACAGCAGCTTACACAAAAGCCACTGGTACCCAGAGACTAGCAGCTCATCTGGGAAGTTTTCACAAGTGGCTCGTTCCCAAAGAGCTGCCACCACAGATTAAATAGGGTTTGGGGAGAGGTGACAGTGTTCTTCTCATCTGTGTTAGCAGTAAGTTGGCTTCTTTGGGGGCTGAGAAGACAGCTCAGGTGATAATGTGCTTGCTGTGAAAGCATGCGGAGTTCTGAGTTCAACATGCAGAACCCACATAGAAAGCCAGACATTACACCTGTAATCCCAGAGCCAGGGAGGCAGAGACAGGAGAATCCCGGGTGCTTGCTGGGTAGCCGCCAGGAGTATAATCAGTGAACATCAGGTCCCAGTATGAAACTCTCTCTCCAAGAGCAACGTAGAGGGCTCTCAAGGAACAGCACCCAAGGTTGACCTCTGGCATCCACATGCACACTTGCCAATATGTACACCCGGGAGCAGGGGGTGCTGGGGCTGGAGAGATGGCTCCCAGGTTAAGAGCACTGACTGCTCTCCCAGAGGTCCTGAGTTTCATTCCCAGCAACCACGTGGTGACTCACAGCCATCTATAATGAGATCTGGTGCCCTCTTCTGGCATGTAGGCATACACGCAGGCAGCATATTGTGTGCATAATAAAAAAAAATCTTTAAAAAAAAAGTGCACCCACACACATGAAAACACACAAGTTACCCTGTTTGGAGAAAAACAACAATCTCTCTCATACACACACACACAGAAGCCAAAAGAGGGCAATAGGGCAACCCATTCCATTGAGGCAGGGTCTCTCCTTGAACCTGGTGCTTGCTCTCAGCTAGGCTGGAAACCAGCCAACCACAGTGTTCTTCCTGTCTCTGCCCTCATCAGAAATGGGGTTGCAGGCAATGGCAGGATGCCCAACTTGTTTTGTGGGGTTAGGATCCTTCTCCATGAGTGAAGAGTAAGCCCTCTTTAAAGGTGAGCCATTTCTGCAGCCCTCCAAACCAGACTTTTAAATCTAGATGTTAGGTGAGATGCTGGTCAGAGACGCTATTGATGCACCTGCTCAGTGACACACCCCAAGACAAAAGAGCCCAGAGCAGGGATAGCGATGATTTTTCATTATCCAGCATTGGTTGAGCACTTACTGTGTGCCTTCCTGCAGACCTTTGTGTCCATGAACTCATTTGAACTTCACAGTGACCCTGTGCTGGCTAGTTTTATGTCAGTTTTATGTCAGCTTGACACAAGCTAAAGTCAACCCGAGAGGAGGAAGCCTTAACTGAGAAAATGTCTCCGTAAGATGGGGCTGTAGGCAAGTCTGTAGGGCATTTTCTTTATTAGTGATCAATGGGGGAGGGCCAAGCCCATTGTGGGTGGTGCCATCCCTGAGCTGGTGGTCCCGGGTTAACAGCAAGGTGAACAAGCCAGGAGAAGCAAACCAGAATGTAACCCCTCCATGCCCTCTGCATCAGCTCCTGCCTCCAGGTTCCTGCCCTGTTTGAGTTCCTGTCTTGGCTTCCGTCAGTGGACTCTATATAAGTCAAATAAACCCTTTCACCCCCAAGTTGCTTTGGTCATGGTGCTTCATCACAAAAATAGTAACCCTAATAAGACAGACCCTTTTCAAAGTAGTTTCAGTCATTCCCATTTTATAAATGAGGAAATGTATACTCAAGAAGTGAAATCACTTCCCCAAGGCCACTGACAGCATTTGAAGCTGGAAGTCTGACTCTATGACTCTACTTCTAATTATACCACTCTAACTAATTGATACTTTCAAAGGCAAAACTTCTAGTAATTGAAAGTTATGAGCAATTGATAACAGATAATAATGCACTGGACCCTGAGTATCATCATTGAAAAGTATAGGAATGCTCATTGTATCCATTCACCATAGCTTCAGATGTCTTAATGGAACATAAAATTTCTTGGGTTGGTGAGATTGCTCAGTGGAAAGATGGGGCTGTTTGATCCCTGACTCACACTTGGTGCAAGGAAAGAATTGACTCCCTCTGACCTCCACATGTATGAATATCGGACACTTCATATGCCTACACAGTAACATAAATAAATGTGATTTAATCTTTTTAATGTTACTTCATAAACCTAGACAAAGTTATGAATATCAAACTTGTACAGCCATTCATTTGGTTTTCATCCGATTTCCAGTGTCTGCTGAGGACCAGACATGGTTGCTATGCATACAACCTTTAGTCAGACTCTGTCTATTAATAATAATATCAAAAAAAGAATAGAAATCTTTATGGTTCTGTTTGTAGCCCATCAGCAAGCACCTTTACAGCATTCTGGGAGCTGTAGACATTTTGAAAAATTGTCCCTCTAGGCTGATGCCAGAAACCACAGACTGAACGCCAAAACCTTTAAGACCCAACAATGGTTCCTGGTCTCTTCTTACCCCGTTTGTAAAAAGCCAGCACTGCATAGCCCTTCCTTGAACTGACTCATTTGTCTGCTGTTGGGCGGACCAAGCAGGAGACTCCATGGAGACGCTTTCCAGTGCTTACACCCTCTGCAATTCTCTTTCAGATCATATCTTTTACAAATTCCAGCCTTCTGTGGTCGCTGCAGCCTGTGTTGGGGCCTCCAGGATCTGCCTTCAGCTTTCTCCCTACTGGACCAGAGACTTGCAGAGGGTCTCGAGCTACTCCCTGGAGCATCTCAGCACATGTATCGAAATCCTGCTGGTGTAAGTCCTCTCCTGGTTGGCTAAGTTTATAAAATACTGACCTTCTATTTGCCCTTGGGGCCCCACCCCAGTTGTGTGTGTGGGGGGGGGGTGTTCCTGAGTCTGGGACAGATGGTAGTTCCCCCAGGTAAGGTGTTGGATGTAAAGGAGCAGAGTGCCCCCTGACAGAAGTGGTATTGTGGAAAGCGGGGTATGGTGGTATGCAACTGTAATCCTTGGGAAGCTGAAGCAGGAGGATTGAAAGCTAGAGGCCAGCCTAGGATAAATAGTGAGACTCTGTCTCAGAAAAAACCTAAGAAGTGGGTCTTATTTCTCTTTGTGTTTTTAACACTGGGAAGTGAGGGGAAAGAGGAGTGGGGCTGGGGACACCTGCTCCTATATGTCTGGACTCATCCTATCATTTTGTTTCATTATTGAGATGGGGTGTCATGTAGCCTAGGCTAACCTCAATCTCATTGTGTAGCTAGTGGGGTATCCTGGAACTTCCGATCTTCCTGCCCCTTGCTCCTGAGTGCTGGTATTATAGGTGTGTGCCACCAGGCAAGTACTCTTATCAACTGAACTCATCCTGTATGGGCAAATTTCTAATGTCCAGTGTGATTTCGTGAACGATCGTGAATTCATTCTCTCATGTAGTTCCTTTTCTCAGGCAAGCTGCAAAACTTATCTCTTAGCCAGCCAAGTCCAGAGTGACTTCAACTAAGAGGTCACAGCCTCCTTTCAAGGGTCCTCTTAGATCTAACACTGTGAAATAGAGATTGGCGGCCCAAGAGGTCTATAATGGCTGCTGGGAGGAGGGCAGACAGGACAGAGCAGCCCTTAAGTGGCTACCTCCAGTCAACTCCCTCTTCTACCATCGGATAATAATGACCTCTGTGTGCTGGCCTAATCGATCAGAGGTCTGGGAAGCAGAAGCAAAAGTTCTTCAGCCCCTGAAGAGCCACCTCTCAGCTTCCCAATGTGAGCAGCTTGGCTATGCTACCTGAGTCCTGCTCTGAAATGTTAGTCCTGCTTCCTAGGCCGTGTCTTGAATCATATGCTTTTAGAAGTCCCCAAGTCAAGCTTGGTGGTGGTGGTGGTGGTGGCGGCGCACGTCTTTAATCCCGGCACTGAGGAGGCAGAGGCAGGTGGAGCTCTGTGAGTTTGAGGCCAGCCTGGTCTACAGAGTGAGTTCCAGGACAGCCAGGGCTACACAGAGAAACTCTTCCCTCAAAAAGCCAAAAGTCCCCAAGTCAGAACACAGCTTATTTTGACAACTGATGGCTACTCCATTATCAGTCGCCAACCCAGCCCTGTTTGTCATTGCCGGCTGTCACCCTGGGAAATCCTTGCTCAAATAAGTTCTAGACTCCATAGGCTCCTTTCTTCCAGGTGACTCTGTCTTTACTTTCTCAAAAAGTTTTGTTTGTTTAAGATGGGGGAAAATAACAAAAAGTATCCGCTGTGTCCCCTCTTTTCAAATGTTTCCTTGGTGTCCAGAAGCTAAGGATTTTCCCAGCTGGGGACAGAACTGGCCCAGAAGAACCTGGAGAGTAGTGCTGGTACTCTGCCAAGTGCTGGAATGCAGGAGTGAACAGAAGCAGATGGGACCCAAATTACCCTCCGAGGTTTTAACAGCCCAGATGTGTTGGTACTGGGGCTCCGGGGACAAGTTCAGCTGATCTTGCACAGGATCAGAGAGGTTGTGGGATGGAAGCAGCTCCAAGCTGAGACCTGGGGCCAGAGTCTAGTTGGTGAGCAAGCGAGGCTGTGTTGTAGCTTGCCGTCACAGACTGGTATAGCATGGTGTGCCATTCTCCCAGTCCCACCTACTGAGGAAGGTAAGCAGGTGTCTGGTGACGTTTTCTCTCCAAGGCTCACCTGAGTCTTTTCCTTTCAGAGCATATGACAATGTCCTCAAGGATGCAGTTACAGTCAAGAGCCAGGCATTGGCCATGGTGCCTGGCACATCACCAGCTCCCACCCAAGTGCTGTTCCAGCCGCCCGCCTACCCTGCGCTCAGCCAACCACCGCCAACACTAGCCCAGTTCCAGAGTCCAGCACAGGACTTGTGCTTGGCTTATCGGGACTCATTACAGGCCCATCGCTCAGGAACCCTGCTCTCAGGAGACACTGGTCCATCCCTCCACACCCCATACCCAACCCTCCAACCCTTGGATATGTGTCCTGTGCCCGTCCCTGCATCCCTTAGCATGCAGATGGCCATTGCAGCTGAACCCAGGCACTGTCTTACAGCCACCTACGGAAGCAGCTACTTCAGCGGGAGCCATATGTTCCCCACAGGTTGTTTTGACAGCTAGGTCACATTTGGACCACATGGAGAACCCTGGAAGACCCAGACTGAAGAAGTGAGCACCTAAGAGGGAGAGTTCAGCCAGGTGAGGCAGAGAACCTAGTACCCTTCAGTAGTGAGGGTCTGTGTGCTTTAAACAAACAAACAACCCAGAGCCAACATCCAGGGACATACCTCACCCAACAGCATCTCTCTGGAAACCTCTTCCACGAGTGCCTGGAGGACAAAGAAGTGACTGTGGCCATTCACTCCCTTGAGTTGGGGGATCCAGTGGAGCACATCAGACCTGATGAGAGGCTTGGACATTGAGGACTGCATAGAGATCAGTAGCACATCTGGACTTTTCAAAGACTACTTTTCACAGCTATGTCACTGAAAAAGAAGAGGCAGTTGGGCGGTGGAGGCACATGCCTTTCATCCAGGCACTCGGGAAGCAGAGGCAGGCAGATCTTTGTGAGTTCGAGGCCAGCCTGCTCTACAGAGCAAGTTCCAAGACAGCCAGGGTTACACAGAGAAACCCTGTCTGGAAAAACAAACAAACAAAAGGAAAGAAAGAAAGAAAAAGAAAGAAAGAAAGAAAGAAAGAAAGAAAGAAAGAAAGAAAGAAAGAAAGAAAGAAAGAAAGAAAGAAAGAAAGAAAGAAAGAAAGACGTGGCACCTGGCAGATCCTCTGTGTCTCTAGAAGATCCATCCTGAGTGTGTTTCTCTCCTTAGCTCCACACCAAGGGCCCCATTCCCCATGTTTATGCCTGAGCACTGGCCCCTTGAGGCACAGTGGCTATCTTGCCCTTTTGTTTTTGAACCCAAAACCTTTTTTGTCCTTCTCGAGATTTCACATGCTGCTGCTGCTTCCCGGAACAATCTAGCTTTCTATCCTGAAAAAAAAAAAAAAAAAAAAAAAAAAAAACCATCTTGTTTACATACTGTGTCAGGGATTTTGTGATACTTGAAAATTCCATAGGAGAAAAAAGTTTGAATTGCCACACTGTCTGTCCCATGTTGAGGCTGTATCTTTTATGAACCCAGCTTGTGAGCAACTGGTGGGTATTAACAGCAGGGAGAGCGAGCACCTCCCAGGCTCGTGGCTCTGAAGAATCCGTCCCTGGGATGCTAGGCTTCACCTGTTGAACTTGGATCACTGCCCCCTGGTGGGGGGCCGTTGTGGAAAGGAAGACAAAGGTTTGAACCGGTCCTCACTTCCCTCCACCACACACAGGCTTGTAGTGCTGAGGGTGAACCGCCCCCAGCTTTGTTTGAGTTTGGTCAATAGTAAAGGGTAATAATACTGTGGAATATTTGAGAAGTAGGGGGATGAACATGGTCTATGACACCAGCATTGGCAGGCAAGGGATTGCTGGAGCAAAAGCCGGTGTCTGGGGATCTGCAGTGGGAGGGCTCAGGAAGACTCACCATGTGCAATATGTTAGGACTGACTCATACATAGCCTGTGCTTAAGATGTTCTTGTGGTTGGTTTTGTTTTGTGTCAGGGGACATGCTGTTCACCCATCAGAATTGGGAGGGAGGTGCAAAAGACCACAAAAACAAATTTTAGTTTTCTTTTTGAAAAGATTGTGTCTTGGTTTTTTTATTATTATTATTATTTTGATTTTCTTTTTTCTTTCTTTGGGGGCAGGGGCTGGGAGGAGGTTCCTTTAATTTTGAGACAGGTCTAATGTAGCTAAGGCTAGCCTCAAACTTAGTACATAGCCAAGGCTGGCCTTGAACTCCTGATCCTCGTGCTTCAGCTTACCCTGTATGCCACCACACCTTGCCTCCCATCTTGGTTCTCTTTGACTCACTTGCCAAGCCAAGAGACCATAGCAGGGACAGCCAGGGAGGTAGCCACAGGCTGCTGAGTCAGATGCGATAGGGATGGGACTTTTCTGAGTGGATGAATGTCTCACGGGAAGTGAATAAGGAAAGAGCTGGATGCAGATGAGGTGCTGCCATTTTGTCAGTTAGCATAGGAACCTGCACGTTTGTTTGTTATTTTTTGTGTTTTTGGCTCCCATCCCTTCACCCCCATTACCAGCCTCTTTGTATTTATGTGCAACTGGTTTAGAGTTACTGTATCTGTCTGTTCTGGGCTGGGGCTTGTGAGAAACATCTCCACTGGGGCCCCAGAGCTAGCCTGATTCCTAGGACCAGGTGTCCTGCAATAAATACATCACCTGCTCTTGGTCTCTTCCTTCTTTGTCTGGACATCTCTTTGCAGGCCAGCCCTTCCCCTCCTCTCTCTAGCCCACCTCTGTGGGAGTCTTCCCTGGATGAGATGTTAGAGAGATCAAAGGATTAATGAGTTTTCTCATTGCTGTGACAAAATGACCCGATAGAACAACTTAAAGGAGAAAATGTTTGTTTCAGCTCCTGGTTTGAGAATGCAGTCCACTGTGGCAGGGAAGCCATGGTGGGCAAGAACAGCTGTGACGGCTATGGCAGGAGTATGAGGCTGCTTGCTCACATCTCCATGGATCAGGAGCAAAGATGGGCCAGGAAGTGGAGCCGGGCTATCAACGTCAAGGCTGGGTCCCTAGAGATCTACTTCTGCTAGCTAGGTCCCAACTCCAAAAAGTTCCATAACCTCCCAAGACAATGCCACCAGCTGAGAACCAAATGTTCCAATAAGTCAGCCTGTGAGGGACATTTTACAATATTGGAGACATCAGCAGCAACACCAGCTGCTCTGGACCTGAGCCCTTGCCTCTAAGCAGGAACTGGGCTTCCCTGGGCAAAGGAGTATGTTGTTGGTTGTTTTTACTCTTTACTCTTTGGGGGGCACACTACCCAGCTCCCAAATAAATCACACAGAGAGGCTTATTGTTTCCTATAAAGAATAAGCTTGGCCTTAGCTTGGCTTATTTCTAGCCAACTTTTCTTAAATTATCCCATCTACCTTTTGCCTCTGGGCTTTTACCTTTCTCTATTTCTGTACACCTTCCTTTACTTCTTAATTTGTGGCTTGCTGTGTAGCTGGGTGGCTGGCCCCTGGAGTCCTCCTCCTTCTCTTCACTCCTAGGTCTCCCTCCTTTTCTATTTTTTCTCTCTGCCTGCCAGCCCCGCCTATCCTTTCTCCTGCCTTGCTATTGGCTATTCAGCTCTTCATTAGACCAATCAGGTGTTTTAGACAGGCACAGTAACACAGTTTCACAGAGTTAAACAAATGCAATATAAAAGAATGCAACACATCTCTGCATCATTGAAACAAATGTCCCACATCTTAAAATAATATTCCACAACAGGAGTATGTGAAGCTTGACCTTCCAACCCTACTCCTGCATCAATCATCACTGTCCAGAGGCAAACCAATAATAGATTCACTACATGGAATTGAGTCGCACAACCATGGAAGCTGGCAAACCCAGAATTTTTAGAGTGCATGCCAGCAGGCCAAAGAGGCTGCTACAGCAAGTCAAGTCTCAACTTTGCAAGGTGGGCCAGTAAACCAGAAACTTGGGCAATTTCTTTGTTGCAGCCTGGAGGCAAAATTCCTTTTCTTTGCTCTTAAGACCTTTCCCTGGTTGGAAGGGACCCTCTCCCCTGCTTTTCTTGAAGTCACACATCTAAGAAATAATCACACCTGGAAAAAAATCTTCACAGCAACACCTAAACTAGTTGTTTTTTGTTTTTTTGTTGTTGTTGTTTTTGGTTTTTTTTGTTTTTGTTTTTTTGTTTTTTGTTTTTTGTTTTTTTTTAATCAAGTAACTGAGCGCCATAGGTTCCCAAGGTGTTGGGAGACAAATTGGCCAGCCCCTCCCAACCTGCCTTTTTATCTACTAAGATGGGCGTGGTGACAGTGCTTGCTATTGGGGTCTCATGATCAACAATATAATGTACACCAAGGCCAGTACCTCCTAATAAGAAGTGGTTATTATACAGCTCCTCAAACATAAGATGAAGTGTTATTTATTACAACAATAAAGGCATTTTGTTTGCAATAATAGCAGACTATATTGCCCAGCCTGGTCTTCAGCTGACCTTCCCATCTTGGCCTCCCAAGTAGCAAAGACAGATGCAGGAGGACACTGCCTGGCTAAGACACCTTCCAAGGGCTGGGAATGAAGGTCGGTGGCAGGGCTGAGTACAGGGTGGCAGTGTACTTGGCTAGCATGCACAGAGATCTGGTCACAGCTCCCAGCAACACAGAAGGAGGAAAAGGCAGAGAAAGAAAGAAGAAAGGGAAAACAGGGGCTGAGGAGATGGCTAAGTGGGTAAGGGGCTCACCGTTCAAGAGTGAAAACCTGAGGTCAGGTCTCCAGAGCACACGTCTTTCTTTATGTGCCAGAAACAGTAGTGTACATCTGCAGTCCCAGCATTTAGACAACAGGATGGGATTCGGAGATGAGACTCTCCAGATGCTCTGGCCTGGCATATGCAGCAGCAAATAAGAAGAGACCTAGTCTCAAGCAAGGACCAATACCGAAAGTTCCCTCTGACCTCCACACATGTCATGGCATGGATCCACTCACAGGAAAACATACATCATACATAAAAATTTTTTTTTAAAAAAAGGTAAAACACAAGCCAGCCATGGTGGCCTGGGCCTGTAATTCTAGCACTCAGTGGGATCAAGCAGGAGGTTTGTGACTTTGAGGGCCAGCCTGAGCTACACTGAGACCCTAATTCAAAAACCACAATGTGTGTGCTAGAACTATGGCGGAGAATGTCCCAGTCCACTCTTCTTGGCCCCTCTGCTCTGTCCTGCAGGAAGACCATTGGTGAGAGCTGCTGTCATGTGGGGTTAAGAGGTACTCACCCAGCACAGATGCCTTGCTGAGTGACATTTTATGGCATGAAGATTAGGACCAGACTGTGAAGGACATTTGGGGACCATGCCCATTGGTAGAGAACTGGACCACTCAACCCCTGCACACAAGACTCACTGAGGCAGGGGGCTTGGAGGATGCTGATAAAATAAATTGAGTTTACCAAGAACAATGGATTCACTTTGGACACATCCTTTCCTGTGGCTTTACTCCTCATCTGTTACCATGGAGACCATTGAACTTTTGGCCTGAGATGAGCTCTAGGCAAAGCTGAGGCAGAGTCACAGCTCCAGCCTTCAACCAGAGGGATCACACAGACATGGGTATTCTGTTTAAAGACTTTGTTGCCATACCAGATCATGACTAGAAAAGGTTGAAAAGCAGAGATGGCCGGGCATGGACACACACACACACACACACACACACACACACACACACACTCCCTTTTAATCCCAGCAGACAGACTGATCCCTGGGTCAGTCTACATAATGGGTGCCAGGGCTACCTAGCAGGACCCTGTCTGTAAACAAAAACAACAGCCACAAAGCGTGGAGAAGGCCTTAAAGGCTCCCCCAGGCCTGCTATCTCCATGAATGCGGCAGACCAGACATGCATGAGCTGCAGAATGACCTGGAGTCTTCTCTAATTGGGATGGGACACAGAATCAGCATGTTTAGTCAGCTTCCTCATAAACACAGATGTGAGGATTCTTCAGCTATCCAAGGAAAGATTAAATGTGCAAGGCCTGGCTGCCATCCCCAGAGGAGAACCCACATTTGGACCCTGTGAGTTCTCAGCTTCTCTGTTGTACTGGGTATGGGAGTACATACCTTTACTCCTAGCCCTCAGGAGGCTGGGGAGTGGAGATCTCAAAAAAACAACCCCCCAAAACCTACCTTGATTCTATATAATATTTTTTTGAGCTGGGAGCTGTGTGAAGGGTGGAGACAGCCAGACTCCTTTTCCAAGGAGAGCCTGCTTCCCTTTAGGATCATACTATACATGCCTGGTCCCTGACTGCAAAGCTATTTGACCTCTCTCATCTGGACTGTTCCCACTTCATCCCATTGAGATGGACTCCTTTCCCATCATTCCAGCAAATTGCAGCCAGAGTCACACTGGGACCAAGAGAACATTTTAGTAATAATCAAGAGATACAATGTGTTCCTGTAACTGAGGGTATCTGCTCTTGGTACCCAGTGGGTAGAGATTGGGGGTGCTGCTGAACATACTACATGTACAGGACAAACCGCCCCCCTCCCCCCCATGGCAAAGGATGAACCAACCGCAGATGGCTGGATTCTGAAGTTGAGGAGCCCGACTGAGGTCTTGGTAGGTGGCAGATAAGCCTCTGCAGTAGCGAGGGGTGCTCTCATTACTCCTGTCTCGGCTTCAAATCTAAGATGCACTTGTTCATTTGTCCGTTTGGTGTAGCAGTGACGCCCTAAGCCGGAGCGCGTGGAACTTCCCCACTCGCTGCCCCCCAAGCCCTTTCCACCCAAGAAATTTTTTACGTGACCCAGGTATATAGAGGCATAGAATAAGCATACAAATAAGACATTTACTGACAATAAATCATATTCATTTTAAAAATAACTCTTTGGCCGGGCGGTGGTGGCGCACGCCTTTAATCCCAGCACTCGGGAGGCAGAGCCAGGCGGATCTCTGTGAGTTCGAGGTCAGCCTGGTCTACCAAGTGAGTTCCAGGAAAGGCGCAAAGCTACACAGAGAAACCCTGTCTCGAAAAACCAAAAAAAAAAAAAAAAAAAAAAAAAAAAAAAAAAAAAACTCTTTGGCACATATAATTTAGGACTTATTAACACAGATTTGCATACTGATAAGACAGATACACCTTACAGATTTTTTTACATAAAAAGTTAAAATTTTGGCTGAAAGTTTCATACTTCAGAACATACTGGCATCTTTGATAGCTATAAAGTAAATTTGAGAAAAGCCTGGGCTAGGCTTTGTCACAATCAATTAATAAATATAATTTTTTAAAAATTAAACATTTTAACATGGTACAACCGAAAGATAGACTAATTCGATACATGATGAGGAATGGTGGTAGGGAAATATTGCATGCCTTTGCTTCCCATAACTGAAGCATTATCTGTGTATAGAAACCTTAAGGGGCGGTGGTGGTGACCCAAGCCATTCATCCTTCATGCCAACACTTGGGAGGCAGAGACCGGTAGATCTCTCTGAGTTTCAGGCCTACAGAGCGAGTTCCAGGACAGTCAGAGCTACACAGAGAAACCTTGTCTCAAAGAAAAACAAAAGGAAAAAAAAAAAAAAAAGGAGCAGGAAGCCTGTACTGAACAAACACCGTAATCCATAAGAAACTGGTCTGGAATGTGAGCTGCGGTATTTCAGGTAGGATTGGTTGGTGGGTGGTGTTGGTGTGCAGGCATGCACGGTGCAGAGTGTGCATGTTGTATGTTCAGAACCAAGGATCTGTGCTGAGAGGTTGCACAGGGCAGCATGGACAAAGGCTACCAGAAACCTCAGGTTCGTTATCTATTTGATTTTTAATTCATTTTGGATTGCACCTTTAAAAACCTCTTACTGTTGCCACGTATGATTTTACTGTTTTCATCCTCCATGTAGGGTCACAGTCCACAGGGGAAGGAGCTGAGACTCCAGCGGCCGCCTCTCGGTAGATGGTGGTAGTGCTGGGAGTCCTGGCTACTGGTGCTAGCTGAGCATTGACTCTACTTCAGGCCCTGGCTAATAGTGGTGCATGCCTTTAAGCCCAGCACTTGGGAGGCAGGGGGGAGGTGATCTCTGTGAGTTCAAGGCCAGCTGAGGTTACATAGTGAGACCCTGTCTCAAAATCATCATCATCATCATCATCATCAATCAGAGTACAGAAAAAATTTGGAGTAGAACAGTAAAGGAAAGAGCCACAGTTCACACCTAGTGGCCTACTTGCCTGTGACTAAGAAAGAGAGGCCTTACTATCCCAACCCCCAACACAGGGACAAGATGGGTCAGGATGAGCCATCAGCAATGTCCAGTGATGCTCCCACATGACTTACAAGCTAGTGGCAGAGGCTCTCCTGACCCTTTGGTCACACTGACTTGCTGTGACAATGGAGGTGCTGGTGGTGAGACTCTATTTGGATATGTTCACCTCTTATCCCCACTTACAGCTGAAGAGACAAGCCCAGGGGAGGGATGGACTCTGGAAGACGGCGCTGCTACTAGGTGACAAAAGAGGGACTTGAACCCTGGCAGTGCAGAAGAGGGACTTGAACTCCAGAGTGGAGGTTCTTAACCCCTACCCACTAGCAGGCTAGCAAGGTGACACTTTACCCTTGGTCCCTCACTCCATTTACCTGCAAAACTGTGGTCTCCATTAGGGAATGAAGCCCGGTCCCAATACTCACAGACATATCCTGCTTCCTGCTGTATGACCTTAAGTGGACCTCTCCCCAGCTGTGAACCTGTTTCTGTATCTGTGAGATGTATCTCAGTCATGAGCTGAGGTTCTTTGATTACATATTTCCTGGGTCTCGGAGACTCTCAACACAGACTTAAGACTTTCTCCTTCTCCCTCAGCTATTTGAATTTATTTTATTTATTTATTTGTTTGTTTATTTACTTATTTATTTATTTGTGTGTGTGTGTATATACACACGCACATGTATGGTGTTTGTGTATGGAGTGTGTACTTGTTAGTGTGAGTGTGTGCAATTACACATGCATGTGTGTGGGCGTGCATATGGAGGCCAGAGTTCAACCTCAGGTGTTTTTGCTTTTTTTGTTGTTTGTTTTTATTACTAAAAACAACAAAAACTTGGAACTAAATGAGAACATCACACACCAAATTAAAAATTAAAAATTGAATGTGAATTCTAACTATATAGGTTCATTAAGCTGTAGTCTTTGGATCTGGTTAATTTCTTTTATTTTTAAGACAGAGTCTCTCTTTGAACCTCAGGTTATACTAACTATCCATGTTAGCTAGCCCCGAGCCTCAGGGATCCACTTATCTCTACCCACCTAACAGAGCGGTTACTGGCATATGCCACCGTCTCTGGCTTTTTTGGGTTCTGGGGATCTAAACTCAGGACCTCATGCTTTTGGGGATAGCCAGTTTATCAACTGTGCCATCTCCCCAACCCTTGAATTTATCTTTGAATCAATTACAATGATGAACTCTTTGCTACCTTCCTGTCCTCTGTCTCCTGCCCTCTGTCCCTCTCTCCCTACCTCCTCCCCACTTCTGTTCCTTCTTCGGCTCTCGCCTTTCTTTCTCCCTCTCCCTCTTATGATTTTCAGCCTAATTATGGTTAACTCTGTTATTCAGCGACTTATCATCCAAGCCCACTATGAGTCATTATTCAGTCTGGAGGGGAAACAGTGATGTACTCCTTTAATTTAATGCTTACCTAGTTCATTTAATTAGCAGTAAGTTTTGGCAAAAAACGGTGGAATTCGTGGCCTGCTGGGTGGGTGGGTAGGAGACTCTGAACGCTATCCTTGAAAAGATGGGCAAAGTCTTGATAGAGTAAGGAAAGCCCCTAGGGACACTACCAGTGAACTGGGCAGAACTTTTGTCCAAGTCAAGGAAGCCTTGAAAACAAAAGACTGGAGATTACATGAAAGGAGAAGTGCCTTAAGGGCCACTTAGTAAGCTGTGCTGCAAGCCAGCTGCTACATGGGTGCTAGGTAAACTTTTTTTTTTTTTTTTTTTTGGAGGCAGGGTTTCACTGTGTATCCTTCTCTGGCATGAAGCCTGCGATGTATGTAGACCAAGCTGGCCTCTAACTCACAGAGAGATGCCTACCTTTACTTCTCAGTGCTGGGATTAAAGACATGTGCCACCATGCCCAATTACACCTTACTTCTTATGTCTGTCATGCAGTATTTGTATATCCAAGATAATCTCAGTGTGCCTGCCTGCCTTTGATAATTCAACTTTGTTTTTTCAGCACTGGGGATTGAACCCAGGGCCTCATACATGTTGAGCAAATTCTCTGCCTCTGGGCTCCATTCTCCATCCTCTTTGTACTTTTTTATTTTTAGATAGGGTCACACTAAGTTGTCCAAGCTAGCCTTGAACTCTTGCTAGCCCCAGCTGACTTCAGACTTGCTTAGTGGTCTGTATCAGTGATTATCCACCTGTGGGTCATGACCCGTTTGGAATGGCATATCAGATGTTTACATTATGATTCACAACAGTAGCAAAATTATAGTTATGAAGTAGCAATGAAATAATTTTATGTTTGGGGGCCACCACAACGTGAAGAACTGTATTAAAGTGTCGCAGTAGCCGGGCGGTGGTGGCTCACGCCTTTAATCCCAGCACTCAGGAGGCAGAGCCAGGCGGATCTCTGTGAGTTCGAGGCCAGCCTGGGCTACCAAGTGAGTTCCAGGAAAAGGCGCAAAGCTACACAGAGAAACCCTGTCTCGAAAAACCAAAAAAAAAAAAAAAAAAAAAAAAAGAGTAAGCATCCCAGTGGGTACTGATATGGCTCTCTCTCTCAGCTCAGGGCTGGGGTAACAATCCTGCTTGCAAAGTCAACATCACTCATCTTTGACCTCTTTACAGTTTGCTTTGCCAATAGCAAATGAGCTAGAGTTTCCACAAAGGAAAGTGACCTCACGTTTCCATCACAATAAAACTAAATGATACTTCATGCAAAACAAAACAAAAAGTAGTGGGGAAAAAGAAGTTGAGTGAACACCCAGATGTGGCGAGCACTCCAAGGGAGCGAGGAAGATGGAAGCAGAGCCGTTCTGTCCTCTGGGTTAGCCAGGGGACCAGCAGGCTGCCTGCTCTGCTCCGTGCCTGGACAGCCTGAGTTTCCCATGAGCAGTCACAAACCAGCTGTTACACCCAAACACCACTTCAGCATCCTTCTCAGCCCATGGCTCCGGTACCCACCACGGAGTGAGCAGCCTCCTACCCACGCTTCCTAGCACTTCCTCCCAGACACCAGGTTCCAGCCCAGGACATCTGGGGAAGTCTCTCTCGCCACATCTAAGAACCTTTGCCGTATCCTAGGCTGTTGTTCTCTTCCAGCCCGGGGTGATCCGTACAGCCCCTTTTGTACCAGTGGATACACCGAGGCCAAAGGACAGCAGTTGCACAACCAAGCTGAAATGGCTTCCCTGGGTAAGAGCTAAAGAGTCCGTGTCTGCCCTAGCTTGGAGCCTGGTAGGCAGGGCTCTTCCTTAAGGTATAACTGCCACCCCACACCTTCTCACCAGGAGTCAGGACAGGCAATCATGTCACCCTTCTCAGACCAACTGTGTCTGTTGATAACGTTCCTCCCTGGGGCCGGTGGAGGCGGAAGACATAGGTAAGGTAATGTCTACCCCTACCTAAGTACCAGGAACAAACCCAAGCTCCATTCTTCCAAAGTTCACTCTGGGGAACCAGTGAGTTTATTGGACCTTACAGAGCATTGCTGAGGGGTTACTTACAGGGGTGTGGGTGCTCCCTCCCCAACAGGCTGTACCTGGAAAGCCTTGCCCAGCAGAGATGAAGGCTCCCCCATTCAAAGATGCAGCCTCCCTTCTCTAGTCTTCCAGGACCAGTAGCCCCTCCCTGGAGCCGTATGCAGTTAAGACAGCATTGCATGCAACAGGAAGTAGGGATAAGCTGTGTTCTAAGGGTCCTATGACCCTCCTTCCCCCTCCACGAGGGGCTGTAAACAGTCAACAAGCCCAGCTAAGAAAATCCTTTCGCAAGTGGGCACAGCTGAACTCCCCAAGATTTCGATTGCCTGGCTCAGAGGACAGTCAGGCATGCACAACAGTGTCCTTGTGTACAGGTGTGTATCTGTGTGTGGGGTATGTGTGTGGTGTTTGTGTACACACATGGCAGCCACAGGAAGATATGGGTGTTCTGTTCCATCCCTCTGTCTTACTCCCTTGAGCCAGAACCTCTCACGGAACCTGGAGGTAGGCTGGAGGCCATGAAGTCCCAAAGCTTCTCCAGTCTCTGCTCCTCACAGAGCTGGGGTTATAGGCATAAGCACAGCCACACCTGCCTTTTTACTCAGGTTTGAACTCATGTCTTCACATTTGCCGAACACTCTTACCCTCTGAGCCATCTCTTTAGCCCCGAACTGTGTCTTTAAAGGAGCCTGGAAACAAGACAGTGGCAGATGGTCCACAGAAGTGTGCCACCATGTTCCCCCCTGTGGCCACTCCCAAGGATGGGGGGCACTGCACTCCAGATTGAACATTCACACCTCCCTCTGCCATGGTAGAACGCACAGGCATCTCAGGGCCAACGTTTGGTCAGTGCAGCCATCCTGGGATGCTTTCCTACTCCCACTCAGGCAAGGGCTGCCCTAAGACACCAGGAAACGGAAACAAAGAAACTCGGGAGTCAGCAATGGTAGGTCATGGAGCACTTTTATTGGTGGGTTGCAGCCCCTCAGAGCCCAGCCTTGTGGCTCAAGCCAGCCTCTTGCTTACGCGCTCATAGGTCACACCCCCAATGGTGGAGATCTGAAAGAAGAAACCAGAACAGAGGATGTCAGTGCTACTCCCCCAGGCAGCGGCCCTGAGATGATCATGGGGTGTAGAGGAAGCAAGGCCAGCCACCATTGTCATTGCTAGTGGATGCAAGGCAGGCCGCACTGCATTCTGGGGCTTAGATTCCGTGTCAGTTACGGGAGCCACTGCAGAGCAAATGTGGTCATATGCTGAACAGAAGAAGCAAGAGTGATGGGCTGGGGGTATGTTAACCCCATTCTACCACTGCTCCTTTTGACTCTTGCATGCCAGGCCCCTCTTCACATTATCCACATCTATAATTCCCAAGAGCCCCAGGGGGTTGTTCTCATTATACAGGGGAGCAAACTGAGGGTTGATTCAGCCTGTGAAGATTAAGTCTTGTGGACACAAAGCTTCAAGTCTCCTGCCCTCCGCTCTCCCTGCACACCTCAGGCCTGGGAACCTTGGGTGTCAGGACCCACTGACTGACATTTCATTGGACACTCTCATCAAATCTCCCAATGGGCTAGTGTTCACCCAGATCAGAAGATGCCTTTGTTCTTTTCACGTGTGTGGGCACCTGTGCCATGTGTGCACAGGGTTCAGAAGACAGCTTGCAGGAGTTAGTTCTCTCCTTCCATCATGTGGGTCTCAGGAATCGAACTCAGATCCTCAGACTTGGTGGCAAGCAATTTATCCTTTGGACCACCTTTTTGTTTGTTTGTGTTTGTTTGTTTGTTTCAACACTACTACATTTATTTTCTAATTCTTATTGTAGTATTATTGTATCAATTCAATAGTATTGATTTTGGCAGTACTGAGGGTTAAACCTAGAACCTTATGCAAGTAAGCATACAGTTTCCATTGAAATATATCCCCTGGTAGTGATGGTGGTGGGTGGTGGTGGTGGTGGTGGTGGTGGTGAGTGGTGAGTGGTGAGTGGTGAGTGGTGGTGGTGGTGGTGGTGGTGGTGGTGGTGGTGGTGGTGGTGGTGGGTGGGTGTGATTTGAGGGATCAGTGTCTCACTCTAGTCCAGGCTGACCTGGAACTCAAGATTCTCCTGCTTTGGCCTCCAGAGATTACAGGCATTTGCCACCATGATCAGATGTATTTTAATTCTATGAGAAAGAAACATGGCAGGGTGGCAGAGACCCACTGGTCTTCGAGGAAAGGCTGAGAACTTCCTCTAGAAATCAGCTAAGAGGGTCTGCCCCCACAATGTGCTATCTATGTGACCTCAGGCAGGTCACATGCTATCTCTGAGCCTCATAAAGCACCTTTTAAAAACGGAAATAATAGGAGGCTGGAGAGATGGCTCAGCTGTTGGGAGCTCTGACTGCTCTTCCAGAGGACCTGGGTTCATTTCCCAGCACCCACATAGCAGCTAATAACTGTCTGTAACTCCAAGATGTAACACTGTCACACAGACATGCATGTAGGCAAAACACCAATGTACATAAAATAATGATAAATAAATAATGAAATAGAAATAATAGGAACCTCTATGAACTTACCTCCACCAACTTGTCACCTACGATCTCCGAGGTCTGGTGATAGTTGGGGAAATCTGCCACCACCTTCCCATTCTCCATCTTCACAGTGGCCTGGGAGAGAGACAGAGCATTGAACACAAAGCCTAACAAGTCTTTAGGCATCAATTAAAGTCTTTTAAAAATAGCATGTAGGCCTGGCAGTGGTGGCACACGTCTTTAATCCTGCAGAGGCAGGCGGGTCTCTGTGAGTTTGAGGCCAGCCTGGTTCTACAGGGTGAGTTCCAGGACAGCTAGGATTGTTTGTTACACAGAGAAACCCTGTCTCGAAAAATAAAAATTTTATATATATATATATATAATTAAAGGCGTGAGCTACCCGCTGCCCAGCTTTTTTTTGTTCTTTTTGAGAAGAGGTCTTCACTGGCTCAGAACTCACAGAGATGGCCTGCTTCTGCCTCCTAAGTGCTGTAACTACTAGCATGCGCCATGCTCAGAAAATTAGACTATGTTTGTTTGTTTGAGTTTTGGGGTTGTTTGTTTAAGACAGCATCTCTCTATGTATCCCTCGCTGTCCTGGAACTCACTGTGTAGACCAGGCTGGCCTGGAACTCACAGAGAACCTCCTAGCTCTGCATTCCAAGTGCTGGGATTAATGACATGCACCATCACACGCAGCACATCAGCCATTTGTGTCTCAGTGTTGTGTTCCTTTCTAATGGCAGCCATTACCCAGCATTAAAAATACCAAGAAAGAAAGCTTTTCATACTGAAGGCTAAACTATAGACAGAAGCCTCAGCCTGGGGAGCAGAGGAGCCATATCTGAAATAGAGAAGCTAGCCTTTGGCCTGGGGGGACAGGAAAGGGCAGCCAGGGGCCTCTCACCTTGAACTTCTTGCCCCCCATGGTCTGCATTTCACATTCTTTGCCAATGGTGAACTTGTTGGTCATAATGTTGCCCCCAGAATAAGACTGGGTCCAGGTGAAGTCCTGTCCATCCTGCTGGACCTCTGTGATGATCTTGAAGTTACGTCCCTTTTCAATCACATCTCCTGGAAGACCTGGGCCCAGTGACAAGCAGAGAGTTCACATGGGATCTCCTTATAACCCTGCAGGTCTAATAACAGTGTCTGAGACATAGATAGCACATGGTTCAAATCCCAGCTCTGTCATGAGACCCGTGGCTTGAGCAGGACATTGCCCCACTGTCTTCGTTTACAAAACAGTGACAGTAAGGTCTGACTCTTAGAGCCATTGTGAGAATTAAGTTCAATGTGGTTGTGTCTCTACAGCACTTCACAACTACTTGGTGCTCTTCAAAAATAGCAAATCTTAGGGGCTGAGGAGATGGCTGAGCAGTTAAGAGCACTTGTTCTTGTAGAGGACCCGGGTTCAATTCTCAGCACCCACATGGCTGCTCACAACCATCTGTAACATTGTGGTACACAGACATACATAGGAGCAAAACACTCATATACATTAAAAAATCTAAATTTTTAAAAAAAATAATAATAATAGCAAATCTTCCTACAGTAATATACCAATATAGCAGAAACTTGCAAAGGCCAGAAAGTTCTGGAATGGATGTAGTGCTCAAGATTCAGTCTTCTAATACTTTTATTCTACAGATGAGAAAATGGAGACCTGGAGCTGAGGAGAGACGACTGCTCTTGCAGAGCTCCAGGGTTCAGTTCCCAGAACCCACAGGCAATTTGCAACCATCTGTAACTCTAGTTGCAAGAATCTGGTGCCCTCTTCTGGCCTCTGGGGACATCAGGCGGTTACATATATATAGGCAAAACTCATATAAACACATATAAAATAACACATATAGAAATAAATTTCAGCACACACACACACACACCAAAGAAATGAAGACCCAGAAGGGAAAGGAGCTTGTCCACAAGGCCTCGGGGACAAGGCTCTGCTCTCAGGGCCACTCTGACACAACAGATGTGACCACAAGAGGAAGGCCCACAGGTCTCATGGAGCTTTCCTTCTTTTCTTTCTTTCTTTCTTTCTTTCTTTCTTTCTTTCTTTCTTTCTTTCTTTCTTTCTTTCTTTCTTTCTTTCTTTCTTTTGGCAAAGTTCTCAAGTGCCCTGGGTTGAGGATGGCCTTGAACTTCTGATCTTCGTTCCTCTGTCTCCAGAGTGATGGGATTATAGGCATTCATGACAATGCCTAGATTGTGCATTGCTGATGATGGAACCAGGGCCTCATGCATGCTAGGCAAACCCTCTACCAGCTGAGCTACATCTTACATCTGCCCCTTGACAATTCTGTGGCCTCAATGCTAGTGCATGGAAATTTTGATAGGATTCTCAGATCTCTAATAACAACAACAAACATGTGAATGACTAAAATCAAATCTCTACCTCACCCATCACTACTATGTGACTTGGAATATTAATGTGACTTGTCTGAGCCTCAAGCTCAAACTGGAGATACGAAGATACTAGAAATAGTAAGATTCTAAGTCTTTTCAAATCAAAGGATGTCTTACAGCTTCGATTATCCTCGGAGACAGGACAGAATACTCAGCAAAAGTGAGGATGGATGGATGGATGGATGGATGGATGGATGGATGGATGGATGGATGGAATTCTGTCCCACTCTACCCCAAGGGTTTAGGTTCCTATCCCAGAGCTGGTTGTAAGCAGCCAGCCCCAGGGAAGGGATATAAAAGAACTCACCCAGGCGCTTCATGAACTCGTCATAATTCTTCTCACTCTCAAATTCGAATTTGCCGCTGAAAGCCATAGTGCTGGGAGGGAGCTGGAGCTGGCAGCAGAGAGCAGCGAGCTGAGGAAGAAGGTTGGTCCTGAGGAGGCTGGAGTCCCAGTTTATAAACACTCCCAACTGCCAAGGCTCAGCCCCAAAGTCACCCCACTTCTCGGTCCTGCCCCTAATCAGGAGGTGTTTGCCATTTTATGATATGGGCAGGACATGGAGGGGCAGAGCCCTCAGGTTATTCACCCTGGGGAAATCACCTGCAACCCCACTACCACTGTCAGCAAGGTCAGGGCCAGGGCTGCCATCGAGTGTGGTCGTTCACCTCTCTGCTCATCCCACCCTCCATTCATCCCTACCATGCCTCTTTCCCATGCTCTCCTCATCCTTCGCTTACTCGTTCTAGCCTTCATTCACCAAGCACTGTGCACTGAACTGTATGTGGTGACCCAGAAGAATGAGGCATGCGTCTTTCCCAGGAAGCACCCAGTGTCTGTGACACTTTACAAATGGAGGCTCCAGTCTTTGGGGTGACAGCTGCCTGCTTTGCTTGTTGGGGGGCTCCTGGGCCACACAAAAATAGCAGTGCAATGTATCTACAAAGGCCCTCATCAGCATCTTCATCATTACTACTTTAATTACAAAGTTTCGGCCAGATATTGTGGTTCACATCTATAGCCTTAGTATTTGGCAGGCTAAGGCAGGAGGATTGCCAGAAGGCCAAGGACAGCATGGGATACAGAGTAAGGTCCTGTTTCAGAAACAAACCAAAAGCAAACAAATAAAAACTCTCCTTTTCTGGGGTTTCCTCTCTATGAGAGCCCATCATTTCTGTTCAAAGCAGAATTGACCACAGTTGCTGACTCCCAAACCTGAGACTAAGTGGTTTCTCTGTTTGTCCCCCACCCCTCTCTCTTTCTTTTGAGTGTGTATGTGCTCATGTGTGCCGTGTGTGTGTGTGTGTGTGTGTGTGTGTGTGTAGGTCAGAAGGCAACTTTCAGAAATGAGTTCCCTGTCTCTACCATGTGGGGCCCAGAGATTGAATTCAGGTCAAGCCTGGCAGCAAGTGCCTTTCTCTGATGAGCCATCTCACTGACCCTCAGTACTTTCTAAACTGATGAAAGTCAGCTTTGACACATGCTTTCCCATTCTTCAGTCTCCAGTCCTAGAATTCATTATCCCAATGAGTTTTTCCTTTCTTTCTTTCTTTCTTTCTTTCTTTCTTTCTTTCTTTCTTTCTTCCTTCTCTCCTTCCTTCCTTTCTCCTCTCCTCTCCTCCTCCTCCTTCTCTCTCTCTCTCTCTCTCTCTCTCTCTCTCTCTCTCTCTCTCTCTCTCTCTCTCTCTCTGAGACAGAGTCTCAAGCAGCCCAGACAGGCCTCACACTCCGTATGTAGTCTAGGATGACCTTAAACACCCAACCCTCCTGTCTTACCCTCCCAAAAAGTGGAACTACAGACACACACCAATACGTTTAGTGTTTATATCATTTTAAATTGCTCAGTGGTAGAGAGCTTGCCTAGCATGGGCATGGTCTTGGGTTCTATCTGCAGCACCACAATCAATCAATCAATCAATCAATCACATTCTAGTCTATGGATAACTTACTTTTTATCATGAGCTTTGGGTTGTTTGCAATCCTTTTCTATTATAATTAAGTAATTATTGTTAATACCTCTGGGTGTATATCAGATAATGAGCTAGGACTACCTGCTAAGGATGGATTCCTAAGCAAGACAGGGGCCATATGACTAGGGTGAGGGGGAAGGTTCCAAGGGAGACGGTAAGGAAGACAATAGAGCAACATGGAAGGGACAAATCCTGGGATTAAAGGTACAATGGGGAAGAGTGCTAGAGGGATGAGAGCTGGGGGTGGAGGAGAGGTGGGAAGAACCAATCAAACTGAGATACATATGAAAGCTCTGTATGTTGAACAAAACCCTTATTGTTTTGTACAACAAATAAAAAAATAAAGTGGTGGATTACTAAGCATAATATTCCTGGAACAAATCGCTCTGAGACAAGGTGTCACTGTGTAGACTAGGCTGGTCTTGAACTCAGAGATTTGCCTATCTCTGACTCCCAGGTCTGGGATTAAAGGTATATGCCACCACCCACACAAAAAGGGTCTTGTATTTAAAATGTATCTAGAAGGGCATTGTGGTGCGTACCTGTAATCTTAGCACTTGGGAGACTGAGACAGGAGGATTATCTAGAATTTCAGGACAGCTGGTGCTCCAGAGTGAGACACTGTCTTAGAAAAATAATAATTGATTAATTTAAGAAATAATAAAATAGGGCCAGCAAGATGGCTCATTGGGTTAAGGTACTCACCACCAAGCCTGATGGCCTGAGTTCAATCCCCAGGACCCACATGATAGGAAAAGAGAACTAACCCCAGCAATGTTGCCCTTTGGCACACATGTGCTGTGGCATGTGCACACACACACACACACACACACACACACACACACACACTGTAGGAGACCAGCTCTCACATTTATTTACCCCAGGGACTCTTGAGGGGTGAGGGGTAAGAGATTTAGATAGAAATATGAAGGGGAGAAACAGATAGACACACAGGATAGCCTCGGGTGGGCCTGGATCCTTATCCACTGGCCCAAAACTTTACTCAAAAGGGTTTTTTATAACAATGCCAAGGGGAGGGGCCAAAGACCTCCCCCTTGCTAGATACAGCCAAATGTAGACCCTTCCAAATACCTGGTACCCAGGCCCAAGGCCCCATCATCCTCTTATGCAGTCCTGCTGGGTAAAGCCACTAGGAAACCTTGGTGGGCTCCACCAACAACACACAGATACAAATGTACACACAAAATAAATAAGTACAGGGTAATAATTTTTTGTAGCCAGGCGGTGGTGGCGCATGCCCGCCTTTACTTCCAGTATTCGGGAGGCAGAGCCAGGAGGATCTCTGTGAGTTCAAGGCCAGCCTGGTCTACAGAGTGAGATCCAGGACAGGCACCAAAACTATAAAGAGAAACCCTGTCTCAAAAAACCAAAAAAAAAGGAAAGAAAGAAAGAAAGAAAGAAAGAAAGAAAGAAAGAAAGAAAGAAAGAGTAAGTATTTATAGCTATCACTGTCATTCAGAAAGACTAGAGTGGTTTACATTCTCTCCCATAGCCATGTGAGAATCTCCCCTCCATAATTATAATGATGATGAAATAACAATGGTAAGAACAGCTAGTAGGCATTGTGCGTGTATGGCTGATCTCATTCTTTGATTCCTCTAAACAAGTGTGTGAAGTTGCAAACTGAAGTTCAGAGCCGTGGTGCCAGAAGACATGGCTGAGAAGCTGGCAGGACGGACTTCTGGCCTCTCCAGCCCCCACTTAGCTCCCTTTCCACCAGCCTCTCCCAAATGGGGAGAATTGGCTTCTTCCAAACTGCTGCTCAGCATCAAGGACAGGATGGGAGTGGTGAGGTGTGGAAAGGACAAGGTTGGCACCCGGGTGCCTGACTCACTTACACTCTCATCCCAAGGTGCATCTGACCTGCCACCCTCCATCCACCCACACCTATATCTTTCCTCTTATTCTGGGGTTCATCTGTTTGAACGTTCAGCCTCCAAGGAAGGGTAAATGAACTCCAACTGCAGGTTTTATGGGGCCATTGAACCATCTTCGCAAATATACCCCCGTGGAGATAAGAATAAGCCTAAGGCTACTCCTTTTGGGCACCCCCAACTTCCCACTTGGACTCTGGCTGTGTCTCAAACAGCCACCACTACCCTGCGAAGAATATGCAGGATAAGGAATGGGGACCTGGGTCCTTGGGTCCCAGATTCTCACATGGACATGTGAACTGTATTTGTCAATTAATTCACGCAATTGCCTGAGCCCCGGGTTATGCGTGAGGGAATAGTGATACAGCGGATTGTGTCTAGCTTGACAGTTTGTCCCCTCCCCCACTCCCTCCTTAGCCCCTAACCTTTAGCTTACTTCCCTGTCTGACCTTTGAACAAACCACTTCCTCCCTCAAGAGTCTCCTTTTTCTCTTTTGGGAAGGGGGTTGTGGGGAGGAGAGCTCATGTAGCCTAGGCTAGCCTCAATCTCATTATGTAGCTAAGGATGACCTTAAACTTCTGCTTCTGTCTCCACCTTCCCAGTGCTGGGGTCACAAGCAGGAGCCATAACACTCCAAGTGGTGCCAGGGATTGAACTCAGGACTTCACGCACCCTTGGCAACAAGCGCTCTCCCAGCTGAGCTACATCCCAGCTCAAGAATGGCTCAACTCCCCTTCCTTTCAGCAGAGTTGACCCCACTCTTCTCCTCATAACAACTGACGTGGAGTAAACGTCATCTTCCTACCAGCCCTCCAACCACATTCCCACCAGCTGCGGCCACCCAGATCAACTATCTAGAGACTTAGGCTGCGACCCAGGATGACCTGGAACTGACTACGTAGCCCAGGATTATTGTTGGAGTCTAGAATGTCCCCTACGGACTCACTTTTTATAATGTTTTTTATTTATTCTTTGAGAATTTCATGCAATATATTTTGATGGTACTCTTTGCCTCTCCCAAATGCTCCCAGATCCTCCCCTACTCCCCTGCTCACCCAAATTCATGTCCTCTCTCTCTCCTAAAACAAAACAAACACATATACCAAAACCAACAACAGAACCATGGAGTCCAGTTGGTGTTACTAAGTGCTCCTGGGCACAGGGTCTGCCCTGGAGTGAAGTTGATACACTCAATTTCACTCCATTGAAGAGAAGATTTTTCTCTCTCCCAGAAGTTATCAATTGCAAATAGCTTCTTGGTTAAGGGTGGGACTTGGTGCCCACTTCCCGACCTCTGTGCTTGAATTTTGTCTGCCTTGAGCTTATGCAGGTCTTGTGCATGCTGTCAACAGTCTCTGTGAGTTCATATATATGCTCACCAGGCCTGTTGGGCCTGGAAACCGTATTTCCACCACCTCTGGCTCTCCTGCATAGATCTCAGACAGGCTCACATTTTAAGTACCCAGACCCCAGCTTGTGGCACAATTTTGAAGACTTTGGAATCTTAAGTGCATGGAATCAGGATGGAGGAAGCAGACCACTGAAGAAAGGTCTTTGAAGGTTATGCTCACTACTGCTCCTGGCCTCCTTCCTCTGTGTGCTGGTTTCGACCCTGTGAGCAGCGGTGGTCACAGACCCCTGCCACGGCAGAATGAGCCACTCCGGTCTCCATGCTCTTTCCGCGACAATGGACGGAGGCCCTCTGAAACCAGGAGACAAAATCACTGTATTCTAAGTTATTTATTTCTCTCATGGATTTTGTCACAGAAAATAACTAATACACCTGGGTTGGTTTCAAACTCATGATCCTCCTGCCTCAGCCTTCCAGTGCTGGGATTACAGGCATATGCCACAACATTGTTGTTGTGTTTTATTTTGAAATAAGCTCTCACTATGTAGTCCAGGCTGGCTTTGAACTCAAAACCCTCTTGTTGCCTCAACATCCTGGGTACTGGGATTACAGGAGTGCACCACCACATCAAGACTCTCTCTCTCTCTCTCTCTCTCTCTCTCTCTCTCTCTCTCTCTCTCCTCTTCTCTCTTCTCTCTTCTCTCTTTCTCCCTCTAAGAGAGGGTTTCTCTGTATAAGAACAGGTTTGGCTGTTCTGGAACTCTGTAGACCAGGTTGGCCTCAAACTGAATGCTGGAATTAAATGGGTGCTCCACCACTGACCAACCAAGACACTGTTTCACTGTTTTTGACAGTCACATTGTCATCGACTATGAAGATACATTGTTATTTTAACTTCTGCACAGCAGCTGCACAGGGCTGTAATCTCAGCACTCTGGAAGTAGAGGCAAGAAGTTCATTTTTGGCTACACAGCAAACTAGAGGTCAGTCTAGGCTACCCCGTCTCAAAAAAAAAAAAAAAAAAAAAAAAAAAAAAAAAGAAAAGAAAATACTATCGGCCTAGGGAGAGACATGTGTATTGGGGTAAGGGGAGCCTTGATGGGTAGTTCCATGAAGATTCACAGGCTGCAGGATCTTCAAAGATCAGCTCTTTGAGGAACATGGTAGGACTGTGTTGGAAGAGAACAGATTGATACTGTGGAGACCAGATTAGTGTGAGTGACTTCCCAGCTCCTCAGTGTTGAGGACTACCCACCAGAGAAGACTGCTCGGACACAGGTTTAAGCCAATAGAAAGTCGTTATTAGCTGGCGGGCCACTACACTGGGTCTCTGAGATCCTAGTGTGGCCCCGAGCCTTTCTTAGGGTGAGCTTTTAAGCACACACAAAAAAGCATATCTTGGATCGACATACTTCAGTTAACAAGAACAGTTAGCCAGAAGTTGAACTACAGAAGCCAAAAGGCAAGGTTAGTACATTTAGAGACTTTCCTAGAACTATGGACTTGGATGGATCAGGTCTTTGTTTTCATTTTGGCAGGTGGTGCTGTCGACATGCTAGGTTTTATGGCCTGAGTGGTACTTCCATCATGAAGTCAGTCGTGCTAAGTTTACCTGTTAAAATCACACTGGAAGAGAAGGTGGCCTAACTCCGTGTCTATAGGTCCCATCCCCAGTGGGAGAAGGAGGAAGAGTGAAGGAGTTCCAACAACACCCAAGGAAACTCACCTCCAAACTTACACCTAAAGCAATCGATGACTCCCCTCTCCCCCCCAAAAAAAACTGCTTCGGGCCAAAGTCAGATGCCAAAAGATCTTCCCACTCTGCCTGCAATTATCTATCACCCACTTTCCTGCCGCTGGCTAACCGTGATTAATTCCTGTGGCAGCCACAGGAATCATGCCTAATGAATTTCTAATGAACTCATTTGGTGTTAATGCAGTGTGTAATTCTGCAGGACACTCATTATGACTTAGCCCTATTAAGCCTCTAGTTATTGGGAACTACTATTGCTCCAAGCTCAGAAGCAAAGACAAGTAATTATGTAGAGCAAGCGCTAAATTATGGAAAGGATCGGACATATAGAGAATGCCAAGAAGTGGCCTGGCCACACCTATTTTTCTCTTTCTTTGGGGTACCTGAAGGTCAAAATGTTTTAGTGGCATTCAAAGGACCCTGTCCCTAGAAGATCCATACACACACACACTCCCCCTGTCTGCTGCTTAGGCCTGAATCACTAACATAAGGAAGGATGCTTTTGTATTTGAAGTTCTGTTCCAGGCTGATACCAGAGTCCACAGGGCAGTCAGAGATAGTTTATCTCATCTGATCATCAGAGAATACCATTTGCTATCACTAAACCCCTTTGATAGATAAGGAGGTTGAGGTTCACAGAGGTGAGGCAACAGAGTTCCAAACTGGTACCCACTGGCAGCAGCCAGGTGGATTCTTTCCACTTACCTCTCATTTCTTGCCAACTATGATTTTCAGGTATGTATGACTTATACTTCCACCTAGAGCTAATGTTAGAGGTTGGAGCCCTTTCTAATAGTTTATCCATGTGTTTTTCTTGCCTTGTATATTATTCTATTTTTCTCTTGCTATAACAAAATAAGAGAGGTAACTTAAAAAGAAAGGAAATCTACTTTGTTCGTAATTTTGGAGGCTCCAAGTTCAAATGGCATACCAAGTCTTGCAAGGGCTCCCTGACTACATCAATTTATGGCTAGCTAATAGCTTGGGACTACACTGTGAGAGAGAGCGCACATGGTAGTACATGTCTGTAATCCCAGTACTTAGAAGGCTAAGTCAGGAGGATTGCCAACAGTTTCAGGCCACTCTGAATGACCTAACAATGCCTATCTCAAAAACATAAACAAGGGCTGATTTTTTTTTTAATTTTTATTTTGCAATACAATTAAGTTCTACATACAGGCACAGATTCCCTTGTTCTCCCCCCTCCCGCCCCCCATTCCAATCTCCTCCAGGGCAAAGCCTTCCCCACAGACTGAGATCAACCTGGTGGACTCAGTCCAGGTAGGTCCAGTCCCCTCCTCCCAGGCCGAGCCAAGCGACCCTGCATAGGCCCCAGGTTTCAAACAGCCGAAAGGGCTGATTTTTGATAGAGTACTTGCCTGACATACAATGAAGCCCTGGATGCATGGTAATGCGTGCCTAAAATGCCAGCACTGCAAAGGGGCAGGCAGGAGGACCATGAGTTCAAGGTCATCCTTGACTACAAAGGGCCCACCTGGAATATATATCACCTGTTTCAAAAACAAGCAAGTAAAAGAGGTTTAAAACAGCATTTTAGCCAGGCGGTGGTGGCGCATGCCTTTAATCCCAGCACTCTGGAGGCAGAGCCAGGTGGATCTCTGCGAGTTCGAGGCCAGCCTGGGCTACAGAGTGAGTTCCAGGAAAGGCACAAAGCTACATAGAAAAACCCTGTCTCTGAAAGAACAACAACAACAACAAAAAAAACAAAACAAAACAAAACAAAAAACAAAAAACAAAAAAACAGCGTTTAAAAAAAATCATTTCCCACAGGGCAGTGGTGGCACATGCCTTTGATCTCAGCACTCGGGAGGCAGAGGCAGGCAGGTAGATCTCTGTGCGTTTGAGGCCAGCCTGGTCTACAAAGTGAGTTCCAGGACAGGTACCAAAACTACACAGGGAAACCCTGTCTCAAAAAAACCAAACAATCATTTCCCAGGATTCTGTAGATCAAGAATTTGATCAGTGTGTAGCTGGATGGTCAAGTGCACCCCCACGGATTTAATGACCAACAGCTGGGCTGGTTTCACTCAGATGTCCAACATCCCAGTGCTCCTCAGTATGGCTCCCCTCTCTCTTTTATGTGACTTGCTTGGGTTTCCTCCCAACATGGCAGCCTCGGGATGGCTGGATTCATTCCTAGATGGCTCCTTCCCCGTCTTCTTCAAGCATGGGTTCAGACATGTCCGAGCATTGCTTGTACCACAAATAATCAAGAGGCGGATAAACGATTTTCTTCTTGACAGATGGTGGGGACGACGACGAGACAAGGCTTGCTGGCAGCCACGTTCGGAAACTGCTGCCGTGGGAATTTGTACTGAACCTCAGGGTGGCTGTCTGAACACACTGTGTTCTGAAAGTGTGCGCCGAATGGGAGCATGTGTATGTGCATGTTTATACGTGTGTGTGCACCTGTCGGTTTAACAGGCAAGCCCGTTTGTGCACAAGTGAAGAACTGTGTCTGCCTAGACATATAAGGAGGTGGGCACACACGGGTCTCTCTGTTGTCCCGAGCTAGGGGCTGTATCAGAAGGAAAAAGGAAATGTGTGCGAGCTTAGTAGGGGAAGTTCATAGGGCTGACCCTCATTAGCAGCATCTTTCTTGGCTGGGATCCCTGAGAGCTAGTCTTAGATGAGGTAACAAAGTAATCATTACTGGTATCTTGTCCTTCCCTGGGAGGCCTTGGGTCCCCAGCCAAGCGGAAGACACTGCCCTTGTCATAACCCATCAAAACCACCACGCCAGCAGTAAAAAAAGTAGAAGTCCACCTCTCTTTCATCCCCAGAAAAACTTCCAGGCCGAACAGCCAATGGGAAAGCTTTACAACTGTCACCCCCTTCCGGCCCCACCCACGGTGCGGTAAAGCTCCTGAATGCTTTCTCACTCCTGGAAGATCAGGAAGCCAGAGCTCAAGGCTGCTAGCAGGGTGAGGCCTCCTGCCTGGGGAAGGCTTCTCCTTCATTCACCATGTGTTCTGGAATAAGGAAATCCAAGGGTGCTGGGTGTGGTCCTTCCTGCAGGCCTGTAATCCAGGTACTCAGGTGGTTGAGCGGAAGGATCATAGGTTTAGTCCTGTAGACAAGCCAGCTTGGTCTACAGAATGAGACCCTGTCTAAAATTGGGAAGGAGAGGCAAAAAGACAAAACCTCTTCGGGTAAAAGCACTTACCACCAAGCCTGATGACATGAGTTCAATCCCCAGATCCCACATGGTAGAAGGAGAGAACAGACTGCCACATGTTGTCCTCTGATCTCATACATGTGCACACCACACACACACACACACACACACACACACACACACACACACACACACACAAATTTAAATTAAAAAAAAAATTTAAGAGGGAGCAAGAGTGATGGTACCGGCATTAAGAGTACTTGTTCTTGGCCGGCCGGTGGTGGCGCACGCCTTAAATTCCAGCACTCGGGAGGCAGAGCCAGGTAGATCTCTGTGAGTTCGAGGCCAGCCTGGTCTACAGAGCGAGATCTAGGACAGGCACCAAAACTACACAGAGAAACCATGTCTGGAAAAACAAAAAAAAAAAAAAAAAAAAAAAATAGAGAGAGTACTTGTTCTTGCAGAGGACTCAGGATTCCCAGAACCCACATGGTGGTACACAACCATCTGTAACTCCAGTTTTATGTGATCCTGTGTCCCCTTCTGACCTTCTTGGGCATCAAGCACACATTCATACATAAAAATATAAATGAATAAATCCAATTTTTAACATTTTTAATTAAAAAAGAATGAGAAAGATAAAGGAGAGAGTGAGAAGGGAGAGAGGGAAAGAAAGAAAAAGAAAGCCAGGCATGGATGTGGTGGTGTGTGGTTGTAGTTACAGCACTTGGGAGGCTACGGCAGGAAGATCACCCTAAGTTCAAGGCCATCCTGGGGCTACATAATGGGTTCTTGTATTTAAAAAACAAAAACAAAAACAAACAAAAAAACTGAATAGAAAGAGGAGAGAAGTACAATGGCAATTGGGGGTAGCAAAGTTGATCCTTGAGGAAAATAGAGGGTATTTATTGTCATTTCTGAGACATGGCCTCATGTAGCCCAGGCTGGCCTCAAACTTTCTATGTAGCTGAGGCTAGCCTTGTCCCATCTCCTTAGTAACTATCATTATAGGTGTGCACCACCATGCCTGACTTTGAATATTCTGTAATAGCAAGTAAATGGTAGCTGGAAACATCGTGCATCCTTTTACTTCCCATCCGTGAGAGTCTGTCTATAGGACCAAGCCGGTCAAGTGGAGCGGCTAGGTCAAAGATCACTGGTAGTGTGTCCTCTGTGAGGGTTCTGCTAGTCAACACCCGCCCCCTCCCCCCAGCAGTGTTTGAAACCACCTCTTCTGCCTTCCCACCTGAGCTGGGTGTGAGGGGTTATCAGGTACAGCCTGGTCAGAATGAAGGGTAGCACCCTCCCCAGAGAAATCCGTGGCACAAAAAGACAGATAATGTGCCCGAGGACAGGAGTCCCTATGCTTTGGCTAGTACAGAGACCTGTCCCCAAAGAGCCCAGTCAGAGGGAGCATTCTGTTTCCTGTGGCCTCTGCCCACAAGGAAGACTTTCAGCCTGAGAGTTCGAAGACGGGGATTGGTCCCAGTTCTGATACCCCAGCTGGGCGGGCGCCTTGGCCTAAGGACTAACTCCAGACACAGCTGTAAGCATTCACATACATGTCTCTCACAGCCCTAACACACTGAGCCCAGAGGTTAAGCAACCTGTCCAAGCTCATTAAACAGCGGAATGCAGTTTCGAACCCACTTAACACCATATTTCACTTTGGGCTGGAGCCGCAGTTTATCCCTCATTAAGGCAAAGCTGTCCTATTTTTCCTCAGCTTTCCCTCTCAGGAAATGAGGTGTTGGGTGCTCAGTGGAAAGGGCTGTGGAGCCCCTGGGTAAGAAGATCAAGTCTCCCTTCCATTCCTCCTAGGCAGGCCTCCCAGGAAGCATCATGGCTTTCTGGCTTTGCGGGATTCAGGTTAAACTATGAGCTCCCTGGTGGACAGAAAGGTCCCGCTGTGACATGTCTCTGTCCCTTCTGTGTCTGACCCTAGGGCTGATCACTCTGTGGGGCCAGCCTAGATGTGCTGATAGAGATTGACAAGAAAAACTGGGAGTCAAGTAGGAAGGAAAACCCTGGAGAGAGGAGAGAAAGACTCAGGACAGGAAGGAACAGAGAGAAGAGAGGAAGAAAGGCCTCAGAAACAAAGATAGCAAGCCTCCCAGGCAGCTGGCAGCCTTGGAGACAAATACTCTGAGTTGGAGCCCCCTCTAGTGGTCACCTCCATACAGCCTGCCCCCCAGGGAGGTGCTAGCCTGGTGGACGGGAACCCTACCTGCTAAGGGTAAGAGGACCACACACCAACTACCCCAGGGAAGCCAGCTGATAATAACAACAACCATATCCCTGCAAAAGAGCCACATAGACAGCTGGAAGGAGGGAAATGCTCTTCTCAGCATCACGTGGCAAGAGTCCCCAAGCTTCCTTGACCTGGGACTTCTTTTCATTTGCCTCCAATGGCTTCTTCCCTCCTAAACACCTGTATCATTGGCTTGGTCACCTCTGATGGGGCCAGCCCATACACACCACAGAGCAAGATGTGACACTACACCAATGGCATGCAGAGCCAAAACACCAAAGACCTCCAGAGACCAGAAACAGAGGCAGGAAGATTAGTTCAATAATTTAAAGCTAAATTGGGCCATAGAGCAAGAGCCTTGTTCAGTTGTCTACTCAACAAATATGTGCTGAGTGTCCACCGTGCGTGTCAAACTGCAGATCCTGAGGGCACAGCAAAGATAGACACACACAAAAAAGATGGAGGCAGGGTGGGGCCAGCCTGGGCTATGCAGCAACTCCCTGTGAGACCCTGTCCAGAACAACCAGCCGGGGGAAGGGGGAAGCCAGGTGCATTGGTACAGGTCAGTAACCCCAGAACTCAGGAGGTGGGGGCAGGAGGATCAGTAGTTCAAGGTCCTCCTTGGCTATACACTGAGTTTGAGGCCAGACTGGGCTACATGAGACCTTGTCTCAAAAGAGAAGTGGTGATGTACATCTGTAATCCCAGCATCTATGAAGTAGAGGCAGGAAGATTAGTTCAATAATTTAAAGCTAAATTGGGCCATAGAGCAAGAGCCTGATCATGAAATAAAAAGCAGGGGATGGATCATGAAATAAAAAGCAGGGGATGGTTCTCGGTGGTAGATTACTTGCCCAGCATGCTCAGGGCCTAGCCTGGGTTCCCAATAAAAAGGAGGAGTGTACAATGGACGGTGCACAAATACTTGAAGAGGTCATTTTCAGATTGGGAGAGAAAGGAAGGGCCTGGTCTGACAAGGAATGTTTGTATAGACACTATGAGGAGAGGATGCAGAATGGAGGCTAGAAGAGGGGGTTCAGGCAAAGGTTCAGCTTGTACAGAAGCTGAGGCAGTGGGAGTGTAGCATCCCGAGTGCGTGAATGGAAGGGAAGTGTGGTTGAAGCTTGATGGTAAGAGAAAAATGAGATTAGCTACAGCGAGACACTGTGGACTGCGCATGTCCAGGGCTTTGGATTTGCTCCTGAGGATCAAGTCAGCCATTGGACAGCTTTGGGGGCGGAGATGGCTTGAGTAGATTTGCACTGACTGGCTGATGTATTGATTGATTCCGGGATAGCCCTGGTTAGCCTGGAACTCATTGTGTAGACCAGGCTGGCCCTGAACATTGGGACCCTCCTGCCTCTGCTTCCCAACAGCTGGGAGTCAAGGACTGAGTCACCACATTTGACCTGACTTGAGCATGCTTGTTTGTTTCCTTTCTTTTTTAGATAGAATCCCATGTAGCCCAGGCTGGATTTGTACTATGTAGCCAAGGATGACCTTGAATTTCTAATCCTCTTGCCACTGTCTCCCAAGGGCTTTCTGATGTTATTCCCCCCCCCCCAAGGTCTGATCACTTATTTGTTACATTTAAAGACTTATTTGTTAGTTATTTTTGGCTAGACTCAAACTTAGAAGTAGAAGCTCTCAGCAGAGACAGACTACATCTCTTGGCAATCTGTTCCAGGCTGTTTTCTTTGGCTTCCTTCATTCTCTTGGCTAAAAGTTTAGCATATTCTGCAGTCTCCTCATTTTTCTTAGTGTGTTGATTCTTCAGAGCAATAGGCCAGTGTTTGTGTTTTAGGAAACAGAGTTACAAGACACTGAATCTTTGGTGTTTTGGTCCTGGGTTTCTTCCCTTCTTGGTTTAAGGGCTTTCTGATGAACAAATTGGTGGGCAAGGTCTTCTTTAGAGATTGAAAAGCTTTTTTAGATTCTGCTAGCTCTTTTGGTCCCCAACCTCTAAGGCACAGTAGCATCTGTCTGTTAAGGAAAATCCTTCTCCCCACCCCACCCCACCCTTTTTTTTTTTTTTTTTTTTTTTTTTTTTACAATAATCAAGTTGAGAGCACTCAGATTGACATCCATAATGCATCCCAAACAGACTTACACTTCCTCTCTCCAGTTCTCCTTGATCTATAACAAGGATGCGCCTGACTCAACAGCGGGCACACTCTGTGTGGGTGAAGACACCCTGCTTCATAAGAAAACCTTGTTTGTTGTTCCCACCACTGATGTGGACCACATGACCCTTCCACTCTTCACCCAGAGCATCAGCAGCTACTTCTGTAGCCGTGTGTTTCTTACTAAGCTTATGGCCCTCATCCACATCAATGACTTCCTGACAGCTGGCGGCTGGGAAGGAGAGACTCAGCTTCATCCTAACACGGTTCATCAACTAGGAGGTGCCATGAAAAGGAGCTGACTTCCATTTTAACAGGTTCTTCCATCTGCTTTGTGGAGAAAAAAAGTGCTATAACCAGTGAGTGAGCACGGAAGCTGGAAAACCAATGAAGCTCTGTGATCAGGAGTCAAAACCGTAAAGATTTTTTTTTTTTTTTTTTTTTTTTTTGGTTTTTTTCGAGACAGGGTTTCTCTGTGTAGCTTTGCGCCTTTCCTGGATCTCACTCTGTAGACCAGGCTGGCCTTGAACTCACAAAGATTCACCTGGCTCTGCTTCCTGAGTGCTGGGATTAAAGGCGTGCGCCACCACCGCCTGGCAAGATTTTTTTTTTTTAAAGGAAAGAGTTACTTTGGCTCACAGTTGCTGGGGAAGGCGTGGCAGCAAGAGCTGGAGGGCCAGACAACAAGTTACATTGTTTCTGAAGAGATACAACGCTGATGGTCCCTAGTGAATTTAAAAGCAAGGTGGGGGCTGGGAGATATGACCTTTAATCCCAGCACTCAGGAGGCAGAGGCAGGCAGGTCTCTGAGTTCGAGGCCAGCCTGGTCTACAAAGCAAGTTCTAGGACAGCCAGGGCTGTTTCACAAGGAAACCCTGCCTCAAAAAACAAACAAACAAACAAACAAACAAAACAAAGCAAAAAAAAAAAAAAAAAAAAAACAACAACAAAAAAGGCAAGGTGGACAGGACCTGCAGGGGAGCATTTGAATGCAGGGGGGCACAGAACAGACTTTGGTCTTTCCATTCCTACTCCCAGCTAGGGGGGTGGGGGAGGGAGGAGAGACCACTCAGCATCTCCCAGGTCACCAAGAGGAGGAGGAAGTGTCCAAGACTCTGGCAGGAGGGAATGGAGGCCCACAAGGCTAGAACTTGTGAATGTTCAGAATGTGGAGACCCAAGGACCCTCATACAACTCTTTTTGTGTGCGACCCCTCTCCCCACACCCACCCCTCTCTGCTCTTCCTCCCTTTTCTATCCTTCCCTCTGTAGTTCCTTTCCCATCCCCCCCCCCATGCACACGCACGCACATGCACGCAGGCATGCACACAGGGGTAGGGGGGCTTATCAGGAGGAAGGCAGCTGGAGGAACTGCTGTTTCTGTGAGGTGTCTGAAGCTCTCTGCCTTCCACATTCCTCATGGCTGGCTCACTGCAGAGCTCCTCCCCAAACCCACGGTTCACAATGGGAGGCCAATTTGTCTCCCTGGGACCTCTGGCAATTTCCGGAACCATTTGTAGTTGTCATATTGAGAAGCAATAGGTCTGGCACAGAATAGGGCTGTGGGCATCATGCCTGCACTGGGCGGGCCCTCAGGACACAGAATGTCAACAACGCTGAGGCTGAGACCCAGCCCCAGGCTCTGCTGTCACAGCTGGCAGAGGCTGTGTTCCCGTGAGGTTCCTCTGTCAGCATGTAGCCATCTCTCAGTGGGAGCTGTGCGGTCATGCTGTCTTGACACTGTCCTTTCCATTGCGGAATGGGCAGAAGTATTCTGCCCAAGGTCCCCACAGACAGTGAGACCGTGCTTTAGCTGGCCTCTCTCTAGTGAAAGGGCTTTTGCAGCTTGTGGCACTGCTCTTAGCAAAGGAACACGCTGTTTCAAGCCATGTGTATCTTCCTGGTGAGTGCAATGTGCATAGGAGATAAGAACTGCCTGGACTGAGGCAGTGTGGGAGGGCCTCTGAGAGCATCTGTGTGCTCCAGCAGGGCCACTCCACCAGGCTGCACAATGAAACACTGCGTAGAGCCAGGGGATGCCACTACCTTATGAGGCTGGGAAAGATTAGGCTGGGGGAAGCATCAGGTTTTGTCTTGGGTGTGAACACATACTGCTTAGCAAAAGTCTTAATTTGCTTTCTGTTGCTGGGATAAAAACACTGATCGAAAGGGCTGGGCAGTAGTGGCGCAAGGGCCGGGCGGTGGTGGCGCACGCCTTTAATCCCAGCACTGGGAGGCAGAGCCAGGCGGATCTCTGTGAGTTCGAGGCCAGCCTGGTCTTCAGCACAAGGTCCAGGACAGGCACCAAAACTACACAGAGAAACCCTGTCTCAAAAAAACCAAAAAAAAAAAAAAAAAAAACCACTGACCGAAAGAATCTCTGGAGAGGAAAGGGATTTATTTGGCTTACAGGGTATGGTCCTCAGAGAAGCTGAGGAAGGAACTGAAGCAGAGACCACGGTGGGGTGCTGCCTCCTGGCATGTTTTTTTTTGGGGGGGAGGGGGGTTCGAGACAGGGTTTCTCTGTGTAGCTTTGTGCCTTTCCTGGAACTCACTCTGTAAACCAGGCTGGCCTCGAACTCACAGAGATCCGCCTGCCTCTGCCTCCCGAGTGCTGGGATTAAAGGCGTGCGCCACCAATGCCTGGCTCAGCCTGGTTTTTTATACAACCAAGGCCCTCCTGCCCAGGGGTGGCACTGTCCATAGTGGGCTAAGACATAATACATCAATCATCAATCAAGAAAATGCCCCACACAGGCTTGCCTAAAGGTAAATCTGATGGAGGCACTTGCTCAATTGAGGTTCTGTTTTTCAGGATGAGTCTAGCCTGTGTTGACCAAACATACACACACACAAACACCTAGCCAACACGGCAGACAAGGTTCCCAAGTCAATAAGGTCTGGGTCGGGACATAGTTTAGTGCCTGTGAGTGTGTAGTGTCTGGCTTCACTACCCGAAGACATGGTGGGAAATGAAGTTTGACTGGATGTCTTGCCCCTCCCCACACCTTGCAACTGAATGGTGACTCACAAATGAAACCGTCCATCTTACTGGAAAAACAAAACAAAACTGCCAGGTGTGGTGACTTATATATGTCATCTCAGAACCTTAGAGGCTGAGACAGGGGGGTTGCAGTGAGTTAAAGGACAGCCCATGCTAGATTGTGTCCCCAAAACAACACAATGAAGTGCCTATCTATTCGGGTTGCCTCAGGAAAGCATCCACCCACCCATGACCTCTTTCCCCAGAGCACTGCCAGGTTTCCTTTGGGCCCTCCTGTTATTCGTCTAAACCTCATTTTGCTTGGATTCTTGTTTGGACAGAGAGGGTCTGTAGTGTGCCCCCCCCCCTTCTCACTCCTCCTAAGTAAGTTCTGGGGAGCTCATTGGTACGTGGCCTAACCAGTACATGGTTCTGGGTGTGAACCACAGTGCTAACAGTAAAAATCATAGGATTAACAATAATAGAGTAGGATATGGTGGCACACACTTGTAATCCTAGCACTTAGGAGGTGGAGGCAGAGGATCAGGAATTCCAGGTCATCCTCAGCTGTATACTGAGTTTGAGGCCAGCTTGTGTTATGTGAGATCCTGTCCTAAAACATCAAAAATAGGCATAGTAGTAATAATAATACATAGTAATTTGAGGCCTAGAACTGGCAGTGGGGGTCTAGAGGGGGATGACTTTCTCCATGTTGCACCCTGAAGAAGCATCTTTCTTCTACCTAGCATGGTCCTCATCCTTCCATAGTTAACCAACAGGATCAACAGAGGCCCTGGACAGCAGACAGGAGGCACTGTTCTCTGTGTATAGACTCCCCAAGCTGTTCAAGAGCTTAGGATCTTCCACTATAGAGTGAACCCACTCTATTCCCCTACCTGGGATGCTGAGCTGGCTCCACCCACTGTGGGGATTGGTCCCTGTGGTTTATCAGAGCCTGGAGACTTAGGCTGCAGGCCTCCCTTTGGTGAATACAGTACCACAAACAGGAGGCCAGCCCAGGGGACTTCTTCACACATGCTCTGTTCTAAGGAGGAGGAAAAAGAGGAAGATGAGGAGGACAAGGAGGAGGAGGACAAGGAGGAGGAGAAACCACCCTTCTAAGCCTCCTGAAATGTGCACTATCACCAGCCTAATTTTAAACAAAAAAATTAAAAGTGGCGCATGCCTTTAATCATAGCACTTGGGAGGCAGAGCCAGGCAGATCTTTGTGAGTTCGAGGCCAGCCTTGTCTACAAGATCCAGGAAAGGCTCAAAGCTACACAGAGAAACCCTGTCTCGAAAAACCAAAAAAAAAAAAAAAAAAAAAAGAGAGAGAGAGAGAAAGGATCACTATGTACTAGGAACCTTTAGATGGGGAAGTAGCCAGGCCAGCAAACACACTTGAGACAGGGCTGGGACTAGGGGAGTTGGGGTTGGGGGAGGGGAGGTCACTCTGCTTCCCATGTCTTTGTCCTGACCTCAGAACTCTGCACATTTGTTCATTCTGTCCACACATAGTCAAGCCTACTATGCGCTTAGTTGCACTGGGCCTGGTCAAGCATCCTGCTTTTCCAAAGGAGTTGAGGTGCCAAGGAGGATGGTGTTTCAGCCAGTAGAGTTCTAGGTGAGAAAGCGGTCCAACTGGGGGACCTAGAAAGCATGGGGCTGTTTGATGGGGCTGTTCGTTGGTGTTGCCATAGCCACCCTCTGCCCCCCAGATTGTCTTTCAGCAGATTCAGGGCCCGTAAGCCATGTGTGGCCTTATTGTTTGTGACTGTCCCCAGAGTTTCTCAGTCCAGGACTGATTCTGTTTCCCTGGAGCTGCTCTGCTGCCTCAGCTGGAGACACACGATAGGGCAAAATGCCCATTGGATGACACGGTGCCAAGTTACGATCTGTCATGGAGAGAACAGAGGCAGGGGACATCAGATATGTGTTCAGCACAATGACAGTTACACACACAGAAGTGTGCCAGATGTGGGACATCCCTGGGGGAACTGCTGGGGACTGGAAGAGAAATAGTGTGCGCAGGACAATTCTAGAGATGGGGGTGACTGCTGGGAACATGGCAAAACGGGATGTGGGCTAGGAGGGCGGGTAGGCGTGGCCAGGAAAACCTGGCTGGGAAGGTGTCTGGAGCTACCATCCATATGAAGACCTGTGGACAGGACGACAGGTCCAAAGTGAGGAGAGGGGATCTGGCTCCCTGGGGAATTAGAGAGACAGAAATGACACCGTGGAGGCTGAGCAAAAGAAATGAGAGCAGGGGGATCGGACCAGTGAGAGGCCAGGTGTCGGTGTCACAGTGTCCCAAGGCACATTCTGGGGTTTGACTTCAAATCAGCTGGGAAAAGCTGGACTCAGTGGTGCATGTCTATAACCTCGGTTCTGGGGATGGGTACCCTAGTTTGCCCTCTGTTACTGTGATAGAACACTGACCAAACACGGCTCCAGAGAGAGGGCCCTGTTTCATCTCATAGCTTCCAGTCTACCTAAAAGGAAAGTCAGGGCAGGGACTCCAGAGAAGAGCCTGGAGGCAGGAACTGAAGCAGAACCCACAGAGGAACACTGCCTGCTGGCTTTTTTTTTTTTTTTTTTTTACACAACCCAGTACCACCTGCCCACAGGTGGTACCACCCACAGTGTGTTAGTCCTCCCACATCAAACATTAATCAAGAAAAAGCCCCTACTGGCTTGATTACAGGCTAATCTGACGGAAGGTATTTTCTCAGTTGAGGTCTCCTCTTCTCAGATGATTCTCCTTTGCGTCAAGGCGATGAAACATTAACCAGCGTGTTAGCCTACACAGTGAGGTCAAAGTCTGGACTACATACTAAGACCCTATCTCAAAACAAAAGCCGGAACAAACCAGAGCTGGAGAGCTGGCTCCATGGTGAAGAGCACTGGTTGCTCTTCCAGAGGATCCGGGTTCAGTTCCCATCATCTGCATGGCCGTTGACCACTGGCTGTAACTGTAGCTCCAGAAGGTCAGATGCCTTCTTCTTTTTCTGGCCTCCACAGGCACCAGGTAAGCATGTGGTTCATAGGTATAAATGTAAGCATCCATACACATAAAATTTTAAAAATTAGGAAAAGAATAAAAGAGAAACCAATGCCGGCACAATGGAGCAAAGGTACCTGTTTTCAAGCCTGATGACCTGAGTTCGATCCCAGGGACCCACAAGGAGGAGGGAGGGAGCTGACTCCGTCCTCTGACTTCCACATACTTGTGACATGCAGTCCGGTGCACGGATACACATACACAAATACATGAATACATGTTTTTTAAAGCTATAAACAAACTGTTACTTGGGGTCCTGTAAACAACCCTAGTGGAACTATTGGTCACCAAAAAAATAAATAAATAAGTAAAAATTTAAAAAGACAGGAAAATGGAAGGGGGACAATTGGGAAGAAGATAGGAAGCATCTAGGGAAGAAGGAGAAATGGAGATAAAGGAATGAGTGGATACGATCCAAATGCATCATGTGCATATGAAAATGTCAAGATGAAACCATTGTTATGCATAGTTAATATAGTAATGGGCGGGGCAGTGGTGGTGCACGCCTTTAATCCCAGCACTTGGGAGGCAGAGGCAAGCGGATCTCTGTGAGTTTGAGGCCAGCCACAGAGTGAGTTCCAGGACAGCCAGGGCTACATAGAGAAACCCTCTCTCAAAAAACCAAAGACACACCCTAATTGTCGTGCTAGAAACCCCATCCAACTACTGAGGGATCTGGATGCAGAGATCCATGGCTAGGCCCTGGGTGGATCTCTGGGAGTACAATTAGCAAGAATGAGGAGGGTTTATATGAGCGAGAATTGTTGAGACCAAGGTTGGATAAAGCACAGACAAACAGCCAAACGAATGGAAACACATGAACTATGAACCAATGGCTGAGGGGTCACCAACTGGATCAGGCCCTCTGAATGGGTGAGACAGTTGATTGGCTTGATCTGTTTGGGAGGCATCCAGGCAGTGGGACCGGGTCCTGTGCTCATTGCATGAGTCGGCTGTTTGAAACCTGGGGCCTATGCAGGATCACTTGGCTTGGCCTGGGAGGAGGGGACTGGACCTACCTGGACTGAGTCTACCAGGTTGATCTCAATCCGTGGGGAGGCTTTGCCCTGGAGGAGGTGGGAATAGGGGGTGGGCTGGGGGGAAGGGGAGGGGGGAGGGGGGAGAACAAGGGAATCCGTGGCTGATATGTAGAACTGAATTGTATTGCAAAATAAAAATTAAAAAATTAAAAAAAAAAAAACAAAGACGAAAAAGAAAAAGAAAGGAAAGAAGAAAAAAAATCAGAATACCTGGGAATGAAATACCAAAATACTTGTCAGAGAACTTGCTTAGAATGTATGAGGTCTTGGGCTCCATCCCCAGCACTGCAAAAAGTGTGTTGGGGCGCGGGGATGGATAGGGGTGATGGAGAGAGATCTCAGTGGGTAAGAGCACTATTTGAAAAATCTAAAAAGAGAAAACATCAACAAATAAAAACACTTGGTTCTGATCTCAGCTTCTTCCCTATAAATTAGGACTACACTTTTGGTGTTTTTTTTTGTTTTGTTTTGTTTTGTTTTGTTGGTGTTTTTGAGGGGTTTTTTTTGAGGTTGAGACAGGGTTTCTCTGTGTAGTTTTGGTGCCTGTCCTGGATCTCACTCTGCCGGCCTCAAACTCACAGAGATCTGCCTGGCTCTGTCTCCCGAGTGCTGGGATTAAAGTCATGTGCCATCACCGCCCAGCTGGGACTACATATTTTTTATCTCCTTTATCCAAGATGACCGAGGTAGTACATACTAGGAACTAGCACAAGTGGCTGTCTCACCGTACATACTTAAGAAATGGGGCAAACCTGGCGTGGTAGCACCTGTCTGCAACCCCAGCACTCCGAAGGCTGAGGCAGGTGGACTGCCACCAGGTCAGGGCCAGCCTAGACTGCACAGCAAGACCCTATCTTGAAAAAACAACACAGAAAAAAGCAAAAGGAAAAGAAAAGGGATAAGTGTGGGTCCTAGGTCACCATGCTACCCTGGTCTACAGGGTGAGATCCAGGACAAGAACCAAAACTACACACAGAAACCCTGTCTCGAAAAACCAAAAAAAAAAAAAAAAAGAAAAAAAGAAAAAAAGAAAAAAAAAGAAAGAAAAAGAAAAGAAGGCTCAGTGGTTAAGAATACTGTCTATTCTTTCAGAGGACTCTAGTTCCATTCCCAAGACCAACATGGCTGCTTACAACTGTCTGTAACTCCAGTTCTGGGGGAGTCTACACCCTTTTCTAGCTTCAGTGGGCACTGCATGTATGTGGTATATACATGCAGGCAAAACACCCATACAGATAAAATAAAATTTAAAAAAATTTATGAAGGTGCCAGAGAGATGGCTCAGCAGTTAAGAAGAGTACTTTTTCTTGCAGAGGACCCAGGTTCAGTTCCAAATACCACATGGTGGCTCCCAACCATCTGTATGTAACTCCAGTTCCAGTTCCCTCTTCTGACCTGCATGGGCAACAGGCACACATGTGGTGCACATACATACATATATGCAGACAAAACACTCACACACATAAAATAAACCTAAAAAACAAGTTTAAGTCACAACTGAAAGTATTTAAATTCAGCTTCCATAGACAAAGTTTTGTGGGAATACATCCACACTTACTCGTTCAAACCTTACCCAGCTGCTTTTGTTATAATTGCAGAGCTGAGTCATCATGAAGAGGCCTTGAACAAGAAAAGCTTAAAACATTTCTTCTCCAGCCCCTGAGAGCAAAGGGATGAGTGAGAACTGAGTGAAAAAGAAATAAAAAAGAAAGGACATGACCGCTCCCAGTATGGTGGAGGAGAAAGTTTACTGTAGATAAAAGGGAGGGCATAGCCAGAGGCAGGGGCATCTGGGAGAGTCCGGAGTGGATATGACCAGACTGAGCTGGAACATGTGAGGAGGACAGGGAGGAGACAGCCAAGCCAAGAGACCAGGAAAGGGAAGAATAAATGAAAAGGCCAAGTAACCAAAATGGCTGGATTCTATAGGGAAGGTCAGCCCAGCTCCTGGGCTGGAGAAGTTTAGGGTAGGGGGTGGGATATGCTAGCCATATCCTGTAACAGGTAGAGACTGAGAGATGCAGAGAGAACCTGGCAGCCAGGTCCGAGTTGATATGCTAATGGACACCTCAGTTAACCATTTCTCCCGAGTTTGAGACCTAACAAGGACCTCTGCCTGAAACCATACCTGCCCACCATGGGAAGAATGTTGTCTGAGGAGACCCAAGGTCCCCGGGAGACTCTAGAGGAGGGAAGTCACTGAAGCAGACCAAGAAAGACACCATGGGGAGCTTCAACTAGGAGGGACCTTCAGAAAATCAAGCGCAGTTCAGTCTCCTCCCTTTAAATAAGAACAGCTAAGGCTGCAGCATCCCAGGGGCCACACAGAAGGTGGTGAACAGCAAGTTCTGGAAGCTGTCTCTCTCTTAGCTGGGGAGACACATAAACTGGGAGACCTAGGGAGTCATAATGTGCAGTCCAACTGTGCCTTGGAGCCCAGCGGCCTCGTTTTGTTCAGCTGTGATTTCTCCATGAGAAAGGGGAGGTGCCTGTAAAATCGGCCTCGCTGCCTTTCATGCTTCGGTTCTTGGCACAGCACCCACATTGACTCTGGAGCTAAACCCTTGGTTTCCACAGTCAGATTGTTACCTGGGCTCAGGGATTTACAAAGATTCTCCCCCCCCCTCACCCCCCCCCCCCCCTTCAAAGCACAGAAGACACACTCTGCTTCCCAGGGCTCTGAAGCAACATCTGATCTGCTTTGGGTAGATAAAGAAAAGCAGAGAAACGGAGGGAGGGCAGCCCTGGACACTCAGTGGCTGTTTTCCTCATCTCCAGCCTGGCTTCCCACCTGCTGGGATCCAGCAGCATACCGAGGGTTTCCTTGTGGAGTGAATGGAGAGTGCTACCCTGGAGGAATTCTGGAGGCTGCCTCTCTGGAGCCTGGGGAGATAATGGAAAAAGTTGGAAAAGTCAAGTGCGGGCTCTCTTGTTTGTGATCCCAACACTCAAGGAGTCAGAGATAGGATGAGCAAAACCAGCTTGGTCTACATACTGAATTGCAGGCTACTCAGTAAAACATTGTTTCAGAATAAAACAAAACAAAACCAGAACTGTTTTTTTGTTTGTTTGTTTTTTAAGATTTTATTTATTTATTAGGTTTACAGCATGTATGACTGCAGGCCAGAAGAGGGCACCAGATCTCGTTGCAGATGGTTGTGAGCCAACATGTGGTTGCTGGGAATTGAACTCAGGACCTCTGGAAGAGCAGTCAGTGCTCTTAACCTCTGAGCCATCTCTGCAGCCCCCCAGAACTGTTTTTAAGAGAGTGGCTGGGAACTGGTCCCCTCGAGGTTCCCACGTGACTCAGCATTTCCAGCTAGATCTGTCTGCATCCTGGCTCCACCTTCTCAAACCATCTTTCAAGGGTGTCCTCTGGAGCTCATAGATCCTCCCCTCCCTCTGCTTGGATTCTCATCTCTGCTTCCTGCTCTGAACCCCAACACATCAGTCCCCTCACTCCCCAGGTGTTGTCAAAGGAAAAAAGAATTTCCTACCCCTGGACCGTTGTACTACTGGTTACCCATATGGGAAGCTCAATGTTGTTGTGGAAAATTACTTTAACTATATAAAGATATGTTACATTTGTTTAAGTTGCAGAATGTTACTTTAACTGTGCAAAGGTGTGTTGCATTTGTTTATGCTGCATTTGTTTAATTATGTAAAGATGTCTTGCAGTCTCACATTGCCTGCCTAAGGCACCTGGTTGGTCTAGAAGAAAGCTGAACTGGCCAATAGCTAGGCAGTAGAGGGATAGGCAGGGCTGGTAGGCAGAGAGAATAAATAGAAGGAGAAATCTAGGCTCAGAGGATGAGAGAGAAGAGAGAACCAGGGGGAAAAGGGGGAGATGCTGGGGCCAGAAGCCAGGCAGCCACCAGCCAGCCAGACAGGGAGGAAAACAGGAAAGTAAGACATGCAGAATGAAAGAAAGATAAAAAGCCCTGAGGCAAAACGTAGATAAAGAGAAACAGATTAAAACAAGAGCTAAGATAAGGCCGAGCATTCATAACTAATAACAAGTCTCCATGTCGTGATTTGGGAGCTGGTGGGTGGCCTAAAAGAAAGTATGCTATACAATGTTACTTCCTTTGTGCGTGCCCAAGGGAAGCACTTTATTTCATTGTCTTAAAAGGGGGACAAAGATGGTGCCCTCCAGATCTGTGATTAAAATGTCTCTGGTGCTTCTAGTGCGTGCTCAGAACCAAGTGTCCCACAGCCTCCAGGGAAGCTCCAGACCTTAAACTCCTTCTTTGCCCCTTAAAGGTCAAGGCTTTCCCCATCACCAGCCACCGCTTCCTCGTGCTCCCAATGCAGCCTGGCCTCTTGTTTACTGCCCTCTCCTGACTATGGTTTTTTTTTCCTTATGACAGCTAGATGAGCACAGAATAGATGTGGGAGACACATCAGAGGGACCCCCTTCTTTTTATTTATTTATTTATTTATTTATTGA